>NC_141159.1:69616394-70321394 GCF_053477565.2 Lygodium microphyllum | reverse complement strand
TATTTCAATTTCATTCAATAAGTGATTTTATAGCCCACCATGACTACATTCTATAAATTTGAGTGTTGGTTACTATTGTATTTCGTTCAATTGTTCAATCAATTCCATAGCACAACCACTCACTCTTTAGAGGGGGCTCTTGTTACCACTCCTCAGAAGAGGGGCAGCAAGGGCAAGGCCAGAAGGCACAAAACCCAAACCAAAACCAAAAACAAAATCAATTAAGTGAATCACAAGGGAACACCCAATTTGCTCTCACCCAAGTAGCAGAATGTATCTAAGAGAAATAGGTATTGCCAACATTGTCAAAAGACTAGCCATTATAGGCACATTTGTACCACTCGGATGTGAAGGTAGAGGTCCTAAAGGTTGTGCCTATATTTGAAGAACCCTCAAGTGTGATGGGAGATATCACTAGTGTTGTGTATAATGGAAAGGTAAACTACTTGTATTGCATAAGAAAAAATCAGATTAGACAAGGGGAAATCAATCAAAATCAGTAAGAGCAGTCTGAAAATACTATGGCCCAACCTGCAAGAGATGAGAAAACTGAAAACACAGATGCTGAATGTCAAAATGCAAGCTGTCACAGCATTAAATGCAATAAACATAGGTTTTGTTGATGAAAACGGAGGATTGGGGGCAACAGAAAGGTGGATTGACAGCAGACTGATGTTGCCAAGGCTGGAAAAAGTTGACAGTAGACAAATATCATCAGCAATCAGCAGTAGACAGCAACAATAGGAACATAGATCTTGAAATCTAACACCATGTCAAGAGTGGATGTAACAATGGAAGCATAGAAGAATGCTGAATAAACTGCTGAACACATGATAGAAGAGAGAGAAAAATGAATACACAAAAACATTGCACAGGAGAACTTAGAGATATGCTTGGGAAATGAAATCCATATACCAAACATGAGACAGCAGTCGCATACAACAGTGAGTCACTAGCTACATAGGCACTGGCACCAACTACCTCTCTCCTACAGGGTCTGCATTGAAATCTGCAAGCAATGTGACTGATGGGCTGTGGAGGAGGGAGACTACATAAATAGTAGGAAATAACGCCAATCGTGCAATCAGGTGGGCCAGCGTCTGATCTGACCATAAGTGCTAGTCGGCCAGATAAAATGCTTTAAAAAAAGACAAAAATAATGGCACGAAAAGTGCCAAGCTAAAATGCCACATGCCCAACCCTCTCTAACAGACACAAACTCACACAGGAGCTAACAATACTACCAATAGTGAGGTCTTAGAGTCTCCTTTTGCTTGCAAAGCCTTAGTGCATGCCATATGCATCTTATTGCCTTGAGCATAGAACTCTTATAGCTGATGTAGAATGAACTTTGTTGCCTAGAACAGCAAGGTGGCACAAGGAGTGCCGAGAGGTAAATGCATATACTCTAGTAGGGTAGGGAGCAAAGGTCAATCACGACAATGTGTAGTGGAACGACCGTTCTTGCTGTAGTAGGAGCACCCACCTTCCGTCTTTGGAGAAGCCATAGCATCGGTGTGTCAAATGCGTAAAGGGAGGGTGGACCTGGGAGGAGAGGAAAATGGTATCTCCCAAACAATGCAGCGGAAATAATCTAGAATCTGAAAGTGTTGCTGATCCCGCAACCTTTCTTTGCCCTCTCTAACGAAGAGGATATTTAGCTAGCTAAGTACCTCTACTTTGATACCATGTCGAGAGACGGAAGGGTATGCTTTGATAACATGTTGAGAGACAGTAGGGTTTGTGGGGAGAAACATAGTGTGTACAACAAACACTGAGACAAAGAAACCTGAAAACACTGAAGAAGAAGATAAATGAAGAATGACAAACATTGAGTCATGCTACATGAATCATGTTGATACTGTGGTGTAGAGCTTAGAGATGAATACATTGTTGTGGCTGATTAGGTGGGTTGAGTCCTGACTAGGCAACAATACCTAGAAGGGATTTGCATTGTGAAGGGAGTGGAACACATTCCTTTGCGTAGAGGTGTCCATGACAAGGAAAAGGGCTGCTCTATGGAGGGAGCAAAAGGCAGTCCTTTGGGCAATGGAATGTTGTAGTAGACATTGGAAGAGGGACAACAATATAGGGAGTGAAACATAGTCCTCAGGAGCTATCTAAGATGGAAGGATATGCTGAAATCGCTTTGAGATTATGGCTTCTATCAAGGCGATTGTGCTGGGCAGCCAATTGGAGAAGAAAACACAATATATGATGAAAATCTCTCCTCTAAGTGGTTGTAGACAAGTGACTGCTTGGCAGTCCGTCAAGAGTGAAGAAACACAAAAACGCGGGTATTTGATGTGGGGCTGATAACGATGGTGTAGCCTGCCGTAGATGGCCTGAATCTGTTGTGAATGTAGTCTCCATAAAGTGGCTGATGGCTGGGAACTGTCATTTGGGTGCTGGGGTGGTAGCAAGAGCTGGAACACACGATAATGATGAAGATGATTTGCCGTACTAGTCTAGGGAGGAGTGAAATCAGCAAACACAGCAATGGAGATGATGAAGAACAGGCCACCATGCTTCATGGACTCAAAATGCAGCAATTTGGAGTATCTGGAGCTGATGACAATTTGAAGACCTCAAGAAGATGTCACGATCGGGACAGCACCATGAATTGAGATATCTATGAAGGTAGGCCCTAGGGGTGTGGACAAATTTATAGGCATGTGAGTGGCTGAATGGTGTCCGGACTCTCTTAGGTGGCACTGAGACACTAATAAATTATACAAATAAATTCTTTTTGGGGCTGTAAATGGAAACCAAAATAGAAATAAATGGAACTTAGTGACTTTGGTATCTCAAGAACAAAGGTCTCAACAAGCTAACACGAAAGGTATTATGTATCTTCTGATTCCGAGGCAATTTTAGCTTATAAGGCACATCACTGATCTTTTCCAGCACCTCTTCCGATGTTAGGAAATTTTAGCCAGTAAGCCACATCATTGATTTTTTCCAACACCTAAAATGGCCCATAATATTGCATATTCAGTGTTGGATACAAATGCTCCTTGCCTTTCATCTTTTTAGCATTGCTTTCTCAAGAGGTAGAGGTACCCAATCACCCTCTATAAATTCCAATGCATGTCTCTGGCGATTAGTTACCCTCTTTTGGTATATGTACATGAGACACAAGAATGAGAAGGTGGGGCCTTGCAAAGCAACTGAAATGCTAACAGAGTTATTGATGAGTGATTCCAACAAATTTGGTTGCTTTGCTGTGCTGTATGCCCGACTTTTAAATTAAGCTTATGGAAGCAGATCTATCTAGATGTGGTAGCATATGGTATAGGTCATGGGAAAAACACATCTTATGGAGGATGTCCGGCACAGCCAACTGACCTGCTGTACTCTTGAATGGGAAACTGGCTGGTCAATGTCCAGGAGGGGCTAGTTTTCATATCTCTAATGCTGGCTTGCTGCTATCAGCAGGCTTCTTCACTCTCTGGTTACGTATATTGTACTGCTATTTCTAAAACTGTAAAACGAGAGGTGCTTGAATTTCATGGCCACCTCATTTAATTGTTTTTTAGAAGAGATATTGACGAGAGAGAAAGAGTACTATTCACAGTATTTATTCCCAGTTTTTGTATGCCATGGAAAACTGTTTATCTCAGGTTGCAACTCTTTGACCTCGTTCAATGAATTTTTTGCCTTGCCCTTTTGTTTCAGGTGAGGACAGAAGAGGAATTAATTGAAGCCATTGCTGCCGCTGAAGGAGAAAAGAAGGATTGCCTGTGTTTTATTGAGTGCATTGTACACAGAGATGATACTAGTAAAGAGCTGTTAGAATGGGGTTCCCGGGTTTCTGCAGCAAACAGCAGGCCTCCAAATCCACAATAACCTCGGATTTTCAAAAGATTATATCTTCACCATACTTTACCAGTTACTGATCGAGTATCATACTCCAGCATTTGAGAATTAATGATAACAGCATCAACTTGTGTTGAGTTGTGACCTCTATCTGCAGGACACACACATATTGTATATACTGAAAGTGCTACAGCTTGTCTATATTGATGTGGGGATAGAGTCACACACGTGCAAGATGATTACAATCAAACAGCACCAACTTTGTCCTTGAGCTTACTTTTTCAGGCCTTCATAGTACAATCTTACTGAGAAAGTTTGTTAGTGCCGCTGGAATCTTTCTTCATATTGCTGGATAGTAAACAGCTTATTGTTAAAAGTTGTGAACTGAACTGAAGTGCTCTCTTTCTAGTGAAATCTTGAAGTTGGGCTAACACAATAAGTTCTCGACAATTTCCCGTGTGGGAAAAGGGGCTCTTTCTCTTGTTTTCCTGCACAGTGTTCCACATCATGAGCTTTTGCTGTAGAGGCACTGTATACCTAGCAAAGGGGCAAGGGAGGGCTTCCTGCCAGCAGCCCCCTGCCCCCAACTGCACTTCGCTAGGGTATGCAATCCTATCCTGCAGAAGCTCATGACAATGTGGGAATTATGTTGGGAATTTGTCTAAAACTTCTTGTGTAAGTGCTCTGGGATGCCAAAATACTAAAGGATCTGATCCCATTGTAGACCCAGTTGAAGCTCGTGGTGGCAAAGTCACTCTAAATGTCGTTGTGAAAGAGGAATTGTAGTTGGTGATTGCAACATCTGATGCAGTAGAATTACCCAGGCCGACTAGGCCACGCTCTCATTTAGTAGCCCTTCTGAAGAAAAAAGTGGGCCATGTCTATTCACAATCGGATCAGTTGGTTGCCCACTGCCCAGCCTATGCTCCGAAACGAAAACCACTTCCCCTTGAACACCAAAAACTGGCCTGTGTGCCGGGTGCCCTGTATTCTGGTTTTCAGTTTCTGCTGAGAATGTGAAAAGTGAATGCTATACGGATGGTGACCAAGGTTGCTGAAGTATGAAGGTTGCTGTAAGTATGTTAATTAGACCTCACTTGTTGCTTGGTCCACACATGGACAAGGGTCAAAACTTTCATTTGAAAAAGGTAAGGGGTGCACAAATCCATTTGGCGTTCGATTGTGTATCCTACAGTCTATGAAGAGACAATTGGTCATGGCGATATCATATATGATCCATAGGGTAAGCCATATGTGCCACATGGGATAGATAAAGCTGAGATGAGTACCTCTCTTATAGTTGTCCGACTCTTTTTCCGAGCAACAACCTTCTTGCAGTGCATATGGGAGCTCCCCCAATAGAGATATCATTGTCTCGCACTCATTTCTTCATGTGGGAACTTAGACACTCCAATGTTGGTATGCTAGATGTCCACTTTGTTAGGACTATATTGCATGCAAATTGATGCACTTTCACCCTTTGACAATAACCTTGATTGCCCTAGACTTTGTATCAACCGCTTGTTGAATAGACTAATCAAAATGGACACCATGAGGCTACATGTAGAAAGGACATGGATTAGATCCCCATAGTTGGCCCAAAGGATTGCAAATGTTAATTTTGCTCTTAGAGGCCAAGTCAAGGGAGGATTATACATACCACTCACAATACTCATGAAATTCGTGGGAGATACCATTTCCATTTTGCAAAGGCTATGTACTTATGCACTGAGTCATGGAGTGCGAGGGTCAAAGTTGAGCTCAAGTGACACAAAAAGACACTCTTGAGGAGTGGGAGAGCATGACACCTAGAACCACCTAGGTAGAGATCCCTCATAGGCTTCTTCAAGAGGTGGCATGACAAACCCCCAAACCTAGTAGCACCCTACCCCTTCCTTCCTATAGATCCATCATGCATTATGTCATCATTAGGAGTAGTTTTTGTTGAATAGAGCTATAGCATTGTGTTGGGAGAGAGAACCACCATACACATGCTCCTCCTTCCCTCCCTCCCCACCAAAAAAAAAAAGATAAATGAGGGCTATCATCACATGCCCATAAAAGATGCTTATTGAGATACCTCAACTCCACTATATTGGATAATTTGTTGTTGCACCCCATGAGTGAGATATCGGGGTGAGTAGTTACTACATTAGGGAAATCATATTCAATTGTACTATTTTTAGGTTTTGGACCATTTTAGCCTTTTGCACATGTTACTAAATGTGTGTGTGTGTGTGAAAATCTTTCCACTATATTTTATTTGAGAAGCATCTTAGTAAATATGCTCTCCTTTATACTAGGATGTATCCTTTTACATTTACATGTTTTGCATCATCCATTCACAATCTTATAATTTCACATGATAATTTGTTTTGTATGATGGGTTTTTATAGTAATTTCTCTTCAGTCATAGGTGTTATTTCCATCCACAAAGTAAAGTCTTCATTGACATGTTTATAAAATTTATTGTCCCAATATCAAATCATGTACACATAGTGAAGAATAAGTTCTCATTTTACATTGTTCAATATGATGGGTCTCCATGAGTAGTTCCCATTCAGTCATGTTTGCTATATTTATCAAAACGTAATCTTTGCCTCTATATTTTTATAGACATATTTTTTAACCTCCAAGGTCAAAACCAATGGGAGGCCTTACTACCTTGCTATTTGACATACTTTTAGATTATTGTCATGTCATGCATTAACATTTTCATAGGATAGCAACGGTATTTAATTACTCCATCTCCTTAGCCAATTTTACTACACAATCTTGATTTTTATAAGGGAACTTTGTCAAGATGGACTATTGTAACTTTATTTTGTTATTTGTTTTCTCTCTCTCAAATATTTACAACTATATGTAAATCTTGAAGTAACAAGAAGGTTATGTACATTGCCACCTAAGATTAGGTTAGGGTAGACCCTTGTGATTTTTAACACCTTGTTAGTTTTCTAACCATTTGATATGATGGATGCAATTATTGCTCTTGCATCTCACATTCTCTTTAACTATGTAATAGAATGGTTGCATATTGCTAATAACTTTGTGCGATCATGTGATTTCCCATCAAATCATGGAAATGTTGATGATGAAATAATGGATTTTGAGGAGAAAGATGAAGATATTGATGGGTTTGGCATTCTCCTGTCTCTTGGGTCTCTACTATGGTCGCTTCTTGATCAATTTGTGGATGGTCCAAATTCTAGGCCACTTTCACCTCTGTTAGTGGTTCCCCATTAACTTTTTCTTTCACCACATACACAAGAAGTTTTAGACAAACTTCCCACATTGTGAATTAAAATCATGAACTTCAATGAGGGAGGGATAAGCATACCTAGCTAGGTGTAGTTGGGAACATGGGGTTGCTAGCACGGGTAGGGGTTGATAGTCCCTTGCTCTCAATGGCACCTAGTTGGGTATGTGGTGCCTCTTGAGCAAAAGCTCAATATATGGAAAACTATAGGGAAAAACAATGGAAACTAACCCCTTTTTCACATGGGAAAAAGTCAAAAACTTCTTGATACGAAAAAGATAATACTACAAATGGGGGACCATTTTTGAGCTACGAAGGAAGGCCACGCAAGTGTGGATAGCCATGTAGCTTGTTTTTGGACTTTGCTACAACGAATCCCAAAATGATCCACCTACAAGGAAAGGTATTAAATCCTTTATTTGGATTCGAATCATTATCTCTACACAATTATGTCTATTGTGGATGTGGTGACTACCAATTTGAATAATTTGATGAGCCAAGCCATGAGAGCTAGTCATTTGTTTAGGGATATAGTTCGTATAAGGCTAAAAAAACTTCAAAAATATTTAGATAGAGCAAGAAACTAGCAAGTACTATATGAGGATTTTGAGACTAGTAGTATTCAGGATGATGCCATCAATGTGAGCAAGGATTAAGAGGCATACACAACGTGGAAGCCCAAAAGGCCCAAGAGAAAGGATATAGTTCATAGTTCTAGGATGGGTGTTTACAATAAGCCATTGACAAAAATACAGTGCACTATGTGCAATAATTTGATTCATTTAACTCCTTATTGCACTTTCTATTAGAGATGGTGACAAAATTTTCTCAAACCTCAAGACATGATACAAATACTCACAATTATAATAATTGCTCCAAAATTTGACAACTTGTGTAGTAGCAAGGCATTAATCCTATCAAGGTAACAATGTCCTTGACATTGGGGGCGTGGTCTTCTAGGGGTTTTGTTCGTGAGTGTAATGAGGGATCCTTCACATGGGGGGGGGGGGGGGGGGTCTTCTAGGGGTTTTGTTCATGAGTGTAATGGTCAAGGTCCTTAGGTTGTGCCCAATTTAAAAACTTTCGTGTTCTTCCTAGAAGAAGACCATCACTGGTCCAAGTGCATAGAGGCAATTGGTTACCTATGATGCCAAAAGGACAAGGTTGAAAAGGGAAGGGACCTATGCCAATTGTGAGTATGGTTTGCTTGGTGGAAATGAACCATAAGTGAAATGTCATTACTTGTTCCAACATTTTGATCAATCAATCTCTAGACAAGCAAAATTATTTGTGAGAGTGCCCAAGAGGAAGCTTAGAATTAGTCACTCAGTGTACGGTTTAGAAACCTTCTATAATTTAGATCAAGAATTTAATTAAGATGACTCTCAAGAGGTTGAAAAAAAGAGTCATTCATGATATGTGAATGTTTCCTATCCTAGTGGTGCCGATAGAAGAATCTCAACCTATTGATATGAACATTCTCTCTTTTCCTCTCACTATTGGAAATGTGACTTGATGTGGTATCCAATTTAGTGCTTGGGATCCCTCATCTTGATAACCAAGCTATAAGTGCACTTAACCTAGTAGAAGATACTATCTACACCACTTTTTAATAATGCATTTCTAATGTTTTTTTATAAGCATCAAAATACTTTTTAGTTGTCTTGTTAGATAAATATCATTACAATTTTTGTTTGCCAAGAGTTTGGCTTGATGGAATGGACCCAACACTATTCTTGGTTCAAATGGCAGATCAACACAAGAAGCGACTTCTTAGCATTTTAAAATCATTAATATAAGTTGTAGGAGTCTCTTTTTCTAATGTCTTTGGTAGTGCTTAATTTCGAAGAGACTAAGGTAGATTTTAATCTACTACTAGAAAGACCTTGGTTCAAGTAGGCCAAAGTCGAGCATAGTTGGGATACAAACCACATTGCTATTTAGAGGAGAAAGAAGAGGAAAACGACTTGTTGAATGAATGTCATCATATTTTGGTAGTGATGTGTGTGTACAAACTTAGGACCATTTCCCTAAGTAGGAGGTTCTTTTCTCTTAATTTTGGGCCTCATTTGTACTACTTTCAATATCCCACATGTTCTTTTGTCCTTCTGTGTAGATTTTTTCACAATGATCATTTGTGTGGGTAAGGCCTTTTATAATCTACTTTGCATTGTGCTACATAGCACATGTTGGTTTTGTGCATATTTTCCTCTATACATGCAATTTTTATAGAAAGTGAAGTCTTCAATGGCTATGTCTAGCAACAATGATGTATTCTGAATGTTGGCTGTTGAGTCCAAGTTGGTTCAAAACAACAATTCACTATGGGCTTATATGGTACTTCATGTATTGGTTGCAAAAGGGATTTTTAATATTGTAAAAGGAATTGAAGTATGTCACGTTTGTGGTTCTAGAAGCTAGAAGTGTAACATAAACATGTTTTGTTGAGGATGCTCAAGGTTCTAGTTCTACTCAAGTAAATACACGAGCAATGTCACCTACTTTTGAGTAGATTCATTGGGATAGAAAAGATGGAGAGGATCATTGTCATATCTATGGTTCTAGAAGCTAGAAATGCAATAGATACATGTGCTATTGAGGTTGTTGGAGGTTTCAGTTTTGCTCTAGTAAATACAAGAGCACTACCACTTGCTTTTGAGTAGATTCCTTGGGATAACAAAGATGGAGAGGATCATGCTTTAGTTATATTATTGGTTACATGTACCATGATTTCATACATTTGCAAGAGAGCTAAATATGCCTGGGATACATGGCTATATCAATGAAGAAATCAAGCCTATGTTACTTACCTACTTGAGCAATTAGAGAGTGAACATATTGATGAAGATGACTCTATGGATAATTTTTTGACAATGATCAAATATATTAAAGGGCAATTGATTATGTCATATGGGATTTTACTAGACAACCTGTTTTGTAGATTCTTCTCAATGGTCATCTTGATTCTTATTGGATTTTGCATCTACTCTTCATTACATCATGAGAGGCAATCCTAATGCTTTGTCATTTGATGAGCTAGTTTTTCTTTTGCTACAAGGAAAACAATCTCAAAAAAATAGATCTATGCATGTTGTAGACCAAGCTTTTATGGCTAGTCAAAAAAGTAAAGAAAAACCTAGCTTTTTTCCTAATACACAAAGATCTACAAATACTGTTTAAACAAATAAGGCAAATAAGGTTGAGAAGAAAAATGATAGTAAAATCTATTGCAGGTATTGTAAGGCAGGAGATCATGTCATTAACGATTGTCAACCAGAAGGCTGAAAGACCAAAGGCATATAATTAGAAGTGTCAATATAGAGATAGCACAATGTTACGATTGGTTTCCAAAGCACTACTGCATGCTTAAGGTACTATACATGAAATCGATGGGTCTGGTTACCAAAATCACCTACACAACTACCTCCATTGACCTCACTCAAATCTTTATTTAAATGAAGGAGAAAAAGAACGAGACCTAAATATCAACCTAGGTTAAGGACCAAATCAACTAAGAAGACCAAACTAGCTAAGTTAGAAACCAAAAAGCCAAATATTATCAATCGATAAGAACCACCCATGCCTGCAACTGTTGAGGTACACAAATACTTGATGTCATTTGCAATTCAAATGATAAATTTGGTGTCTGATGAGCTATCAACTTTGAAGGAGGAGACAAGACAACATCCTCATGATGCTGCTCAAGCTAAGAAGGAAAGTCTAAAGAAAGGGGACAGTGCCATCCAAGGAGAATAGGTAATAGCCTAAGGCAGTTGGCTAGTCCGCCTAAGAGCCTAGAGTCTCCTAAAATCGAAGAACCTTTGTCGTGTAAGAAAAATGGAGAAGCCCAATAATAGCAACCTAGTGTTGCTTCTCAATTTAAGAGAATGGATCCACAAGGGATAACCAACAATAATATTCATTAAGGTCCAACTATTTCTCTTTGAAAGTGTTAACAAGGTTACACCTAAAATTTTCAAGATCGAGACTACTTCTTGTTAGTCCAAGGATCCAAGCAAGCAATCATCCTTGACTACCAAAATTGACCATTCTCTTGAGCCACCTAAGGGAAAGAAAATCCTCTATCAAAAGAAGACCAGAACCTACAACATTCGAAGTGCAACTAGCTCAAGTAGTTGCCAATTTGCAAGAGACATCAAGGGGATCCAAGAATTCATATCCTCAAGATGAAGGGGCAAAACTCCAGAGTCCGAATAGTGCCACTCAGTCCAACTAAGAAAACTCTAACAAGAAGACAACTTGAATGGCATAACTACTTGGTCCCATAAGTGAGCCTGAAGGGTGTTTGGCAAGTTACCATTTTATAGGCTATGTAATAAGCCCAAAGTGAAGCCATGATCATATTATCCTAGTCTAATTAAGAGACTCAGACAATTGTTATCAAAACATTAATTGATTTTCTATTACTTGCTTATGCTTGGTCATTTGCTTGTGGATAATAGGGACTAGACTTATGATGGATGACCAGGAACATGGATAGTAGATGTTTGATAACTTCATTCAAGAAGTGAGTCCCTTGGTTGCTGCTAAAAAATCTCAATGGGCAGCCAAAGCATGAGATGACATGTTTCCATAAGAATTTAGCTATGGTTCTAGCGTGATTCTTTCTTGTAGCCCTTGCCTCTACCCACTTGGTCATGTATTGGGCAATAGGGTTAATAGATCCCATAAGTCTATTCCCATTTTTCAAAGGGTTGGTGGGCTAGTATAGCAGAGAGGTCCATTTTTTCCTTTCCGATTGGAAGCTTACTTCTTTGACATTCATCATAGTGTTTGATGAAATTGGCCACATGTGGACCACCACAACTGAGAATGTACAAATTTTCTTGCTATAGCAGTTGTGTCAAAGTGTCCTCCTACAATTCCTCCATATATTTCTTGTAGCATACCCTTGATTTCATGCTCACATACACATATCCTATCCTAGTCGAGAGAGTTGACCAACAATCATCTGATAGAGTTAGGAAACAAGTGAGATGCACCTTTTCAACGGGTCTCTCTGGTAGTCCATTTTCTAATATATGAATGATGTTGCCCGCCCAATGAGATGTGAGATCTGCGCTTGAAGATTTGGGATTCTTGTTTGAATATAGAACAAATGAGTGTTAGGGAGATTATCATCAACCCCCAATTGCTTCCTCTTTGGTGATATCAGACGTGGTCAATAATGAAATCTTGAGTAGTGCTTGATGGTCTACAAAAAACATGAATAGGGTAGCCAACATGTAGTGACGAAACCTCTAGATGGCATACACCATTGCTAATCCTTCATTGTGGAGTAATTCATTTCAACTTCGGTGAGCTGTCTACTAGTGAAGCCACACTAGGAAATCCATATTATGCTCATCGATTTGGTGCAACACACCTCCAATTGAGATTTTGGATGTGTCAATATGCACATGAAAAGTGGTTGTCCAATCCAAGGCTCATAAAATTTGTGCAATCATGAGAGCCTCTTTTGTGCTTTGTACAAAGCCTAGAACTTCTCTTTCTAATCCTAGACAACTAGTAGCTTGTAAACAGGTCACACTTTGGAAGCATAGCTTAGCACAAAGTAGTGGTAGTAGCCAATATGTCTAAGAAAGCATTGGGTGCCTTGTGGCTAGAGGGTGGTGGGAGATTTGTTATCGCCTTGATCTTAGCTATATTCGTTGCAATGGAATTTCAAGGTACCACATGGCTGAAAATGATTCAAAGATAGGTAGTATTTTCGACAGCTCAAAGCTTTTTGAGGTGTTCCTTCTAGCTAGAGTGGACAATAGGTCTTGTCCATAAATACTTTGAGCCATTATCTCAGCATATCTTGAAAAATTTTGTGTGTGTGGAAAGTGCCCAATGCATTTGTTAAGACAAAAGGCATGACAATATAGGTGAACACCTCCCATTCTGCGGTGAAGGTGGTCTTGGATTGATCATCATGGTGCTTGGTCCAAAAAACCATGCAATAAGCTATAAGCTTCTTTTCTTGCTACATGTTCAATCATGTGGTTTGTGTATGGCAGTGAATAATGGTCTCTTTTGGTTGCATCATTTAATTTCTGATAGTTAGTGCATACTCAAATTTTTGTGTGCTACATGTTCAATCATGTGGTTTGAGTATGGTAGTGAACACCTTTTGGTTGCATCATTTAATTTCTTGTAGTTTGTGCATACTCAAATTTGTTTCGTTCTTCATGAGTTCCTTGACAAAGGGTTTCCTTCTCATGAAATTGAAATGAGATGCTCTCATCCTGGCTTGGAATATTCAAGGTGTCAGCCAACTTGTTTTCCATTTGATCCTCCTCTTCTTGAGGAAACTCAAGTGCAAGTGTTAGTTTACTATTCTTTTCCATGCATGTGTGTGTAATGAATTGACATAGGCTCAGCACACCTATAACATAAGCCTTGAGCATGCATTTATCTTATGTCATCACTAGTGAGGTATCAACCATTAGTAGCATCATGCTTCCCACAATAATACTAAATAAAAGCATGTCCAAGGGAAGACTAATCATATGCATCATCATTTGTATGTGTTGATGCACATAAGAAGATGCATGATCATATTATACATGCTGCTCATAAGATTGTGGTTTTTTGTACTCTCATGACTATACAAATTTATCAATGGCTAATGTGTATGTTGCTCCCCATGTACATACTCATATATGTTTGTATATTGCTACCCATGTACATAAGGCTACCCACATGGCTGCTCATGTTGCACATATTAATGATCAAGTTGTTGATTGTATTGATCACTACATTGTTGATAGTTATGCTACTCCCCATGTACATACTCATTTACATTTGCATTCTATTGCTCATGTACATAATATTGCTCTGGCTATCCACACCCATGACCATAGTGCAGCTCATAAGAACATGCATAGTCATCAGATGCATGTTGCTACTCATAATATGCGCAATTATCATATTTAGTTCACAATACCTCAAGAAACAAGGACTCCAAATGGTTGGGCTATAAAAAATAGATTGTCCCACTCCCAAGAATCATCAAAGTTGGAGGCATTCCCTATAGTCCCTAGATGATTTAAAGAATGTTCTCCGCCGTAGTGTGAGGCATCAGTGTCACAATGTTGTGAATGCCAATGCCCATACTTGCACCTAGCTTGTATTGAGGCATAGAGTATTTCATCGCAGGTGATGATGCATATGATCAATCTTCTTTTAAACATGATTTTAATCAACATTCTTGTGGGTAGCATGATGCTACTAATGATGGATACCTCACTAGTGATGCTCAACACTTATGCTATAAATGTGCTAAGCCTATGTTGGCTGATTGCAAACACACATGTAGGGAAAATAATGCTTAACTAACACTTGTATTTGAGTTTCTTGACGAAGAGTAGGATCAAATGGAAAATGAGTTGGTTGTTAGCCCTTTTTGACTACTCTAGGCCATGATGAGAGCATCTCATTGCAGCTTCATGAGAAGGAAACCCTTCAATCCAAAGCTGTAGTGGAGATTATGCAAGATCCTAAGTTTAAGCGCTTGATAGTAGCCAAGAAATGTGGGGATCATGGACATGCAACACCTAGGGGTTGATGCAATCAATGTAGTAATGATGTGAGTCCCATATGTTTCAGCCCCACATAGCATGGTGGTTCTTGTGATGAGTTTGTGGAAGAGCTAGTGAATGCTACCATGCTATTCATTGAGGACCTTGTGCCACAATCAGTGCTTGAGGATGATACCATGAATCACTTCTATGACATAGCGGATGTACTAGATTGTAATTAACCTTTTGACTCCAGTGGCAGTATGGAGACCACCACTTGTATGGATGACCTTTATGCTCCTAACGCCTACCATGTAGGTTATCCATTTGATCTTGAGGGAAGGAATGGCTTAGAAAAGCTCTGATCAACATTCCCTTGACACAATTCCCCTATCTTAAAGATGCAATCTTGGCTAAAGACTAACCAATTTTGGCCTACTTTGGACTGTAGACAACTTGCAAACAACACACTATCTTGAAGTAGTTTTTTGCCTTACATTAATGACAACCAAGTGTAATCTATATGGCTGAAAGTATACTTTGAGAGCCTTTTTTAACATTTCTCTTGCCTCATTCACAGTCACCCATAGCAAAATATGGCCGATTTTCTATAGTAGGCCTAGACAACATGTTGTCCACCACTGTCTGTAGGGCCCTACCTGCAAAGAATTGGTGGCTAGACTCACAATTTTCCAACTCTCACATGATGTACATATCATAGATATATCTATACACCCCAATTCCACATGGATTTGAGCTTTTCCACATACATTTTACCATTTGCAACATAGTAGTACTTTGCAGTCCCACTCTTGATCCACACCAATAAGTCCTTCGTTTTGTTTTCGAGGGCTCAATAGCTTATGCAACTCAAGCCTGTTCATTGGGATATGATAGCTCTTAGTGAGAACTTGTAGTACTAAGTTAGGGGCCATCATAAATAGAGGCAGTGAGATACACTCTAATTGAGGGTTGATTATTTGGACAATAGGGTCTTTTGCTCATCTCACTGACTTAGTTGTTCATAAGCTTCTTGATATTCATGTTTCTCCATGAATGACAATTTTGGAGTGGCAAGTACATGTATCCAATCTTGCTTGTCTTTGGGGGATGGATGTGATTCATGAGAGCATGTTGGATAGGAGGAAAATTAGTATCTTAGCATGCTGAAAATTGCATTTAGGTCAATAGAAGATGTTTTCTAGGTCTCCATTTCTATTTTCACTATGTTCTTCTTATTCACTAAGGCTAGACCATTGTCCCATTCATCTATGAGCCATACAACCCATATCCAAGGATGTCCAAGCAACAAATCATAGTTGACTCCTTTCATAACAATGAAGTTAACTGAAAATTGTGCCCCAGTGATTTGAGTAGCCAATCCAATACGCATTGTGGAAAAACCTTAAATGCATTAGCAAAAGTTAGATTGAAATGAATAGGTTTGGTTGGAGGGTTTCCCTAGGTGTGGAGCATGTTCTCGTTGACCATGCTAACTTTGACCCTAGTGTCAATGGTTCTTTTCATGGTAGAGTCTCAGAGGGCTTCTACTAGTAGTGTGTGATGCTTTATCCCTTTCTAGAAGGTGTTAAGCCCCAAGGCTCCCAAGATAGGCACGATTGGTTAGTTGGGTTGTGAATCACGTGTTAATGTGTAGAGTTTGTGCCATCCATCCAACTTTTAATGCTTGCCATACGGGAGGCCTTCCTTTCATCAAGATTTTGAGTGGAATTGAGATGTACTTGGATGCAAGGGTTGAGGTGATGCTAGGCTATATTTCTTAATAGTGGAATTTATGTTGTCCTATGTTGTTTGGAGTTCTGGTCTCTCATCCATGCTTATGTTGGCCAAAATAGAGAGGATCAGTAGGTAGAGTTCCCAAGGTTTGGAGATTGAGTAAGCATCATATACTTATGTGAGAAGATAGAGGCTGGGAAGACTAATGGTTTCCAAAATAGCCTTAGATGGTAGCTATTGAGGGTAAAGGCGCCTCTGCCTAGCCGCCCGTGCATTACTACACTAACAGTACCCGCCACTGCACTCTGCAGGTGTAGCCGCCCCTCATCGTCACTTTATTCTTTATTCTTTTAGTGACAGTTTGAATAAAGGAAGGCCCGGTCACACATTGTGACTGTTGGAGTTCCCATTTGTGTCTCCCTTTCTTCTTGCTCTTGCTCTCTGCCATAGCTCACTTCCAAGCAAGCTTCGATCCTTCTCACATTTCAACTGGTATCAGAGCGAGGCTTCCCGACTTCCTGAGCTTGGTTCGTGGCATTCTTATCTTCCATTCAAATATCTACAACATTGGGTCTCCTTCTCGACAGCCATAATCGACCTTCCTGAGCTCCCATCACTCCTCCCTGGCTTCCTGAGCACTTTCCCGGCCTATTGAGGCACCCTCGGGGCATTGCTACAGAGGTATTGAAGTGTTCTTTCAATGTTTTTACTCAATTCTTAGGTTGCAGTCAATCAGGGCAGCCATAGCTCAACAAACCCTTGGAGCTTGTATCTTGCTCCCTCTTGCATTTGGGCACTTGAGGCTTGTTGTGTGCCTCCCTGGGCACCCCTGGAGCCTCTAACCACTACCATTGAGGCCACGTGGATGCACAGTAGTAGAAGCAGACATCAGCAAATTTATGCCATTTTTTGGATGATCTGGACAGCATACTATAACAGCTCACCTACTCCTCAGTGATGGCTATGTCATGCTTTTTCGGGCTTGGCAATGGTCTCTAACATGTGTTGAAGCATCCTTAATCATTAGCATCAGATTTGGGTCTGATCTATACATTCCTAGGACTATTTACAATAGTCCCACAGTCATGTTATGCAGAAGTAACATTGGCATCTAATGCTATGCTCGTTTGGGCACTTCTACTTAATCGGTTTGGTACCTATTAATGCCCGATTGTTTGGGGGATGCAAGGCACATGTTATGCCATCATTTTGGACTGATTTTCTTGCTGAAAATACTCAATTTTGAACACTAAATCACTGATGTACAATAGTGGGCTGAAGCCTATTACTTCATGTTTGGTTATGCCTATTGGATTCGGGCTATGTCTTTGGGATATGCAATGAAGTATTGACCTTCAGGGTACGACATCGAGCTTGTCTTTGATTCTAGATCTTCATTTGAGTTTGAGCTCAGCTTTGGAATGTATTTGATGCTCCGTATTGGATGTACATATGGCATGTATGTTACCTATGTCTGACCGGTCTTGACATGCTTGGCCTATGCCACTACTACCTTGACATGCTTGGCCTATGCCACTACTACATGCTAGTTACATTGTTTGGAGCCGATTGCTACTAGTGCCTTGTCTTGGCTTGCATTTGGCTTCGCGAAACTTACTTGGGATACTTCTTGGCTTGCTAGATTTGTATTTGGAATACAGTTGATGTCTATGGATGCTCTACTTGGAGGCTACAAATCTTATATGCTCATGATGTCTTATTGATGTCTAGTCTTGGAGCTTTCGTCACTGGTGCTCTCATATGCCTTTCTTGAGCTTCTTGGCTTGATCCATACGGCTTTTGTGCTAGTGGGAGCATCTTTGGATACTTGACAGACATTGAGCAGGTGGTTTATGCTATTGAGCTTTGAATCTTCTGAGACCGGGATCTTCTTCACTTGGATGTTGCATGGTTGATATGCCGTGGTCCCCATACATGTACTTGGGCTTGAGCTTTGAGTCTTCTGAGACTGGGATATTCTTCAGTTAGATGTTGCATGGTTGATATGCTGTGGTCTGCATACATGTACTTGGGCTGATTTGGGCTTCGTACTCCCTAAGCATACACCTCTTTGTGTCAGGTCTTACCAATGTTGTGTACACTTTTGCCCTATTACAGAGGGGGTGTGCCAGCTTACTAACGGATTTGTTTGACATGCTTGGGTGTTTGTTTGATGTTCGTATGACTGTCATATGTTGATTTATGCCCACTTGATGCTAGTTATGCTTTGACAGTCAGTGGTTGACTTGGTGCATTGATTTTGCCTATAGTTTGCTCTCATTGTACCAAGTTGTAATTTATTACAACAAGTAGTTATGTATGGACGTGTGGAATTTTCATGTTGAATCATCCTGATTTTATGTACTTTTGATGGTACTTGGTGGGCAACATCATTAGCTATCAGTTCATCGTCATTTTGCCTTGGTTTTGGTGGTATTTTGGATGTTTACAGTAGAAAACAACAACAAGCAGTTTTGAACTGTCTGCATTGTTTTGGACTGCATTATGGGTTCTTCTTCCACTAACAATGCTATCTTCAACATCACTAAGATTGATGGTACCAATTATGCCTATTGGAAGAACCAAGTTTGGTAGGTATTGGTGCAGAAATTGCAGATAAAGCCACTAAGGATGCATGGCGAGCAACATGAAACTATGACTGATGATGAATGGGATGAGCTTGATGAGTTATGCAAGTCCACCCTCATCTTGTCTCTCACTAAACATGTGCATTACAATGTAGTTGACGAAGCACAGAGTGTTTGGCAGCTTTGGGATAAAATTAAGAACCTCTATGACAAGAAAAGTTCAGCAAGTCAGATGTATTGGCTGAAGCAGCTTATGGACCTACGCATGAAGAAGAATATGACAATTTCTGCTCATTTGAGCCAATTCCATGCTATTCTCAAGAACTTAACTTCACAGGGTATTACCTTTAATGATAGGGTTACTCTATTGTTTTTGCTTGGAACTCTAAGTGGGTCATTGGGATGTATTCTGCACTGCCTTATGTGCTCTTGCTACTATTTTGAACTTGCCTGATGTAGAGAGTGCTCTTCTGCAACAAGAGATCAACAGTAAGAACTTGGACGCCTCTCGTGTGTCGCATGCTTTGATTGTTAGAGGCAAAGATGGTAATGGCAAGAATGACCATGGGAATGGCCGTGGCAAAGACTTGCAGAAGTCTAGGTCTAAGTTGCGTGGTAAGTTGCGCAGCAAGTCTCGTGGGAGAAATGCTAATGTGACATGTCATCTTTGCGGCAAGAAGGATCATATACGCCCATAGTATCATAAGTTGCGCAATGAGAAGCACAAAGAGAAGGGGAAAGAAAAAGTACAGGAAAAGTCCTTTGATTGCATCATTATGCTTGTGAAATCCAATGTGAAAATCAAGGAGATAAATGTAATGCAGATTGAGATGACTCCGATGGGAAGTATATACTTGTAGCTAGTTCTTGTGATGCTATATCATTGATTGATGTTCACTCTATGTATGAGCAGTGCTGGATTTTGGATTCTAGTGCTTCATTTCATGTTACACCATGCCGTGAGTGATTCCACTTCTACCGCACTGTCTTTAGTTCAGTTCGCTTGGGTGATGACAAGTCACTTGCTATTGTTGGCATTAGGGATGTACGGTTGTAGTTCTCTACTGGTAGTACTTTTCTGCTACAGGATGTATGTCATGTACATGCGGTTACATGCAGTCTTATGTCTGTAGGGCAACTTGATGATGCTGGGTTTCATGTTTCATTTGGGGATTTTGCCTAGAAGGTCACTTGGCAGACTTGTGCTTGCTAGAGGTGCCAAAGCTGGCAGCCTCTATCCTCTTGTAGTTGATGGGTCCTCTGTTGACCATGTTTTGTCAGTGGGTTCCATCCCACATGTATCTCTTTGGCATGCCCATTTGGGCCATATATCCTTGAAGGGAATGAAAATGCTTTCTAGTTTTTGCAGTACTTACTACGCATGTTTTGATTCATATGAACATTGTCTTTATGGCAGATAGACTAGGAATACGTATAAGAATTCTGGTAGGACATGCATGAGTGAGCCCCTGGCACTGGTACATTCACATGTCTGTAAGCCCATGCCCTGTCAAGCTATGGGTGGTGCCAAGTATTTTGTGACGTTCATTGACGATTTTTCACGTAAAATCTGGGCTTACTCCATTAAGCTTAAGTCAGATGTCTTGGCTGTATTTCAGAGATGGCTTGCATTTGTTGAAAACCAGACTGGGCATAGGCTGAAATGCCTTAGGATTGACAATGGGGGAGCATATGTGTCACGTGCTTTTGAGCAACTATGTGACGAGAGGGGTATTAAGTGTCAATTGACCACCCCCTATACCCTACCCGAGATTGGCTGAGCAGCTGAATAAAACCATCTAGGAGCCTGTACGTAGTATGCTTAGCCATGCAGGCTTACCACAGAGCTTTTGGGTTGAGGCAGTCAATACAGCTGTGCATGTCATAAATAGATCACCTTTTAGTGGTTTGGATTTCCAAGTGTTGCAGAGGAGGTATGGACTAGGAAACCTCCGTCTTATGCGCATCTACGTGTCTTTAGATGTGAGGCATTCTGCCATGTGCCCAAAGACAAGCGTACTAAGTTGGATCCTAAGAGTGTCAAATGCATTTTCCTTGGCTATGGGGATGCATGCGAGATGGGTTACCGCCTCTGGGATTCGCAAGCACGGAACGTCATCCGCAGCCATGATGTAGTCTTCCATGAAGACAAGATGCATAGGCAGCCTGAGAAGGTGGTAGAGATACACAAGGTTATATTCCAAGAGGATCCATGTGCTCTTGCACAGCCAGTTGAACAGCCTGTAGAGCAACAGTTGGTACACATGGCCAAGGTGTTAGACTGGCTGCAAAGCTTGACGTGGGTCTACTAGAGATAGACGTCCACCTAATAGATTTGAGCCCTTGATGCATTATGTCTTGGTTACAGATGCAGGAGAGCCTCTCACCTATGATGAGGCTATGCGTAGGGGTGACAGTCACTCCTGGGAGAGGGCTATGCAGTCTGAGATAGACTCCTTCCATCAGAATATGACTTGGGATTTGGTTGCATTGCCTCAAGGCAAGAAATCTTTGCCATGCAAATGGGTATAAAAGTACCCTTGGAAACTCCAAGCCAGCTTATAAGGCAAGACTTGTCGCTAAGGGTTTTAAACAGGAGCATGGAGTTGACTTTGATGAAGTCTTTTCTCCTATGGTCAAGATTACCACCCTACACTTGGTTTTGGGCTTAGTCATACCTTAATCGTGCAGCTTGACTTGGACATGTATCAGATGGATGTCAAGACTACATTCTTGCATGGGGATTTGTATGATGAGATATACATGGAGCAGCCTAAGGGCTTTGTAGAACTTGGTAGGGAGCACCTAGTGTGCAAATTGAAGAAAAGTCTTTATGGCTTGAAGCAGGCACCTAGGGAGTGGTATCATAAGTTTGATGCCTTTATGCAGTCACAGGGCTACAGCAGGAGTCCTATGGATCCATGTGTTTACAAGAAGAAAGCCTGTGATGGCCCCTTGCTTATTTTGGTACTTTATGTGGGTGATGTGCTGATAGCAAGGAAAGCTCATGATGAGTTAGATGCCCTTAAATCTCAGCTGAAGAAGAGCTTTGAGATGAAGGATTTGGGACAGGCCTCTCACATTCTTGGTATGCACATTAAGCGCGACAGGCATCAGGGACTACTCTACCTCTCCCAGGGGAGTACATTCATAAAGTCCTTGAGCATTTCCGCATGTAAGATGTAAAGCCTATTGGCTGTCCATTACCTTCTTATGTGAAGGTTTCACAGGCCGATTGTCCACAGATGGATGAGCAGAGGGCCAAGATGGCCAAGTTCCCTTATGCATCAACCATGGGCAGTTTGATGTATGCCATGATAGCCACTGGTCCAGATATTGCCTTTGTAGTTGGTGTTGTGGCAAGCTATATGGCTACACTTGGCAAAAAGCATTGGGATGCTGTAAAGGATATCATGAGATACTTGAAGGGTACAACAGATATGTGTATTTGCTATGGTAGCCAGGATATAGGAGTTGTGGGCTGCACAGACTCTGATTATGCAGGACATGCAGGTAGTAGGAAGTCCACTTTTGGCTATGTCTTTGTGTATGGTTCTCTCTACCACTGAGGCCGAGTATGTTGCAACCATTGAGGCTTGCAAGGAGGCCATATGGTTGGGCCATTTGGTTCATGACCTTGGGATTGACACTATACCTACGCTATATTCAGATTCTATGAGTGCTATTTAGCTAGCCAAGAATTCGGTCTTCCATGTGAAGATGAAGCACATTGAGATGAGGTATCACTTCATATGTGGGGTTGTGGAGGACAAGTCTGTTGACCTTATCAAGATCCCCACTGACAAAAATCCTCCAGATTTGCTCACGAAAAGCCTCACTACTAAGCGCTTTTCCTTCCTCAACAGATTGATGCATTGGATGAGATCATGTTTTTCCTCATCTTGTTGTACATGTGTACATTGTACTATCTTTTCTTTTTCTTTTCACTCCTCACTAGGGTAGGTTCACCTTTAAGTGGGAGATTGTTGGGGTAAATTTGCCTCTGCCTAGCCACACATGTATTACTACACTGACAATACTCACCACTACACACTGTAGGTGGTGGGTGCCCATCGCTATCACTTTATTCTTTATTCTTTAAGTGACATTTTGAATAAAGAAAGGCCCGGTCACACATTGTGACTATTGGAGTTTCCATTTGTGTCTCTCTCTCTTATTGCTCTTGCTCTCCACCATAGCTCACTTCCACGCAAGCTTCGATCCTTGTCACCTTTAGTAGACATAAACTTATGTGAGAAGTTAGAGGCTGGGAAGATTAATGGTTTCCAAAACAACCTCAGATGGTAGTTTTTTAAATGCTGCTTCCACCCATTTCTTGACCATATCAATTGTGGACAATTGCTACCTAGGATCAAGATATTCTCCCACCTTTGCTATATCATCCTTCTTTATTTGAGGTGTTGTCATTGCACTTTTTACACTCGATACAAGAGCTATGCCCTTTTGGGTAGTCAATTATTTGCTTTTCAATTTGAGCTCAACACACTTTTGCCTTTTCTTTGTGTTCTTCTTGCCTAGTGTTGACCCCTTTATTGTGGTTGAGATCCCTCAATGGTTATTCAAACTTTCTTACTTTGTGCTCCAGTGATATCACTATGGCTAGAATGGAGAAGAGATCCTTGATCATTTCAATAGTGAAGAGACTTGAGGGAATTGAGGGTATGATTGCCTTGCTATTTCTTGGCTTTTAGCCTCATTAAATCCTAATACATGTGTGAGATTCCATATTCTTGGCTGCATTTTCTTTAGGCTATTCCTACCTCCATGGATAGAGCAAGAACATATGTCCTTGTTGGTTGTAGTTCCAACAAGATATTGTTTCTCTTAGTTGGATCATTCCTTGTCCTCTTTCTCATTCTAATATTATGATAGGCACATACATATGATCCATCAAGATAGGGTAGCCCTCTTTGTTGTACCAAACAAAGGGGTTAGTATACTCCTCACGGTTCCTCAATATAATGAACGAGTGCATCACTTGGGAGAGGTGAGTAACAATTGGGCTTGGTAGTCTAGGATCCCTAAGGGGCTGATTTTGTTTATTGGAACTATATGTCTGGGAATCCCTAAGGGGTTGATTTTGTTTCTTGGCACTATGTCTTTGCTTTCATGGGGAGTTCGCAACACTATGCAGTTGGCATGGGTAGTTAAAACCTCCGTTGTATTGTGGGTAGCCAAAGGTGGGGTTGGGTCCTACAAGTCTTCATAGAGCTCTAGAATAGGTAACTTCATGCCCAAGGTTTCCAAAGTTTGTGCAAAGTGTTTATTGGCCTAGAGCACTTGAAAGGAAGGTGGATTGCTATACCTTCTTGGCATTACTCATTAGATCTTAGGTTTTGCTCTTGTTGTGGCTTGGTTGGGGGTTTGGTGAGGTGCATATGGTCCTCTTATCTCAGTTTCTCTCTTGATGAAGATCATTAATGTGGATTGCTTTGCCAATCATGTCATTGATGTTAGAGTGGTTGAGACCCAAGTTATTTACTACAGTTTCACAAATTCTTTCATCTGAGATATCCATAATGAAAGCCTTAGCTACAGCCGTGGAAGTGGGTTTCTCACAGGAGCTAGGATATGCTTAATAAGCTCCTTACTTTTGAGACATAGTCCCACATGATCTCTTCTTCTTGCTACTCAATCTTCATCAGTTGAATGATGAGTAAATAGATCCTTGAGCAGTATGAATCAGGCATTCTAGATAGCATCAAGTCCAATGAACCAAGTTTGTCACTTCTCTCCAAGGAACAATCCAAACACTTATACTTTCTTGGCATCTCTTGCAAGGTTTTTTGCATCACAAACTTGTTTGAATTGTTCCATGAAGCTATAAGGGTCATCTTTATCCTGATACTTGTCCACTTGTTCAAGTATTAATGATGAGATTTTAGCCTAATCCTTATTTCTTCGGATATTCCCCATTCTTGTCAAAGAGGGTTTGAGCTATGTTGCATATGCCTGACAAAGGGCTTACTATGTATTAAAGAAAGAGAGAGCAGAGAGAGAAGATGTAATGGGAAGGAAGTGGCATAATTGCACCGAATTGGTTAATCCATTAAAGTCATTGAAGTTAAGGTCATTTAATTCATTTGGCTTTTATGGATCCACATTCATGCACATTGTGCACACATACAATGGTGTACATGCATATATACATATGTGCACATCACCTACTACATGCATAGGTATACACCAGATCTTATTTTCTCTTTCCATTGTGTGCCTAACGCCACCTTGTTTGGAAGGGGAGAATAGGAGGAAGAAGGAGAAAGGAAAATAGTATCTGCAAGTGTTTGACCTTTTGCACCATTGTGGGAGCTCACGCTCATCGACCACCAAGACCCACAGACTGCTTATTGCTTCAAGCATTTCAAGCGAGCAACTAATGTCTCTCACCTAGCCGTGTATGCTCTTGATCTTACAACTGTAGTGAGCTTACATTGATGCCCGAATGAGTAGCCTCCTCCCTGAAGCACTCCGATAGCTCCACGATTCGAGATGTGAGCTCAAGCCTCAACCTTCAAGCTCCATCCTCCATAGCCGTGCACGCATGAGAAGAGAAGAGAAGAGAAGAGAAGAGAAGAGAAGAGAAGAGAAGAGAAGAAAAGAGAAGAAAAGAAAAGAAGAGAAAAAAATAAGATAGGAGAATATGGAGAGCTTCTCCACCATGGTCCCTCACCCTCACACTCTCACACTCCCTCTCTCAAGCCAAGCACAAGCACAAGCAAGGAGAAGAGAAAAAAAGAGCCACTTTAGCCACACACCAAGAATGAGCTTCTCTATTCACTTTTTGACTTTTATACATGCCCTCATCCCTTTGGGTACCCATCCCTGTTTTAACATGACTGCCTGTTTTAGCCAAGGTCTTCTTTCCTCATGTATTTCCTCCTTTCATGGTTCTTTTTTCCATGCCCTTTTATGTTTACAATTTGCACAGGAGGGAGTCTAGCACTCTTTTACAAAATGAATTACGTTGCACCCTGCACTTTCTTTGCTAGAATAATTGGTGCACTCATTGTTGTGCACTTTCTACATTTTTTTCTGAGCTTGTCTTCTTTTTTTATTTTCTCTCTTGGGGCCATCTTCCATTTGTGACTTGGGCTTCCTTGGTCTTCCTTTTTCGATGATGGGTTGTAACATTACCCCCCTTCTAGTGCCAGTCCCATGGCACTTGAGGGTAAGGACTCGGGTGGTTGAAAGTTTACCTTGTGGGTTGGTGATAGGGCTTTTGTGGGGATTGTAAGTTGGAGAGCCTGCTCCCTAAGGCTAGTGCTCTAGTAGATTGGTCAATCGTCTTTTACACATAGCCATTCCAAACAATCTTGTCTGGCGGATGGGCTATCGGGCTCTCCAAAAGAGGCACTCCAATCCTGTGCATGAGTACGTTTTACCTTTGACTTGAAGTCAACATATGGATGACCTTGGCCTATTGTCTCAGTTTATGATCAAGGATATCTTGGATGTTGATGCCAGCGTTTGTTAAGGACTTGGTCCTTGTTCATGTTGAGGATGGCATAGACATCTCTTTTTGGTCTCCTCTCCACCTTGTGTGGTAACCCCAGCGCCTTCTCTACCAAGGCCTTGCTCAGCTCTACCGGCACCTATTTGGCCTCTTCGCCTTTGCCCACAATCACGGTGCCATATGCTCTATTAGAGTCGTAGGTTCTCAAGAACTATGCACACCGATTGTAGTCGGCCTCTTGCCTCTTGCCCACTTGGCCACCTTTGTTGACATTATGGATGGTCTTGAACTTTAGTTTGTCATAGGCTTAGTTCTCGAGGGTGATGCTGTATTGTCTTCTCTCTTCTTCTGTGAACAGAAGTCAATGGGCGCATTCTTTTTGTCTTGCCATTTCTACCTTCTGTTGTAGCACAACAAGCTTCCATTAGTTTATTTGCAATACCATTTTCTCTACAAGAAGACAAAGGGATTGCCACACAATTTTCAACTTTCAAGGAATTGATTTATTCCAAGCATACCTCCTTATTCTTTTCAAGCATAAAATCACTTTTCTCTTCTTTCCGCTTTTAGGTTTCAGTTTTGAGGTTCTCTTATTGTTTCTTTTCCTTTCCGTACTTTTTTTGTTTGCTTTTTGGTGTTTTGATTTCCAATTGGTTTTCACCTTATCCCCTCCCCCCCAGGAATGATGTAAATCCTTCTAAGGATTATAGGTTGAAGGCTTAAGGACATTCAGTGCATGCTCAGGGTGTTTTATTGCCATAGGAACCAAGCGTAGAAGTGTGGGTTGTACTCCAAGTTAGCATGGCAGTCCATGTCGAAAGGTTAGATGCCTGCTTGAGTGATGTAGGCAAGGAAATCCATTAGGAAGTCATCAGAGTTGATTCTACTGGCAATGTGTAGCTCTTCCTCAATAAGAATGCGATCTAAATAGGGGTGGGACATGACATGCTCTTTTAGAAGTCAATTATGAGTAATGGTTAATACCCTATAGGAGATGGGAGCTACATAAGTTGCATCATACTCAAAGGTTTTGATTGCCTGTCTCTACTCTGCGTTGGTCATAATTTGGTAGTCCTCTTGCTCCCATTGAAGTCAGAGAGCATACTATTTTCTCAAGAAAGAGGATTCGTTGTTGGCTAGGGTTTTCAACTCTTCAATTTCTTGGTTTGTGGCAGAGACCGTGCTCTTGTCATAAGATGTGATGAGTCATTGTTTGCATGCTTGCTTGTGAGAAATTTCATTAGCAATTAATTCTTCAGTTGTTGCTGTGGGGGACCTTAATGAACACGAATTCTGATTCCCTCGCAACAAGTGCAAGGCAGTGTACGTACTTTTGTTGCTAAAGGCTCTTCTAAAAGACCTAAGTTTAATTGCTCATAGCTTTTAGCAAGCATGGTAAATGTAGCATATTCAAATGTCAAATGCAAATGACCAAATCATCCCCCATATATTCAACTAAGTCAGAGGCTTGGATCGCTGCTCATAAGAGGGTTTAAGGCCTGCAGGAGGTTGGGGTTTGATTAGACTAGACTACACGTGGGTAATGTAGTCCCTAATGTCCCCTTGTCCTTTTTCTTCAATCGTACTATGAGTTGTTGGAATACCCAGGCTCAGAGAACCTCTTGATGAGGAGATCCTTGAGGTCATTGAAGTTATTCTATTCGGCTGCGTCTAAGCTAGTGTACTGTGTCCTACTCTTGTTGTCTAGGAAAAGGCCGAAGGCTTGCTAGCATTGGGCAAGATCCATGAGGCTGTTGCCTCATAGACTTACTTGAACTACTCCACAAAGTTGTATAGGTCATTACTTGGTTGGCTGTGAGGCCGTTGGCCTATTAGACTTGCTCGAATTGTTCCATGAAGCTATACCAGTCCTTACATGATTGGTATAATTCTAACTACTTTGCGATGCTACGGAGATCTTCGACTGGCTCTTGGAGCCCTGGTTGATTCCTAACTCCGCGAGCAATGAGGTTACTACAGTTGTTTTGTTGTGCTTTGAGGCTGTATTGTCTATGAGCTGCCTCTTCATGAGAAGTTTGATCAACATCAAGTCCCACCTCTAGTGCTCTCTCCCTTTTTGTATTAGGTCCCGTTTGATTCCTACTCGCTAGAGCTAAAATGTGTTGGACTTTTCGCATCTCTATGTCACTACAACTTCCTAGCCTGCTGCTCATGGTTGTATGCTGCTTTGCACTATAGTGCTTGCCATGCTAATCTCCTTTCCTCCTCAAGGCCTGCTATGATGTCCTCAACTTGGTCTACCATGGTGCTCCATCTTGGTTTGTAAGTCATATTTATTAACCATCTGTTGGATATCGACTAGGAAATCCCCCAAATCGAGCTGGTCATTCTCACGAGGCTGGAGATCCTAACATGTCAGTGGCTTCTTTCTTCACTAGCCTATCGATTAGGCTGATTAAGTCTCACAGCAATGCATCTCCAATGGTGTCAGTCAAATGGTGTCGATCTGTCTATGCTCTTGAGTCTTCAATGTCCTGAATCTCTCTTAGTCCTATTGGTCGGGGTTCTTAGTCACCCGTCTAAGTCTGAGGGTCATCTCCTATTAGTGGGTTCAATTTGCTTATTATGTCTTGGTGGGTTCCTTCTTATTGCAAACAAGCCTCAACTTATGTGTACTCAATGTGCGTGTGGTGCTCTTTTTCATGCGCGGTGCGAAATTAGACTTTCAACTTTCAAGTGCACTTCAAGTGTCAAAAATAGTGTGAGGTGTGAATACTAGATGAACAATGCAGCTCTAGCTCTCCCCTTATTCCGGTTCAGCCAAAATTAAGCACAATTGCTTGCCGCTCTCAAGGGTCGGTTAGGGTCTCTACCGTGTCTCCCAGCTTGGTCAGGGTGTAATCAAGAACTTTGGGTCAATTTTGGGCACTAAGTTGGGGCGGACAGCTAATTAGTGGTTGGTTCTAGGTTGTCAGGCCACTATTTCTTCTGCTTCATGCATCTCGAAGTCGTTTAACTTGTATGTAAAATGGAGGTTTTTCGAGCTTGGGTCCAGGTTTGTCAGGGTCTCAGGATGTCAATTTTGCCTAGATTCACATATGGTCCGAGCGGTTTGAATTACAGAGGTTTGAGTCCCAAATTTGGATCTCATCCAAGGCCAAATGGTGGAGTATAGATGGGCCGAATGACACATGACTGAGTGGGCTGAATCCGAGTGTCTGACTTTGATGGGGTAGTCATTCGAATGGTGGAGTCAAAGTGGCCGCGTCTAAGTGGCCGAGTGTCCAAATGGCCGAATGACCAAAAGCATTTGGCTGATTGCAGCCATCGCAATCCCAGACTTAGATAGGCTGAGTGTGGTGGCATTTTTCACCAGAAGGGATGAAAAGTCAATAAATTTCCTACTTGATGCTTCCCACTCCTACTGACACTACCTGGGATGGACTAAGCTTCTACACCCTAGGGACTAGTGTAACTCACCTGAAGCAAGAATGATGCTCGCTCGCAATGATGGCAAGAATTTGTTGGTCTTCCACACCTGCAAGAAAATCTAGCACACACACACACACACACACACACACACACTCTCTCTCTCTCTCTCTCTCTCTCTCTCTCTCTCTCTCTCTCTCTCTCTCTCTCTCTCTCTCTCTCTCTCTCTCTCTCTCTCTCTCTCTCTCTCTCTCTCTCTCTCTCTCTCTCTCTCTCTCTCTCTCTCTCTCTCTCTCTCTCACACAACTGCAAATGCAAATGAGCCTTCACCCCCCTTCCCTTGGTATTAAACCCTCGATCTAGTGGGCGAGTGTTGCCCCATTCGTGCTCTTGCCTTGTCAATGATTTCAATCCCTTTTTTCTTTGTTTTTTCCCTGTTATGGGCCTATTTATAGTAGTAACCCTAAACTGATTTGCCTTGATTTCTTGGTCCTATCCTACTTTAAATGCAACAAAAATCACAACTCAAGTAGTACTGAAATGAACTAGCCTACTTGCCTACTCAATAAAAACTCAAAATACTTACTTGCTTTGAAGATTAAACTCCCCAAATCTCCTACCTACAAGCATCAGTTCGGGGATGAAACCCTACTTTGATGCTTGATTTGAAGCGTGCAAGTGCTCAAGCTTGAAGCTATTGTCTCGGCAACGGAACCAAAATGTGGGAGCTCATGCTCAATTGCCAAGACCCATGGATTGCTTATTGCTTCAAGCATTTCAACAAGCAACTAATGGCTATCTCTCACCTAGCCGTAAACACTCTCGATCCTATGAGTGTAGTGAGCTTACCTTGATGCCCAAATGAGTAGCCTCCTCCCTCAAGCACTCCAATAGCTCCACCATCCAAGATGCGAGCTCAAGCAAGCTCAAGTCTCTACCTTCAAGCCCCATCCTCCATAGCCACATGTGCGAGACAAGAGAAGAGAAGAAGAGAGGAGAATATGGAGAGCTTCTCCACCACAGTCCCTCACCCTCACACATTCACTTCCTCACACTTTCACACTCCCTCTGTCAAACACAAGCACAAGCACTAATAAGGAGAAGAGATGAAGAGAGCCACTTTATTCACACACCAAGAATGAGCTTCTCTATTTACTTTTTAACTTTTATACATGCCCTCATCCCTTTGGGCACCCATCCCCTATTTTACACAATCAGTCATTTTAGCCAAGGTCTTGTTTTCTCATGTCTTTCCTCTTTTCATGATTCTTTTGCCTATGCCCTTCTACGTTTACAATTTGCACATGAGGGATTCTGGCGCTCTCTTAAAAAATGAATTACATTGCGCGCTATGCTTTCTTTGCCAGAATATTTGGTGCGCCTTGCTAGAATGTTCGATGCGCTCATTGTTGTGCACTTCCTACATTTTTTCTGAGCTTGCCTGCTTTTCCGCCTTTCTCGCATGGGGCCATCTTCCATTTCTGACTTGGGCTTCCTTAGTTTTCTTTTTTGTGTTGTATGTGCTGTAACAACCACATTCATGCATACTGCACAATGCAAGGTGCACATGTACATTGCACCCTAGCACACACCATGTGCATAACACCTTGCACTTAGCATATTATAACTATTATGTACTTGTTATGTCTCTCATGCTTTTCTTTCTTTTTCACTTATTGTTGCCCTATTTGCAAGGGGGGAATAAGGGGAAGAAGGAGGAAGGAAGGTGATAATTTACAATGCATAGTGCACAATGCACATGGATTCATATAAGTGCATAGTGCATACATGCACATGCACGTGTGCACTTGCTCACATGCATGACACCCACAATAAGATACATCACCAATCTCACTGAACACACTAAGTCTTTCATAGTATTAATTCATTTAGGATCATATGCCATACATGCCAACCCCGCATGCATATACTAGTGTATTTGTTTTGTCTTCTCTTTTCTTTTTTCTCTTGATCAACACTTGCCTTGTTTGCAGGGGGGTTGGACGAGTAGGAGAAAGAGAGAACAAGACACCCCGTGGTGCCCTATGTACTATTCAAAAACCCCACACTTAACCACTTGCGCAAGGATAGTGTATGCACTCTATGCATTGAACCCGCTGGAGTGCACTCCACCCTAGTGCAGTACATTTGTGCACACCCATATGCACATTATTCACTACAAACAATTCATTGCATTCCTTAAACCTAGTGCACATCCTATTATTGCATTCACCACATCATTATTTACTAATGCACTACATAGTGCACTACTATACCCATCGGTACTACAAAGTGCATAGTGGAATACATATGCTGGCACACATCTAATGTATCCTCACATAAGTAAACATTAGTGCACTTGCCTAGCTTCACCTAGCTTACTTATAGCACAATACACCCATACTTCATAGGACATTGGCTTGCTTGCACATCACTCCTATGCACAAGCTCTTGCTTCGTGCACAATGCACATTGCATACATACACATGAACTAGCACACACCACCCTAGTGCACAAAGAATAGATGTTGCTTACACACCTACTAGCTATCTCTTTTTTCTCTCTCACTTGGATGAAACTTGTGCCATTTGTAAGGGACAGCCAAGGGAGTGATAAAAGGAAGAATGGCATCTTGCACTACACTGATATATTCCCTCACTACATGTATATAAGCCACTACATCAACTCTTGCATCTAGCTTAGATCACCATCACTGATTAACCTACATCCCATTGTTGTACCACCTTAATCTCCCAACAATGCACATGTACACATACCAATGCAAAATGCACAATGCATGTGTCATACTGGCACAAAGGGTATTGTGTATATACCCATCTGTCACTTCCATTTGCACCCATCACCCTCATATATTGCACACATTGTGACCCCCACTGTAAGTAGGTGCACATTGGTAGCACCCAACCATACAATAGTCGCATTGATTCATCTGCATTGTAGCTAGGCTAATACACACCACCCTTAGATTATCCCACACTTGCACCATCACATTCCACTAGTGCAAAAATTAGTGCACAGTGCATGGCATATAGTGCACATGAGCACACATTCATCTCACATCCAAACCACCTAGTACATATACACACTTTGACTATCCACACACACACACTACACCCTACTACACTAACCCATCAGCTCAATGCACACTGCACAGTACATGGTGTATATGTGCACATGAACCAACACATAGTGTATAGTGCACAACACCCATTGCACGTGCATAGTACATCACACCTAGTCACACACACTTAGCACACTCTACCTTCGGCCATCCTAGGGAGTCTTTAGGCCTTAGTCACGCATAGATCATTGCACATAATCACCTTGGTACAGTAGCACATAGTACACGTGCAATCCACGAGCATGCTTGAGCACACAAGTACTCTTAATATTTGGACATCGAACAATTATACATGCATCAGACCCGTTGTAATACAATATATGCATTGACATAGGATAGTTTTTCATTAACTATACACATTGTTAGTTACAATTAGGTTAATGCACATAGGTCACGCACACATGCACATGCACACGCGCATGTGCACACACACGTGCACACTTACACATGTACGCACACGCACGCGCATGCGCACGCGCGTGCGCGCACGCGGACACACACACACACACACACACACACACACACACACACACACACACACACACACATGCACATGACAAGAGAGCTCTCAAGTTTGCACACACAAGAACGAGTTTATTCATTTAGTTTCCAACTTTTATAGATAGGATTTTGAGTTTGGAGCTTCCACTCAAAGTTGAGTATCCATCTCTCGTTTTTGGCTATTCGTTGGTCTTTCTTGGTTCATGCACATGTATTTAGTTTATATTGGCCCATTTCTAAAAGTGAACAAAAAATAGGTTTTGCATCCTTTTCGAGCTGTAGATCTTCCTTTTCAATAGCGGAAAATATTGCAATTTGCATGGGTGTTGAACCCGGCTCTCAAAATAATATTACAAATAATTACACGACTATTGTGGATATTAATTAAAAAATATTTCATGCTAGTTTCTTTTACAATCTTTACTGTTTTGCAATTTAATATTACTCCCCTCCTATTCAAGTGCTAGTCCCATGGCATTTTTCATTAAAAGTAGTCTACTTCAACTTTTCTAGATAAGGAATGCCAAGATAGTCATATGGCCATTATGAGGAGAGCAAGAGTTTTGATTAGAGCTCAATGTGGTTGTTGGAGTTCCCTTGTCGAATGTCAAGGGAAGTGGTAATGGTGGGGATTAGATAGGACCCTTGAGATAAGAATTTTTTGATACGAGATTGCTTAAATAAAATGGGGTGCTTGAAACTAGTCGTTGATTGAGGATTTTGGCTCAGGGTAGAAGTTGCAGACCACCACCACATTTTCTTGTACCTACATAGAAAACCTCTCATATATACTCTCCCTAGGGAGATGCTAGTTTGTTTTGCATGCATAGGATATCTTGATGAATAGGGAGATGGATCAAACTCCAAGCAAGATTGCAATGTTGTCCCATACCTGAGGGACCCAATCTATGTATAGGTTATGGTGCAATGACTATGTAAGTACACAAGCTCACATAGGCTATTGTATAGTTAGAAGCTATCTTTATGACATCCTCTTATCAATAGTTGATGAGTTAAGGCACTAAGGAATGGTTAAAGGATGGGGAGTGTTGCTGATGAGGGACAAGAAAGCCAAAGGAAAACAAAGAAGAGAAGCTTGAGCTATTTTTAGTAGACTTGAGCTTACAACATGGATTTGATGGATGATGTTCTTTTGTAGATCATTACTTAGTAGAGATTGTAGTACTGAGCGAGGTTGTAGCACTATGTGATTTTTTATTAGCTTCCTAATTGTCTTGCTTCTGATATTGCTACAGGGGCAATGAGAGATCTAGAAAGAAATAAAGGAAATTATGTTAGTGACTCAATGAGATATTTTTAACCATAGGTGAGAGTCGTGATTCCCTAGGTATGTCCTCCCCTTGATGTTTTTTGATTTTGTGTGAGGGGAATAGGAAGTGGGGCTAGGGGTTGGGGCCAATTGAGGCCACCAAGTGTACCTAATTTAAGGGCCCCTAGGTGTGGTGCTGTGTTTGTGAGTGCATATTTTTTTTGTTTTTTACTATTTTCTAGTGATTTACAAAGCATTACAAGAGGGCTTCTACCCTCCTTGAATGTGATAAGATTGTAAGGGTAAGGAGAAAGAAGGCTCATCAAAAGAACAAAGCAAATCAATGCTAAAGAGGTATTGATTTGGTAGTCTTTGGGACTTGAGGTAGGGAATCTTAAGGACTAAAACCTCCTAAAGTTTGGATGTCGAGGGAAACCTTTGTTGTTGATGAACTATGCCACAAGGATATTTGCTAAGCTCTAGCATGTTTATATGGCAAGGAATATACGCATGCCTCTGACTAAATATATTTATTTGTGCATAGTAAGTTTTGATACAAGTAATAGATGTATTTCTTATTCTATCAATGTAAGTAATAAAAATGGATTATTATTTGCGGATATCTCTCATTAATAAGTTTTGATTTGTAGCCTATGGAGAGCTTGAGTGGTACTTTCGAGGATGTCAGAAGATGTTCGAGACACTCTAAAGTTCTTGAAAAAAGAGGTTTAATCCAGCTATCTCAGTGATTTATCTAGGCTTTATGAACTTCTTTCATACACTGTCAATGCTCACTCACATTACAGTTCCTTGTTGCAGATATTCACAAAATTCACAGGGTTGGAAGAATGCATCCAGTACATCTTTGACTACATGCTGCAGCATGGCCCGTTCGATGCCCTGCTTGGTTTCTTGCAAGTCAGCTTCTTTGCTTGTCTTTGGTTGCCTTCTAATTACTACAAAGAAGTCATGAACTCCTTTGTGATTTGTGATTTCTTGTTTGCCTTTGGATACACACCTTGAAGCAATGTACTAGTTGATTTTGCAAGATGTATCAATTCAAGCTAAGCCAATTATTTAGGAGCTTTATTCAAAACCCAAGAGTGGCAAAAATTGGAGATAGCATTCTCCATACAAAGGATTACGTGGCTATGTCAAAAGAGCCATAGAACAACATTAACTTGGCCAAAGGAAGAAAGCCAAAACAAATATAGTTGGAAACTTTATGCCTACATGTGGCAATAATGAAGCTCCAAGATGTTTCCATTGCAATGAACTAGGCCACTTCAAGAGATAATGTTTGAAGCTTGGCCAAACCTTTTACAATGACACTTTCATGGCCAGAATCGAGTAACTACAACCAAGTAAAAGGTGGTTGGTGTGACCCTTAAAGGAATAGAAGAAGATGAAGACCCTATATTGGAGGTAGACATGGAGAGAGTGAGAGTACATGCTGCCCTCAATAGAAAGGGTTGAATTAGCAATTCTCAGTGATTCAAACGCCAACAACTTCCAAGGTAAAAGCCTTAAATATTTTGATCAATTATGGAAGTAACCACTCATTTATCTCACCAAAGTGTGCTAAAAGGAAAGGAATAGACATTGCACTTGCATTAAAGTTGCTAATAGAATTAGCAAATGGAAAAGAAGTGATTTTTGTTTCAATTGACTAGTAAAGTGGAATTTAACCTAGGAGGCAATCTTTCCAACGTGGAGTTTAGAGCTATGAACTTGGGAGCCTATGCGTGCCTATTTGGGATGGACAGGTTGATCCCCAATGACGCTCATATTCATTGTGAAAAATGCCAAAGTGCATTCCAGAATCTAAAGGGAGAGCAAGTAACTACTCAAAGAAAAGCACAAAAATTGAAAATCCAAGTGGCAAAAGCTTATTATATTGTCGAAGGGTTAAGAAAAGGACTATGTGTTCATTTAATCAAACTTAATAAGATTGAGCAAGGTAGTAAAACTTATGAAGAACCATCCTAGCTAAAGGAATATACATATGTATTCCCAAAAGAGTTGACTGAACTTTCTCCATTAAGGAAAGTTAATCGTGAGATTAAGCCAGAGTGCCTAAAGTCACTCTAGTTGCAAAGAGACCATATCATATGTCTATCCTAGAAGCTACTTAGTTGAAGGAGCAATTCAACCAACTCTTGGATCAATGATACATTAGCCTGAATAACTCACCATGGAGAGCTCTAGTGTTATTCCAAAACAAAAAGGATGGAACACTCTACCTTTGCATTGACTATTGTAGGCTAAACTAGGTGATAGTCAAGAATAAGTACCTGATTCTAAGGATAGATAAACTACTTGAGTAACTTCATGGAGCAAATATTTTCTCCAAGATTGATCTCAGATCAAGTTACTACCAAATAAGAATCAAGGAAGAAGATATTCCAAAGACTCCTTTGAACATGAGAGATGGCCATTATGAGTTCATCGTGATATCTTTCAGATTGAACAATGCTCTTACGACCTTCAACAAGTTAATGCAAGATATCTTCTGACCCTATCTTGATGAATTTGTCCTTGTCTTCTTTGATGACATCCTGATATACTCCACGAATGATGAAGACCATGAGCTACAACTCTGCATCGTCCGTGATACAATGAGGATATATAAACTCTATGCCAAGAAGAAGAAATATGCATTCTTCAAAAGGCAAAATTGAGTAGCTTAGATTCATAGTATCCGATGAAGGAATTGCTGTGGATCCTACCAAAATCAAAGATGTGTAAGAATAGACATCTCCAACAATAGTTAGGGACGTGTGAAGCTTTTTGGGTTTAACTGGATGGTATAGGGTTTTTATTAAGGACTATGCCTTGATTACTACAACCCTTACCCATCCCTTGTAGAGCATGAGGACATTCTTTTGTGATGCGATTGGTTCTTTCCTAACCAATTGCCAAAAACCACCTCTTACTCTATTTTCAATAGAGGGTTCACAAACAAGTCTCGAGAAGCAAGCCTTTGGAATGATGAGATCAAAAAAGTGTTGATATTTCTTGATTTCTCTTAGATCCATTGTACCTCACCTCCACTTGCATTTATTGTGGAAATGTTGAGGAGGACCTCATGGCAGCTTGAGGAAGATGAGTTAGGTTGAGAAGGGGTGGGTTCATTGGCAGACTGTAAAGTGATATTGTCAAAGAATGCATCTAAGTTTGTAGGCTCCATTGAGCTCACTCATAAATATGTATGTATATCACATGGATTCAACATAAGGGGATTTCCAAACACCATTTTTACACATTTTTTTACATACAGAATGGTACTATATAAAGAAGTTACTTGTAGATCGAATAGAAAAGGATTGTATTTTATATTTAGAAAAAAATTCACAGATAAGGGTATCTATAAATGGTACTACATGCTAGCCACTATGAATTTTCCTTCCCTTGTTGTGAGATGTTTCCTTCATTAGCTCAGAGGATTCCTATAGTAGTTGAACGAAATTCATGACCATGCGTAACACCACCCAATCTTCTTGTAGGAAACGTGGGCTTAGTTGAGCATGGTCCCTAGTTCTATTACACAAGGAAAGCACGCATAGGTCACCCCTAATAAAAATCTAGCCTAAGAATGATCACTTTGTAATCAACCAAAGACAAGAGCAAGATTTGCACCACACTTGGTTTAAAGAGAGTAAGCGAGGGGGGAGAGTGTTAGTCGATCCCCCTACCCATAAGGAAAAATCTCAGCTCTAGTCCCCTAAAAGATGTTAGATATGAAATTAGTCTTACTGACATATGGGGGTAATGATCTTATTAGTTCTATCTAGTGTTGGACTTATCGGATCCATAGACACTCAATCATCGAGATAGGAGTCTTCCACTTTTCTCAATTGGGTTTACTTTAGTTTTCTAATTAGTAGAGTATACTATCACAATATGAGAACATATAAAATCAACTTTCTTGTATTATTCCCTTAAGCAGTATTTGTTAAACTCAATCTTTAGAATACAACAAATAATTCAAAAATCAAATACTTTATTTTATAATAGTAATGAAGACCTTCACTCTCTAGAGTGCTACAAAATCGTCTTTCCATAGAAAGCCACTATCCATCCTAAAATATGGCATTCCAATCCCACATGATTGGGCTACATATAATTACATTTATAGGTTCTAAGCCCTTATAAGTTTCTTTGAGCCTCAAAAGTTGTCCTACATAATAGGGGCACTTATTACTTGGCCCTTTGCCATCTCAAATGCTTCAGTAATCAAAACAAAATAAACATATATTTCCCTCGAAAGTGTAGGAACCCCACTTGTAGGTGAGTTTTTCTATACTTTGTAGAGTGTTAAGAAGCATTGGATTGGGGATCCCAATGTCTTAAACCGCCACATTCCATAACATGTTAGGCTATGACAACAATGGATCCATAAAATGCATATCTCATCATTCTCAAATCCAAAATTAGACATAACTATAGAAACATTGTTTTTAATACACTTCTTGACATATGCAATGCATGATAGTCTATCCCTTTATCAATTCCCATATCATTTCTAAAAGCGTACCATGACTCTAGTATGCTTTCATGTTTCCTAGTAGTACATTTGAGTAATTCCATCTATACGCAATTCATGAATCAAAGGACTCATTTTACGTGCTTTTCTAATGTCTCAAGCTTCTTTTTTTAATTATGATGAAGTAACCATATAAGTTGATTAAAGAACTTATGAACTTTTTTGAGATAAATTGAAGGATTTAAAAATACATCTTTTGTTTTCCTTTGTGAAGACCTGATTATCCTCCATAGGCCAATCATCTTTATTACGAGTATGACCGTAACTTCGGGTTGCCGTATAATGACCCATTCTACGGGTCGGCAAATAGATTCAAGGATGAGTTCAGGGTGTGCTTTAGCTTTGGGTTGAATGTTGTTATGAGCGACCCCTTTGAAAAGCATGGGGGCCCTCACAACATCTTTGCATCTCTTAGGAGCCATGGAATAGATTAGCAAAATCTAGCAAAGATTCATGCCATGTGGAAACATTTTATAAAGCTCTTAACTCTTAAGAAAATCCTTATGCAGTTGTAACATATTGTGCATAATAGTATCACTAGAAAAACACTTAACAAAAACAAGCATCTAGCTTAGACATGGAATATTTTTACCCAAATACTTTTTTCTAAGGTATGCCTTATCTATAGCACGGTATTCACTAAAGCAGATTGGGTTAATGTCATGTTTACAGGCTTGACTATATTCAATATTAAAGAATGTTATCAATTCAAGCATGTTCAAACTTTCCATAAGGTTATTTAATCGATTGAAAACTCAAGACGAAAACTTATCCTTGAAAATATTTTTCAAAACAAAATACTATAGAGCAGTACATGTACTTATTAAAATTCATATGGGGAAACAACACATTCCCCTATAAATATTAAAAAATGAAGAGACTTGTGCCATCTCTTCATCATGCTATTTAAATAGCATGGTTGTGTGTTTTCTGAATCCTCCAGCACAGCAGATGTAACCTCCTATAGCCACAAGTTCTTGAATGGTTGGCTACCTATTCTCACAAATTTATAATACAACATTCGTAAAAATACTAAAATGCATGAAGCCCTTAACCAAGTCATGCATTTATTGTTATTATGTTTTGCAAGGTAATATTCATCAAACGCAACACAAAAAATGTGAGTGAAACCAAATATCACAAGGTATGTCACTTGTTAGATTACTTGTTCATGCATAACCAAGGTACTTGTGGGTTGTCTCAAAGACCGATTTATACAAATCTAGATATTTTTTGTAATGTTTCAACATTATTCCTAAGAATGAATCTACAAAATTTATTCAAAGTATAGTTCTTCCATTATTTAAAACATCTAGACATGCAATGAACAAGGCAATAACATGGGCTCACTTTATGTTGAAAGTATGGCATACAATGAATAAAATAGTTGTGAACATAAACTATTAAAAGTATATTTCTCCCTTTTTTTTAAATGTCTAAAGATGTAATAAATGAGGCAATGACATGGGCTCATTTAATGCCAAAATTATGGCATGCAATGGAATAAATAGTTATGGATATTAGAATTTTCGAATACTAATGTAATGATAAAATTGTCGTCACTTATGTCAACGCAGTCCAACAAAAAGAGCAATACACGTGTCAATTACTATTGCAACACGAAGATCTTCAAGGAAAAGAAAAGTAATATCTTTGAGAAAAACATTACTAAAACCATGTACAACAAGTTGGTAGTATATATACATAATGGAATCCTCCTGGGCTAAGAAATATTCAAATATCATTGGCACACTAGTGGTATGTCATGTTTTTAGGGTGGTCTCATTGAGTCATTAATCCAAACTTTCCCACAACAAAAACAACCGCCCTTGCAAGCACTATCCTTATCCTTGCTTGCAAAAAACATAAGATGGACATCATTATTAAAAAGTGTATTGCTTACTACTCCAAGAAACAATGTAACACATATGTGATTTCATTGCTACCAGACTACATGAGAAGGATTTTGTGTGTTGAGCCTTTGTAATTACAAGTTTGGAGTATAATTGGCATTTCAAACTAAGACAGCAAAAGGACCATTACAAATAGAACACTAGATCATAAATCAATCCTTGATAATCCTTTCGTGCATTGGTAATGATACCAAGGCATGTGCCACAACAACTAATCATGAGCTCACGAAGTATAGCATCACTGATGTATTTGCATTCAAACATGTTGCACAACCTAATCATCCAAGAAAACATGACAATAGCTAAACATCCAAAGAAAGCCCTTTGTGTCCTTAGCAAAGAGGCAATACAAAGGATTATATAACTACATCATGACAATGCCCTATTCAACACAATGCAAGTAGAAAATACTTCAAGCTATAATGTGTTGGAGAATATAGCTAAGCATAGTATAGGCATTCAAAAGGTTTGATTGATATGGATTCTCATTTGTCATACTACACACCAATGATCAAATTATAGAAAGGATGCCACTGTTTAGGACAGATAGTTTACGAATAGTAGAGTCACCTATGAAACAAATATAACAAGCTTTGAACCCAAAAATACTACAAGATTTGCGTATTTGCATGTGTTTCACACATTTTAATAGTTTTTATATTTTTAAAGTCTATTTTTTGCGATTTATTTTTCTCAAAGCTTCATTATCCTATTGTACAACCAAAATAACCACCAAAATGTATGGTATTAATCCCTCCCTCCTAATCTAATCACGTATTGTTTCGAAGTGTGAGCTCCTATTCCATTATATAGTAACAAAGTGAGGACTTTGATGATCAAATCCATTCATGGACTTTGGTGATCAAATCCATTCATGGGCTTTGTAATGAAACCAATATGTTGTATCTCACAAGCACAATGGTGGGACTTTGGATAATTCTCTTATTGTTTCAAGAGCTTTGGTCTACCTTGGCATCACTACCTCTCACACAGCTATTTATACCTCTCTATCACATCAATTGTACACTCCCTTTTCCACCCTCGAAAGCAAGAATAAAATATTGATGGCGAGTTGAAGTAAGCTCACATTCTTACATTATGCATTGTAGTTAAGACTCCAAAGGTTTGATAATGGCTCCACAATTCAAATGGTGCCTCTTTGAGTTGAAGCACTACTCCATAGCTGCACAGAGGGTGTCATAGGAGGCATCTTAAGACCAGGGTGTCAGGCCTTTTGACAAACAGGAAGGGAAGGGGGAGGAGAAGGTTGTTGGATAAATGGATTAGGTGAGCTCTATTCTTTCCGGTCTTCACGAGAATCATCGTGATAATCTCGCTGCTACCTTTTAGAGGAATGATGAGAATGCTCCTGCTCTGAATCATCAAAGCCTACAAATTGGTGATAAGACATCTTCAATGATGTGAAAAATACCCAAAAAACCTATGTTTGCTCTAGATAGCCCCTCAAACAATTAAATTAGCTACAAGTTTGCAAGATGATGGAGATAGAGAAGAGCTCCTCTTGTTGGTCCCTCACTCTTCCCACACACGCACACACACACACACACACACACACTCTCTCTCTCTCTCTCTCTCTCTCTCTCTCTCTCTCTCTCAAAATGCAAAAGAGGATAGGCTTGAAGCGAGAGTTGCTCTCTCTCAAAATTGTATATACAAGAATGAGCTCTTCCATTTACTTTTTATTTTTATACATGGGGTTAGTTTGGATGGCCTACCCTTCCTTTCGGCCTTCGACCAATCCTCCTCTAATTTATTGGCTAATTCAACCTCCTCTAACTAAACTAAGTAGCAACTCTATGCTTACAAGTTCACGTCCATCACGAGTTGACTAATCCACCTTAAAAATATGTTACAATTTGCAACAAAGTGAGCTTGGATTTGTTTTAAAAAGACTATAAATACAAGATATCCTTCAAAAAAAGTATAATTCTTCAAAAAATAATTGTGACAAGACTAAAAAAGATTTATACATCCTTTGAGTAGCTTCCAATACTTGTGCTTTTGTCTTCCTTCTTTTATGCCACATCTCACAAGTGCAACAGTAGGACTTTGGATGATACTCTTTTTATTTCAAGAGCTTCATTCTACCTTGGCATTGCTACTTCTCATATGGCTACCTATAGCTACACTCACACCCCAACTATACACTCCCCTTTCAATCAACAAAAGCAAGAATATAAGATCAATGGCTCCATGATTTGAATGGTGCCTCTTTAAGTTAAACTACAACTCCTTATTAAGCTTCAAGTAACATTTGCTCTCTCTCACAATTTCACATATAAGAATGACCAAAGAAATGGAAGAAATGAGAGCAAAGATGAAAGGAATTAGGAAGTTATAGAAGAAGTATGATTAAGCTAGAAATTCAATGGCAAATTTTCATGTTCACATGGAGAAGAAGAAGAAATCAGAAACCACCATCTTCAACCAAAATCTACAAAGAAATTATCCGATCCATGAACAATTAAAGGCAACCTTCACAAGGCTAAAAAACATCATAAGTATCACCTTAATAGAAGCATGTTAGAGTGTAGAACAAGGAGCACTAAATAAGGGAGGAGATCCTCTCCACAACATGCTTTTGGCCAAGAAATTAAAGGGCCGACTTATGAGTAGGCCAAGGAAGGTGTAGTGGAATAGCCAAGCTACAATAACTATGAGCTCAAGGAGATGAAATTTTGGATGACAACATCCTCATAGGCATCCTCAACATCAAGCATCCATCCCCATCCATTAAAAAAGGTCCCATAGTGGCATTGGATCTACAAAGAGTAATGACATCACCACCATATTAGACAAATAAAGAAAAAAGTAATTACACCACCAACTTATGCCACAAACCCATGGGAACACATTCACCCATCAAGAAAAATGATGAAAAAGCCCAAGGGCCACATGAGGAGTTAGAGATATCTATGTACACTCAAGGGCACTATGCTCAAAAAATTAAAGTTCTAAGAGCTCGAACAAACAAAGTGCCAAATGTCCCTTCCCTATAGGCCTTCCAAGACTTAAGAAAGAAAGAGAAGATCCCAAAGCATAGCTTAATAAATTCCAAGACTATCACAAGTCTAACGTTGCCATGGTGTTCATTTCAACTCTATCAAGAGCCAAGGTTTAGGAGGATTCTATCCGTACAAACCATTTAAAGCCTCATCAAGAGAACTCCTAATCTAGAAAGGCATTCATTTAAGCAAAAGAATGCAATTGCCCTTGAGAAGCGGTGACAACTTCGAAGAGATCAAAGATCTTTCCTCAACTTGTAGCCTCAAGGAGCATGGAAGATGCAACCTGAGCGGCACTACACTATGCTAAAGGTAGATAACCACACTTAGTTCACATTCTACTACACTCTCCTAATGAAAGGGTTGACATAATATTCACCAAAAATAAAACCAAGGATGAGAAAAAAAATAAAGAAAAAGAAAAATAGAAAAAATAACAAGAAAAAGCAAGAGGGAGCAAAGGCTCCAACTAGATTATGTGCACTCATATCATTACACCTACAACTCCTTAAGATTAGATGTGTTAAATGGCTTAACCAACCAGCTCGATCTCTAATCCTCTAGTCCCATAATGGCTTAACCAACCAGCTCGATCTCTAATCCTCTAGTCCCATTTGTCCCTCGACTCCACAAATTTGAGCCATATTAAGGGCAAGACACCCCAATCTTGATTGACAAACATGTAACCTTGTGTTCCACCACACCACCCACCCTTCCACCTACTCACTCAAGTTTGAAACACGCGCTAGGGAGCTTCCACAACTTGGTGTTAGACCCATCTCCCAATTCGACTTACATAAGCACCACCCCAATCATTATTGGATAGACACATCCCTAGGGAGAACACAATGTCTGTATACGTAAATTGAAGATGAAGCTCCATAACCATCAATGCCAACAGCCCACATATTTGATAAAATAGTAAATATTACTCCTCTTTTCAACAAACCACAAATTCTATAAAGGAGTAAATGTTAATCTTTAAAAGAGAAATACTATTAAAAACAAGTCAAGAAATTGACTCAAGATTCAAAATAGGACTAAAAAGAACTTACTAAGGATGTTAAAAATTAAAAATTTTCAAATCATATTAAACTTCCAAGAGCTCAATATGTTCTTATAGGCACCATTCATCTATAGCACACTTATATAATATTTCCATCATGTTGCTTATTGGTGAAAGATACTTCACTGTTGTCAAAATTTCGTGAGAGTTGGTAGATCCACTCTTGCGCAAATTGTAAATTATTCCTGAAGTTACACCAAAAGATTTGCACATCAAGAAGCTACATCGCAAAGAAAGGAATAGGAACAATCATAAACCCAATGGTAAAAGGAAAGAGTGCCCAACCAAAAAGTGCAAACTCCAACCCTATTTTTATATCATGTTCTACATTGAAAAATGAGCTCATTCTTATGTGTGCAATTTGTGACTTTCTACTCTCCTACCTTCATATCTGTCGTATTGTTACACTATTGTTTGAGTGAGGGAGAAAGTGAGATTGTGAGTTTGAGTGAGGGTTTAGCAAAGCTTAGCTTCCCCTCTTGCTTTCCATCTCTTCTTCCCCTCTTGCTTCCATTGTTTAAAGAATAAGGAGTTAAAGGAGGTAGTATGAGAGAGAGAGAGAGAGAGAGAGAGAGAGAGAGAGAGAGAGAGAGAGAGAGAGAGAGAGAGAGAGAGAGTGTGTGTGTGTGTGTGTGTGTGTGTGTGTGTGTGCATGCATGCAAGGGACCATCTAGAGAAACTCTTCTTCATTCTCTTCTTCTCCTTCTTCTCGTATTATTGAAGCCACGTGGTGTGGATGCAAAGAAGTAGAGGCAATGGCTTGAAAAGAAACACATGAAATCACAAGGCCATCAACAAACATTCTATGTGATTTACTATAATATGTTGAAGATGAGTCTACTACACACTGTGAATCACTTAGTTTCTTTCTTACGTGAGTGTAAAAGGAAGGTTAAATGGTTTGAAGCAAGAGTACAAGCCCACCTATAAGAGCCATCAAACCACAAATTAGAGACCTATAAGTCTTAATTATGTGTCAATATATCGAAAGTTTATCTTTGATAAGAGAATTTTCTAATGCCTCCGTTTGAAGCACATCATTTACGAAATGATACTCAAACAAGCTATCCAACTAAACTTCCTTGTTTAAATTTCCTTGTGCTTTTACAAATATAGACCTAGTTTAAATTACCACAAACTTTTTGCAAAGTAAAATATACTTGAATCTCCTTATTACAACATCAACAAACAAAGCCCTCATATTGACTACCCAATATTTATCTTGTTTGGCAATATATCCCTTATCAACTCGATAAAACAATAAGCCTATATAATAGCCATACTTCCCATGTCTATAAGAAACACATATGAGATGATAATAACGTAGCCATCACTGTAGACCTACCAAAAATGGAGACACAATTGATAAGCCATTGACAATTATTAAAGGAAATGTCTCTCTTGAGTGTGCTATACAAGTTGAAAGTAATCCAATGTTTATTATCAATTCTTAGTACATTCATTTTATAAGACTTACTAAGAGACATGTCTTTCCAATGTCTAGAAATTGCATATAAAAATCACATGATCCCTGGAGTAAACCATCAAAGTGATGGCACAATTGATAAGTTGGCGGAAACTATTAATGATAAGTATGTTCTAGAGCCCCTTGCACACATTAAAAGACTTTTGGTTGATTGGAAACACAATTGGTAAGTTATTGTCAACTATTCAAGGAAATATCTCTTGAAGTGTGCTATACAAATTGAAAGTAAGCCACAATCTTTATTATTATTTGTTAGTATTTTCCTTTGATAAGATTAACTAAGAACCATTCACAATGTGTATGGAAATTGTATATAACAATTACACAATCCATGGAGTAAACCATCATAAGTGGTGGCACAATTGGTAAATGGTAGAAACAAGTTCCTTACAAACTCCCTTCCATATAATGAAATACTTTTTGGCCAACCAAAGGGAACCTCTAGTGTTTTTATTTCCATTTGCTGGTTGTGGCAATTTTTGGCATTTTGGAAGAAAATTCTCAATAAGAATTAGAGCTCTTTCGATTGATCTTCCTCCTCGTCTTCCCCTTGTTTATCCCTCTTCATTTCTACCTCTTTCGCTTTCACCATCTTTCTCTTCTTTTCTACTTCAACTTCCTCTCTCTCTCTTAATCTTCTCTACTTCAACACAAATGCATTAAACGATCACTCCTAGAATACCCTATCGTACCCTTGCAACTTTTCTATTTTCCCAATGCATTTCCAAAGCCTTATTTGCATGGCACATTCTCTTCTGTTAGGCTTACCCTATATAAAACACTCTTTTATTATGCGTACCCTAAATAAAATTGCAACATGCTATAGATTCTTCCACAAACAACATTAACAAGAATGTCACATTTTGAGATCCAAACTACTCCATGCAAATAGTAACAAATTTTACATTACATTGATATATTTGTCAAATTAAGTAGCTGAAGAAGGTGAAATCCATGGGATATGTCTTATTAGAGTGCATGTGTTCCCTTAGCTCTTCAATGAATCTTTTGTACAAACACAATCCAACAATGTGATAGAACAGAAGAGCAATTTATCAATCATGATGGTTGACTATGTTTGGACAAATATTTCATAACCTAAATTCTCTTTTTACATCACACTACCCTTGGTCAAATCACTCAATTAGATATTTACTCCTAACATTCCCATTTTTTCAACCTTGTTGTTTAAAGGGGTTCTTTTGACTTTATTACCATGTTTACCCTAACTAGCATCTTGTTCACATGCTCCAACTTTGCTACGTTTAAAATAGTGTATGGAAAATTTAAAACACCAAAAATCGTAACATCAATCACCATGATTGACCATATTTGAACCAAGATCTCAAAACCTAAATTCTCCTCTCGCAATGCACTATCCTTAGTCAAATCATTTCGATTAAACCTTGTTCGAATCGCTTCAATTCAACCTTGGTCAAATCACCTCAATTAGAAGGTATTTTCAGGGCTGGATTTTTAACTTGCCAAAATTGAAGCTTGTCTTGATGAAAACCGGTTATGTTTCATAGAAGTTTTAGTTATGAAACTAAGTAATGCCATGATGTTTTAGACCAAAAGACCGGTCACATTTCAAACTTCTTTTCCCATTGGATAGGGGAAAAGGTTTCGATGAACACGCCTTCCAGCCTATTCAACCTCTTTGTTTCAAGGACCCTAAGGACCCTTGTGACTTTGTCACCTTGTATACCTTGTAGTAGTGTGGTGGTCACATCTTCTGATAGTACTGCTTCTAAAATGTGCATGGAGCCAATGGGGTAATGACGTGGCATTTTGTGGGTTGAGTTTACTTGGGTTGCATGGGTTGAAACTCTACGCTCCACATCCCCCGAGGCATAATAAACAAAACATCTATTTAGTATTCGCGATCAAAAGTGCTGCATGGAAATTTGATTCTGCAGCGTGCGATCAACTTGACAGAATGAACATAAATAACGAAGCATTCATGGTAGAGCGACTGACCGTGTATCAATCGTAGCAAAATTGTTCCGCTTTAACTGCTCCACATTTTGTACAATCCTTGGTAACTAGCTATACAAACTCAGGAGCTTGCGAGTCCCGATGGACTCATATAATACAAACTCAGGGGCTATCTATAGGGAAATTGTGCAATGGAGAATGGCTAGAGGCTAGTGGTAACTTTGCTCTGTATATGCGGTAAAAACACTCGGTAAGCCATGGAAGCATCAAAATCAATACGAGGGACGGAAAGAAACATTGCAACAGGACGCACCTTCATCTTCTCTCTCCAAGCAAAGGACAACCTCTGAGAAAACGATCCCTGCTGCTCGACTGCCTTAACACTGCCCCGCTTGCTGGCCGGGTCGTCTCCGTTCGCCTTCAATGGAACAACTAACTCGCTAGTTTCTGCTAACAGATGATCGACCTCAGCTGTCCTGCACCCAAGTAACACGATTAAGCACTTGCCCAAAACCAACAAACACGAAGGGGAATAACACCAAACGGCCGTTCGACTGACTCACTTTGATGAGATCCAGGGCCATGACCATCGCAATCGTTCATCTTCACGAGTGTGAGCGGCAGACTTCCCGTCTCTTGATGGAGGGATATGGCCATTGCCCTGACCCTCATATTGTAGTTTGGCCTCTAGCATGCTTTCAGCCAGTGACGCACGTTTCTGCATTTCCTCGAGAGAGCTCATTACCCTCTCATACTTGGCCTAAAAGCACGCGCACACAAGAACTCAGAACAGACCCTACAAGACATTAACCTCTGATTACAACGTCTACATGCACAGTATTTGCTTCAGCTTGAAAAAGCATCATACAAAGTATTGTTGCCAACGATCCCTAAAATTCCATCTGTTACACACTTTTGAACACTTCGTACAGGTGAAACTGTTAACTCACACACAACACACCTTACATCTTCGGACAAGAGTCATGCTGGATAAAGAACTTACCATTCTAAGAATGGTTTCCACATCCAATAAGAAACCGGTTAAGAAGCACAATGACTCCCAGGCGGAGAAAGAGCAAGAGCCATTCGAACTTGAACTCACTAGTCTCTAGGCCAAATCATAACCACTAGCCTCTAGGCCATCATTTTGGGGGCTGCATCACATTAATATGGGTCACCCATGGAAAGCTAAAACAAGTGTCTATAGGTGCGTTCACAGTCCTAAGCTGTGCACGAAAAAAGACAACATTAAGGACAATTCTGCAACCTTAGAGGCCCTGAGCTGTGTATCGCACTTATGATTGAGATCAATTATGGTGCAGATGTAACGTTTTGACATTTATCAGCATAGACCTTTTGACAACATTAGTATATAACTTCTATTACTTTCTTTTTCTCACATTCAATTGCAACATTAAACAACTTGCATTGTCAAGAAACACTAAATGGCAACAAATGTAATGAAAAGTGTTCAACAGAGCATACCTGCAATTTTTGAACCTCGAGTCTTAAAGCTGATGCATCTTCTTCTGCACATTGTCTAGCATCCTCCGTCAAGCGCTGCTCATTCTCCATTCGCATTACTACCTAACGAAAACCAAGCCCAAAATTACGTACTTCAAAATAGACTTTGAATATGGAAGTAAGAAATAGATGACAGGCATTGAGAGGTATGCATAACAGAGGTCGCAAACTGAAATTAAAAATAAAACTTTTTGAGTATGAAGTTTTAACTCTTCTTTAGTGCACCTCGAGTGTGTTCATATGGAGTTGGGGTATGAACCACAGGCAGTGGGCAGCATGATCCAGATCTCTCAATGGCTCTATCTAAGGTGACTCCCTATGATGGAACCACAAGTCAGTGAGACTAAGGACATTCAAGAAGATGCTCAAGGTGACCAGGCTAGCAAGTGCCACAAGATAGTAGTGGATCCCACAGACATGAGCACTTTGGAATTTCTGCAGCAGGGTGCACGCCCTCCTTTGGATGAGAAGGGGTGTGAAGATATGATAGGGTTTGCACAGAATACACAAAATGTACAAACACAACTAAAACACAATAACACAACCGCAAAATGCAAAATGCAAAAAACATAAACACAAGTGGAGAAAAGAGAGTTCTAAAGTGAATGAATGTACGAGACACTCAAGGACAAAGCTGTCCAATAGTGGGTGCTCTCAGGGGAGCAAGCTGAGGGAGGTGTTGATGTGCCTCGTCCATCAAGATGGATCCCAACTGCAGTAGAAGCAAACACAAATGGCATGCTGTAGAAGCAAACACAAATCATGCCGATGCTGGAAATGGAAGGATAGTAGGCTGGAAACCAAAATGCAACGAAGATGATGGCAGCTGATCTAGTAGTAGTGGGAGGTTGAGCAATAGCTATAGATCACGAAGTAGCAGTCGCTAGAGGCCAAACAGCTAGTGGAAGAGGGTTGATGGTCGAAAACTACATGACAAAGATGGGGCTGAATGGTGGGCAGCCTATCTATTTGCAGAAGGATCCTTCTGAATTAGGGTTTGCATGTGGCACACAAAACTCTCTAGAACCGCCCCCCACTTAATGAAAATTTTGGTAATTTACTGTTTTGGGACTGTTTTAAAGAGCTAATTAGTGTTGAAGGAACTAGCTCAATAGGAGGACCATAGTTGTCAGCTACGGTATGGTATGGTACGATATCAGTATGAAAAAAATAACTTGATTGTTAAAATACAATACTAAATGGTACCTTAAGATTTTATAGGGTACGGTACAATATTAGTACCCACCAAAAAAAAAAAAACTTGATTATGTTGGACTAAAGATTGATAGAATAGCTAGTTCAAGTCTGAATAGCAACGCTATTAGAGTAAATAAGATGAATACTTGAGGGTAACATGCCAAAACCTGATGTGGCATGCGTAACATGCGCTAGTGCTACCTCCAACATACACCTACATTGATGGGAGTGGATACTCATACATAATGATCATACAAATAAGATAAGTGTGGGCTTGAGAGAGAGGAAATGACTAGAGAGAGAGAGAGAGAGAGAGAGAGAGAGAGAGAGAGAGAGAGAGGCTTGAGAGAAAAGAGGGTGGAGAAGCTTGAGAGAGAGAGAGAGAGAGAGAGGTTTGGGGGAGAGAGAAATAAGAAAAAAAGAAGAAAAAAAGAGAAAAAAGAAAGAAAAAAAGAAAGTTATAGACTTGAAGGAGAGTGGTAAAAAAGTGACTATTTTTCATACTTGATGGTATGAATATGTATTGTACCATACCATACAAATCAGTGCGTACTACTTATGAAAACAACCTTGAGGGGGACATCTACCAAGGTATACTAGCTCAAGCTAATAGCTTAATAAGTGAGTACGTCCATGCAAATGAGGGTAAGGTGTCCACATTACCGGACAGTGAGAATGTGGTGATAGTGTTGGGAACAGACATTGTGTTGCAAGAAATTGATGCCTTCCATGTGCGGGCTACTATCTTCTATTTCATTGGTCGCATTCCCCTCATTTTGGCTTGGCTTAAGGGTATGCTTTTCATTGGTGATTTGTGGAAGGAGGATATAAATGGATAGGTACATGCTCCTCTGGTGAAGGACATTGTTGATGGGTCGAAAGGATTCCTTGAGGCTCTTTTTCTCACCCCACAAGCTTAGGCTCAAGTAATGCAAAGTATCCCTTTGTTTTTGGATGGCCAATTAGTTCATGTTGTCCTGTAGCCTCCCTTCAAGGAATTTCAAGATGTCCTCAAACAAGTGTGTCCTATTTGGGTGGAAGTCATCAACTTCCCTTCACATCTCTAGCGGCTTCTTGCATTGGTCTTACACTTCTTGGGCAAGTATTGGTTGAACCCCGCTCGGCTTACACTGGTTGAACCCCGCTTGACTTCCCACTACATAAATTGTACCTGTTTGCTATGGGTACTTTCGAGTGGTTGGTCTTCAGGGAAAGACATGGCGTCTGGACCCTTATGTGTTCTGGGAGGAGTTTTGGGAGTGGCGCGTTTGGATATGGGAGAGCAAGCCACTTGATGAGCTTGAGTGGGACCATGGAGAGTGGCTATGGCCGGCCACTATGGTTGCCAAGAAGCCATGAAACCAGCCTTCCTTCTGTGGATGGCTGGTAAGTCCCTGATTACAACTTAATTATAGCAGTAAACAATAAATGCATATCTGAAAATACAAATTTACCCACTGATCTTGGACAATGCACACCCGATTGGTCCAAAATTGGCGCCCCTTTTAGTATTTCTTTAGCTTTATTGAAGAAAAAGTTGATTTACAATGAGATTCTCCCAATCCCTTCCAGTATTTCAATTCCTCTTGCTGTCCAAAGTGACCCGCAAGTCTTCAATCTATTTTGCCCCTTGATTCGGGCACTCAATTGTCCTTCACCCGCTTTGATGGAGATGGGAAATTCCCCACATTCAAATATTTGATGTTCCCTCCACTTGAATAGGCTAAAAATAGCTTCAGCCCCCTCATCAATCAATGTGTTGATGGTGCACGTGTGCTTAGCAGTGACCATCATGTTGAGGTAGGCTGGGGGTGCTGCTTCCTCATCCTCATCGTCTTTTCAGTAATAGTGGCTGCTCGTACGTGGACAGGAGGTGCTGGCATTGGGGGCTCATGCAACGGGTGTGTCGAAGGAAAGTACTTCTTCATGCGGCTGCCATTGAAAAAGCCTATGCCTTCACCCTCTAGGGTTTCGAGTTCTATGTTGCCAATTCGACTGTTGGTCCGAACCTTAAAAGGTCCTAGACCCCGCCGAAACTTCAGCTTTTGCTTATGTTCTTTGACTGAGTATAGCAGTACCAAGTCACCCTATTCAAATTTGCGCTGCTTGACATACTTCTCAAACCAACTTTTGCGTCTTGCCTTCTCACATATAAGCGCATGGGTGGCTAGAAGCCAGGTTTCCGTTAAGCATTCGAGTTCAATCAAGCATTCCATCCAAGCCCCCTTTCCATCCCATCTTTCTTGAAGGGTGATGCTGAGGCTTGGTACGAAGAATTCCAAGGGAAGGATTGCCTCTGTACCATATGTCAATCTAAAGGGGGTCAGCCCTACTGCCGTCTTGTAAGCCGTGCGGTAGGCCTATAAAGCCGCCATCAATTTGTTATCCCAATCACTGCGTGACACAGAGAAGACCTTGGTCAGGACGTTCACTAGGATTTTATTTGTTGATTCAGCTTAACCATACGCCTGTGGGTAATATGGTGAAGATTTTCGATGGATGATTAGGAAGGACAGGAGGTGAGCTATCACTTCATTGATGAAGTGGGTGCCTCAGTCGCTAACTAGTTCGATGGGGCAGCCGAATCGTAAGATCACTTGCTCCCATAGGAACTTAGTGGTGGTCCGAGCGTCATTATTTCGTGTAGCTCGCACTTCTGTCCATTTGGTTAGATAGTCGGTGCCCACAATGATGTATTTAGCCTATGAATATTGTCCCGCGGGAGTAATGGAGCCAATGAAGTCAATCCCCCATTCTCGAAAGGTTGTCAAGCGATAATTGGGGTTAGGCTCCATGCAATCTTTACGGATAGGTACTTTAGTTCGTTGGTACTCATCACAATGCTTCACGAATCACGTCCCATCTCGGAAGAGGGTACTCATCACAATGCTTCACGAATCACGTCCCATCTCGGAAGAGGGTAGGCCATCACAATTGGGACTGCAACACTTGGCGAGCTATTGTGTCGCCGTTGAAATGTCCTTCTGAGACCGCCGTGTGCCTCTGTCAGTTCGTCATATATCTCATGCTCACACACGCATCTGCACAATAACCCGTCTTGTCTCAGCCTGTAAAGTTGGCCAGCTATCAATTGATAGGGTTGGATTTTAAGAATAAGCCGCCTAAGTCGGGCCTTTTCTATCGGTCGTTCCAGTAGTCCGTGTTCAAGCACTTGAACTATGTCATCTGCCCAATAAGACGTCACGTCAGCTCTAAACAAATCTTTTTCGTTGGACAAGCGGAATAGATGCGTGTCGGGCAATTTGTCCACAATGCCTGGTCCAACCGGTTCTCCTGTGGAGATGCGAGATAGATGGTCAGCCATGTAATGTTGTTTCCCCTAACACACCGTCACAGAGAAATCAAACTCCAAAAGCAGAAAAGCCATCTAGCAATCCGTCCTATAGTGCATGGTTCGTTAACCAGGTACAACAAGGCTTGATGGTCAACAAAGAAAGTAAAAGATGTAGCTAGAAGGTAATGCCGAATTTTCTTTACGGCAAACACCATGGCCAAGCCCTCTCACTCCGTTCTCGAGTAATTCATTTCAGTCTCAGTGAGTTGCCTGCTAGCAAAGCTCACCCGGGTAATCCAGGTTGTGTTCACCAGGTTGGCACAACACCGCCCCTACAGCGAATTTCGAAGCATCAATGTGCACATGAAACGTAAGTGTCCAATCTGGGGCTCGTAGAATTGGTGTTGTGGTCAAAACCTTTTTCAATTCCTCATATGAGCGTTGGCATTCCTCGGTCCATTCGAATATGATCAACAACGTGTATAGAGGTCTAGCAATTAATGCATAGTTCAATATGAATGGCCGATAATACCCTGTATGTCCTAAGAAACACTGAATACCCTTGAAATTAGTTGAGGGTGGAAGATCGACAATGGCCCTGATCTTTGAAAAATCTATGGCAATGCCATTCTTCGACACCATGTGTCCTAGGATACATCCATGTTTCACCCAAAACTAGCACTTCAAGGGATTCAATGAGAGACGGTATAGTCGACACCTTTCAAAAGCCACTCGGAGTCTATCCAGGTGTTCTCGCTAAGTGGAGTAAACACACAAGTCGTCCACGAAGACTTCTAACCCCTTCTTAGCATGTCTTTGAATATTGTACACATCAATCGTTGGAAAGTGGCTGACGCGTTAGTCAATCCAAAAGGCATGACTATGTAGGCAAAGACTCCCCATTCAATGGCGAATTCAGTCTTATGCCTATCGTTAGAATGCACTTGCACCTGATTGCATCCAGAGAAACTATCCAAAAAACTGTAGGCCTCCTTGCTAGCTACTCTCTCGAGCATGTGCTCAATGTATGACAGTGGGTAGTTATCTCTCTTGGTAGCTATATTTACCTTCTTGTAATTGACACACACTCTAATCTTCCCATTCTTCTTTAGTACGATGACTATGGGCAAGACCCAATCCGTGTGTTCAATTTCATAGATGAATCCTGCTCTCATCAGTTTGTCAATTTCCTCCTTAATAGTGTGACCATGCTTTGGATTCATGGGATACAGTCACTGCTTGGCAGGCATTGTGTCAAGCGTCATGGGTATGTTATGAGTCACCACGCTCGGGTCTACTCCTTTGAGCTCTTCTAGGGACCAAGCAAAGACGTCTATATACTCTCGCAGGAGAGTAACAAGACTTGCTTCATCATGCTCAGCCAAATCATCTGCTATAAAGACAAGTCGTGGGGTCTCCCCTTCCCTAGCTAAATTGACCTCCTTGACCTTGGCGGGTCTCTCGATTGGTTCGCTTGCCTGCCCCTGTCGTTTGGCTCCCAACAAGATCACCACCCTATATCCCTTTTTGAATTTTGTGAATCATTTTGGCAGATCTTCCAGTTTTCATTGTTCGTCCGCCCATGTTTCATGGTTCTACGCCTGTCGTTCCTCCTTTAATCGTCGGCGTCGTAGGTGGACAGGCAAGTCCCCCTTAGTGCGTCTAGTCTTGGGAACCCAATGTATTTCAGGGTCACTATCTGAGCTGACCTCAGATTCGGAATCGAACGCTCCATCTTCCCTAGAAGAGGGGCTCTCTCCTGGTGGTTGTAGCTCAAAAGGTGAGTCCATTTGCAGCAGTGGTGCGTCGCTTGGTTAGCTAGGCCTGCTCGCTTGTAGTCGATTGCGCCCGTGTGCTCCAACCAAGTTCAATCGTGGCGATTGTGCCTAACTCCTTCCCCTACTCTAAGTGCACTCTGCTTACGTAGTCTGGCGTCGACTTGTATTTGTTTGATCATATGCCCCCAGTGTCGTACTCTAGGGTATCCACTTCCTTTTCACTCTCATCACTGAAGGAACAACAGTTCTCATATTCGTCATCGGAGCTATGTTTGTCCGGTTGTTCCTGATTCTCCTGGTTCTGACTATTCTCTTCTTGTTGGTCGGGAAGTAAGGCCCAATTGTACTTCAAGTTCAAATCGTGCACCTTGGACCATCACCATTCAGGCTCGTCTAAGAGATCTCAGAGTGGCTTAAGATTCGTTGCTGGGTTGCCCATCAACTTGTCGGTCAAGTACCCTAGGATCTCTAGGAGCTTTCGTTTATTATTCGAGATTTGGAATGCAACAGGGTCGGGTTTTCCACGTAGACTTCCAATCATCATGGAGATTGGTACCAAAGGTGTGTCCTTGAGTTTGTGAGTTGCCTTGATGGCTTGTTCGTACTTCTCAATATCTGAGAACGGTAGGTCGATGGTAGCAAGAACATGCATCTAGTCTCACTCGTCCTCAGGGCATGGGATATACTTGGTAAGAGCTCCATAGAATCCCCTAGTCTGTCCATCGCCCTTCAGCATGGTGGAAATGGCGTCTAGGTCAACTGGCGTAGTCTTCCAAGTGTCCATCTCCACTCTCACAGCTTTTGTTCGATTGCCTAAGAAGATAAGACCATTGCCCCAGTCTTCTACGACTCTCGCGTTGCGCATCCAGGGTCAACCTAGCAAGATATCGTAGTCCACTCCCTTCATGACTATGAAGTCAATAGAAAACTAGATCCATGCGATCTTTACTGGCCAATTTTTTAACACTCTGAAAGGCTTCACCTTCATTCCATTTTCTAGTGTGACGTTACATCTAGCAGTTTCGAGTACCACATGGCTTAGCACACTCACTCTTACCTGTCTCCAAGATCCCCTTTCTAGTGACCTCCCCTAGTGCTAAGACCGGTAGGACTGCATGCATTTCCATGCCTTCCCAAAAGGTGTTGATGTGTAGGGATTTGGGCATGGAGTGCAGCGTCAGACTCGGTATTTGAGTTTCTGCATTGTGCTCAGGCAAATCTGTCGCAACCGGCTCATTTGGTTATTCAACCCACTGCTTAAGCTCCCACCATAGCATTGGGTGTTGCCTAAGCAGATCGCCTAAGCTTAGAGTTACCGGAGTGGTCACTAGTATATTGAGGAGGTTGCTAGTTACTTCCTCTCTGATAGGTCTGTGGTTCTTAGCCAATGGCCCTGATTAATTTGCCGGCTTGAGGCAGTTAGACTTTGTCCATGTGGCCCAGCTTGTGGTTCCCTCATCTCTCTTGGTTTTGGTTGTAGGAGCGAGATTGGGGTGCCTATGCTTGAGAGATCATCAATATCATCCTCCAGTATGGGCCCAACGTTCTTTAGGTGCTCCTGGGCCTCCCTTACCCATTCTTTCACCTTCTTGATGGCTTCGAGTTGGCGCTCTGGATTGGGGTACTCCCCAACCTTAGCACTTCCCTTTTTAGCCGCCCAAGGCGCCGACATATCTTCTTCTGCGTCAATGACTTTCCTTCCAACCAGCACTGTTGTGGCACTTTCAGTTTTGAGGGTGACCTTGGCATCCGGTCCTTTCTTCCTTCATCTCTGGCTCTTCTTTCCAACTGAGGTTGCGTCAAGGCTGCTAGGCCCTTGCAATGATATGCCGGCCTGCTTGGTCTACGCTCGGGTCATTACCTGCAACGTAATAGGTGTGGCCTCTCCGTCGAGTGTCTCAACACCGAATAACTCCAATGGAACTAATGGCTCCGTTGCCAAACTAGAGGATGGCCTCTGTCTAGGGCAATCGACAAACAGATGAGTGATTCCACACTCAGCACATCTCAAGTTAGCCTTATCTCTATTTGCTTGCTCCCTCTCGAGGCAGCGCGAAGAAATATGTCCGAGGTGACCACAAGTCCAACATGCACACACTCAGCACATCTCAAGTTAGCCTTATCTCTATTTGCTTGCTCCCTCTCGAGGCAGCGCAAAGAAATATGTCCGAGGTGACCACAAGTCCAACATGCAATCGGTTCTTCGGCTTGCCCTCCTAGGCCTCTGCCTCTCCCTCTACCTAACGCCATCACCGGTACTGGTTGATAGTCCATGAGGATAGTGTTGCCTTCCTCATCGTACGACACATATGGGTTTACATAAGGCTCATCACTGCTAGACTCGTCCACATAGTGGACTGGAGTATCACTCAATGGGTGGGTCACATAGGGTCCCAGTGCTCTAGGGATGCCTGTAGGATTGATTTCCATTCTAGGGATGGTCGGTTTAGCATCATTAGGTGCTAGGAGAGCCAATGGGGCTCGCCTTCCAAAGAGGTTCGGTGGCTTGTTCGCAAGGTAGGGTTGACCGTAAGGCTGCGGGTATGGGAGCCTCCGAGGTAATCGACAATGCATGGTGTCATGGCCGAACCTACCACAATTAGTACAAGGTCGTGACCTAGGATCGTTACATTCAGCTGGCAAGTGGTTTCTGCCACAATGCACACATTAAACATGTGGGCGTGTTGGTCGTCTCATCATCTCCTGTAGTTTGGCTATGTCCATCTCCTGATCTCTGCTAGCCCTTGTCTTGAATCACTACCCTTCCTTTTATCCAACGTGCTTGGCTCTACTCTTTCACTCGGTGTTGAGGTTCTCTCGGAACTCCTCACACTAGACTCTTCTTGATTCAAGCCTCTGGAGCCGCTTTCCTTGAGCCGGTCATCCACTCTAATAGCTTCTTCAAAGACCCTTGCCAGTGCATCTCACTGTAAGATTGAGTTGGCAGCCAAGGCTTTGTAGAGCTCTTTGCTTCGTATTCCGTTGAGGAATACTGTGGATACCGCCCTTTCAGTTGGCCTCTTACCCCATGGGAATTCTCTTAAAGAGGCTCCTCACATGAATCACATAATCTCGAATATCCTCTCTCTCTTTCTGCTTGACGTTCATAAGTCACACTAACAGGTTATCGAAGTATCCAGGTCCAGAAAATCTCTTAATGAAGAGATTTTTCAAGCCATTGAAATCGGTATGCTCTGCAGCATCTAGACTTGTGTACCAGGTCCACCGACCCTTGTTGCCTAAGCACAATCCGAAGGCTTGGAAGCGTTGAGTAGAATCAGTAAGGCCCTTGGCCTTGCAGACATGCTCAAACTGCTCCACGAAGCTGTATGGGTCGACGGTAGCTTTGTATTTGTCCAGCTGTTTTGCTACCACAAGGATTTTCAATTGGCTCTTAGAGCCTTGGTTGACTCCTAACCCTGTTAGTAGCGATGTTGCCAATGCTGCAGCGCTTTATTCTGTGGCCGTGTTATCTAGCAGCTACTTTGTCAGGAACTCGCTCAGTGTGAGATCTCCTTCTAGCGCTCTCTCGCTCTTTGACCGATTCTTGCCTGCTAGGACTAGCACCCTCTAGATCTCTCGCATTTTTAAACTCTGGCATAAGTTCCTAGTTTGCTGATCCTGGTTATACGCAGCTAGGCCTTGCAGAGCTCTGCAGGCAAAATTTTTTTCCTCCTCCAGGTCTCCTAAGATGTCCTCAACTGATCTACCGCGGTGTTCAAGCCAAGTTTGAGCATCGTATTTGTACACTAACTGTTAGACAACCTCAGGAAAGTCTCCTAGGTTAAGCTCCTCATCGCTTCTATGGCCTGAGCTGCCCTCTTCCATGTCTAAGACTTCCTGTACTGCCAACTCATTGATTAGGTCAATAAGGCAGGGTAGATTCACCTCCACAATAGTACGTGTCTGATTTTCAGCTGTATTCCTCCCTTGGTCCTCCCTTCGGGGATTCAATCACCTGCCTATGTCTTTGGGTCTTCTCCTACTGGTGGGTTCCTTCCAAGTTCTTACGTCTAGGTGAGTTCCTTATTAATTACAACCAGTGCTCAACTTACTCTCACACTCTGCATGGGTGCATGTGTGTGCTCTTTTCTATGCACTATGCGAAGTCAAGCTTTCAACTTTTCCCAGTTGTGCTTAGAGGACTGAAATTCAAAGTGAGTGAGAAGACAAGTGCCTAGACGACTCTATCACTCTCGTCGTGGGTTTAGCCTGATAGGTTTGCATGCCTGATTTTCTGTCATCCGTGCTAGTTTATAGGGTTCTCTGCTACTCTCTCTGCCCTGTCATGACCGTGTTGTTGGGTTGAATCGCTAGATGGTCGACTAGCGTCACTTCTATGCTTGAGTCTCGCTAATCCCTTTGTTCCTTGTGCTAGAAAGGCTTCTCTAGCATCTGTGTGGTCTTCTGATATTCGGCCAGCCAGTATTTTGGTGGTCTAGTCTAATGTTCAAAAGATTCTAAAAATTCAAACTCGGCCCAACAGGTCCGAATTGCACGGGCCGAATGTCTAATTCGGCCCGTTCGAATGGCCGAGGGCCGAATGAGAAAGGGCCAAATGCAATTGGTCCGAATGTCAAATTCGAACAATTCGAATGCGGTTGTCGGAGGGCCGGATGGCTGAACAACCGATGGCCGAGTCAGGTGGGCCGAGGTCCGAATGTTGAATTCTGGCGGGCTTTGTCCAAGTGGGACTGTGCTGAGTCGGCAAGGCTGAGGACCAAATTTTCAAGTGTCCGAGTCGGCAAGGCTGAGGACCAAATTTTCAAGTGTCCGAGTCAAGTGGAACGAATGGCCAAACGGCCGAGGGCCAAGTCAGTTGGGGCCAAGGGCCGATTCTGGGACTCAGCCCAGAATTGCCATCTCTCAGATGGGCCGAACGCGACGTGTTTTTTGCTGAGCTTGCAACAAAATTCACTGCGCTGAGTGATCGAAGCCTTCACGCTGCTCAAGCACCTCCAAATCCTAACTACACATGTAGGGGAAGCTATGGGAGTGGTGGGCATAGATGAAGATGTAACCTTTGATGAGCTAGAAAATAGAGATGCATTATTGTTTCCTCCAGGCTTCACATTAAGTCCCCATAACCACATTCCAAGGTCCATTTGGCACTAAAACATATTTGAATATGTACGCCCAACTAGGACAATTCCTTGCATCAAGTCTGTCATCAGTTGATACCATCATCCCAAACAAATCCAGTGTAATTGCCATGATTCACCGAGTACTGACAAGAGTATCACTGCTTCACACAACAGCATAAAAACAGCCAAAAATGACTGCCTAAACTCCAAATATACCTATGAGACAGGAAAAGCTGAAAATGATTTAATGCTTCCATAAGTCGCTATATACAGAATGTGTTGTTGCAGATGCACTTAGAATGACAAAACCCAGGCAGGGTCAACTGTTAGGGATGGCACCCAGAACTGTCCATTCAGGTGGGAGAAAAGGAATAACACTGACTACAAAATCAACTCATCAAAATTTCAGGTGTCCTAGAGAAAGAACACTCACGGATACCTGTCTTGGTTTGGTTTGGCAACAAGGTTGCATATTAACTTTAAGCATTTGCTGCTGAAATCCAATAAGTGCCAGAGCCTGATATCTCCAGCAAAGATTTTACCACCACATGAGGTGATTCAGGACCTTGGAAGTTCTATAGATTAACAAATTACCCTCAACCAAGAAAGACCCTGGCTCCCAGAGAAACTATGATAAAAGTAGGATTACTAGAAGCTTTCCAGGCAGCCGTCCATGTAAGTCTCAGAATTCTGCAATGGTGTAAGTATGATTCCACTTACCTCTTCTGATTTGGGGTAAAAAGGGACATTGATGGTTGCAAGTCTCAGGCCACGAAGCCAGTTATTGGAAATATCCCTTCAATCACAAAAGCCCTAAGGTTGCTTGAGGTTGAGATGGTCTCCACTCAAAAAAATGCCTAGCAAGTATAGTAACAGGGAATGGCTGTATTCAGCTTCGCATCCCCGCCCACCTCTATAGCATCCCAGTCCTATCCCCATGTTAGATCCTCTTCTCCTGGTGACCAGGAATGGCGATTCCTTTCCCTGTCCCCATTCCAATCCACAAACCTGTCCCATGATACTATGCTAGCAAAAGCTTTGCTGGTGACTGTTTCCTTTGAGCAAACGCAGTCTTAAATAATGTTGACTGCCATGTGCATGAATGTAAAAACTAAACATAGATCATTGAAAGACTCCCCTATGCACAGTTTTGCAACCCCCCTTATTTTGACTGGATTGACACAAGACCAAAAAGAGTTCAATGGCACGGTCAATGGTGTAGAGAACTGCAATCATTGGGTAATTTCATGCACAACTAAACCTTAGACTGGAGTATGATATGTGATGAGGCTTTGCCAAATCAAGAGCCTATTAAGGCTTACAATTTTGCAACATCTGGCATTCATATATTGAGGATGCGGTTGACATAGACAGCCAATGGCTTTCATTTCCATGTGATTGTAGAAATATCATGGACTTGGCATGCATCATCATGTATAGAGGTATTAGGAGGCAAATAAGGCCATCGTTACAACCAGCCCGTTCCATCTCTCAATGAGCAAAAAATGATCAAAGATTGGAAAATTGAAAGCACTGGTGCAGAAATTCATGCCCTCTTCCTCCAAGAAGTGACTTGAAGAAAAGCTTATGCACATGTCTGTGTAACATCCCAAAAAAAGAGAAAAGCTTGTGAGTGGCAACAAATAGCATAGTTAGTTTTAAAGGAATATGTATGCAACCACCGCATGACATCATCCACTGATTGAAAAAGTTTGGAAGCATTACACTAAAACACAACAAAATCACCTGAAGCAAAGCATGCTCATGTTGTTCTTTCTCAGCAAGAGTTTGTTTTAATCGTGCTACAACATCTTCAAGGCCTTCAACCTATCAATCAATACATAAATCCAAATGTTCCTATAAGACTATGTCCAGCTATTTTAATACAAAAATGCTCATTACAATAACCAATTATGATACAAACACATGGTTAAGTACATAAAGTGCTGCACATATCATAGTGAGTTGGACTCAATCATAAAACTTTTTTCCTACAACATGCACACTTCCCATGAAATTTTTGCAGTGGCAATTGTTGAGCTAACATAAGTATTACATGCTGAATTAGCCACTTAAAACAGCCCCAAAAATGCTTAATTAATCAAATCCCTAAATTGGTACACAATGTGTTAAATGAGGTCCTGAAACTTTCAATAAATAGGCAAGCTGCCCTCCACTCAGCCTCAATCTCGTTTTTGCAAGTTTCAAGTGCTAGAACTTCGCAGTCCACACCCCGTTCACGCAGGATATCTCATCTGAAGCTGCCCCAAGCTTTCTTCAACCATCCTGCGCTTATTTCCACCCTCTACCTCATAGCCTATGTCACTTCCTGCATTTTACTGCAGCGTTTTACTGCTGCTATTTTATTGCTGTGTTTATTGCTGTGTTTTACTATGGCATTTAGTACTGCGTTTCATTGCTCCGACTGTCACAAATCCAACATCTACTGCTGCATTTGCTGCTGCCACATCTTTGCAGCCTGCTTTGCTGTTGGAGCTCAGCTGGAGGAGTGAGCAGCTGATCAAGGAGAAAGCACGTGAGAGTGACACACAGAGAGAGAGAGAGAGAGTGAAAGTACGATTCAATTTGGGTGTACCAACAAATGTATTGGTACACAAAGAATAAAATATATTTATACTTAGGGAACGTAAGGGTGCATTCACATGTACAACTAAATAATGCACGTGTACTATACACGGAGGTGAAGAAGGGCCTTTATCCCAACAACCTCCCACTTAAAGGTCCGAAGTGAACCTCTAACCAACTCCCACTAGTCATATACAATGCTCATGATAAGCTTGCTTAGACTTTTAGTGAGAACATCTGCAGGGTTGTCCTGTGCTTTGATCTTGGTCGATGTAATTAGACCATCTTCCAAGATCTATCTGATAAAGTGATATCGCACATTTATATGCTTTGTGCGTCAATAATACATGACATTCTTAGCCAAATACATACACTCTAGCTATCACATCCCAACATTGCAATACCCATAGACATGCCGAGATCCTCTGCAAGTCTGCTCAACCATATTGCTTCCTTAGAAGCTTTAGTAGCTCATACCTCAACCCACCAACTCTCATTTAAAATATTGCGTCTAAAAGCAAGAGCCTTTGAAGACTCTCTCTCACTCCATGTTAGCCATTCCTGGCATGCAATGGTCCATATCAAATTTGGACGGACCCATATCAACCTCTCCAATACAATAAACGTATAAGCAAATTGAGTGGTGGAGGGCTTCAATAGCTCAAGTGTGCTATTGGCTCAAAACATGCTTGTGACAGATGGCCTCTTCTTCACAAATCTTACCATGCTTGTTGCCGTCTTGAAAATGTCATCCACCCAAGATATTTACCCAACATCTTCAATAAGCAAGTCAAGGCAATGGGATGCACATGGAGTCCATACTATGCTAGGAAACTCCTCCTTAAGCATACATCCCATAGACACACAATTGCTTCCATTATCTGTCACCACCTGCACCACATTTTGGACTCCTATGTCCATGATGACCTGTCACATGTGCTCCCAAATGAAAGCTCTTGTGATGGTAAGACTTGAGATAGAGGCATCGATGGCCTTAATGAACATAATGCCTTTACATGAAGACACCAAAACATTGTAAACATTCCTTCGGCGCATATCTGACCATCCATCGCATAATATTGTGCATCCATATTTCACCCATGTCTCCTTCAAGGGCTCCAATTTAGCCTCTATGGATGCTTTCTCATTTCAAAGCTCCCATGTGCGTAATGCATCTGCGAATGGACCTTCCCACTCACACCCTATGCGGCTTACTGCCCTGATTGTCTTCTTCCACTGATGTATAGTCGCCACATTGAAAGGGATAGCACACCGAATAAATAAGCGTGTGAGTCCCCTAGTTGCCTCTATAGTTGCCTGCCTCTAAAGTCCCGTATGGACACTTGCACCATGTAAGGAGCCCTTTTGCCTACCACCACTAAGTGATGGCAACGGGGTCCTTTTTGCACTTGGACCCGATACGGATATGGATGCACTTCTTTTTTATGGGCCACTGGCACCTCCAATTTGGCTAGCGCCACTAGGCCCACTAGCCTCTCTTTGCCCCACTTGTGCTTCATTAGCCCCATGTGGTGTTGATTCATCCTCTTCTAGCTCAATACCCATACGCTTTCGACGCCAAAGATGGAGACTTACTGTTACTTCTGCCGGCACATTTGCGCAAGGCCCGATATCTTTGTTGGGAACGCAAGCCTAGTGGTCTTTCATGCGCGTTATACTCCCCGATTTCTCCAATCCACAATAGTTGCACCGCCACTTCTTTGATCCGCCGCAGCCCTCGTATCCCTTTTAGTAGTCGGGACCTAGCTAATGGATTAAAGGAGGAGGAGAAAAAGAAAGAATAAGAATAAGAATAAAAAGAAGAAGAAGAAGAAGAAGAAGAAGAAGAAGAAGAAAGAAGAAGAAGAAGAAGAAGAAGAAGTCTGAATGAGAAGGAGAAGAAGAAGAGCTTAGAGGAAGAGGAAGAAGAAGGAGAAGAGGAAGAGGAAGAGGAAGAGGAGGTGGGAGGTGGCTGATGCAGGTCCGAGGAGGAGGAGGGCCGTGTCGAGACTCGAGAGCTGCGCGAGCGAACGAAGTGGGGAAAGAGAATCATGAGTGAAATTCGGCGCCACGCGAAACAGGGCCGGGCCGCAAGATCCCGAAACGGCGTGCTCCCGTTACCGTCCTAGTCCGAAACGGCCAGTCTGTTTCGGACTTGCAAAAATGCCGTTTCGGGGTACATAGCAGTGGACAGCATGCACCGCACTCTTTCACATAAAGTCCTATTATATCTTTCAGCCACCCCATTTGAAGAAGGGTTTTAAGGAGTTGTAAGCTCCCTCTTAATTCCAGGCAAGTCACAAAAAGACTTCAACTCAGTAGAGATGTGAACTCATCCCCAATATCAGTTCTCAAGCATTTTCAGCTTTCGACATGTCTAAGTAGTCACAAATGCATGAAAAGTTTTAAAAACAGCAAACACTTCACTTTTCTTTTTCAACAAATAAACCCAAATCTTTCTGGAACAATCATCAATAAAAGAGAAAATATGCAGCACCACCCAACGATTTCACGAGCATACTACATACATCAAAATGCACTAAATCCAAGACATTGGACTTACGAGAGACACCAGAGTAAAAGGAATTTTCCATTTACTTTTCAAATTGACACTCATTACAAAAGTCAAGTTTAGAGTCTTTTCCATCAACCCTCTTCAAAGAGGTAAGGACATCAAGTCCTTTCTAGCTTATATGGCCTAATCCCTTACGCCACAACTCCAACTGACAACCAATTTCAGCAACTACAAGAAACTTGCCATTCAAAGCTCTACAGTGCAAACAATACAAGGTGCCCTTCTTGGTTCCTTTTGCAATCAGCATGGAATACTTTTTCAATTTCCACAAACCACCACTAAACAGTATAGTGTAACCCTACAAGTCAAGCTGACCAACAGATAGTAAACTCTTCTTGATCCCAGGCACGTATCTCACATCTTTCAACACAAGCTCTTGCCCATTATCTAAAGACAAGTGTACAATGCCAATCCCATCAATGCTGCAAGCATGGTTATTTCCAACGTACACTTTTCCATAACTACCTGCATTGAACATAGCAAAACACTCCAAGCAAGGAGTTACATGAAAAGAGGCACCAAAGTCTACAATCCAAGTCTGAGTGACACCATCATCAACTAACAAAAGTGCATCAATCACATCAGCCTTGGTAATCTGCATATCCTGCATGTCATATACAAGGGCCTCATAATCAATTGCACATAATACATCAGCCTCTGTATCCGAAAGCTCCTTTATGACTACACTAGAGGCCACATTCACCTTTTCCTTGCCTTCGGCTGCCTCAGATGCATCTGTCTTATCCTCTTTCTTCTTTTTGTCTCCTGCATTATTTTTTCTCTCTTGTTCCTTTTCACCACAGTGATAGCAAGTAATGTCACTCTTTTCCTTTCCTTTACTCTTGCTTCTATTTCTCTGTCCAGCATTTGCATTTTTCTTTTCAGCCCTGTCTCTTAACATTATAAGCTGAGTTGTTGCCTTCTCCACTAGACATACGTCTAATTTCTTCATTCAACATTGAACCCCTCACACCATCATATGAGAGATTGGGGTTATTACTGAGAGAAACCACCAAGGTCTCCCAGGAATCAGGCAGTGTCTTGATTAGCAAGATCGCCCTCAACTTATCATCAAAATTGAAATTTACATCCTTGAGCTGATTTAAAATGCTAGTAAATGCACTCAAGTGCTCAGCTGCAGGCTTGGACTCATCCAATCCCATATTCACCAACTTGCGCATTAAATGCACCTGATTAACAAGCGTGGTGATCTCATAGGTAGTTTTCAGCTTCTCCCATATTGCATAAACAATATCTAAACCCTTAATGTCTATCAAAATGTCATCAGTGACACCCATCTTTATGTAAGCCACAGCCCTTTTGTTAACTTTGGCCCAATCAGCATCAGACATTTTTGCAAGTTTATCTTCCTACAAAGCATCCTCACAATCCTTTAAGAACAATATGCCATGCATATAGTTTTTCCAAAGGTCAAAGCCATGACCATCAAACTCTTGATGTCTGAACTAGAAGAAGTTGCAGCCATTTTTATTACGAACACAAGAGTAAATGCACTGAACTGTAGAAGCACAAGATGTGCGAGCAAATACACTGTTGTTCTTCCTCAAACAGTAATAAATCTCTGTTGTTTATACATAAACCAGCCACCACACAGGCAAATACTGCAGAAATTTAACAAATTCTACACAAAACCCCAAAATTTCAAATCCAACAGTGCATAAATGTCAGCCAATCTGTCCTTGCTGAGCAAAATTTCATCAAAATTTGAAAAGCCCCAATTTTCCGGGGTCCAATGTCAAGAAATTTTACTTGAAAGAGCAAAATTCCGACAACTTTGGCAAAATCCCCAATTTGATTGAGGTCAACACGCACAATGTCTACAATTTCTCACACGAATGTCACTGCCACGCATAGCTAGAATCAAATCTCGGAAAATCCCCAAATTTTCGGACTCAAATTTGCACGGATGTGAAGACTATACTTCCAATGCGCGAACCACCATTAAGGCAACGGGAAATTCAGATATTAGAGAAATTTCTGATTGAAAATCTGCACACCCCATCGTCACTAGCCTATCATGCCTACTGCCGTCACCATGCTACCCGCTGAACGTCCGACTCCTTGCAGCTGTCGTCTGGTCCCACGCCTACTCGCTGCCTAGTGAGCTGGACCCGACTGGCCTTCTACCTCGAGCTACCTCCACAACCTATCAGCTGCGCATTGGTCTTGGGAAGCGTGTAGAACCTTGGGCTTTGATACCACTTGTTGGAGCTCAGCTGGAGGAGTGAGCAATTGATCGAGGAGGCAGCAAGTAAGTGTGAGAGAGAGAGAGAGAGAGAGAGAGAGAGAGAGAGAGAGAGTCAAAATACGCTCCGATTTGGGTGTACCAACCAATGTGTTGGTACACAAAGAATAAAATGTATTTATACTTAGGGCACGTAAGGGTGCATTCACATGTACACCTAAATAATGCACGTGTACTATACATGGAGGTGAAGAAGGGCCTTTATCCCAACACTTTGCTGCGTTTTGAGATCCATCAAGAGTACAACACACTCCCGCTCAGCACCTTTGCCTCGGTCCTCAAAACACAAGAGTTCGGGGTACAATTCTCATTCTTGCATGGTTTGTTTGTTGCATGAGCATTGTATATTCTATATTCACCCATTCATTTAAATTCCATTGTGATCATTGTACTGTTACACTATTACCCTCACTTAACTGTGTTCTTTTGAGTTTATGCTTTGTCATACACTTTCATTTATATTTCTGCATTAGGATATTTCTTCACATGGTATCAAAAAAAGGTTCTTTTCCACAATACCTCGACCTTTGATCTGAAAGCCCTTTGCAAGAAGCAAGAACAACAAGAGGGCAAGATGACTTCGAACACATCATCATGATGCTACCAAGCCTAGCACATTGAGACTTGCAAGAAGCACGGAAGTTCCACAAGGGATTGATCACCCTTACATGGAAACTAACATGGAATATAAGCCATTTTCTGCTCTACTTTCATTCACTCCCATCTTAGGTACGCATGCTACTACTTCTCAAATTTTTGATTTTACTCCTTTTCCGCAAGATATCGAAAGCGATCATAATGAAGGAACTCTTTATACCAAGTATTGTTGCATTAGCCCTGAGGCGGATAGGTATTTCCAATTGTACTCAAGAAAAGATAAACAAAAATTACACGAATCTATGGTGAGTGCTCCATCTTTTCCTTTAGCTTTTATATCTCATGGTCAATATGATTTTGCTGATTAATCTTTTTCATCATTTGCATTCAATGGACAAAAGTAACCTAACACATTTCCCACAACTCAAATGACAAATTCATTTAATCCCCCACCCGGTAGTTGCAATGCCTCAACCTCCATTAAGTGCACCATACATGTCTTTTCACATTACACTAGGGGGTCCTTCACCCATAGGCATCCCTTTTAGGATCTCATCTTTTCCCCATCCGGGTGGCATCTCCATGATGAAGGTTCATTCTTCCATCCCCACACTTTTCGGTTTTTCACAGCTTGGCAATCCCACCCAACCACCACTGAGTGTGGATAAGTTGGTACCACAATTTGCCTCCATGGCATTACCTAGTGGGCCTTCTGGTCATCTTCTTCTACCCCAGACACCTATTGGACAAGGCTTACATGTCCTAGTGCCTCCACCTCCACCGGCACTTTATGCAGGCATTCATGCTCCAATGCCTCTGCATCAAGTGGCAAATCAGCACCCATTGGACACTCAACCTATTTCTGCCTACCCAAATCCCCTTCTACTTATCCCCCCTCTACCACCTCCTTCCTACTCCACTTATCCGATACCTCATGGTTCTCCCTCCTCCTCAACCAAACATGCCTTTAATGCTAAGGCTCTTTTTAACGAGTCGAACTTCACTATTTGATCAAACTTTACGGGACATACAAGCTACCGAGGAAATACTTCCATTTGGTGCAACAGATGATCTCATAGCCCACCATGCCCACATTCAATGAATTTGAGTGTTAGCTAAGGCATCACGCTCTACTATCCGATCAATTTCATAGTTTAACCTCTACAGAGGAGGCTCTTTTTGCTTCTTCTCAAAAGGGATAGCAAGCGAGGGGTAAATGAAATCAAAATTCCAATCAAAATCAAAAACAAACTCAAATTTTAAATCAAAACCAAACTAGTGAGACCCAAGGAAACTCCCAACCATCTCTAAAACCTAGGTGGCAAAATGTACTAAAGAAAAATTAGTATTCTCAACATTGTCAGAAGAATGGCCATTATGACGACGAGTGTTGATCAAAGGCCATAGGCACAGCACCAAAAGCTAAGACTCCAACCCCTGCCCCTTAGTTAAGTAATCCCCAACAAGGAAGACAAGGTGGTGACAACCCTTAGCATGGGCCGTTATGAGGCCAGACCCACACTACCACCGGTCAGCCATCATAGTCAACAATATTCTTAGCACCAAAGGGCTTGCTTGACTAGTCTGCAGATACCCACATCGTCTCCATAGAGACATTTGAGTATGCGACATTCATCCACATCTATGAGTTGTCTCCTAATGAGATGGCTGCAGAGGTCCACTCATCATAGCCGAGTACTTTAGCTACTCCTTGCATTGTGGACAGTGGAGCTACTCATCATATGACCCCCATTGCAAACATTTCCCTTTCTCAAGCCCCTGCAGTCGAGCATGTCCAAGTTGGAAACAACTCCTCAGTCACAATTCAAGCTCATAGTTGCGTTAGATTTTCCACTAACCAGGGCCCGGATCGTGCTACGCTAGATAATGTATACTACGTCTCCCAACTAGGGTGAACTTGTTATCTATTCAGCAACTTTGCCAATTGGAACGAGTAGTCTACTTCACAGCGAGCACAATCAAGGTCCTTAACTCTCAGACTAGTTTAGTAATTGCTCATTGTGAGGCACAACCTAGTGGCCTATGCCACATGACATAGTTTCTTTCCGAGCCAACAACCAAGGGCTCTAAGTTCCACCGCTTCCAAGATTTAGCCACTATATGAGAGCCTACAAGTACTGAGCATCTTTGACATTTTCACTTAGGGCATTACATATACGAGTTGTCATCTCGACAAATGGTTGATGGCATTCCCTATCTAAAGCTTTGGCGGGATGTCTATAAAGCTTCTCTGCGTGGGAAACAACACCGTGCCCCGTTTTCTCGATCATCTACACATAGAGTTAAGACGCCTCTTAGATTAATTCATATTGATCTTTGTGTGAAGACATCCACCGTTGCCTTAAACCGCACATTGTACTTCTTTCTAATTGTGCATAATCACTCTCGTTACATGTGGGTGTACTTTCTCAAGCATAAGTCCAATGCCTTCACATATTTTTCTATTTAGATATTGCTGGTGCATAACCAAAGCAGTCATCATAAAGGATACATAAGGAGTGACAGTGGAGGCAAGTTCACCTCCCACAAGTTTTTCAAGTTTCTATAGGAGCATGGAATTTTACACCAATTCACCTCTACCAACTCCCCCTCACAGAATGGAGTGGTAGAGCATAGAAACCGGACCATCGTGAACATGGCACACTATGTTGTTTGTAGCAAAGATTCTTGAGCGCCTTTGGTTTGAGGTTGTTAACACTTCAGTGTTCATTCTCAACTCATGCCCAACTTCGGCTATTCCTCAAAAAACTCTGTATGAGGCATTTTTTGGCTCTCGGCATATAGTTTCCCAGTTTAGAGTCTTTGGGAGTCATGCTTACATGCACACTCCTAATGACAAAATAAGCAAGCTCACTCCTCGAGTTGATCTTTTGATTTTTGTAGGATACTCCTCTAAAACAAAAGCTTGTCATCTATTCTATCCTTGGACAAACAAAGTGATCATTATGAGACATGTGTTTGTTGAGAGGGATATTGCGCAACCTTCTACACCAGATTTTGTGCCCTTTTCTTACATTGTTTCTACTGAGATAGTGCCTTTTGAGCCGGGTCTACTACCCACTCCTTACCCACCCATAGATTCTTCACCTCCGCAGCCCCCTCTGTGAGACCCATTACCTCACTTGTACCAAAAAATCATCCAGGATTTGAGGATTCTTCCATTGGATTCCACACTAGAGAGCCCTAGAAGATCTACCCTTGGTTTGCACCTCACGCTTCAGTTGCATCAATGTTTAAAACTGATTATATTGCATATTCTAAGCCAGATAATTAGCACGAGACCCTTCAAAACTCCCAATGGCAAGAGGCCATGGAAAAGGAGCTAGAGAGTATTGATTGAAATGAGACTTGAACCTCGGTGGATCGTCAGAGCCAGAAGAAGGTCATCGAGACAAAGTGAATTTTTAGGACTAAGCTAAAACCTGATGGTACTTAAGACAAGTACAAGGCTCACCTTGTGGTGCAAGGGTTTCGATAGAAGCAAGGTGTTGACTATAAAGAGACCATTGCTTCTACTACACGGTTTACCTCATTTCATCTATTAGTTACACTATCTGCTCACCATGGTTGGCCAATCTATCAAATGACCATCAAAAGCAGCTTTGTAAACCGTTATTTGAAAGACGAAGTCTATGTGGAGCAGATTTCCAATTTTTCTTCTACTAACTATAAAGATAAGGTCTTTCACTTGTGGAAAGCTCTTTATGAGCTGAAACAACCACCACGGTCTTGGTTCCAGAGGATAAATAATTTTCTTAAGACTCACGAATACCATTCTGTCCATGCTACTTTAGAGGGCGTCATCTATGTCCAGCTATATATAGAAGATTTACTTATTACCAGCTCTGAGTCTGTTGCCATTGCAAAGAGAAAGGCCCAACTTTGTTTACTTTTGAGATGACAGACCTTAGATTGTTGTCTTATTTTTTGGGAATGGAGATAGTTCGATCTAGGGGTACTATTTTTGTATTACAATAGAAGTATGCGCTTTAGTCAATGGAACAATATTGCATGAATCAAACATGGCTTGTGGACATGCCTCTTGATCCCACTATCCATCCTTCTAAGGATAACCTCTGTAAGCCCTTCGACAAGCACGCCTCTAAGTCTATAGTAGGGAAACTTCTCTGGTTGATTCAGACTAGGCTAGATTTAGCTTACTCAATTAGTTTTCTTAGTCAGTATTTCACTACATATAGGATGTCACATTGGATTGCATATTTAAGTATTTTGAGATATTAACGGTGTACCTATTATTGTAGCCTACCTAACTTACGGATCTAGTTTATGTTTGCAAGAGTATACCGACTCTGACTTGGCAAGAGATCCTAACAACTAGCGTTTTCATGGTGGCTCTTTCTTTACCTTGGGCATGGCATCTATGGCTTGGACTAGCCATAAGAAAAGACAATAGCGATTTCCATAGCGCACGCCGAGTATCGGGCTCTTTTTGATGGTACCACTCAGGCCATCTTTTAAAAAAGCTTACTAGCAACTTTACACTTTCCATGCAACTCACCCACCGTTGTCTACTACAACAACCAAAGTGTCATTGCTCTTGCGGGCAATCTAATCATTACATGACAGATATGGCATGAGAGGGTCCACCTCCACTTCACTAAAGAGTAGGTTGAGCTACGCACCATACACCTAGAGTTTGCACCTTCATCCGATAACCTTGCAAACATATTGACCAAGGCGGTCAATCAGCCGATGTTGCAATATATTCTACCCAGGATCGACTTGGGTACGCCCTCCCCTACTACTTCAAATTGACAAGGACAGGTTGATTTCCTCTAGCTTTTCCTTCTAGTTTGAGAGGCAGCGGCTTCTTTTCTTGGTCGTGACAGGATGTTGTTTATAGTTTCCTTTTTAGACTTTATGTATATAGTATTTTATATCTTCATCCCTATCATCAAGATGACGTGATTGTAAAAAGACACTTGTGTGAGAAGAAGGCAGGATCGAAGCTCAGCACAGAAACTCAGTAGATAGTGTGAGAGTGAAGCACGACACCCAATGCAATAGACTGAAGAGTACTAACTAAAAGTACAAGGTACAACCCTTAAACCTTAGGATTGTAGTGGGTGTTCACACCCGAACACGGTAAGCGCCCGTAAGCGTGTGTCATAAGCACATACAAAATAATACCATAAGTCTGGGGGAAAAACCTCTCCTACCGAAAGGAAAAAGTGTCCAAGTGTCCTACTAATCACCGACACTCCTATGTGAGCATGGGCATAAGTGAAATACCCAACAAACCCCCCTGGAGTGAAGGGTGATCAAGAGTACAAGGATCATCTGCCACCAAAGGAGATCAAATTTAAAGCATTGCGAAATGCTTCAAATTTGTCACGAGGAAGAGCCTTGGTCAAGATGTCTGTCACATTACCAGTGGTAGGACAATAGAAAAGGCTGATATCACTTGCATATAGCCTCTCTTTAACAAAGTGATAGTGTATCTCAATGTGTTTCATGCATACATGAAACACAAGATTCCGTGCAACTACAATGGCACTCTAACTGTCAGTAAACAAGGGAGTAGACTCTGTAACAGATACATCTAGATCAGCTAGCAAGCGTCTAATCTATACGCATTCAATTGTGGTAGTGAAAGCTGCCTTATATTCAGCTTCATATAACCATGTGGCAACAATGGACTATTTCTTGCTAAGCCAAGATATGCAAGACGAGCCAAGAAAGAAACAATTGCCACTGGTGGAGTGCCGTGAATCATAATCACCAGCCCAATCAAAATCATTGTAAGCATGTAACTCCAATGGTCCCCCCTTGGCATAAAGCAGTCCAAGAGATCTTGTATCCAGCAAGTAATGAAAGACACACTTAACAGCTTGACAATGTGGCATGCGTGGCTGATGCATATATCTACTCAGGGCTGAACCTGCAAGCTATATGTCCAGCCTAGTGTTGCATAAGTAAATAAGACATCCAAGTGCTGTAGCATATGTGTGTATATCAAACAAAGCATTGTCATCATGTTTGATCCAATGGCTTTCTTCCCAAAGGGCAAAGACACTAAATCCCATGTTTGATTCTTAGTAATAGAATCCAATTGCTACCATAACAAACTCCATGGTATGTGCAGTATCATGCATACGAGCTTCCCTTCTAGTACGACCAGCCCTGGGTGCATCCAGATGACTATCTTTCATAGTCTATAAATACCATCTAGGCATTTGTCTTGCCTCCTGATTGTGCATAAGCTCTTGCTAAATTTCAATTTCAGCACTTTGCTGAATATTCAAATAAGCCAATGGCTGATTTTCGGCATTTTCCAAAGGAGCAGTTGGCTGAACATTGAGTTCACTTGCTAAAAATCCAATTGAATCACAAAATGTAATGGGCAGCAGCCCTTCAAATACATCACGGGCAGCCTGATATGTGTCTAAACCAGCCAGGGACAATTCTGATTTTTCATCACATAGTACATCCCTACTGACAAACACCTTTTCAGAAACAGGATCATAGAGTCTGTAGCCTTTGCTTTCACTACTATAGCCCACTAAAATGCATTTGACAGCCTTGTTATCCAACTTTTTATTGAGTACCTATGGAATGTGTCCATATGCAAGACACCCAAAGGTACGAAAGTGTCCAATAGAAGGTTTCCGGCTGTTCCAAGCCTCAAAAGTGTAATTTTCTTCAAAGCTTTGGTGGGGCATCTGCTCAAAACATGGCAAGCACACATTACGGCTTCCATCCAAAAACCAAGGCAAAATCTTTGTCTTCAGCATACATCCAACTATCTCCATGAGTGACCGATTCTTCCTCTGTACAACCCCATTTTGATGTGGAGTATAAGCAATAGTGTACTGATGGACAATGCCCTTTTGCTTCAAAAAAAAATTCAGCATAGAGGACATGTATTCCCCCCTCCGTCCAAATAGAGAGTTTAAATTTTACAACTAGACCGGTTTTCAACAAGTGTAATAAAAGCCAAAAATGCATCATACACTTCTAACTTTTTGACCAAAGAGTAGACCTAGCAAAATCGAGTAAAGTCATCAATAAAAGTCACAAAATAGTAACATCCTCCCAATGACTTTGTTTGCATAGGCCCACATACATCAGAATGCACTAACTGCAATCTGGCTGTTGCTCTAAAAGCAACATCACGGGGAAACGAAAAATGATGCATTTTTCCCAAATACATCCTTCGCACAAGTGCTCCAGAGGTCTCTCCAAGAGAGGTAATCCATCTAGCATATGTGTACCTTGTAAGAGCATCAAGCTGCCAAAGTTCACATGCCCCATCTTAGCATGCCATAACTCTGCATGTATCATAGCAAGAGTAAGAGTGGATGCCAAGTATGTTGACTGATCAACTGAAAGAGCATCCAGCTCGTATAACCCATTGTTGAGCTAAAATATGCATTACTTACTAATTAGCATCTTAAACGGTCCCAAAACACACTAAAAAATGCTCTTTTAGAGTAAAACCCTAAAATGGGAAGCGGTTCAAGAGAGTTCAGTGGAAAACCTAAAACAAGGAGCGGTTTGAGAGAGTTCAGTGGAATCCCTCATTTTTGGGGCGCCCTTCCACATCTATAAATAGATAGGATGCCCCCATTCAGCCTCATTCCGTCTATGCACATTTCTCACTCCACGTGCAGATTTCAGCCATCCGTCTCCTCCCACGTTGCTGTCCAACCCTTGAGACTGCTGCCACTCCATCCGTGTCTGCTCTTGTTGTTGGCGCCTTCATCCATGCTGACGTCATCTATTGGCGACATCATGATCTGCAGCGATCTGATCATCTAGTCATCGCCAACCACATCAGACATTGTTTCAGCCTGCTGTTTACAACAGACTGTGTGCAGTTTCCAGCCTCCGATCAGTGGTACACTGCTGCATTTACTGGTTTCCAGCCTCCACGCTGTTGTGTTTTGGTGACCAGTTTGCTGCCATTCACTATTCAGCACTCCTACAGTCTGACCAGTGGTCACAAACTTGGGATCCATCTCCGGTGAACATCACACTCTGACATTGCTCTGCCCTTGAGCACACTGTACACTCTTACATTTTTTTACAGCATTCATTCACTTCACAGTTGTGTTCTCTCTCTCCCTTCTTCTGTTTGTGTTTAAGATTCTGTGTTTGAGCTTTGAGTTTTGCATTTAGGGTTTGAGTATTGCCCTCTGTATCTGTATCTATCTCTTTGTGTTTCTGTCGTGGTCGTACACTCTGTGTATCCTCAGTGCAAACCCTAGCAGTTTTCTTCACATGGTGTCAGAGCCGATGCTCTTGTAAAGAGTATCCTACGGATATGGTCGAGAGCTAGTCTTTGTGCCTGGCACACAATACAACTCGTAACCAAATCACAATGTCCCAGACAATTTCTTCTCCAGTTCCTAGGGTGTCTTATCAAGCTTCTTCATCATTGGAGGCCCTGAGACAGCATTATGGACTCGATGAGGAGGACGACACTCCACCTTCACCAGATTTCACTAACATGACAGAGAAGGACTTTGAGAAGTACTATCGCAACAAATACGGTGATGTTTACACCCCCTCTACCAGTTTTGCTACCACATTCGAACCGGTTGGTGAGATTGGCCACCTCTCTGATCATGGAGGACATAGGGCATTCGAAACATCTAGCGATCCATCTCCATCATCTCAGCCAAGTCTAATGTCAGGTTTGTACAATTCTTTTGTATTGCATGAATCAAAAACCCTCGCATGTTTCTTCTTTTGAGCTACACGATACGGATGGCTTTGCGTATGTGAACTTCAATAGACGGGCTCGGAAGCAGACAAAATTCAGGTACATCTACAGCTTTTGTTTCATTTGAGCATATCACACACTTCTCACTTCCCTCCCATCCCACCCTCTTCTATATCACACCTTGATCACCTCTCATCATCTTTCCAAAACCTTGGATTACACTCCACATTTGCATCACACCCCCTGGGGGTTGGATCTTCCATCTCCGCTCCTACCACCTTTTCCTTCTTCACCCCATTCTCTACCTCTTTGCACCATCGTACTTCGTTAGGGGAAATGCCACCCTTTAACACTGCCTCTCACCTTTCAACAAATGAGCACACCCATAACTCATGGGTCAACTGTGATGGGCATCCCCCTCACTATCCCCAGCTTCACACCTCCCATGACCACTCATATGCAAGGGTTTCCATCCTTAGCTTATGGTGCGTCTTCACACTCTCCTTGGGTTAAACCTACGCAGAGATTCCCATCTTCTACTCCCCGTGTTCCCATCCCACCTCCTTGGGTTCCTCATATGGCTACCATGCCCATGCCTAGTCAGCCCATTTGGAATTCCCATCTTCCGCTCCCCATGTTCCCATCCCACCTCCTTGGGTTCCTCATATGGCTACCATGCCCGTGCCTAGTCAGCCCATGCCTACCTATGGATCCACCTTGTACACACCTATATGCCTGATGGGCACTCTAGGGTCCATTCCCAAGTGTACTCCACTCCCCCATCCTACCCCCACTACACTTTTTCACAATATCCATCTCGGAGCACTAACACTCCTGTTGCAACAGCCAAGAATGCCTTCACAAATAAGACACGTTTTAATGGGTCAAATTTCACCACTTCGTCTAATTTCATGCAACAAGTGCTTGAGTCTTATAGTCTTTGGGACCTCGTCCTTGGTCTAGAGCCTATGCCGGCTCTCGACTAGCTCACCCTGACTCAAGGTTGTCTTTGTACGTAGTACAAACTAATCCGTACGATACGTATCCGTACCATTTAGTACGAAAAAATGGGCACTTTTTGGCCACTCTACTTTAAGTCTACAACTTTCTTTTTTTCTTTCTCATTTCTTTTTTTTTTCTTCTTTCTTTCTTATTTCTCCTCCAACTCTCTCTCTCTCTCTCTCTCTCTCTCTCTCTCTCTCTCTCTCTCTCTCTCTCTCTCTCTCGTTGCACTAGTACCACGTACAAAATGTTTGATACTATACCATATTTTAGGTACCGTACCTTACGTATTAGTACCATAAGGTACCAACTTAATGGATGTATCTTTCCCATTCGAACTCCACTTTGGAACGAGCTAAATGCTCCTTATATTAATATGATTGTCCCATGAGATTAGGTTATTTGAGATTCAAACAATTTCTCTCAACCTTCTCTCTCTCAAGCCCACACTTCTCTTATTTGTATGATCATGCATGTATGATGTATCCACTACCATCTATGTAGTTATAAGTTGTAGGTAGCAATAGCGCATATTGCGCATTCCGCATTAGGTTTTGGCATGTTACCCTCAAGTACTCATCTTATATACTGTAATATCATTGCTATTTAGACTTGAAATATCTATTCTATTATCTTTTGCCCAAAATAATCATGTTATTTTTTTAGTCGTACTAATATAGTACCGTACCTTATAAAATCTTAAGGTACCATTTAGTACCGTATTTTATCGTACCGTATCGTATCGTACCTTTCGTACCTGAAAACTATGCCCTAACTACATTCGTCAATGGAGAGCCCGCAATGGCACAGCCAATATTAAGCGGATGCAGAGGTTGCTTCCTGAGTTTCACTCTCAGTTGCAGCACTTCCCGCTCGTTTCAGAGCGTTGGAGTCACCTTCTCGACTGCTATGCGGCTCATGATCGTACTTGGCACATCAATCTCAACTTTGAGCTTCAAGAGTTCTCTACTAAGGAAGAGAATGATCTGAAAGTCAAGTTGGCTGAATATAGGCGGTTACTTGCCAAGTTCGCCACTATTGGCTCTCCAAAGTCAAATAACACTCGGGTTACATTCTTCTTGAATAAGTTGCTCGCAAAGTACTTCAATTTCATTCAACATGTCATCTCCTAACCTCGATTGCCAACCTTCTACGAGTTTGAGTGCCAATTCTTGCATTACACAGGCTGCATGATCAAGTCAACAAAAAATCCTCATCCCAACCTTATTCAGAGCAGAGGGGGTTGGTTGCATCTTCTTCAATAGGAAAAACCACCAGTGGCAAGAACTCGCAAGATGCGAAGGCAAGCCAATCCAAGGGTGACTCCTCTTCCTCAGATGGAACCAAAGATTCTAGACCTATCTGTTAGCAACTCCCTAAGAAACACCGGTTTTGCACACATGCCATAGAGCAGGCCATGTCGACAAGGAGTGTCGCTCCAAGGCCCAAGGTCTTCCACCTATAAAGCCTCAGCAGACCGCTACGACTACACAGTCCAGCGGGGCTACACCTTCCACTCCTGCTTCGTCTGCTCCTTCAGCACCCGTTGTTACTACTGGACATGTGGCTCGAGTACAGCCTCAACAGCCCATCTCTTTTACTATCCCTGAGGGACTGGCTGATTGGTCTACAAGTTCCCATCCCGTTGCACTTCATGCATCTATCTCACCTTCCTCCCCACCTCGCCAGGCGTTTCCTTGGCAACGCCTTGCTACTGGACGTATGCAATGGTGGCCACCTTCTTAGAGTAGCATGTCTCTAGGTCCTTTCAGATACCCTAGGTCAGTCTAGCATTCATTTTTCACACTCTTAGAGTCGAGCCCATGGGATTCATTGTCCTTAGCTTTTTCATTCTTTCGACTTCCGCCGCATTTACTCACACACATACACATTCATTGCATTTATTTTGAGTTAGATTTTCATTCTATTATATTTTGCTTTGGAGCATCTCACTACTAACCTATGTATTTGAAGATTCTCGTCTCTTTTGCAGGGTTTTGTATTTCAATGTCGGGCTAGCTTGCAGATTACTTTGGTCCTACCTGGGCTAGAGGTGTGGGGATACGCACCATTCCTTTCTTGGTTTCATCATCCTAGGAGTGCTTGCTCTTCTTCTAGCATGGCGGTTTCCCCTCCCGAGGCGGATCGTGCAGTATCTCTCTCGATGCTATCATGGCGGTGCCTTCTACCTTGCTCTTCTAGCGGGGTGCTTCATCCACTTCCTCTTCTTTCATTCCTTATGGTTCTCGGCACCATCCAAAGACCGACACCAGGCTCCTCTTCCTTCTTCGGCATCTACATCCGGATTGAGAGGGGGTTCCTACCCTTCTTGGTATTCTACAAGCTTCAGCACTTTGTCTTCGACATCGGCTTCTTCCCCTCCTTGTACCTTACCCTTTGCATTGCATGATTTCATCATCTTTGTACTAGGGCACTTGGGCAAGTGAACAATTTTCCCATAAGAGACACTATCCAAGTGGCACCTGCTGCACCTACTACATGAGCATTCTTCAACATGTAACATACTTTGCATCTCATTGTGTAGAGCACCACTTGAGTGGATCCTAAGCCGTTTTCATTGACAATTGTTGTTACCACACCACCATCCTCCATCACATGGATACCTCATCACCTATTTTTCCTCATTATCCACACCCTGTGTGGATGGGTTCGCTTGTACTGTTTTGTGATGTGTTGGATGTACCCTCCCTACTGCCGTATTCTGGGTCACTATTACTCAATCGGCCGCATCCCATAAAATTTACCTTACTTATTCCCAAAAAAAAAAAAAAGTTCCATGTAGTTCCATTCGCCTTTGTAGGGATTGGTAGGCCACTAGGCAGCCGATGTGCACCCTTTGTCTGATGCCCTGTCCTCTCTGGGGTGACTACTTGGATTTCCTTGGTAAGATAACCATCGCCTCTCTAGTCTTAAGAGGCCACTCGGCAGCCAATATACACCCTTTGTCCAATGCCCTAGCTGCTTTGGGGTGGGACGCCCTAAGGTAAATCCTAAGGTAAATAAACTTCACAGTGGTTGGCCTAGCCTTTCGGCTCAATTTTGGGCTTGAGAGGGGGTGTTGAGCTAAAATATGCATTACTTGCTGATTAGCATCTTAAACAGTCCCAAAACACACTAAAAAATGCTCTTTTAGAGTAAAATCCTACTACGAGGAGCAGTTCGAGAGAGTTCAATGGAAACCCTAATTTTTGGGGCGCCCTTCTACATCTATAAATAGACAAGCTGCCCTCATTCAACCTCATTCCGTCTATGCAAGTTTCTCACTCCACATGCAGATTTTAGCCATCAGGCTCCTTCCACGTGGCTGGCCAGCCCTCGAGACTACTACCACTCCATCTATGTTTACTCCTGCTGCTGGCGCCTTCATCCATGCTGACGTCAACAGCTGGCGACATCACCATCTGCTGCAATCTGATCATCCAGTCATCGCCAGCCATATCAAACACTGTTTTAGCCTACTGTTCACAACAAACTGTGCGTAGTTTCCAGCCTCCGATCAGCGGTACATTGCTGTGTTTACCAGTTTCCAACCTCCAGACTGTTGCGTTTTGGTGACCAGCCTGCTGCCATTCACTATTCAGCACTCTTGCACTCTGACTGGTGGTCACAGACTTCGGATCCGTCTCCGATGGACGTCACACTCCGACATTGCTTTGCCCTTGAGCACACTGTACACTCTTACATTCATTTACAGCATTCATTCACTTCAGAGTTGAGTTCTCTCTATCCCTTCTTCTATTTATGTTTGAGTTTCTATGTTTAATTTTTGAGTTTTGCGTTTAGGGTTTGAGTTTTTCCCTTTGTGTCTATGTCTGTGTCTGTCTCTTTATGTTTCTGTCGTGGTCGTACACTCTGTGTGTCCTCAGTGCAAACCCTAGCAGTTTCCTTCACACCCATGACATAAAGTGCCTGTCAAGACCAAAGTCATGTGTTCTTTGTCTCTCACTATGCATCTGTCATCATGAAATGTGACCTGCAATCCACAACGTGCCAAAGAAGAAATAGAGAGCACATTCTTCTTTGTGCCTAGCACAAATAAAGCATCCTGTAGGCAGAGAATAGAGCCGTCAATGGCTGTGAGCACAATCTCCCCAATACCTCTAATAGGGTATGATGCATTGTTGGCACATTGTCCAGCACATTGTCCAGACTTGCCAACTGGAGCTGCACCAACAGAAGCAAATAAGTCTCTACGAGATGTAATGTGCCTAGAAGCACCACTATCAAAAAACCAAGTGTCTGCATCCTTAGCAGAGCTAAATGCTCGATCAGCCCAAGAAGTGTCATAACTGCATGTGTAAAAGCAATAGTCCCTGTTTGCAACAAAGAGCCATCAATGGCTGTGAGCACAATCTCCCCAATACCTCTAATAGGGTATGATGCATTGTTGACACACTATTCAGACTTGCCAACTGGAGCTGCACTAACAGAAGCAAATAAGTCTCTGCGAGATGTAATATGCCTAGAAGCACCACTGTCAAAAAACCAAGTGCCTGGGTCCTTCTGGAGGAGTAGCTGGAGCCACAACTCCAGGTCTAGCTTCTTCTCCACTGACATAATCCCAAAGATTTTTTCCCACAAGTACATTCTTCATCATGAAGGACCAAAGTGAATAGTTATTTCCATCCAATCTGTCCTCCTTGGATACATAGGTGAAGACATCTCCTCCCTGATTTGCCATGATTATCAATTACCAAAAAAGGCAAAAGAGCAATGTCGAAGCGGAACCGAACTGGAAATCTGAAAATTCCCAGAAATTGCAGGAAATAACTTTCTGCAATTAGTGTATAGAGGTGCACTCTGTCAAAACTATCTGTAATACATGCAATCCAAGGTGCAACCAGTGTTCAGCAACACTGTACCAGCAAAATCCCCAAATTTTCTTGCTTCAGATCTGTTCAAAACAGTCTTTCAGTGACTGTAACTGCAGTACGTATGCCAATGTCCTCAGAAAACATAAAAGCCCCAAAAAATTTTATAAATGTGCCCAAAAAATTTGCATCCAATGTGTCCCAGACACGTTTCCTGAATTCTGTGCCTGCTGTGTAGGAACCCCTCCTTCCAGAAATTTATTCTGGAGAATAAAAGGATAAAAAATTTTGAAAAAAAAATACCTCTTTGATGGGGGGCTGTCGCTGACGACAGGCAAGTGTCACAGGGGGTGACGTGGCTAACGTGAGGACTATTGGGTGGGCTGGACGTCGGAGGCTAGTGGGCATCAAAACTGCTGTGAGCTGGCATGGTCTGACAGGAACGGCGCAGCACGCAAGGGCAGGGCGCTGGTCGAGATGAGCGCAACACAAAAGGCGGGTACAGGCGGCACTGCAGACGCAGGTACAGGCGGCGCTTCAGATGTGGGTACTGTCACTGACGATAGGCAGGTATAGGAGGCGGGTATAGGCGCCACTATGTACTTTTGATGGGTGTAGCGACTCATGTTGACGGGCGTAGCAACTGCAAGCAGGCGTTGTGGCTGTTGTTGATGGGTGGAGCGACTAACGTACGTCTGATGAGTGGCGGGGCAGACTGAACTGGCATGGCAACAACTGACGTCTGGCTCTTTAGAGTGAGACTAACGGGCGTGTTGTCAAGACGTGGCTAGTATAGCAAACTGGCATGTGGCACAAGGAGCAATCGAGCTGCTGCAAGTCGTGGCAAATCTGACAGGGCAGAATTGAGCTGAGGAGAACTTGAGCTTCAACTGAACAGAGCCAACGCTGCTCTGATACCAAATGTGAGAAGAGGGCAAGATCGAAGCTCAGCACAAAAACTCAGTAGACATTGTGAGAGTGAAGCACGACACCCAATGCAATAGACTGAGGAGTACTAACTAAAAGTACAAGGTACAACCCTTAAACCTTAGGGTTGTAGCAGGTGTTCACACCCGAACACGGTAAGTGCCCGTAAGTCTGTGTCATAAGCACATACAAAATAATACCATAAGTCTGAGGGAAAAAACCTCTCCTACCGAGAGTAAAAAGTGCCCCAGTGTCCTACTTATCACTTACACTCCTATGTGAGCATGGGTGTAAGTGAAATACCCAACAACTTGGACAAGTGAAAATTTTCCCTACAAGGGCATTGCCCAAGTGACACCGTTGCATGGCATTTTGCATAAGCATAATCACACCTGCACTCCCTCTTACATAACTCCAGTGCATTGGCATTTTGTTCTATAAACAAGCATCTACGCACATTTATCCCTTTTCAATCTTTCTGAATTCACCATATTCGCAGATTGCAAATGGCAATCTCCATGGCAGATCCCTTAGCTTGCCTAGCCTTGCTAGCTTACTCTCCACAAATCTTTTTTATCTCTCCACATATCCCCCATATTTATCCCACATTCCATTAGCCTATTTCTTCGTCATCGACATCCAATAGTGGTAGGGATAGCCTGTTTGTTTTGTGAAAGCCTTTGGGACTAGTTGTCGCGTGCATGCCATGATCAAGTGTATGGATTAATTCTTGCTCATGCCATATGAATCCACACCCCATACGAACGCACCCTTAACAGGACATCCTCAAGCCAACCATACAAACTGACCCTTGTCATGTCATCATAGAACCTTCTAAAAGATATGCCATAACATCGCCTGCATCGTCAATATTGTCATCATAGAACCTTCTAGAAGATATGCCATATCATCACCTACATCATCGATGATATTATCATGGAACGTTCTAGAATATCTTTAGCCGCCCTCTAACACCTATAAAAGGAGGGACTCACCATAGAGCTCCTCAGTCTTGCAAATGCTAGTCTTAGGAGCTCAAGGAATCGAGACCTCCAAGTAAGTAACTTCAAGTTCCAATTCTGGTTCTTGTCTAGTCATGGTATCTACTCTTGTCACGTCTTCCATTATACTCTCGTTGCCTTGTCACCTTGTAATCTCATAGTACGAGATCTTATCTAGTACTATCTTGTATTTTATTCATCCCTGCAAAGGAAAATCTTGTAATTCTGATATCTTGTATCCATACCTACGGTCTCGAGTTGTGGGATTCTTCATATCCTATCGACTCCTGTTGTCTATACCTACAGTCCCAGGCTGTTGGATTTTCCGTATCTTGTTAAGTTATCATTGTATCTTGTGCCCCTATATGGGATTGCTTTGTAATCAAAATTCTTGTAATAAATCTTGCATCTAGTCTAGTCTCTCGAGCACAGTCTAGTGCTCCCATAACAGTTTGGCAAGACTACTTTTTTGCCCTATTGAGCACCATGGAGGCAACCCTTGAAAGAATCATGACCTCCCTTCCAAACCTCCGACAACAAATGCAAGACTTGAATGAACAAGCAGCGCAACTTCAAATAGAACACCCTATGCATCTAGACCCTGCGCTTCAAGAGATACAAGACTAGATCTGAGACTTGCAGAACAACAGAGGAAGTGATCAGTTGATTCCGCATGTTTATCAAACCTCAACAAGAGAACCCAAGATCAACATGCCACAGAAGTTCAATGGTGATCGTTTGAAATTTAGGAATTCGTGCAACAAGTAAAGCTCTATATCCGCATGCAACCGGATAGGTATTTAGATGACGCTTCCAAGGTTGGATTCATTGGGACTTTGCTTTGTGGTCAAGCTTTATCAAGGTTCATCCCAATCTTGCAAAAAGAATATGTCAGTACTTCATAACTATGAGACGTTTCTCTGCATATTCACTTCCACATTTGGAGATGCATACACTAGTTGAGGGGCAGAAACAAAACTTCGGAAGCTAAGACATGGTAACCGCCCTGCCTCTACTTATACGTCTAAATTTAGGCAATTAATCAGTAACCTCACTTGGCATAAGGAGTATTTTATCAGTCAATTCAGATGGGATCTTCGAGATGACATCAATTGTTTGAGAGGAAACAAGAAAAGTGAGAAGAATAAAGGCCTCACCAATGGAACCCTGCCCCAATCAGAGACCCAATCAAAGAACAAACCAAGACCCGAACCGATATAGATAGTACTAAATTCCACCTCTTGACCCCACAAGAAAAGCAAAGACGAAGAGAGAATCTTCTATGCCTATATTGTGGAACCCTAGACACATCGCCCTAAATTGCCCAAATAAGAGGGCAAAAAACCCAAGAGTTGCTGCAACTATCTTTGAGTAAGAAAATGAGGATGTCCGGTTGTAAATGAGACCGTAAAACCGAACCTTGATATAAAAAAGAGTCTCTCGACTCCAACCACACTCCTGGAAACTTTCCTTGTCACAGTCCAAATGATCCTTCTGAGACAGACCCTTTCCCTCAAAGCCCTTGTCGACTCCGAGACCTCCGCATATTTCATTGATGATGGCTTGGTGAATAGATACAAGATTTCAATACTCCCAAAGACCAATCCTGCACTTTAGCGATCACAAATCTCGTATATACTTTAATGTCTTATCCAATCCCACAATCCAATCATCTTTGGGATGCCTTGGCTAAAGAAACACGACCCAACAATTGATTGGGTTAAGCAAAATATTACACATCGTGAAAATCAAAAAAAGTTGGTATATCTAGGAGCCAAAGCATTTATGCACACAATAAGGCAACAACTGATCTACATGATGTATCATATACCAACTCAAGAATCTAGTAAGGATGAGTCAGTCAAGCTACCAAGCGAGTATCAAGAATTCTAAGATATCTTTGAAAAAAAGAATGCAGATCTCTTGCCCGAGCATAGACCATATGATTGTGCTATAGAACTTCATTAGGGAGCTCAACCAAGAGCCCCAATTCTGTTTGTGAAGAAGAAAAACGGGTCACTTCGAATGTGTGTGGATTATCAAGAACTCAACAAGATAACAATCAAGAATCGATACCCTTTGCTGTTGATACTAGAGCTCTTGGAACGCCTTGGAAAAGCCAAGATCTTCACAAAGATTGATCTACGAGGGGCTTACAATCTTGTATGGATCAGAGAAGGAGACGAATGGAATACAACCTTCGACACAAGGTTGTGTTGTTGTGCCATTCGTTCTCACCAATGCTCCTACATATGATAAATGATATCTTCCAAGAGCATCTAGATGATTTTATAGTATATACTTGGATGATATTTTGATATTCTCAAAAGATCCAAAGGAGTATGAGCGCCATGTAAAATTAGTTTTGAAAAAGCTCAAAGAAAAAGAACTATATGCAAAACTTGAGAAATGCTTTTTCCATCAAACAGAAGTGAAATTCTTAGGGTACAATGTCTCCCAGAGAGGAATCTTCATGGACCCCAAGAAGATCGAGACTATTCTTGACTAGTAGACATCTACATGTGTCCGTGATGTCCAATGTTTCCTTAGCTTTGCCAACTTCTACAGGATATTTATCGAGGATTACTCAAAGATAGTCACATTACTCACTAAACTCACAGGAAACTCAAAGTTCTCATGGACCCCAAAAGCCAAGAAGGCCTTCCAAACCCTGAAGACCGCTTTCACCACTGCCCCAATTTTAGTCTATCCAAATCCTACCAAGCCATCTTTCTGGGAAACCAATGCATCAGACTATGCCTTAGGAGCCATCTTGTCCCAGTATGGGGATAATAGTCAATATGCATCGAGAGGCATTCCACTCAAGGCAGTTCTCCCCTCCAGAGATTAACTATCAGATCCATAACAAAGAACTCCTTGCCATTGTAGATGCCTTTGATACTTGGTGTCATCATCTAGAGGGTACAATCCATAAACTTATCCTCTATTTAGATCACAAAAATCTAGAATACTTTATGACAACCCGCATCCTCAATCGAAAACAATTCCGCTGGAGTAATTTCTTATCTATGTTTGACTTTGTCATCATCTATGGCCCACGACGCCAACAATGCCAATCAAATGCTTTATCAAGAAGATCCTACCTGGCACCTAAGAAGGGAGAACAAGCTTTTAATCAACAACGAGCAATACTACTCAAGCCAAAGCACCTCCAACTAGCAGCCATCTCCTATTGTCACCAAGACAACCCTACCTTGATCCAGTTAATCCATGAAGCTATGGCACATGATGTTTTGGCCAACAATGTCAAGAGAAAAAATCAAGAGGGAAAAGGAAATGAAGTTTGTGAGTTTCAAGAAACTAATGGATTATTGTACTAAAAGGATCTACTTTACATCTCTCCACAAAAGCGGAGACTCCAGGTACTCCAACAACGCCATGGCACCCCAGTATCATGACACTTTGGAGTTAATAAGACCTTAGAGCTTATTTCAAGAGATTTTTTGTGGCTCTTGGGTGTTCATAACATATCTTCCCAAATCAGACAAATAAGACTCTATTCTTGTTGTGGTAGATAGGTTCACAAAAATGGCACATTTCATCCCTACCACCAAGATTATCACAGGTACAGTTACTGCTAGACTCTACCTCTTAACACATTTTCACATAACATGGACTCCCATAAGAAAACATCATCAACGATAGGGGTCCCCGATTCATATCTAGTTTTTGAAAGAGCCTTTGCAACCTCCTTGGAGTCCAAGTTATCCACAAACAGATAGTGTAACAAAACGGATCATTTAAGTCTTGGAACAATATCTCCACTGCACTATCAACTACCATCAGAATGATTGGTTTGTCCTTTGCAGAGTTTGCTTATAATAATAGTATCCATGCATCTACCAAGCAAACTTCTTTCTTTGCAAACTATGGCCAGCATCCAAGGATGGATGTACATCTCTCCAATCAAGTAAAGAACCATGCTACCTGCTGAGATAAACCTCAATACCTCGCAGATAAATACCAAGAACTCAAGCAACAAATCCAAAAGGCTCAAAATCATTACAAGCGCTATGTGAACTAGCATCATCTCCAACATCTAGCATACAAAGTCGGTAACAAAGTATGGTTACTCAAGCATAAACTCCAAACAACAAGGCCCTCCACCAAGCTAGACCACCTGAAATTTGGGTCCTTCACTATCATAGCCCAAATCAACCCAGTTGCTTACCGACTTCAACTCCCCAGCACCATGAAGATCCATTCAGTCTTCCATGTTTCCTTGCTCGAGCCATACCATGACTTACCATAGAGAGGAGAGAGATCAAATCCCCCACCACTTGTCCAGATTCAAGATCATGAAGAATTTGAGGTCAAGCATGTCTTAGACTCAAGGGTTAACCAAGGTCGATTGGAATACCTTGTTCACTGGAAAGGATATGACATCAATGATTGCGCTTGGGAACTTGCAGAATATCTTCAAAGAGTATCTCTCAAAGTTAAAGAATTTCACAAGAGAAATCTAACAAGACTTGGACCTAACCACCAAGCCGCTTCTCGTGGAACTCGTCGCTAGAGGAGGGGGTGATGTCACAAACATGTCATGATCAAGTGTACGGATTAATTCTTGCTCGTGCCATACGAATCCACACTCCATGCGAACACATCCTTAACAGGACATCCTCGAGTCAACCATGCGAACCAACCCTTGTCATGTCATCATAGAACCTTCTAAAAGATATATCATGTTGTCGATTGCATCATCGATGATGTCATCATAGAACCTTCTACGAGATATATCATATCATCATCTGCATCATTGATGATGTCATCATGGAACATACTAGAAGATCCTTAGCCACCCTCCAACACCTATAAAAGGAGGAACTGGCCATAGAGCTCCTCAGTGTTGCCAATACCAGTCTTGGGAGCTCAAGGAGTCGAGACCTCCAAGTAAGTAACTTCAAGTTTCAATTCTAGTTCTTGTCTAGTCATGATATCTACTCTTGTCTTGTCTTCCATTATACTCCTGTTGCCTTGTCCCCTTGTAATCTCATAGTACGAGATCTTGTCCAGTACTATCTTGTATCTTGTTCATCCCCGCCAAGGGAAATCTTGCAATTCTGATATCTTATATCCATACCTACGATCCCGGGTTGTAGGATCCTTTATATCGTATTGAGTCCTATTGTCTATACCTATGATCCCGGGTTGTGGGATTTTCCATATCTTGTTAAGTTATCATTGTATCTTATGCCCCTACATGGGATCGCTTTTTAATCAAAATCCTTGTAACAAATCTTGCATCTATTCTAGTCTCTCAAGCACATTTTAATGCTCTCATAACACTAGGTACTTGTCTTCAGTCCATTACTTAATCAATTGCTACCTCTCTCTTTTTTTAAATCATTGTCAAACCAAAAAAAAGAAGAAAAAAAGGTCATTGAGGTTCCATCCATCTTTGCATGACTTGGTAGACCACTGAGCAACTGACATGCACCCTTTGTTCAATGGCTTGGCCACTTTGGGGTGACTACTTGAAATCCCTTGGTCAGATAAACATGGCCTCTGTAGTCTTGGTAGGCCATTGGGCAATCACTGTGCACCCTTTGTCTAATGCCCTTGCTACTTTGGAGTGAGACGCCTTGGGGCAAAAACTCATAAAAACCAAAAACACTCAAAACTTTGGATTAGGCTTCCTTTCTAGCTCAACTTTTGGGCCTGAGACGGGGTGTTGAACTAGCATAAGTATTACATGGTGAATTGGGCACTTAAACAACCCCAAAATTTCTTTAATTAATCAAATCCCTAAATTGATACATGATTCGATAGAGTTTTAAAACGATGAGCGGTATGAGGTCTCAAAACTTTCTACAAAAAGATAGGCTGCCCTCCATTCAGCCTCAATGTTGTTATTGCAGGTTTCAGGTGCTAGAACTTTGTTGTTCATACCCCATTCCCAAAGGACATCTCAGTCAAAGCTGCCCCAAGCTTTCTTCAACCATCCACAACTTCTTTCCACCCTCTCCCTTGCAACCTGTGCCACTTCCTGCATTTTATTGCTACCATTTTGCTGCAGCATTTATTGCTGTGTTTAATTGTGGCATTTTACTGCTATGTTTCTCTACTCGGTCTGTCATCACAAATCCAATATCTATTGTTGCGTTTGTTGCTGCCATACATCTTTGGAGGCTGCTCTCCTACGTTTCAGGATCCATCAAGATTACAACACTCTCCAGGTCAACACTTTTGCCTCAGTCCTCGAGACACAAGAGTTCGAGGAACAATTTTCATTCCTACGCAGTTTGCTTGCTGCATGAGCATTGTATATTGTATATTCAGTCATTCATTCAAATTCCATTGTGTTCATTGTCTCCCAGTTACCCTAAAACTAATTGTATTCTTTTGAATTTATACTTTGTCATACGCTTTCATTTATTAGGGTATTTCTTTATAGCAATCCAATCAATCAGACTCAATATGTCACTACTGCCACAAGCAAACATTGCACGGGATCCACAAAGTGAAAACCTACTTTTAAGAGTACATACAGTTCCAAACTGAAGCAATTATGTTGGCATGATTGTGATCCTTGATATAACTAAGGACTTTGTAAAGTATCTCCACTTACAAGGTAGTACAAAATAATCAAGCCAAATCAGAATCTGGAAAGTCCTAGCCACTTTTAACCTTTGGGGACCATTGAGTATAGAGATTTTTATTCATCAAGAACCCTTTATAGACAGCACTGACCTCCACAAGCCAATAGTGACAAAGCATTTTCTCATTGAAACTTCAATGGTAAAGTATCAAAGTATATTGCAGCAAAGTTATGCACCTACTTGCTGCTTAACCGACAAAGCTTCTTCCCACCCTCACCATCACCAAACCCTGCTTTCCCAATCACCTCATCCTCTTGTTCCCCTTACATTACAATTCCTTGCCAATTGATGCCAACCAATCCCCAGCCGTTATGCTTTTCTCCATGCCTGCCCTGACATTTCCTCCCTGCTCTCCTCATCGTGTTGGAACTTAGCAACTTAGCACTCCCACCCTTTTTATCCCCTTCATGATCATGTCCATCCCTCAAGTTGATTTCTACAGCAGCATGTTATGCCATTTGGCAACTCCCTTTCTTCATTCTTTTTGAAAGCTCACACTTACTCAACTGGTACACCACAGGAACCCTGCTCAACTGGCACACCTCAGGAACCCTGCAATGAAGTCACTCCAATGCCTATAATCAAGCCAATGCATGCATGCGCTTCTTTTGCAGGTCAGCAGCAGCAGCTAGCTATCAAACCATCCAGTATCTCACATCCTCATCATTTATTCAAGCCCCTAATCCATTATGGTCTACTAGTTGCTGGAATCATGGGATCTTCCCATTTCTAAAAAGCAGCACAATAGTTGATCAATCGAGCTATCTGAAAATCCCCCACATAAGGCCCTCTTGAACGTGTGGACAAACAAAGCCAATGTACCACGAGCATGTACAAAGTGCTCAATTACTAAGGTGTAATGATCCTAGGCTCTGCCTATTGCAAACTATTGAGGGCACCGAGACCATCCTCGATGATCATCTACCAAAAAAGTGTAATCACTATCTGGGTTGGCCCTCAGAATAATCAACTTCCCAGCTTTATATATTTCCCACTCTTCCTCCTTCCATGACTTAAGCATTCAAAGCGTGTGCTCCTTCCACTGTTCCAGTCGTAGGCATGTCAAATCCTCACCTTGATATGTTTGTGAAGAGGCCTGTGAAGAGGCCCCTCTATGTGAGATATGCGGTGCTGCATTTGTAGGGGACAGAGTTACTTCGATCAAAGCCCACAGTATTTGAGTCATCTTAGGAAGTACTTGGACTTATACGAGGGTGTGGTCGCCTACTATGTAGTAGACAAGTGTAGAGTCTTCCAAGTTGGTGTTGGCATTTTTGGCTGGAGTAGAGAGTTTGTACTTGAGGATGAAGTAGGTTGTAGGCATGCAAGTCCACAAGAATTGAGAAGGTTTGTCCTTTTGTTATTGCAAACTTGGATCTGTAGCCTTAAATCAACAACTTACATCACCCTAACAACCAAAGTGAGACTGCATACACAAACGTTGATTGCTAAGATTTAGGGCTTGACCTGAGATTTTATGCTTGCATGCAGTTTGAGACCTGTTTCCACAGAAATAAAAGCTCTTCACCTCCTACTAGATGCTTACTCGTTAAGTGTGCAGGTGGGAGCTGCAGTGATGCACTGCCTACATAACAGAGTGCTTAAGGTTTGTGAACCTATCAAATAGGATCTATTCTGGATGTCGAATTGCATTGATGTACACAGCTGCTGAGGCTCTCATATCTTAAGTTCTCTCTGTGCCCACTGCCCAAATGTGTGAGATACAAACAAAGGGAATGCATCATAACTGAATCATGTTAAAAATTCTCTGTATGACTTGACATGTTGCTGCTGTAATAAGCTTTTAAGTTTTTTTCCATCCTCAAATTCATTTGTAAGACGTTGTCACAACTGAAACATCCTGATTTGTAAATCTTGAAAGCCAACAATTTTTACAAGCGAAATGATAGTGCTACATTGGCAAACCCAACTCGTTTTGAGGTGCCCTCCTTGAAAACACTCTTCACTGTCTCCCAGTGGATGACAAGCAGTATATGAAACTTCAGTCAAGTTTTCTCATGTCCCTTCTTCTTTCTCCTGTCCCTTTCAAAGGGCTAGTATGCTTTTCTTCTAACAGGCTTTCCACCTCCTTGTCACCTTTTTTACAGGCCTTTGTTGGGTCTTTGTTGGAACACTGTTGAGGACAGCTTGTGGCTGCGTCAACTCTCTTCTTCACCTTTCTTGTTTACAAGTCATCTGGATTGCCAGTCAGACTTTTTCCAATCACCTGTCCCACCTCTTTTGTGGATTAAACGTAAGAACTAAAGGGAGCTAGATGATGCAAAGAGAGAAATCATGGACACAACGAATTGAGAAATTCAGACCTTAGCACTAAGGAAAGAAGCAAGATGCAAAATTGTGAGGTTTGATTTAATAAGAAGGCTTCATACAAAGTTGCACTCAAGGTGCTCTATGTAAAAGATTCACCAGTAGTTTCCCTATATGAAGCCTATGTTAATAATCTTTCTGCAGTTCAATATTTCTTTAGTTCCAATCCTTTTCCATGTCCTCCCACTTGCTCATACACTGTTAAGTGGCTTTCAATGTTACAGAGAGTCAAGACCCATTCAAAATTGCAACCCCTAAGTATGTGTTCAGATATAAACCTAGCAAATGCCATCTTGAAATCCAGAGGTTTCAATGTCAAGGGGCCAAGCCCCTCTTGATGTGTACCAAAATAACAGAGTGCAGAGCTAGGACAGGATGTGTACCATAATAACAGAATGCTGATGAACATACATTCTGACCGAGACCTAGAAGCAGGCCCAATAAATTTTCAACGTCAAACCTCAATCCCAGATGTCTATCTTATAATCTCTATAAGCATGATGCAGGTTTTGTTAGCTACACAAGCCCTTAGCAAAATTGTTGATATTAAGATATTCAAAATACCTAACGAACAGTGTCAAAAAATGCATCCTAACCTTTGCAGAGAGCAATCGTCTGTTATCTTCTCTAACCAATTCCATGAAAGCAGCTTCAAGTTCCTTCTCCCTGGTAATGAGCATGAAGTAACGCCACCATTACAAACCTATAAAACATGAAATCCTTCCATTACAAACAAACGATACTTATATGACAACATAGAGTCCCACAAAAGCATCACAACCTGAGCATTGCTGCCCTTCTCACTTCAAGAGCTCTCGAGAGCTCCACCTTTAACTGCTTCACCTGCAGACACGCATTCACATTCTTGTCCTCAAAATTTCAAGACATGTTGCCTTACATCAGTCTAGACTTCAGAGCAATGCACACATTTAAATCACCAAGGGGATCAAAAAACAGCAGAAAGGATCCTTCACAGCCATTTTGTTTTCTCCAACAAACAAGATACATGCTGCTAATTATAGCATGTTCCATATGATGTTGAATGGAAGGGGGAACTCCAAGCAAGACATGTGAGAGTGCACAACGGAAGAAAATCACGAACACGGAGAGAAAAGTAGAGGAGAAGAAACAGCAGGAAGAGAAGAAAAATCTGCATTGAACAATGCAGGAAAACTGAATACAAAGAGGACTGATCAGACGTTGCATGCAGCCCAAGGTGTCAATGAGGGCAAGACAGAGACTGTGACGGAGTGTGCATCCCACATTCCTCACCCAGACGAAGAAGAATGCAGGAATCTGAACATGTGTGAGCCTGCCAGAAAGAAGAATGAATCTGCCAGATAGGAGGGGCAGCTATATAGAGCTGAAAATCCCCAAAACTGGCCAACTGCTGAAAAAAGAGACCATAAATGCTGGCCAACCTGCAATGAATGCTGCAGAAAATGCAACTGCCAATAAAAAATGGTTATCGCCCTCATCCTATGGTGTGAACATAACCAAAGATGAGAAAAGAAATGCACCAGCCAATGTGAAAACACCTAAACCAACTAAAAAAGACATGCATGCTCTAGATTGAGCTGCCTCTTCTGTCAAAATACGGTAAACATGTCAAAGCTCCTAATGTCCCCGTCTAACTTAGACTGAGTCTCAGAGGTAGTAGATGACAATGCATGACAAACATGATTGCTAACACCCCCTCTCAAATCCTAAGATGTGGCTAAAGGCCAAAGAAGACCATCAACATAGACCGCTGATGAAAAAGCTCCTCACAATCCTAGAAATCCCCCTTTGAAACACTAGGGGCCAAGGAATCCACAGCCACATCACCAATGTGGTTCCCCTCTAAAAGGAATGGCAAGTATGAGGGAACCACCAAAGGAGAGGATGGGGGATGGAAAGGAACCTATGGAATAGAAAGTGCACAAGCAGGGGAGAGTATAGCAATAGACAACTACCTCAGATGGCCCTGCATAAGAGAAGGGGAATGGAGCCCATAGAGATTTCTCGCATACCAACCTATCACTAGTCCACAATCACTATTGGTGACATCTGTTCAATGTCTATTAGTGGTGTTGGAACTTTGCCAGTATTGCCAAACCATTCCTCCTCTTCCTTTTCGAAAGTCCTACATGTTCCATACTTGGGCTTTCCACTCCTCTCAATTTGGCCTTACTAGACTTGGTACCCAAATTGCCTTTACCAAGCATGCTATATTTATTGAGGATTCTTATTTAGGAGTTGTTTTAGCCACCGACTAGCAAGAGAGTGGGATTTACAAGCTCCATTCCCCTTCTCTTATGCAAGGTCCTCCAAGGCAATTGTCTATTGCTGCACCCATTCGCGCTTGTGCACCATCTCTTTTCCATCCCCCACCCTCTCCTTTGGTCGTTTCCCTCGTACCCCCCATCCCTTTCATAGAGGAATGATCTCGACAGTGCAGCTATGGATTTCCTGGCTCCTAGTGTTTCAACAAAGAGGGATTCCCAGGATCATGAGGGGCTTCTTCTTCATCAACAGTCTACATTGATAGACTTCATCCGCATTGGCACTCTTCACTACTAACATCTCTTCTTAGATCCTCAATGTGGTTGAAGGCCAAAGAAAATGTTGATCCAAGGATGAAGCATCCATTGAAGAAGGTTGCTTCAACACATGGATATGCAAGAACATAAAACTCATAGGTAATAGCTAGTGTGGAAGTAGAGAAAGGCTCAAATGATTTAGGTTCATCCTTCACTCCCAAACAAAGGTGAGGATACTTCTTCCGACATTTCTCCTTGGAATGTGTTCCCTTCCTACAATGTGGATATCTAGGCTTCTACGAAACTATGCTACAGCCTAAAGAATGCTCCTATGTCTCTTTCTTGGCTTGGCCTTTGTTTACTATCTTCTCCTCCCCCCCCCCCCTCCTATACCTATAGTAAATGCTTTCATGGAGTTGGATCCGCTAGCTACCTCTTTGGCACACTTGTCATGCTCCAAGACAAGTAGAGCAAGCTCCTCCATGTAAAGAGGCTAGTATAGAAGACATCATATTGTGGACATATCCTCTAAAGCAGGGTTGTCTTCATACGTAGTATGGACTGATCCGTATAGTACAATCTATACGGTACGGTAAGTTACATATCCGTACAATTTGGTACGAAAAAATGGGCACTTTTTGGCCACACTACTTTAAGTCTACAACTTTCTTTTTTTCTTTCTCCTTTCTTTTTTTTCTTCTTCTTTCTTTCTTATTTCTCCCCCAAACTTCTCTCTCTCTCTCTCTCTCAACCTTCTCTTTCTCTCTTTTTTTTTCGTAAAGTTCTCTCTCTCTCTCTTTTTTCGTAAAGTTCTCTCTCTCTCTCTCTCTCTCTCTCTTTTTCGTAAAGCTCTCTCTCTCTCTCTCTCTCTCTCTCTCTCTCTCTCTCTCTCTCTCTCTCAATCAAAATAGATGGGATTCATTTAAACTCATCGCATCAACAGATGCCTGAAGTCCTCATCTTGAAATACAAGAAGGTGGCTGTCTAAGCCCTCAAATTCTCGATTAACAAGTAAATGGAAGCTTGATAGTCAAAATCATCTCAGAGCTGTGCTACTCTGCTGGCATGGTTCTAATGATATCAGAATCACTAGGATCAGTGATGCTGAGACAGCACACTCTGTAATATCTACCACAAGGTGTGCCAAGATCTACATTGTTTCCAGTATAATGATGCACACCAGTCTTTGAGAGCATGGCATAGTACTCGATTTCTGACTTCCTTAAAGGGGGGCAGTTGTTTGCAATGATGACAAGCTTACCCTTGCCACCACGCAGTGACTTCAAAGTCGTCTTATATCCCAAAGTGTACTTTCCACTCTTCATCACAAGGGCTAGCCTGTTATTGATGCTTTCTTGGGCCTTTTTCGTCTTCTTTGCTGTCACCATGGCTGCAGACGCACACGGAGGCTGCCCGCCAGGCTAGATCACGAGAGGGTTTGAGAGCTTCAGAGGATCTCTCTCTCTCTCTCTCTCTCTCTCTCTCTCTCTCTCTCTCTCTCTCTCTCTCTCTCTCTCTCTCTCTCTCTCTCTCTCTCTCTCTCTCGCCTCTTCCTCTCTCTAGTTGCACTAGTACCACGTACAAAAGGTTTGATACTATACCATACTTTAGGTATCGTACCTTATGTATTAGTACCATAAGGTACCAACTTCATGGATGTGTCTTTCCCAATCGAACTGCACTTTGGGACGAGCTAAATGCTCCTTATATTAATATGATTCTCCAATGAGATTAGGTTATTTGAGATTCAAACAATTTCTCTCAACCTTCTCTCTCTCAAGCCCGCACTTCTCTTATTTATATGATCATGCATGTATGATGTATCTACTCCCATATATGTAGTTATAAGTTGTAGGTAGCAGTAGCGCATTTTGCGCATTCCGCATTAGGTTTTGGCATGTTACCCTCAAGTACTCATCTTATATACTCTAATAGCATTGCTATTTAGACTTGAAATATCTATTCTATTATCTTTTGTCCAAAATAATCAAGTATTTTTTTTATCGTACTAATATCGTATCGTACCTTGTAAAATCTTAAGATACCATTTAGTACCGTATTTTATCGTACCGTACCGTATCGTACGTGACAACTATGCGAGTCTAAAGATATCATCCTGTCAAGGAAGGAAATCTCATCCCTCATTCCTCCACCTGTTAATGTGATCCTTCATGGAAGGAGTCATCAGCAACGAGCATTTGTAGTTTCTTCTCAAAAGTAATCCGGTGCCTATAGCTAGTGTTGGGCCTATTTTAGATCCTGACATTTTTCCTCCAAACTATGTAAGTATTCAGCCTTCAAAGCCTTACTAGAGGAGTATGATGATTTGTTTTGGATGCCTACAACCCTTCCCCCTAACACGCAAGTGGACCACCCACTCAATCTAAAGCCCCATTCTAAGACAATGAGCAAGCCATCTTATAGACTCTCCAAGTGTGAATATGAAGAAGTTGCAAAGTAAGTTACAAACAAAGAAGCAAGAATTGTCCATACTTCTGCATACCTGCCGCAACCTGTGCACATGCACTAGGACATAATCCTATGAGCTCATCATCAAGAGGAAAGATCGAGCTCTAGAATTGCAGCGATCACATAGGATTCATTGATCCCATACGAGGATCCTCCATAGGATGAGGAATAGGGTGGATAACAAACTCCCAAAGATTGAAGGTGTCAAGAATACATTCCACCTTACAAGACCAAAGTTGATAATTGGATCTATCCAAACGGTCTTCTTTGGAGAGAGAAGGAACAATGAGCACCTCACTAATGGTGTCATCATAGGCAGCCTAGAGCCAAAAGGACGGACCTTGTGGGAGACATGAAGAGAGGGGGGAGGAGATGGCTGCTCCGATCTATGTGACCTAGCAAGAGAGACTTCCCGTTCAGAACTAGGCTGGGACCTCCAATCTTCATGATGATCACACCACCTCTCAAAGGGAGTATGAGTAGACTACTTGCCTAAGTCATCAAAACCTTGGAACTAGTGATAAGACATCTTAGTACAACCTACAAACACACCAAAGTTGTTGCGTTTTAGCTAAAGGAAAACCCGAATGGAGGGAAAATCAGCAACACCTGCAAAAGAAGCATTTACAGTAGCAAACACTAGGCTGAAATTTGAGTTTGCAGCAACAATGAAGTCTCCCCTTTGGCTGGAAACTCTATGTCCTCACATAAGCAAGGATACCATGTGAGAGTCCACAACAGAAGATAATCACAAACATGGAGAAAAAAGGAGAGGATAAGAGATGGCAAGAAGAGAAGAAAAATCTGCACTGAACAATGAAGGACAACTGAATACAAAGAGATCAATCCCTACACGCAGCCCAAGGCGCCAATGAGGCCACTAGATCAAGCTGAATAACGATGACAGCACCTGTGACGGTGACAAGGACAGTGACCGTGACGATGACGGAGACAATGACAGAGTGTACACCCAGCAGTCCTCACCGAAGACGGAGAAGAGCTCAGCAATCTGAATGTGTGCGAACCTGCCAAAAAGAAGAATGAATCTGCCAAATAGAAGGGGCAGCTATGTAAAGCTGAACATCCCCAAAACTAGCCAACTACTAAAAAAAGAGGCGATAAATGCTGGCCAACCTACAATAAATGTTGCAAGAGCATCATCAGCATTTGGCAATTGTGTTCAATGAACTCTAGAAGCACACGTTGGTCGTTAATGACAAGAAATGTGAATTCTTTTTGCATGAGACTAACTTATTGGCTCACATTGTATCTACTGATGGTATTCGCATGGATCTTACAAACATAGTAGTAAGGGAATGCCATTCCACCCTCTTGGGAATGGGGGAACATGTTCCACCCCCTAAAAAAGACTAGGGAACGGTGGAACCTGAAGGAGGAACATCTAGCAAGGAAAACGACTAGAGAAATGAGGGGAACATGAAGGGGGGCGCTAATGAAATGTGAATTCTTTTTGCATGAGTAGCTTCCTGGCTCACAATGTTTCTACTGATGGTATTCGCATGGATCTTGCAAACATAGTAGTAGGGGAATGCCATTCCACCCTCTTGGGAACGGGGGAACACATTCCACCCCTAAAAAAGACTAGGGAATGGGGGAACCTAAAGGAGGAACATCTAGCACAGGGAACGACCATAGAAACAAGGGGAACATGAAGGGGAACGCTAAAGGGAAGTCTAAGCTACCATTCCACCAAAGGGGAACAAAGAGGAAAAAATCTCGCCTATGTTGGATGTCCATGCACCATTGCTTTTGCCCCTCCATAGTAATATGAATGGATCAATTGTTGCACTCAAATAGGTGTACAATTCTCTCTTTCTCCAACTTGTGCTGCCTTCAGCTATCTTGATGTTTCTCAACTCTTTCATCTAGTTTGATCTCAGATTACAGTTTATTTTGGGTCTTATGTTTCATTTTGCCGTAACTAATGTATCATCTAATGGAGTTTTACAAATTCTACATGTTTCTTTTAAAGAGCTTTTGTAAGATATATGAATGAAAAAATATAGACGTATATATATTATGTATACAGTGTAAGTCATTCCCCTTCACATTTCCATTCCCTTAAGAATCCCATTCCTGTTTGCCCAAGTCCTCTCATTCCCATTTCCTGGCTACTCTGCTTGCAAAAGTTGATGGTATATGTACTTGGCCTCACTTGAAGAATGAGCATAAGATACATAGCTTCTTGGGATTATCTTCTTACTATCACTGATTTATTTGTCACTTTGCTGAAATTGCATCACCCCTTCATGCTTTACAAAAAAAGGGAGTACTCTTTAGGTGGACATGTCAGAAAAGTGTGGAGCAATGGAAGCAGAGAAGACACTGCTGATAGAAACTGCAAGGAACATTAAAAAACCAAGAATACAAAGAACTCAAAGAGAACAGACTCAACGAATGGAATCCATATACCAAGGCTCAAGAGTAGTACAATGACACAAGCTGAGTGTAGAACCAACAGACTGCAGCAGACTCCCTCCTCTCTCCACCTAGAAGCAGGCATATTGTAGGGTGTGCAGGAGCAGCCTATGACAGGCTAAAATAAATACATAAAATTTGACTGATTGGCCAGCAGCTGTAAATATGGATTGTAACTTGCTTATGGTATGAATTCATTTGAAATCCCATCTAGCCATCTGGAAGCTTCACTTTTACGTTTTTACACTGCCATTGGTTGCCTAGAGAAGTATATAGCTTTTTATTTTACCCTCAGCCATAAATCAAGCCTCAAACAAGTAGTATCAAAGACAAACATAGACAAATGAAAAGCACCTGTTCCACTAATCCTATGACACCAACCGCATGAAGTATCTTTCCAACTCGAATATCTTTTTCGCAAGCATTGTCTTTCTCCCAACAGCCATCACCTGTAACAGCAGGGCTGTCTTGTAGAAAAAGTGCATCCTTTTTAGACTGCTCAATGACAGAGCTACTCATAGATCGCTCACAAGTCTTATGCCAAATCAATTTGTCATTTGAACACTCTGAAGAAACAGAGAGCACTTGGGAATGGTACTTCAGACGTAACTCTTGCAACTTGAGTTCATTCACAAATTGGTAGCCCACAGAAGCAGTAAGGACTAACTGACTGCCATCAAAAGTTGCACTAGCTAATGATTGCAGCAGCACCACAGCATCTGCTGCATCTTTGGCTGCCAAAACTGCTGGCCCTGTGACCAAAAAAAAAAAAAAAAAAAAATTCAGGAAAGGCCTGCATCTATCAAGGCAAGAATAGTTGGAGATACATAGATATTGGCAATGCTAAGGAATGTCAGCATACAAAAAGTCAACTTAATTTACCATGAAGCTCCAAGAGAGCAAGTGTCGTGCGGAATAGCATGCTTCGATTCCCCTCATATAAAAGCATATCCCAGACTCGTAAAACTGTAAGAAACAATCATTCACACAAGTCACAAATGATTTTTACTGGCAGAGTGTCTGTCAGACACCACACTTAACCTGTCAATTCTCCAAAGATTAAGCGCTAGTTGACAACTGGAACCATTTTTGAAGGTAACTATGATAGCTACAACAATTCCTTGCAACTCACACATGGCTCATTTAAAACCATCTGGCCCCATATAGGAACAGTCCACTCAAATGACACATGAAAAACGCTTTTGGGATCCCTATCTATTGTTAGCCAGCATTAGGTGACAAATGTCTCTTTACTGCTTAGCTTGTTAGTTAGGTGCTTGAGAAATTATCCCTGCTATATCCACCTGTGCCATCCCCCAAGGGACAATAGTTAAGATCCTTACTTTAAAGTTTAGCCTGACCAATGTGCAATTGAAATTCCATTGCAACAAGGTTTCAAGCAAGTAAGTAACAAATCCATAAAGCTGATATCATTGTTACAAATGTGACCAAACAATGGAAATCATGGTACTGTACAATTCTGTGGGACTTACATGGCAATTGACCTGAGACAAAGTCGTTCAAGTAATTTGAGTTACAGATGTCATCCTACCTGCTGCTACAAGAACCTAGCTAGGAACTCGCAAAAATTGCACATAGGCTGAAAAGCCATTCTAAAGTTTTTTATCCACAGGAGAAAAAGTTTATTTGCTAAAGCCTAAGATTGGAGCACAAGTTCTACAATTGCTACTAATCCATCCATAGATATAGACTTGTGGAGACTAGAGATACTTGATGACCTTAGCTTATCACGAATTTGGCATGGCATCTCTGAAAGAAAAAACACCAACCCCAATTGATTCGTCCAAAGAACCTGAGAACAGTGATTCAGGGTAACTCAATGCCCCTCTAACCAACCTAAATACCATCATCCATGCAAATAATACATCCAAGAAAATTCTTCATAAACTAATCAAGGGCAGATGTCAACATGGTGTAACATGGTTAAGCTAAGAGCTCAACTGCCACTGCCAAACGTGATCAGTTAAGATATCACATGCCCAAGAAAAATAACCTAGCTTGCAGCTGAGAACTCTTCAGAGTAAAGAACCAAGCCAAAGCTTGTACCAACAGTTTCAACAGAGTTTGAATGGAAGGTGAAGAGCCAAAGGTTCACCTAGCAGTAAGCCCATGCAAGAAAGTTCTTCACAGATTAGTCAAGCACAAAGGTCATTATATTGTACCATAGTTAAGCTAAATGCTCAATTGCAACTGCCAAATGTGCTAAGCCAAGCTATCAATTTCTCAAGAACATGTTAGCAGTCATGTCTCTACGTGTCCCTCTCCATGTTCATCTCCTGGTTGTAGCCTCAATCAGTTGGATAAGGATCCCTGAAGCTCTGGCACTAGTTATGTCTGTCCATCTTTCCAGCCATGCTCAGCAGTGTTCATCCCTGGCACTTACATGGCAGCAGTCCATTCAATTGGCCACCCAGCTCTGGCCTATTTGTGTTCAGCTTCAGTCACCGGCATTTCAGTGCTCATCAGATGCCAACAGGTCAGATATTATTGCCCCAGCAGGTCAACCATTGTGGCAGCCCATCAGCCATTTTCAGGTTGATTGGTCCGTCGGACCTGCTGCTCTTTTTGGGCTATTTATGCTCTCTCTCCAAACTGCTGTCATCATCTTCACTCCAGCCAGTCATCATGTTCCCTTCTCCCTCATGGTTGGTTTTTTTCATGTCTGCTATTCCTGTTAAGAGCCCTCATTCAGCTACCCTTCCAGCTACTCATGCAAGGGACCCAGTCCGGCCATCAGTCCCTAGTGCCTTTTAGTATTTTCAGTTATTTGTTGTTTCCTAGCAAGATGTTTTTGGATTATGGTCTTGGGAAACATGACAGTTTCTTGAACTTCAGATGCACCTACTTTTGTCTCATAGGCCAATTTGGCCTTTTGTAGACATTAATGCAAAGGCCCAGTCCGGCCATCAGTCCCTAGTACTTTTTAGTATTTTTAGTTATTTGTTAATTCCTAGCTAGATGTTTTTAGATTATGGTTTCCTTACTCTATTTGGGAAACATGACCTCTTGTAGATGTTAATACAACTTTCTTTCTTTCCTTCTTTCTCTCTCACAACAAATTCCCTTCAAAAGAATCAAGGTATGCTAGTAGCTAATGGGGAGATACAACAGCAAAAGGGAAAGAGAAATTGGGGAGCAAATAGGGAGTCCACCTTCCTAGACCCATCAGGTCACATCATCCATACTCTAGGCTGCAAGTGACTTTTCTTGTGGGAGATTTTAACGCCGCAACATAAAACACACAATGTAATACACATAACTTTGAGGATCCAAGGAGGCTATCCAAGGGACCTGAAATTTTTAAGTTTTGCTTAGCATTTGAGTAAGTTATTAATCAAATATGCAAATGTAATTATTGGCTAGCTTCTATGACAAATTGGCCTACCCAATGTAATTATTGGCTAGCACAGTTACTTTTCTAAGCAAAAATTTTAAAGATCAATTGATTTTCAGAATTAATATTCTGTATTTTTTTTAATTGGGCTGAAAATTGCTAGAAAATGGATAAGGAAGGCTACCACTTGGCAAAACTTCTCGTGCAAAATGTAGGAATGTTGTTTTGGGTTGAAAGAGAGAGAGAGAGAGAGAGAGAGAGAGAGAGAGAGAGAGAGAGGCTCACACCCTTGGCACGACTGGGTCCTTGCAGGTCCGTTGAATTTGGAAAAGGCCTCGGCTAACCACGTGTACCATCTTCTGATTAAAGATCATCAATGGCTGGTTACTAAAGCTAATACTGTATGGGGGTTACGGAAATCTCAGTCATGGTGGAAGGCAATTGTGATGGAGGGCTGGGTGAACAAGACACCTTTCAAATGCAAGGTCTTTCTTTGGAGGGTAATGATTGGTGGTCTTCCTCTTGCCTCGGCCCTTTCCAAGCGTCGAATCTCTAATGGCAATTGTTTCTTCTGTACCACTACGGTGGAATCGGCCCGTCATCGATTTATCCCTTGCCCTCTCGCTAAGAAAATCTGGTCGCTTTTGTCAGCGGTTTGGCGAGCTATGGTTGATCTCTCGATGAGCCCTTTCGATTGGGTTTTTGTACGCCCAAAATACCCCACACCGGCACAGTTGCATATGAAGATCTTGTTCCATTTTCTTAGATACTGGGGATGCTGGCACAATTGGACCACTCGGAATGCCTTTCTTTTTGATTCGGCCTCTAATGTTCCGGGACACATTGCCAGGCTTAAAGGCCTCTTGCTTTGGCAGATAGATCTCATTCGGCACTCTGACTTGCTCCCTCGGGAAGACTTACTTCCCTGGCATATGGCAATTTCCTCGGTGTCTTTGCCATGACTTGTGTATCTCTGTCCGCGTTTTGTACTGACAGTTTACACATGGTGGCTTAGAGCCATCGTGTATCTTGTAATCATGTAAACTTGTACCTTTTTTTCGTAATTAATACAATTACCTTTTACGAAAAAAAAAAAGAGAGAGAAGCTGAATTTCAAGCGAAAGCTACTGAGGAGGGGTTTTTGACTGTCATTGCCTGCTCTTGGGGTTGTTTCCCAACCATTGGAGACCATTTTGGTGAAGACGATTGCATATTCTTGACCTAAGGACCTCAAGGGGAAAAAGAGAAAGTCACCCACTAGAGCTTTGGGGTAGCAAGATGTACCAAAGGAAATGCCAAGACCATCTCATGATATTCTCAATGTTGCTAATGACCAAAAGCAATTGATTCCAATGGGGCAACCAATGCATATGCAAGGCTAAGATGGTAGTGCCGATGCAATAAGATATGGGCAGTAAGATAAGCATGCCGATGTAGGCCATCTCGGATACTTAAGTGGTGGCTCAAGTTTCCAAGCAATGGCTGGAATCCTTCAGCCATGGGAAAGCATAGACCGAATGTTCATAGTACACAACCACCAAATGAAGGTATCAAAAGCCAAATCTACCCGGGAATAGCAAATCAAATGCAAGATCCCATCTATAGTAATGTTGGCATGACACTTAGGGCACAAAAGAATAGCATGTTTGGCAATGCATCTATGCAGCCTGGTATGTTTTGGGCCTATGGGACAACGCTGGTTATGTAAATGTATAATTTAATGCTGGTCAAATGTCAGAACAGCAAATGCACCCTTTTTGCAACCACCTAACTATGATAATCCCACACCACTTGGCAAACCAAAGGACTACAATGAGGGTGGTAAAGGAGCAAAGTTTGAAGTATTTAATGGGGCACAAGATAGGTTGAAAGCATTAGCTTTCATTCAACAGTTTCATATTGCCTATTCAAGAGGGAACTTCGCAGAGTCCTCAAAACTCTAAAAGACAACTACTTTTCTCAAGGGGAAATGTGTTGCAATGGTGATCTACCATCTTGATGCAAGGAAAAGCACTATCAACATGGGTTCAATTTAAGCAAATATTTGCTTCTACATGGTTGACGAGCACTCTTGAGGTGGATGTTATGACAGTATGGCATACCGTTAATGTATCGCAATGCAAGAATTTAGGGCACTATAATAAGAAGTTTCATGGTGCTGCCCATTATTGCTTATCATGTTGTCCCCATTTTTTAGTAGATTGAAAATATTGTTGTGGTTTTCCTAAAGAGATTCAGGATTTTTACATTAAGACCACTGTGAGCCGCATGTCACAACTCATTGAAACAGCATGTATTGCTTATGCTTTCCTGTGCAAAAAGCCTACAATTTTTGAGATGGGGAAAAGTCACTGAAACCAACTTCCAAAGTTGAAACGAAGGGTGGATCCATAAATAGGTTCCAAAAGAAGCAAAAACAACAAGGAACATCTTAGAAAAGTGTTGCCCATCATATGGAATAAATGGCTGCCAGCAAATGTTTTATTTGCGAGTAGGAAGGGCACATGGCTAGGAGCTGTCCTAATAAACAACCAACAAGTAAGGCTGAAAATAAAGAGGATAGAAAGGGTAACAAGCCCAAAACATCGGCTGGTTTGGTGCTTGATGTGGTTAGTGACCAGCCCAATGATGGTTCTATTGAGCTTTGTAGAGCATGGGGAAAAGTTAGGGACCAACATATATTGATATTCTCTTTGATAATGGAGCAAGAGCCACTTTTATCTCCACTGACATAGCAACCTGTCTAGGCATTAGAGAGGATGAGATGGAACCCGTGGGAGAAATTGGAATGCCCTGCAACAAGGGCCCGCAAAGCCTATCACATGGTTCATTGGGAAGCTTACTTTACACATTCAAAGTTATGCGGACAGCGAAGAGTTATTTATTACACCACTTGAGGATTGTGATGCATTGCTCGATATGCCTTGGTGTCATATAGTGCATGCAGTCATTGACTCCCATGATCCAACATTAGGACAACACCCATATCCTTGACATAAATCTTCAAGGGAAATCAATCCTACTTGCAATCTCTCCAAAATCATCAATCCGTGGGATGGGAAACCAACTCTTTATCACGATTTCATTCAAAGCATGATAACCAATGCAGATATGCCATGAACCATCTGTTTTGCGCACTAATAGCACCAGGGAATAAAATAGAGATGAGCTGGGCTGAATTAGCTCTTTTTCTAACAACTTATTTACTTGGCTCATTATCTCCTCTTTTTGGGCTGCGCTTACCCGATATGGGGGTTTATTCGAAGGGCAATTGCTAGGGATCAGATGTATGGCATGATCCTCAATCCTTTCAAGTGGTAGTTGTCTTGGAATTGATTGAGAAAGACCATCAGCATACATTTTCAGAAATAACATGCAATCTTTATGCAACTCAGGCACATTTCCTGGCAACAATATTCAACCATATTGATTTGAAAAGTGGATCACAAGATTCATATTAGACCACAAGATGTATCGAAGATAGCTTTTAGGACATCTCATGGATGGTATGAGTTTCTTATCATGCCATTTGGGCTTACGAATGCTCCTACCACGTTCAATCTAATGATGGATCACATCTTTAGACCACATAGAGCATTTGTTGGGATTTCTTTCAAGAGATAATCTTTTCAAAGAATGAGGCACAGCATAGGAAACACTTGGCCGTAGTGTTCTATGAGTTCCCTAAGCATCACTTGATTATCAATGACAAGAAAAGTGAATTTTTCTTGCACAAATTTCACTTCTTGGGGCCATTGTTTCAACTGATGGGATTGAATCCTGCAAAGATTAAGGCAATATGCCCATGGCCATAATTGAGGAATATGCACGAGATCTATAGTTTTATGGATCTATGCTCCTATTACAAAAAGGATGTACATGACTTTGTTGAAATTGCATCTCCACTACATGTTTTGCAAAAGAAGCTTTGCCATTTAAGTGGACAACAATGAAAATTTCAGTCTTTTTTATAAGTTAAAGGAAAAGATGACTTCAGATCATGTGCTTGTGTTTTCCGATCTAAGGAAGTCATTTGTTGTTCAATATCATACATACAGAAATAGCATTGGGGTTATTTCAATGCAAGAGAGCTGAGTGGTGGCATATGAGAGTCGTGTTCTCTACGGTGCAAAGTGTTGAGAAACCACTTCTTCAATTTACACACTTCATTTAGGGTTTTGCACTAATAGCCCCAAAAAGGGATGGTGTCCACATTTTGGCCACTTTTTCAATGGGCACCCATACAATAGTGTGCCATCCTAGACAAGTTATGCCTATAAATAGGCAGTCACTTCATTTATTCTTTACCACTCCTAGCACTCTTCAATCATTCTTCACTACCTTCTTCGGTCACCACCACGACTTCCCTTCTCTCACCAACCCCTTCCACTACCCTCATACCCATTCAAGAGGACATTGCGGTTTATGGCTCATGGCTGCCTTCACCATTCCTCTTTTGCTTCAAACGCTCTGTTCCATCATCAAGCCTTACATTTGAAGCATCTTCCATCTGGCATCACCATCCTCTGCTTGGCGTCAACACCCTTCTCCTTTAGGCTCCACTTCACTTGTGTTGTTTAGTCTGGAGGCCTTTTTCTTGCCCAATATCATCATCTCCACCTTGGTGTCAACATCCTAGCCTCTAGCGACAGTCTCCATCACCAAGCCTCAATGATTTCATCACTCGTCAATCACAAGGACTGTTGGGACCTGCGTTTTTGCAGCATGGCTTCTCCTCCATCACTTGGCATCACTACTCTGTCATCACAGAGGCTATTGGGACCTACGTTTTTGCATCCCTGCTCATCCTCCATCATCTAGCGTCATCATTATCCACCTGACGTTAGCATCTCGGCCGCTCTTCCAATGTTTGACAACTCCAACACTCTGGGATTTGTGTTTTGCTACCCAAGTTACTCCCCGACATTAGAGGACTATAGTTAGCTTCCTCGAGAGTTGGTAACCATCTTCCACATCTCTGACAACATCAAAGGACTGTGGTTTGCTCCCTCGACAGTTGTCCTTCACCTTTGCAATATTTACTTCAATAGCCCATTGCCCGGAGAACTACGTTTCACTCCCTTCACTGTGCAGATTCCCCACAGGTGCTACTGCTTGATTCAAACAAGACAGCGCAATTATCTTCTGAGCTTTGGCTCCGCAATATCAGCTTTACTTCTCATAGCATGATTTAGTGCATCATCATCATGTTCTTGTTTCTAAGTTTCTATTCTCTCTCAATGTTTGCCGTACACACTCTGTGTTACTCCCCATAAACCCTATTGTCTCTCTGCACCGTCACTTATTTTGACATGGTATTAGAGCATGCGTGTCATTCGTTTACATAAAGAAAAATTTGCAAGTCTATGAGAAGGACTACTAGCTGTAATTCATGCACTTTCTACATGAAAGCAATATCTTTTAGGGACTTATTTCATGGTGCAAATAGATCATCAAACATTGCACTATTTTTTTAAAAGAGCTAAGTTGTCTGAGAAGCATATGAGATGAGTAAATTTCCTCTTAATGTTTAACTTTCAGATTGTGCACATAGATGGGAAAAAGAATGTAGTGGTGGCTGATGCACTGCAATGTAAGCCTTAGAGTTTGGTTGTCAAGCTTGTTTATCACAATGAGTTGGATGCCATGAAGGATCAGCATGTCGCTAATTCAAACATTGGTAATGTATATGATCAGCTTTGCAATGGCCAAAGGCATGAGCACTATGTTCTTAGAGATGGTTTTCTAAAGATGCATGGATATTTGTGTGTGATAAAGCAATTGAGGCCTAATGTCATAAATGAGAATCATGCTCCTCCTTGCACAAGGCATCGAGATATAGATACTATAGTTAAGGTATTGAAACACTTTTCCTATTGGTCAACTTTGAGACATGATGTTGAATAAGCAAGCCCATTTTATTCCAATGAGAAAAAAAATTAAGGCTAAAAATATGGCATGATTATTTATGTCGCATGTCATCGTGGCATATAAGAGTCAACCATCCGTAATCGAGATCCTCACATGACCAACTTGTTTTAAAAGAGACTATTTGAAAACATGGATATCACCGTAAAATTTTCTTTGTCCTTTCATCCACAAATAGATGATCAATCTGAAGAATGAAATTCCACAGTACTAGATCTTTTGAGGTATTATGTGTCAGATCATAAGGCAAACTAGGAGCAATACTTGCGTTTGGTTGAGTTCACATATAACAATACAATGCATAGTTCCACAAGTAAGCCACCATTTGAAGTTGTGGAAGGTAGCAAGAAAGTGTCTTCTATTTTACACACTAAAATAAGATCTTTGAGGTTGATCACTATATGGACAATATGGATGTAGCCTATGAAAAGGTTAGGTATGCACTTCAAAGATCATAATAAAATCAAAGGAGGGCAATTAATTGCCATAGATGTGCTTTGCAATGTGCAAAGGAAAATTATGTATTCCTACATTTTGAAAAGGCGAGGCTAAAAGAAATGAAAGATATAAACAGATTGTATCCAAAGCTGAGTATGTGCTATTATGGGTACTTCCAAGTACTAGAGAAGATCGACTATGTCACAGGCACGTGAAATTATGAGATACTTTAATCTTGTTGATAACATTTGATTGAGTTATTAACCAAATTATGCAAGGTTGTTTGACACATGTGATGCAAATGGCAGTTATTTCATGGTAACAGGCCACGAACCTCGAAGATGCAATGGATGTTAAAGGCAAAAGTTGTGTCAAGTTATGCCAACTGGGTTTTGATGGTCAGTTGGTGTAAATTTTGACCCCAAGATAGTTGTTTGGCCATTAAGTGTTTGCGGTGACACTAGGGACTAGCATTAGTTAATTAATTAACATCAATCTAAGGGTCAACAAAGGTTCGGGATAATTCCAGGTTGCAAATGGCCTAGCCAATTCAATTATGGATGGGCACATTTAATTTTGGACAAGGTCAGAAGGGTTGAAATTAATTTTCAGAATTAAATTTTCCGAATTAATTCAATGACTACATAATGCTGGAAAATGGGTTTAAAAGGTTGCCATTGGACAAAAATGCCCATGCAAACCGAAAAAACGTTTTCGGGAGCTCGAGAGATGGATTCAATTGATTCGGGCTGTGTGTGTGTGTGTGTGTGTGTGTGTGTGTGTGTGAGAGAGAGAGAGAGAGAGAGAGAACAAGCTGCTCATCAGTTTGTGCATCCGTGGGGATCTATCTAGGGCAAGAGACAGCAGCCAACACCTTCCAAGAGTAGGTGACAGCAAGAATGACCTCTCCTACGGCTGGCTATTGCATTTTTGGGGCTCCTGAGCAGCAAGCAACTGCATTAATTGCTGTTTGGTACAGTTGGCAATCAGATTTCAGACCTTTCCCACATGGAAATCAAAATTTTCTCTCTCTTTTGGTATTCTCGGGAGCTCGAGAGATGGATTCAATTGATTCAGGCTGTGTGTGTGTGTGTGTGTGTGTGTGTGTGTGTGTGTGTGTGAGAGAGAGAGAGAGAGAGAACAAGCTGCTCATCAGTTTGTGCATCCGTGGGGATCTATCTAGGGCAAGAGACAGCAGCCAACACCTTCCAAGAGCAGGTGACAGCAAGAATGACCTCTCCTACGGCTGGCTATTGCATTTTTGGGGCTCCTGAGCAGCAAGCAACTGCATTAATTGCTGTTTGGTACAGTTGGCAATCAGATTTCAGACCTTTCCCACATGGAAATCAAAATTTTCTCTCTCTTTTGGTATTCTCTCACTTTTTCCACTTTGTGCTCAACCTTTCTCAACATTTCTCAGGGATTTGGAGGAGATCTCAATCAAAATTGGTTGACAGCAAAAGGACTTTTGCTGTAAACCCTACTTTTCTGCAAAAATTACGGTTTATACACCTTGGGACCCATGCCAACAAGAAGGCATCGTACATTGAAATCAGCATCTAAAATTCATGGAATTGATAGGGATTTCAGATGCCAAGGCATCCATTGTGAATTAGGGCAACATTTGGCCAATTGGTGGTTCCATTTGTGCAAGTCCTGGGTGAAAATCCACCGGCAATTGGCCCAAATTGCTTGCCGATTGTTTGTACAGCAAGGAGCTTTTGGATCAACAAAGGAGATTGTGGAATCTCAACTTGTACTTAATCCATTAACAATGGCCAATCCCCTGTTAGATCAAGGGGCAAATCAAATAGAAGGCTTGCTTGTCATTTATGACAACAAGTGACATTTGGATTGCAAAGGGATTGAAGAAATCTCAGTCTACTTCTTCCAAATTGCGATGCGAGTCAAAGAAATATTGCAAGGGGCACCAATTTTGGGGAGAAAAGGTGTCCAATGTCCAAGAATTGATCGGTAACATTTCAATTTCATTTTTATGTGAATTTATTACTTCTTGTGATTAGTGTTAGAGTAGGTCATTACCACCTTTTCTCAAAAGGAAGGCTGATTTCAGGCTGTAAGTGCTAGAGGTAGAGTATTGCAAGCACAAGTAAGATATTAGTAGACATGGGAGGAGATAGCACATTTATGATCAGCAGTTGTTAAGAGTTGGGGTCATGACACTATCTCATTGACTACAATGGGATAAAGAAGTGACCAAGATGTGGAGCACAAACCTATTTTTCAACTATTGGCTCCAATACAGTAGATTGTGTCTTGGGCTCCATTGTCTCAAATCCTTTCTTATTTCCCCCTGCCTAACTGGAGCAGATCATACCTACTTATCCCTCACCATAGCCACTTACACCATCCATCACATGTACCCAAAAAATCACCCTTTACTTCACCCACAAGCTAGCTGATGTATATAGTCACCGTGTTTACAATGGTCTCACCTAGTTTAACGACACAACTCCTATGGCGACACTCACCTCCCAGCTCACATCCATCCTATAATCAGCTGCCCTCAAGATCTTTTCACATTCCACACATACTACAAGGCATCCTCACCTAAGGGCCATGTCCCAAAATAAAAGGTATAATGATGAGTGCAAAAACCTCTACATACACCTCTGAACCCCCTCGCAGCAAGATAAGGACCCCCACCTCCCCATAAGAGGCAAGGATACAAGCAAACACAATACTAGGATTTATAGCATCTGTTCATGAGTAGGGATACATCGATAAACAAGCACTTTATTTTGTTAGAGATTTGGCCATCCCCTGGACAAGAATAGGCAATGCACAGGTATTGTAGGGATGATTTATGCATTTCCTGATCAGGTTGGATAGTATGCAGCAGTTGCCAGCATGATCGCAGCAGTTTTGGGCAGGTCAAAAAATGCTGGGTAGGGCAAGCAGTTCGAACAGGTGCCACGTGGCAGGCAGCCTGTTTATGCAGCATTTTTTTATTATTTTTTTGCTGCAGTCAGCCAGTTTTTGGCTGACCTGCCATGTTTTTATTATTTTCTTAGCCTATGTATAGGCAGCCCAACCCAAGGACACAAACATTCAGATTTGTGTCGTGGAGCGGGAGAGATCTCTTGCAGATACATTCAACAGCCCATTGTACATACCTGCTTCCTTGATTCAGTATTCATTCACTGCAAATTTCTACATTCTTCTTCTCTTCTCTTTTTTTTTTCGTGAAGATAATCGAATTAAGAAGTTAAATATTTACATCAGACCATCAGGTCAGCAAAGGAAAAACAGACACAAATGAAAGTCTACCAAGACTTTAACACAGAAATATCACACAGAAAGGACAGCTGGTGTGGAGCGAACAATTTCCAGCCTCGGAGCAGCAATGTCAGGAAGAACCAGATCAACTGACACCATAGAGGAGATCTGCCATAACACGAAACCACGAACATGGGCCACATGACCATGGATGCCCGATGCTAAATCAAAAATAAAGGCATTCCGAGTATGCCAAATATGCCACACAGCTGTCCATCTAAGCAAATGGAAGAGGCAGGAATAATCTGAATGCAACGTAGGCATAGAGATCATCTTTCCCATAATCCATGAACAAGCTGATGTCCACTGTTGAGTCGCCGAGGACCACACACGGGAAACAAAACTCCGAATCTATCAAGCAGCAGGGCAAGAGACAAAGAGATGAAGCAATGTCTCATCACATGTAATGCAAAATATACAACGACCAGCAGAGATCTTGCAAGCATGCAACACATCCCCACTTGGAAGGACCCCAATAACCAACCTCCACGTGAACACTTTACACTGATAAGGAACCTCAGACTTCCAGAGTTGGATGAATCCTTCCCGCCACTTCTTTTTGCTATCCCGAATATGCCATAATTTATTAGCCTTTCTAGTGACCCATCTCTTGGCCTCCACCATCTGATGATATATCTAATTAGCTGACCTTTTCTCAAAATCATCAGCAAGCACAAACATCCAATCTCGCCAGGGAGACAATGGCTGTAACGCATGCAAAGGAGAGAACCTTAGAAGCCTGTCCTATATGCATGTCCAAATATCATAATATCCTCAAGGCACCCAAAAGTGCTGACGAATATACCAAAAAAAATAAAGACGAGGCTGCCCAGGAATGACACCATCAAGGACTATCTACAACCCCAAATGAGCCATCCAATTAAACTTGTCTTGCTGCAAATCTTTATTAAGCCAATCCAACAACCTGGAGGTAGTCAGTACTTCTCCTTGTAACGAATTCTCCTCCTTACGAAAGTCAAGGGGGCGCTAAACTACAAAACGTAACATTTCATGCCAAGATACAATCAAATGAGAAAGAAGAAAAGATTGGGAGACCTTAATAGGCCTCGTAGAATTAAGCAAATGCCACCAAGAAGCGTGAATAACCAACCGTGCTACCATGAGAGATGTCAGTCCTTTCTATGAAAAATTTTGTAATATCTGACAAGGGATGACTCTCTACACAGTGTGCCTGCAAAAGAGCTAGTCTCAAAGCAGCCATATCATCCAATAAAGTTGCTCCCCCCATTCTTTTAGAAGTAGTCACATGCTGCCATGAAATCCACACCTTGCCCAAACGATCTTCCACAACATGAATCGGATAGACTGAACCAGTTCCAAAAGAGACTTCTTAATCCAAGGAAGCAATGGTAGAAAAAACGAAATCATACTGATCATGATGCATTGAGCAACTTTACGTCTCACATGAAGAGGCCAGCCTTGAGATTTCCAATACATGAACCGATCATGAATGCAAGATGACATCCAATCAAGCAAGGCACAAGGAGCTACATCCACACCAATAGGATAACCCAAGTTTCTGGTTATATCTCCCTTAGAAATCACAACTCCATGCCAACCCAAGGCCTGCAAATCATTTTTCCGTACAAGAAAGCAGTGTAGATTTCTAAGCATTAATATGAAGTCCCAATGCCAAAACAAAAAGATTCCACGCAACCATTGCTCGATTAACATCAGTGCGATCAGCCTTAAGGAACATAAAGGAATCATCAACCAAAGATTAACCCAAAAGTTGGGCACCATTGGGAAGAGACAAACCAACAATCTCACCTTGATCGACCAACTTATCCAACAATGAGAGCATCGGGTGAGTGACTAAAACAAATAGCAAAGGGCTGAGAGGGCAGCCTTGCCGAAGAGACTGAGACAAGGCAATTTCATCTGTGATCCCTCCATCAAGTGCAATACGAGCCACAACACCTTGACTAATGGTATCAACAAGAGAAATCATGCAAGGACCAAATCCCATGGTGGACATTAGCTACCGCAAAAAAGACCAGCTAACATGATCAAATGCCTTTTTAAGATCAAGCTGAAGCATAACAACTTACTAGCGCCTCAAGCTTTGGCATAATCAATCCCCAGTTGAACATTCAAAAATGTTATGCATTATATTATGACCCTTAATGAAACCATATTGACATGGATGAACCAAGTGCAGAAACACTTTCTGCACTCTGTTGGCAATGATTTTAGAGAAGATTTTATATAAAGAACCCGTAACAAAAATGGGTCTCCATGTTTCAAAGAGGTCACAGAGGGAACCTTAAGCAATAACCGAATGACAGCAATCTTCCAATCTGAAGGCATCATATCAGAATTCCACACTTGCTAACAATGGCGAGTTAATGGGTCCTTAAGCTCCTCAACATGGGCTGAAAACAGCTTATTAGGAAGCCCATCCCAACCAGGGCTTTTGCTTGAAGGCAAATGGGATAGCACATCTTCCACTTCATCCTCTGAAATATCAACCTCCATCAAATCAACCCATTCTGGCCTAACCTGGGTACTAACCAAATCGCAAATGTATTGGCGAGTAGAGTGGACAGCATCCAAAAGAATCTCCTATGGACCCAACAAAGATTTATAAAAGTCAATGTACATTTAAATGATGGAAGCAAGATCAATCATTGTAACACCTTGCTCATCCATCGCGAGTGTATTTCTAGCGTAAACAAGCAAAGAACTAATCAGATTGACAATAATTATCATGTAAATCTTCCACTCTGCCCAACAATTTGTATTTAGTATATTCCTCTTCTTGAAGAGATTGAACTCTGCATTTCAACCATTCAATGCATGTGAGCAAGTCATCAGTCCTTATTGATATAGAGACAATGAGTGGGCCAACAAAGATTCTGCATGCTGCAATTCAGCTCACAAAGAGGAAGCATGCAATAGCATACTGTCGAGACAACGCTCGTGCATACTGTCGAGACAACGCTCGTGCATACAAAGAGGAAGCATACTGTCGAGACAACGCTCGTGCATTATCCCTCAAAACAACCCATGTTTCCATCCCTCCAAATAGGACCCTCGAGCTAAAGAAGCAATCAATTGCTGAATACATTCCAAAAAATGATTTGCAGAAGAAAAGATTGGTTGAAACAAGGAGGCAAACGAGCAAGGAGGGCCTTAAAGGCATGAACACGTGTGTGGGTCAATTCCAAAACCAAAGGATAGTGGTTTGATAAAACATGTTGTCGCTCCACCCACATATCAATGACTCCAGGAAGAAAAGAATCACTCAGACAAATGTAGATCCTATCAAGTCTGGCCTAGGTGTTTGGATGTTGAAGAGAACGATAAGTGTATCCAGACTGTGAAGGATGCATCCAAGACCACACATCCTATTTCAAAGACACAACTGCCAGAGCATCCCAAGCCTATCGCTCAGGACCATCCATGACCGAGTGCGGTGAAGTCGCCCCATTTGCAAATACACATGCTTTAAAATCACCCATAACAAAGACTTGATGAGCCATGGCAATGCAATGCGAGTCATCCTAAAGCTCACGACGTTCGCGAGCAGTAGAAGGAGCATACACGCCCACCAGCCACAAAACGTCTCCCTCATATTGGATTTCTAGTACCAGAAATCTGCCGCAAGGGTCCTAAGAAACCAAGGATGGTTGCAGGGAAGATCTAACGGCCAGCATAACTCCAAATTTATGTGAAACCCAACCACTAAAAAAAACTGTATAATCCTTATATACATAAGAAGATCCTGCCAAAGCATGTTGTTTGTGCTCCACATCACAAAAAACATCTCAATTTCCAGCTAAAGCAACTTTCTACAACCAATACTGCTTACTGCCCAAAGAAATGCCTTTAACATTCCATAAAGTGAGTCTCATGATAAATCACAGAAAAGAAAACTATTAAATCACCACTTCCCCTTTTCCTTTAACATCAATAGCTTTAGTTGCCTGAAATCTCTCCATCTCACTTTGGATCACATCTACAAGATCTACCCTCTACAAACTAGCAATCAAAGCACAAGAAGGAAACTGTTGTTGCTGAAAATGGAAAACATCTCGAGAAGGCACAAGCCTCCCGCGCATGTCAAGGCGCAAAGCAGAATTAGAAGCCCTTTTATCATCCGCACCAACTACAATTTACAGGGTTGCCTTCTTTTAGAGTTGCAGAATTGCATAAAGTCTATGAAGCATGCCAGTTTGGTAAGCCGGCAAGACAACCCTTCTCGCATGACAGAGAAGTGAGCAGAAATATACTTGATGTAGTACATACAGATGTTTGGGGGCCTACACATAATGTATCTCTTGGTGGCAGCAAATACTTTGTCACATTTATTAATGATTGTTCAAGGAAGCTATCTTATATATTGGAGACCAACCACCAATATCTCACTTCCCATCTCTCTCTCTCTCTCTCTCTCTCTCTCTCTCTCTCTCTCTCTTTTTTTCGTAAAAGGTAATTGTATTAATTACGAAAAAAAATACAAGATCACTTGATTACAAGATACATGACGACAATCCAAGCCATCATGTGAAGAGGTACTAAGTACTACAAGTTACAATTTCATGGCAAGGATGCGGAGGAAATTGCCATATGCCAAGGACGGAAGTCCTCCGTAGAGAGCAAATCAGAACGATGGAGAAGAGCCAACTGCCAATACAAGAGGCCCTTAAGCCTCACAATCTGGCCCTGAACATTATGGGCGGAGTCAAACAGAAAAGCATTTCGAATGGTCCAGTTATGCCAACAGCCCCAGTATCGAAGAAAGTGATACATGAGCTTCATATGTGGTTGTGCGGGAGTAGGGTATTTGGGCTGGCCCAAAACCCAATCAAAGGGGCGCAGTGTGATACCAACCACCCCTCGCCAAACGGCCGACAAAAATAACCAGACTTTCTTAGCGACGGGGCAAGAAATAAATCGGTGGCGGGCAGATTCCAGCGTAGTGGTGCAAAAGAAGGAAGTGCCATTGGAGATTCGTCGCTTGGAGAGAGCCGAAGCAAGCAAAAGACCCCCAATCATCACTCTCCAAAGAAAGACTTTGTATTTAAAGGGTGTCTTGTTGACCCAGCCCTCCATCACAGTTGCCCTCCACCATGACCGGGATTTGCGCAATCCCCATAAAGAATTTGCTTTAGTAACCAGCCATTGATTATCTTTAATCAGGAGATGATACACTTGGTTAGCAGAAGCTTTGCTCAAATGCAGCCGGCCTTGTAGGTCCCAATCCTGCCAGGGATGATCCGAAGCAAGATTAGGAAAGGGTTGTCTGCTCTGGATCACCGTCAAAAGCTGGTCCCATAAAGGCATGTATCCACGAGGGATCCTGAAAAGCCGCCTAGCAGTACGAAACGATATAAACACATTGCGACTGGCAAGGGTGGCATCCGCAACTGAGGACAAGCCCAAACGTGCCATTCGGTTGAATTGTGGTCTAAGCTCATGTTTACCTTCCCACGAAAGTAAACGCGAGACTGCCAGTAATTCCAATTGAAAAGAGTTAGTAACCAGGCGATCCTCCGGTGGGTGCCACTGAGCCTTTTGGAGGACATGTTGCCAGGAAGACACCAAATGAGTAAGCAGCGATGAAGAAGAACTGGAAAACCGCGAATCAGCATTCAGAACGTGCCACCAAGAACTCCGGAGTTGGGTATTGCCATGCCGAAGCCCATGGCCCTCGAGGAAATAACGGGCGATAGCGACCCACGGATGGTGATCATCCGAGCACATGGCGCAGAAGAGGGACCAACGAAGTGCCTGCATATGAGTTTTGGCATCTAAAATAGCTCCGCCACCCATGCGTTTGGGGGTGCACGCATGTGACCAGGAGATCCAGGAAATACCTGCATGCAATGAGTCCTTCTTCCATAGCATGAAGCGGATAGACTGAGTGAGAGCATTCAGAGTCGTAGGAGTCCAGGGCAACAATGGCAAGAAATATGTGAGCATTGGCACCATAATGATCTGGGCTACTTTGAGACGAACATGAAAAGGCCAGGCCTGAGACTTCCAATGCATAAACTTGGCCACCATTTTCTGAGAAATCCACTGCAGAAGCTGCGTTGGGGGGACATCAACACCCAAAGGGTATCCAAGATGCCTGACAATGGAACCTCGAGGGACAACCAGACCCTGCCAGTCCAAGGACTGCAAATCCGACTCCGTGCAGCTTAGAATGGCTGATTTGAGCGCATTGATACGAAGGCTTGACGCCTGACCAAAGAGACCCCAAACATCCAATGCTTTTCGAAGGTTATCTTTGTCCGCACGCAAAATCATAAAAGTATCATCCGCCAGGGATTGGCTAATGAAGTGTTGTCCTATAGGAAGCGACAAACCGGCCAACTGGGAGGAGGCGGCCATATGGGATAACATGGAGAGAACTGGATGTGTCGCAAGGGCAAAGAATAAAGGGCTCAAAGGGCACCCCTGTCGGACAGAACGGGCAAGGACAAATGGCTCCGTAACACCTCCGTTCAGCATGATTCGGGAAGACGCCGCAGCACTAATGGTGTAGATCAGACGAGACATCCGAGCACCAAAGCCCATAGCAGACATAAGGTCAGCAACGAAAGACCAGTCCAGATAGTCAAAAGCCTTTTCCAGGTCCAGTTGAATCAGTACCACCTCCTGATTAGAATGCCGGGCATAATCAATGGCCAATTGGGCATTCAAAACATTGTGTAGAATATTTCGGCCCTTAATGAAACCATACTGGAGGGGGTGCACAAGGGCAGGGAGATACTTATGGAGCCGATTCGCCATTATTTTGGAAAAGATTTTGTGCATTGAACCCATCAAAGAAATGGGGCGCCACTGTGTCAACTTAGATGGCGAAGGAACTTTTGGAAGCAATTTAATAAGTCCTTGTTTCCATGAGGGAGGCATGATCCCCGTTTCCCACACCTGCTAAAACAATGCCTGCAATGGTTTCGCCAGTTGGGTAGCGAAAGCTTCAAAGAACTCATTGGTGAGACCATCCCAACCCGGACTTTTATCTTTGGGCAAGTGTAACAGGACATCCATAACCTCTGCTTCACCAATATCTGACTCCAGAGTAGCTTGCATGTCCTGCGGAAGCTGATTGTGGACGAGGTCGTAAAAAACCGAACGGGCCTGAGTAATTTCGGCGGAAGGTGGAGAAGCGGAACCGAGAAGCTCACTGAAATAATTCCTGCACATATGCACAATAGTCTGCGGATCCATGATAAGGTGGCCTTGTGCATCCTCGAGTCTGGTCATATTCTCTCGAGCAGGAGAGGCGTGGAGAGCTCGAAAGAACTTATGGGTCTGACATGCACTATCTTGCAAAGTCTCTGTCAGATGTTGCAATTTGGCCTGCTGATACGATTTTAACTGGAATTCTTTAATAAGATCGGCCACCCGCATGGCCAGTGCAAGCAGAAAGGCATCATCTGGAGTGTCCACCAGCAGGGAGCGAACCAAAACCAGCAGGTCCTCCGCTGCCTGTCGACAGCGCTGACAAAGCGAGGCATGATAGATCCCATATTGCCGAGCAACCCGTTGCACATTAGAGAGCAATCTTTCAAATGACGCAGTGCCCTAAGAGGAAAAGTCCAATAAGAATCTGTCAAGCAATTGCTGCATATAGCCCTGGAAAATTGTATGGTTTAAGTAGGAGGAGTTGAAACGCAAAGGGAGTCTCTCCAGAAATTGCTTGAAAGGGGCAATGGGTTGTGCAAGCAACTCGAACTGCAGAGGGAAATGGTCCGACAAGACATATTGCTGCAACACTTTTATTTCGAGCATCTCCGGCAGAAAATCATCATTCTGCATGATATATATACGGTCCAACCGCGACCATGTTGTGGCATACTGGGCCGAATGGAAAGTAAAGCCTGGAGAAGACGGATGTAGCCAGGACCAAAGATCTTGCTTAAGAACAGCAAGAGCCAACTCTTGCCACATACGACTTTCCGGCGCATCCATGACCGAGTGTTCCGATGTAGACTGGGAAGAATCAACACACATATTGAAATCCCCCATGAAGAACCCCCGTCTGCCAAGTGAGAAGGAAGTCTGCAAAGTCTGCCAAAGCTCCCGGCGAGATAACGAATCATTCGGAGCATAGAGGCCAAGTAACCATAGGATTTCTCCTTCGAATAAGATTTCAACCACCAAAAAGCGGCCATGAACATCATTTTTAATAAGAACAGGCTGATATTTGGCATGTACAATCATGAGCATACCCGAGTAATGCATGGCCTGTGTTCCTGCATAGAACAAACGAAAGCCATGGCAATCCACAACTTTACCGGCATCACCGTGACTCTTGTGCTCAACAGCGCAGAGGACATCCCACTGATTCTCATACAATGCAGTCCACATGGCATGTTGCTTGTGGCGAGAACAAATTCCTCGCACATTCCACGTGGCTATTTTCATGTGTATACAAAACACAATCAGGTACGAGGCACAGCTTGCCTCGATTTGACTTTGTCGGCGAGAATGTCCAGGACTCCCTCATCCAAGAAATCCGCCAACACCGCAAAAGAGTTCTGAGGACCAGATTTGGAAGTAGACGGCATATCTGCTTGCTTGGGGTTGGAACGTGGGTAACGACGGTCCCACGGAGTAATGACGTTGCCTCTGGTATCAAAAGCCAGCTGGGCAGGTGGACCCTTTAGACGATCCGAATACATTTTCCTGGCGGGCTGATGACGGGGAGCTGAAGAAACCATAGCAGGAGCAGAGCGCTCAGAAGACATCATTTCCTTCCTGCGCATATAGGTTCGCATGGAATCTTGTGAGGTAGTAGGCACAATACTCTCCATGCCAGCACCAATCCTGTTGCCTTTTTTGGGACGAACTTCAACCCAATCAGTGGCACGGGAATCCAGACCCGAAACCTGTTGTTTGCCTTTGGCCAGAACTTGGGGCGGGTGGATAGTATCCAATGACGGAGCATCACACACCATATCTTCCATAGGCGGGGCAACATGACCCGCATCTGAAACGTGTTGTTGCTCTGGGCATTCAGCCATAAAGTGCCCCAACTGTCCACAGGAAAAGCAATGGCCTGCAAAATTGCCCCATTTCAAACGAAAGTGTAACGGATGCATACCCGAGCAATTGAGGCGTAACCACGCCGGCCGTTTCCTTGCAGTATCCCATAACATGCACAAGCGGTTGCGATTCACGGCCCTGAGACTGGGAGGAACCAGAACCGTGCCCACAGCTGCCATAGCATCCTTCAATAGCGGCCAATAAACAGCCGGACAATTCTCCACTTCTACCCACACAGGGCATTCACGTTGCAAGAGGCGCTGGAAATCTGCCATCGGGCGCCATGGAACCACATGAACCAACCGACGATCAAAAAACAAAGGCAGTTTAGACAGGAGAGCAGCACGGTGCGTCTCTGTTTTCAAGAGGACCTCAAAATAACCTTGGGATCCAACAAAAATCTCTTCAACACATTCCCCTTGTAGCAGACTCTGCAACCATTGGCGAATACGGGAAAGCAGCGGGATGCGACCAGTGAAGAAGAGTATCACCGCGCGATCATAAAATACGGAAAAGAAGCGTAGGACAGTTTTTGGGTCAACGGTAGCTTCCAGAACATCGTCTGGAGCAGAGTCAGAGAAGGCTTCCTGATTATGTTGAACATATTCACCAAGCAGAGTGTTGGCAAATTCCAACAGATGCTCCCAGTCCACCTCTTGAGAGTCCACAGAATCCGAAGCAACCTGCGCATAGGAACGATCCGGAATAACACCTATCTCTTCCGGGGTATGCTTGGTACGTTTACCCGCAGGCTGGATGTCAAGACCCGGGGGCAATTCTTCAGGGCACGGAACCATATCCTCTGGTTCCTCAGCATCCGAGTCCGGGCCAAGTGCTGCCACCATTTGATCTATGAAATCCAGATCCAAACCAACCATCGTGTACGACGAGTTGATCTCCTTGCCCCCGTTTCCCACACCTGCTGAAACATGGCCACCAATGGCTTCGCCAACTGCGTGGCCGAGGTCTGAAAGAATTCATTAGTGAGACCATCCCAGCCAGGGCTTTTATCATTCGGCAGGTGCAACAAAACATCCATAACCTCGTCCTCGCAAATATCCGTCTCCAAAGCGGCTTGCATATCAACTGGAACCTGCTGGCGGACCAGATGATAGAAGACCGCACGGGCATACGTAACCTGGCTAGAAGGCGAGGAAGAGGAACCAAGAAGATCCATAAAATAGTTTCTGCACATAGTGACAATGGTCTGCGGATCCGTGACCATGCGACCTTCTGAATCCTGGAGTCTGGTCATATTTTCGCGGGGCGGAGATGCATGCAAGGCGCGAAAGAACTTATGAGACTGGCAGGTGCTATCTTGCATTGTGTCCATCAAGTTGTGCAGCTTGGCCTGTTGATAAGATTTCAACTGAAACACTTGAATAAGATGGGCCAACCGCCTCTCCAAAGACAGCAGAAAATCATCATCAGGGGAATCCAGGAGCAAGGAACGGACCAAGGCCAGTAAGTCTTCCGCTGCATGTCGACGTCGGCGGCAAAGCGAGGCATGATGGATCCCATACTGGCGAGCAACCCGCTGCACATTAGAGAGCAGCCGTGCAAATGAAGGCCAGCCCTCAGAGGCGAAGTCCAATAAGAACCTCTCAATCAACTGCTGCATATAGCCCTGGAAAACTGAATGCTTCAGATAAGAGGAGTTGAAACGTAAAGGGAGCCTGTCCAGGAATTGCACAAAAGGTGCAATAGAGTGTGCCCGCATCTCAAGCTGGAGGGGGAAATGGTCCGACAACGCATATTGCCGCAAGACCTTCATTTCCAGCATGTCGGGAAGAAAGTCATTGCCCTGCATGATATACATTCTGTCCAGCCGCGACCAGGTAGTTGCATATTGTGCGGAATGAAACGTAAACCCTGAAAAAGAAGGGTGAAGCCACGACCAAAGATCTTGCTTGAGCACGTGCAAAGCAAAAGAACTCCACACCCGGCTTTCCGGCGTATCCATTACCGAATGCCCTGAAGTGGACTGAGAAGAGTCGACACACATATTGAAATCTCCCATCAAGAATCCCCTTCGGCCGAGTGACATGGAGCCCTGCAAAGTGGACCAAAGATTCCGCCGGGATGCGGGATCATTCGGAGCATAGAGGCCCAACAGCCATAAAATCTCGCCTTCAAATAAGACTTCGATCACCAGAAAGCGGCCCTGCACATCATTTTTAACAAGGACAGGCTGATATTTCTCATGGACAATCATCAACACGCCCGAATAGTGCGTAGCATGGGTCCCTGCATAAAACAGGCGGAATCCATGACAATCCATCACTTTTCCTGCTTCACCGTGACTTTTGTGCTCAACTGCACACAATACATCCCACTGGTTCTCATGCAAGACGGTCCACATGGCATGTTGCTTATGGCGAGAGCAAATGCCTCGCACATTCCACGTGGCTATCTTCATGTATCCTCAAAGAAGGAAGTCAGGAACGAGGCACCTGCTGCCTCGATTTCAACTTTTCCGCGAGAGCATCCAGGACACCCTCATCCAGAAAATCAGCCAATACTGCAAAAGAATTCTGGCGACCTGCGTTGGAGGTAGAAGGGCAATCCACTGCCTTGGGAGAGGGGCGGGGATAACGCCGATCCCAGGGTGTAATAACATTTCTTTTGGCATCGAACGCCAGCTTGGCAGGTGGGCCTCTGGGGCCGTCTGTATAGGCTCTCCTTGGAGCCGGATTGCGGGGGCCCGACGGGGCCCTAGGACGCGGAGCCTGCTGTGAAGTGGCCATTTCTTTCCGGCGCGTATACATGCGCACGGAATCCTGGGAAGCGGGAGGCCCAGGATCCGCCAGGCCTGTATCCAAGTTTTTACCTTTTTGAGGACGTGCCTCAATCCAGTCAGTACGACGGGAATCCACACTTCGGACCTGTTGTTTGCCTTTGTCCATGACATGAGGAGACTGAAGGGCTTCCTGGGGCGTGGCATCAAGCAGCATGTCGTCCTTGGGCAGCACAACCTGCGCATCATCCGAAGACGATTGCTTTTCAGGGCATTCGGCCATGAAATGCCCCAATTTACCACATGAAAAGCAGTGGCCCGCAAAGTTGCCCCATTTTAAGCGAAAATACAAAGGATGCATGCCCGAACAATTGAGGCGAAGCCAAGCAGGCCTTTTCCTGGCCGTGTCCCATAGCATGCATAAACGGTTGCGGTTCATCGCCCTGAGGCTTGGGGGAACCAGCACTGTTCCCACAACTGCCATCGCATCCTTCAACATGGGCCAATAGACCGCCGGACAGTTTTCCACCTCTACCCACACCGGGCATTCGCGTTGAAGCAGACGCTGGAAGTCGGCCATGGGGCGCCATGGCACAACATGAACCAGGCGGCGATCAAAGAATAGCGGCAACTTGGACAGGAGCTCAGCGCGATGCGTTTCCGATTTCAGCAGGACCTCATAAAACCCGCGAGGTCCAAGGAAAATCTCCTCAACCGACTCCCCTTGCAATAGATGGTGCAGCCACTGGCGAATATGCGAAAGCATTGGGATCCTGCCAGTGAAGAAAAGAATAACTGCACGGTCATAGAACACCGAGAAGGATCCCAAGACGGATTTGGGGTCCACCGTGGCTTCCAGCACATCATCCGTTCCCGCAACAAAAAAAGATTCGGTATTATGCTGGACATAATCGCCAAGCAGAGTATTGGCGAAGTCCAGCAAATGCTCCCAGTCGATTTCCTGCGAATCCACCGGATCAGAGGCCACTTGCGCATAGGAGTGTTCCGGAGGACTCATGGGCTCATCAGGCGTAGGCTTGGAGCGTTTGCCGGCAGGTGGCTGTTCAGAACTTGGCGGCAACTCCTCCGTGCATGGCACCATATCTTCCGGCTCCTCTGCATCGGAATCAGGGCCAAGGGCTGCCACCGTCCGATCAAGAAAATCCAAATCCAGGCCAGCCATACTGCTGTCTTCACACAGAGGACGAACTCTCTCTCTCTCTCTCTCTCTCTCTCTCTCTCTCTCTCTCTCTCTCTCTCTCTCTCTCTCTCTCTCTCTCTCTCTCTCTCTCTCTCTCTCTCTCTCTCTCTCTCGTTGTCTCTCTCTCTCTCTCTCTCTCTCTCTCTCTCTCTCTCTCTCTCTCTCTCTCTCTCTCTCTCTCTCGTTGTCTCTCTCTCTCTCTCTCTCTCTCTCTCTCTCTCTCTCTCTCTCTCTCTCTCTCTCTCTCTCTCTCTCTCTCTCTCTCTCTCTCTCTCGTTGTCTCTCTCTCTCTCTCTCTCTCTCTCTCTCTCTCTCTCTCTCTCTCTCTCTCTCTCTCTCTCTCTCTCTCTCTCTCTCTCTCTCTCTCTCTCTCTCTCTCTCTCTCTCTCTCTCTCTCTCTCTCTCTCTCTCTCTCGCCTTCTTTATATAGATCAGTGGGCATGCTGTTCAGGATGCCGCCTCTCTGACAACCGCCAGGTTTAGGGTTTACAGGAGCTGGACTCCGTTCTTCAGGCCCTATATGAAAATTTTGTGCACAGGTGCAGTAGCTGTGAACTGGCTTCTGGCTCTCGCAGTCGTTCAGTCACCTGCCACAGGAAGGAAGGAGGACAAAGATCCTCCTCAGGCACTGCCGCTCCTGAACTGTGACTGCCGCAGGCCTGTGGAAACACAGATCCCACACGACTGCAGGACGACTAGGGTGTCAGCGGGGGACAGGGCCGTGCTGTCGTTACCTCCAATCTGCCACGTAGCACAGTCGCAAGAAGGCGGGGCGCAGGACGATTTGGAGAGTGCCAGGCGTAGACGCAAGTGGTAATAGAAGCCAGAGGCGCAGGCATGGACGCTGTAGCAAGTCGAAAGGCGGCGGACAGGCAACGGCTCCCACGTCAGATGGCGACGGCAGGGTCCCCGACACGCAGGACGAGCGCGGGTCAGGCAGCCGACGACCGCACGAGGCGACCAGGCGACGACATCGCGCTGCCCGTCACGTTCCGCGCCATCGTCCTCTCTCTCTCTCTCTCTCTCTCTCTCTCTCTCTCTCTCTCTCTCTCTCTCTCTCTCTCTCTCCGCGCCATCGTCCTCTCTCTCTCCTCTCTCTCTCTCTCTCTCTCTCTCTCTCTCTCTCTCTCTCTCTCTCTCTCTCTCTCTCTCTCTCTCTGTGTAAAGTGGCAGGGCTGCTCTGCCTCAGTGTGCAGGGCTAGATTGCATGGGCGAGAAGAAAATGGCCTGTCGGCAACCTCTGATGTCAGCAGGGACAGAGTCGTGCTGCCGTTACCTCCAGTCTGCCAAACAACACGATCCCAAGAAGGCGGGACGCAAGACAAGTTGGAGCGTGCCAGGCACAAACGCGGGAAGCATAAGACGGGGGCGCAGACTCGAACGCCGGATGCTGGTCTCGCTGATGCGACGGAGAAAGCAAGGGGCCCTGGTCTGTCGTACGCAACCTGTTACCTGTGGCGAGCTGACAGGCGGCTGATGGACGGCTGGCGCGTGACGATACCCAGGTCGGAAGGCGACGGCGAAGACCCCCACACGCAGGGCGGACAGGCGACGACGGCGACCCAGACCTGCCGGTCAGACGGCCGACGGAAGGGCGAGGGGCTCAGGCGATGGCATCCGCACGATCGCGACCCGTCTTTTCTCTTCTCTCTCTCTCTCTCTCTCTCTCTGTGTAATCATCTCTTTTTTTTTTTTCGTAAAAGGTAATTATATTAATTACGAAAAAAATACAAGATTACTGGATTACAAGATACATGATGACACAAAGCCATCATGTGAAGAGGTTTTCTCTTTCTCTCTCTCTCTCTTTTTTCTGATTACAAGATACACGAGGGCCCTAGGCCAACGTGTGGGGAAGCCCCGTAGTAATGCACTGAAAAAGTTACACCAATCATGGCAACGACCCAGAGGCAATTGCCATATGCCACGGATGCAAATCCTCTCGAGGGAGCAAGTCGGAGTGTCGGATGATATCCAGCTGCCAATGCAAGAGCCCTTTAAGCCTGGCAATATGTCGGGGTACATTAGAGGCCGAATCAAAGAGAAAAGCATTGCGCGTGGTCCAAATGTGCCAGCATCCCCAATATCTGAAAAAGTGAAATAAGATCTTCTCCTGCAACTGTGGCGGTGCGGAATACTTCGGGCGCACAAAAACCCAATCGAAAGGAGTTAGCGAGGATCCCACCACCGCGCGCCAAATGTGCGACAAGAGTGACCAGATATTCTTGGCGAGCGGGCAAGAGAGAAAACGATGTCGGGCCGATTCCGCCGGTGTGGTACAGAAGAAACAATTGCCATTCGAGATGCGACGCTTGGCAAGGGCCGAGGCCAGAGGAAGACCACCAATCATTACCCGCCAAAGAAACACATTGCATTTGAAAGGTGTCTTATTTTGCCAGCCCTCCATCAGCGTTTTGTGCCACCATGACAGCGATTTCCGCAGTCCCCAAACAGTGTTAGCTTTCTCTCCCAGCCATTGGTGATCTTGAACAAGAAGATGATACACCTGATTAGTGGAGGCCTTTTCCAGACTCAGGCGGCCTGCAAGATCCCAGTCCTGCCAAGGGCGATCCACCGTCAAGGCAGGAAAGGGTTGCCGACCCTGAAGCTTCGACGAAAGCTGCTCCCACAAATCACGGTATCCACGCGGGATCTTAAAGAGTCGCCGAGCAGTCCGAAATGAGACGAGGACATTGCGAGTAGCAAGGGTAGCATCCGCAACCGACATCACACCTAGACGGGCCATGCGATTAAATCTTGGTCTGAGTTGATGTTTATCTTCCCATGAAAGGAGTCTCGATACTGCCAACAATTCCAGCTGAAAGGAGTTAGTCTGCAAGCGGTCCCCCACTGGGTGCCAGCGGGCCTTTTGGAGCATGTGTAATCATCTCTCTCTCTCTCTCTCTCTCTCTCTCTCTCTCTCTCTCTCTCTCTCTCTCTCTCTCTCTCTCTCTCATATCTTGGAGACCCACAACATGCATCTCCCTCTCCTCCTCCCCCTCAATAACACCCTCTCTCTCAACACATTAGTAGTTCTCTCTCCTTAATTGCTCTATATCACAGTTTCGTATAAAACCCCTTACCTCTGCGTTGAAAACTCTGAATGATAGGGTGTGGAGGAGGATGGCGAACAAGAATCTTGTCTAGCATTACGTCTAAGCACAGTGACCCAAGAATCATCCTGAGTAGGCAAATTCCAACCAAACGAAAGGGATGCACACTCAATACCAGCTTGGGAAGCATCCTTCTTTCCATCATCATGTCCATGGTGGACAAGAGGCACAGGATCAGCTTCTAGCTACTGAACCATCTCTGCTAGGGATGATGCTCTTGCATATCCATGTCTGGATCCAAAGAACGCTGCAATACCTTCGGGCTTCTATCACATTCTGAAATGAAATGGCCAAATTGGCCACATCTAAAACAGTGTCCAGCAAATGTGCCCCAATTAAGCTCATAAACCAACGTTTGCAACTTAGAAACCTCAAAACGAATTTTGGTTGGGCAAGGTTTCCCTATATCCCAAACCATACATGCCCTATTCCTATTGCAGGAGGCCAACCAAGGCTCCACCAACACCTCACCAAGGGTTCTCAAAACAAAAGAAAGAAGTCGCCAAAGATGTGCAGGAAAATCAGCCACCTCCACCCAAATTGGGCATGCCTGCCTAAGTACCTCCTTAAACTCAGCCATAGGCCTCTATGGGACAATATGTACTAGCTGACCATCCATGAACAAAGGAATACGTAGCACAATGTGAGCACGCACTTCCGGGGAATGAAAAAGGACCTCCAAAAACCCCCTTGGCCCATCATAGATCTCTTCAACGAGAGGGGCCTACACTTGCCCTAAAGCATCACCTTGACACACCTCAACACTGACAAGCATGGACTACAGCCAAGCACAAATCCTAGTAATCAAAGGAGTCCTTCCCATAAAGTAAAAGATGGCTGCCCTCTCATGGAAAGCAATAATCTGTTGTAAGACCAAGTCAATTCCCATGACAGCACTATAAGCTGAGACAAAGGCCACCATTGTCTGCATCTTTATCAATCACCTAAATCGGGCGTGGTGGGTATGACACCTTTTAAGGCTCACTTTGGTACAAAACCAAATGTGCCTTATTTCAAGGTGCTCAAGTGTGATCTTAGTGACAATTGGACACTTGAGCCAACACCATTGGAGCCTCTTGCTCTTGGGGCTCCACGGACTATGGAGAAGGAGATTCCATAACTACTAAATTCCCCACAGTGTTAGCATTGGTGCATGTTCCAAAGACTTTAGCAAGTGCAGAGCACCTATGGGGGTACTTGCCTCCTCGTTGGGCACATGAGACACCGTGACATGTAGAGATTAAGGGAGTTCTCGAGGAGTAGCAACAGCAGAATGGCCCATGGCAATCTCAGAGAGCCCAAGCACATTCCACCGCGCTTGTTTGTACTAATAACTATTGTTTGATGACTCGTGCCATACAGTATAGGGAGCCCATCTCAATGTAGGCTTTGCACCTAGAGCATTGGCAAAAGGCTATGGAGCAAGAGTTGGAGGCCATAGAGTGGAATGGCACTTAGGATCTTGTGTCATGGCCCACATAAGATGATTAGAATTGAGCGGCTCTTCAAGTCCAAATACCATAGTGATGGCACTTTGGATAAGTACAAGGCGCGGCTCGTTGCTAAAGGATTCACGCAATAGCCAAGAGTGGATTTCCATGATACCTTTGCCCCTACAACTCAGATGACTACCATCAAAGCTGTTCTTGCCTTAGTCAACCATAAGAGATGACCAATTTATCAGCTAGATGTCAAGTCTATCTTTCACAATAGTGATTTGAATGAGGAGATCTATGTTAAGAAAACATCTGGCTTTTCCTCATTAGATGGCCAAGTTTACAAGTTGAAGAAGACCCTTTACAGCCTCAAACAAGCTCCGCATGCTTGGAACAAGAAGATAGACTCATTCCTCCACAAGGAGTTAGGGTATCAGTATTCCACTATTGATCCCGAGTTGTACGTCTACACATCAACTGGGGAGCATGCTTGGTTTCTGTTTTACATGGACAATCTCATTTTGACAACTACAAGGCAATTGATTGGATCATTGATATGGCTCCTAAATACTCGGATCGATTTGTGCTTTGCTATTGGTTTGCTTGCAAGGTTCATGACTGAACCCAAGCTAGTTCATTGGCATGTTGCATTGCAAATTTTGCAGTTCTTGAGGGGGACCCCTAACCTAGGTATTTATTATTCAACAAGTGCAAGAGGGTATAGCCTTTGTTCTATGGTGTTGGACAGTGGGCTAGAGATGTTGACCACATGAGATCAATGACAAGTGATTGCTTTACTTTGAGTGCCACTACTATCTCTTGAAGTAGTATGATTAGGCAACTAGCACAAACAAGACATGGGAGCTCACATTACACATAGGTAGAACAGCTTATAAATATGGGGATGGACCACCTCTCTCTTCCAATGTAACTCAGACTCCCCCCCCTAAAGCACCCCCTAGGATCGAACCTCCACACGAGATACGACACAAGCTACATCCACAAATATAAGGAACTGGACATCAAACTCACATCCCACCATAGAATCACATAGGCTTTAACCCCAACCTTGGAGCTAGCAACACTCTGAGTCACAACCACATCTCAAGACTAGTGTCACGTACCACCAATCCACACCACCCTAGTGTAAGGATGTGTTGACCTACAAGCCAAGAGTCCAAAGTATGCATAATAGGGCCTCAAGTCCTATTTACAAAACTTAGCTATGCTAACCCCAAAGTGGCCTTAGTGCATTCGCACTAGTCACTCCATGACCGTTGTGACCAATGCTATTGGCACCTATCTAGATGTCCAAGAATATAATACTTTCCCCTTATCAATGATTGCTATCCTGCAATATCCTCGCGAACAAAGTGGGAAAAACGACTCTTTGACAAACATTCCGTGAAGGGAGTGAGCCCTGAAGTGAAAGCATAAAGCGCAACCAAGAGCTATAGTGAAAGAAGCAAGAGCGAGAGAGAGAGAGAGAGAGAGAGAGAGAGAGAGAGAGACGCAAGATGTGAGAACTCCAACAGTCACAATGTGAAACCAGCCTTTCCTTTATTCAAAATGTCACTGAGAGAATAAATAACGAAGTGACAGCGATGGGTGCTTGCCACTTGCAATGTACAGGTGTACAGGTAACTAATACACAGTATGGGTATTGTTAGTATAACTAATACATGGGTGGCTAGGCATAGGCGCCTTTACCCCCAACCTCCTCCCACTTAAAGGCAAATGTGCCTCTAGCAAGGAGAACAAGAAAAAGGTGACAAAGTTCAAATGCACATAAGTACAACAAGATAAGAAAAGGCGTCGTATCATCTAACACCCATCACTTGTCATCAACGACCTTCTAATAAAGTGGTAATGCATCTCAATGTGCTTCGTCTTCACATGGAAAACCATATACTTGGCCAACTAAATGGCACTTATAGAATCCAAATGCAATGTACAGACCTCATCAATAATGCCAAGGTCTACTACCAAATAGCCTAACCAGACAGCCTCCGTTACAAGCCTCAGTGGCTGCAACATACTCTGCCTCTATAGTAAAGAGAGTTGTGCATTTCTGCACCCTGAACATCCAAGAAACAGCACCTCTAGCAAAGGTGAAGACATAGCCGAAGGTGGCCTTTCTATTATCTGCATGTCCTACATAATCAGAGTCAGTGTATCCCACAACTCCTGTATCCTAGCCACCCTAACAGACACATAGCTGTTGTGCCCTTCAGGTACCTCATGATACCCTTGACAGCATCTCAATGCCGTCGGCCAAGTATAGCCATATAGCGTGCTACAACTCCCACTACAAAAGCTATGTCATGGCGAGTGGCTATGATGGCATACATCAAACTGTACAGTGCGAATGCATAAGGGATCTTGGCCACCTCAGTCCTTTGTTCATTAGACTTCAGACAATCAACCTGACTACATTCACCTGAGAAGGTAAAGGACAACCAATAGGCTTAATATCCTATGGATAAAGCCGCTCAAGGACCTTCTGAATGTACTCTTGTGACAACTAAAGTAGCCACTTAGAGCGATCACACGTGATGCGCATCCCAAAAATATATGAGGCATGTTTCATATCCTTCATCTCAAAGCTCTTATTGAGCTGGCCTTTTAAAGCATCCAACTCATCATGAGCACTCCCACCAATCAACATATCATCCACATAAAGGATCAAAATTATAAGATTGCCATCACGAGCCTTCTTCGTGTATAACCACCGATCCATATCACTACACGAATATCCCTATGAATGCATAAAAGTCTCAAACTTGTGATACCATTCCCTAGATGTTTGCTTAAGACCATAAAAGCTCTTTCTCAATCTGCACACTAGGTGGACCCTGCCAACTTCTACAAAGCCCTTAGGTTATTCCGTATAGATCTCATCATGCAAGTCCCTATGGAGAAAAGCCGTCTTGATATTCATTTGATAAAGTTCCAAGTCAAACTGAGCAACCAAAGCCAATACCAAGCGTAGGGTAGTCATCTTCACAATAGGAGAAAGACTTCATCAAAGTTTACATCATGCTCCTACTTAAAAACCTTAGCAACCGATTTGGCCTTGTATACCAACTTGGGGTATCCATGGATAATTTTCAACTTGTACACCCACTCGCAAAGCAAAGCATGCTTGCTACTAGGCAAAGCAATGTGGTTTCACAAAGTAAAGCCAAATGCTCATACTTGAAGAAACAAACCATGAACAAGTGGACCTTTATAATGAAGCTCTCAAAAATCTAAATTTGGCAATTCCTAAAATTTAGGAGATAAGTATTTTTTAAAGTTGCTCAAATGAAAATTATATTCGCATCCAAGGCTCCGGAATTTCGCAAGGAACAACTTTGTCTTCAGTAGCTACCTCAAATTCTTAATCATTTGAGAGATTTTTAAAGTAGAAGGTTTGAAAACTTCTTTCTCTAGAAAAATAACATGTGGCATCTAAAAGAGAACATGTGTCATTTTGAAGAGACAAGTGTCCCTACACTTGTCGTTTTCAATAAACACTTATTATTTTTAGTCTCTACTTGTAAATTTTGAGCACCCAAGCCCCACACCTATATATTGGAGGACTCTCGCTTCATTTGAAACAAGCTCTCGTACTGAAATTTCAGCCGCATGCTTTGTTCTCTCCTATCTATCTCTTATCCAAGAAACACTTTCTACTTAGCTTAATCTAATTCAAGCACTAAAGAAGAGAATCAACTTGTTGCTCGGAGTTTGCAAAAATTAGGGTTTCAAAACCCTAGTTTTTGGAATTGCAACAAATCAACCATTTTGTATATGGTTCAAGCACTTGGTACTCTTGGTTTTGTTTCAATAAATTCTTGAAAAGAGAGAGGAGTCGATTCCCCTCTCAACGTGGTGTCGACTCTTTTCTCTCTCTCTCTCTCTTCCCTAATTTTTCATGGTGATAATTGATCAAGTTGGTTAAGTTCAAAGTATTGTTATTCTCTTATTCTTCCCCGCACTTACATTGGTATCAAAGCAAGGACTTCTTCTTTGCAAGAATTTATCTGGGTGACAAGATCGTTGGACTCAATTTTCTCACCATGTCAATAGGCGAAGAGAAGAATTTTGATAAACAAGTCGAAGGCTCTCAACACCCTGTATCAATATGCTTCTCTAATTATGAGAAGATACAAAGATACAATGAGCTAGAAACTGATCCAAAAATTCAAGCTTTAATGGAGAGAAGGGCTAAAGCACGGGCTGAAGCGAAGGTCTTTGAAGATTTCCTTACCGAGAAGGCTCTTAAGATAGATGGTATTACGGCTGCAAAGGCTTACTTTAACATGAAGAATATCCATGTTATTGATGCAACTAAGTCTACAAAATGTAACATATCACCTATTGTTTGAGGATCCACCCAAGCAATGACTTTAAAGTCTCATTATACACAAGCTATCTCCTCTTGTCCCAAGAATCCCTCCATGGAGAAGGGTGCTGAGTGTCTCGCCTAAAGACACTGCTTGCACTCCTAAGTGTGCAAGCAAAATACCGGTGGAGCGATGCGAGTGTGACCGAGTTGTTCAGGTACCTTGTACGTACGCTTCATTGATTTCTTTTCGGCACTATGAGAAAGTCAAAGAATATGCTATTTCCATGGTAGTTGAATCTCCAAAGATGCTTTTGGTAAAGGAAAACAATACTGAAAGAGACTTCAAGTTTGGAGAGAGGAGTGTCAAGTTTGATGTTTTCTATAGTAGGAGAGATTCTCAGAAAGTTGTGTCTTTTACTAGGCTGGTTGATGCTACTTTTGGTGGTGAAAATTATACAGAAAAATCAAAAATTAGAATGATTAAAATGCATCTAAAGGATGCTGCTTTGAATTGATGGCTCAAAGTTGTTCAAGGGAAAAGGAATCCAAGAATTCGAAAGAGTTTAAGGAGATGTTCAATAAGAAGTTTTTGCCTTCATTCTTGAAGCTGATGTGCAACAAGAATGGAATGAGCTAAGGCAAAGCCATGGAGACAATGTTAAAATATATATCAACAAGTTTGCAAACGTTTCTCTTAAGTTTACATCTCTTAATGAAGTTCCTTCCAATATGGAGATGAGAAAGTTTATCGATGGATTACATCCAACAATACGGCAAGCTATCAAGATGACAAAGCCTGATACTTTGGAAGTTACTCCCATTCGTGGGAAACTCCAAATTGAGATAGGAGATTATGTAGATCGTGAGAGTTTGGTCATGGGAGATCTTGGTCATTGTGATGTTGTATTAGAAATACCTTGGCATAAAAGAATAGATCCAGCCATTGATTGGAATCAAAATAAGTTTAGATTCCCTTTTAAAGGTAAAAATGTATCTTTTGATATAGGAATGAAAGGAAACTCTCTTTCCATCTTATCTCATGTACAAATTTGTAAAGCAATGAAAAAGTCTATTTCCTCGTACTTGATTTTTAATAAAAATTCTAATAAAGAGTCTATAATTGAAGAATCTATCTCAGATATGAATGAGGACCGAATCAGTTTCTAAAAGGAGTATGAAGATTGTTTTGCACACACTTTACCTGACAAGTTATCCACCAGAGAAGCCAGAAGATCATCACATTGATCTCATTTCTAGGAGCTCACCTCCAAATAGGCCACCCTATCATGTGAGTCCAACATAACAAGAGGAGATCATGAAGCAAGTGAATGAGCTCTTGGAGAAGGGTCTAATAAGACCCAATTCCTCACCTTTTTGCTCTCCAACCCTCTTAGTGCAGAAGAAAGATGGATCTTGGTGCATGTGTATGGACTACAGGGTCCTTAACAAAATTACAATACAGAATAGGTTTCCCATTTCAATAATTAATGATATCTTGTGGATGGATCCAAAGTATTCAGCCGGATTGACTTAAAGAGTGGCTATCATTAGATAAGGATTGCTCCTCAAGATGCTCATAAAACAGCATTCAAGATAACTTTTCGTTTGTATGAGTTTCTTGTGCTACCATTTAGTCTCAGCAATGCTCTTGCAACCTTTAATAGAATGATGAAAAGAATTTTTGTTGCACATCAAAAGTTTACAAATACTTCTTTAATGATATATCGGTTCATTCAAAAGATGAAGAATAGCATAAGTAACACTTAAAAATATTGTTTCAGAAACTCCGTAAACACAAACTTTATGTCAATGGCAAAAAGAGTAAGTTTTTTCTAGAAAAGATTCATAGCTTGGGCCATAGTGTATCCAAAGATGAAATTCGGAAAGATACAAAAAAGTCCAGGCCATTGTAGAATGGTCAGAATTGACTAGAGTTCATGAAGTTCAAAGTTTCTTGGGATTATGCTCTTATTACAGGAGATTCATTAAATGGTTTGCAATGGTTGCTAGACCATTGCATGATTTAACCAAGAAAGCAGTGGCATTCCGATGGACCAAACTAGAAAATGAAGCTTTTAACGCTCTAAAGTTCTATATCAGCAAAGGACCTATTTTGATTATACCTAATTTGTTAAGACATTTGTTTGTGGAATGTGATGCTTGCATTGGTGCAATCTTAAACCAGGAAGGGCATACAGTTGTTTATGCAAAAAGAAGGTTGTAAAATGTGAAAAAAAATGCTGCTACCTATGAAAAGGAGTTAATGGCCATCATTCAAGCTTTAAAAGATTGGAGACACTATCTTTTACTTGGAGAATTTCTCATCGAGGCAAAGCATGACAGATTGAGACATTTTTCTCAACCAACCAAACATTTTTGAAAAGCATATTCGATGGGCCAATTATTTAGCTCAATTTAACTTTCAAATCTGCATATTCCTAGAAAGCAAAACAAGGTAGTTGATTCCCTTTCAACAAGATCTCAGATTCATGTCATGTCTATAATTCATCATATCCATTTCACTAGTACAAGGGACATGTATGCTTTTAATGCAAATTTTAAAATCATTTCGGAGAATTTACAACTCGATAAAAGGGTAAACCCTTATGTTATTAAAGATGGGTTTCTTATGATGAAGAATAAGTTATGTGTTACTAAAGATTTCACGCCTAAACTAATGGAAAAATGTCATGCAGCACCTTACATGGCTCATTGTGGTATTCCGGCCACAACCAAGGCACATGAAAAATATTTCATTTGGCCAAGTCTTTGACAAGATATTGAGCAATTTATCAAAGAATGTCCTGTGTGCCAAAAGATTTAAGTTTAATCACCAAAAGCTTGTAAGGCTTTTGCAACCATTACTAATTCCGAGCCAATCTTGGAAAAGCATTGCTATGGATTTTATTTTAGACTTGCTAAAATCAGCAAATGGCAATGATGGCATATGGACTATTATTAACAGGTTTAGCAAACTGGCTCATTTTATTCTAGTCAAGAAGACCATTAAGTCTCAATATATGGCTGGAATATTTATTCAACAAATCTTTAAGTATCGTGGGTTACCACAATCCATTGTGGGTGATAGAGATCCATGAACCACTAGTCTCTTTTGGCAAGCTCTTTTTGAAAATTTTAATATAAAGCTTACATTTTCTTATTCTTATCATCCTCAAACAAATGCTGAAAGTGAGATAGTGAATCTCACAAAATTGGATATACTGAAGTGCTATTACCATGAAGCTAACCAACAATAGGAAAAGTATTTGCCTTTGGTAAAATATACCTATAACAACACAGTTCATACTTCTTTGGATAAAGCATCATTTGAGATCATATATGGAAAACCACTCTTATTACCTATTCTCAAAACCAAGAAGTAGATATTTCATGCCAATGAGTTCATGCATGATATGGATACAGCACTCGGCTAAGTTAGATGAGCTATCTAAAGATCTCAAGAAAAACAAAAAAAAAAAACAGTAGATAAGCATCAAAGGCAATTGATTTTACAAAAAGGAAATTGGATATGACTGAAATTTAGCAAAGCTCGTCTAAAAAGCTCTAACAAGCCTTTATCCGGAGTCATTAAGCTCGCAACAAGAAATTATGGGTCATTTCAAGTCACTAAAAAAATTAATGATGTTTGTTACAAGTTATAACTTACAAAGCATTGGAGAATTCACAATGCTTTTCATATCCATCTTCTGAAGCCTTATGAAGGGCCTTCATCATTGGAACCTGTAATAGAGGATCCACCTGAAGTAGATGAACAGGAGAAGATACTTCAACCAAAGCAAATAGCCTCTCATATGATCAAAAAATAAAAAATAAATATTTTTAGAAAAATTCTTTTAAAATTTAAAAATTGCTCTTATTTAGATTCTAAAAGGATGCCATAAGAGTATTCTAAAGACTATTCAAAAATATTCACAACTTATGCCAAAGTTGTAGGATCAAAAATACTTCAAGCAGCGTCTTGAGAACGAGACAGATTTCAAGAGAGAGGGATATAACAAACCTTTTGTATATCAATTATTACCAAGACATATTGGCTCAATGGTACCAAATCAATTTGATGCTCATATACTTTAAAAGGTGATTTATATTATTTAAGTATTTCAAGACATGATTAAATATTCATCTTTCTATTTAAGGGTGGCCAATGGCCAGAACGCCCTAAAATTATACTTGCATCATCATTGATGAGATGCCCAAGAGAAATTTAAAGTTTTAGTCACACGGTCAGATTGACCAGAAAGCTCAGATGATTAAGACTTTTACATTGAGTGGTCACATTAACTAGAAGCCTATATAATGAGTGGTTTCAAAAAGTATCGAAGAAATAAACCATGAACCAATGAGCCTATATAATGAAGCTCTCCAAAAGCTAAATTTGCCAACTCTTAAAATTAAAAAAAGTTACTATTTTTTAAAGTTGCTCAAATGAAAATTCTATTTACATCAAAGGCTCCAAAATTTTGCAAGAAACAATTTTCCTTCAGTATAGACATCTCAAATTCTTAACCATTTGAGAGATTTTTAGAATAGAAGGTTTGAAAACTTCTTTCTCTAGAAAAGTAACACATGGCATCTAAAAGAGGACGTGCTATTTTGAAGAGACAAGTGTCTCTACTCATTTTCAACAGACACTTATCATTTGTAACCTCTACTTTGCACTTTTGAGCACCCAAGCCCCACGCCTATATATTGGAGAACTCTCTCTTCATTTGCGACAATCTCTTGTACTGAAATTTCAGCTGCATGCTTTGTACTCTCCTGTCCATCTCTCATCCAAGAAACACTTTCTACTTAGATTGATCTAATTCAAGCACTAAAGACGAGAATCAACTTGTTGCTCGGAGTCTGCAGAAGTTAGAGTTTCAAAACCCTAGTTTTCAAAATTACAAGAAATCAACCCTTTTATATACGGTTCAGGCACCCGGTACCCATGGTTTTGTTTCAATAAATTCCTAAAAAGGAAGAGACGCCGATTCCCCTCTCAACGTGGTGTCAACTCTTCTCTCTCTCTCTCTCTCTCTCTCTCTCTCTCTCTCTCTCTCTCTCTCTCTCTCTCTCTCTCTCTCTCTCTCTCTCTCTCTCTCTCTCTCTCTCTCTCTCTCTCTCTCTCTCCTAATTTTTCATTGTGATAATTGATCTAGTTGGTTAAGTTTAAAGTATTGTCATTTTCATGTTCTTCCCCGGACTTACAATACCCCTTTCATCACAAAACTACTCAAAGGCTTTAGAGACATACTTACTCCCATTATCTAACCTTAGATATTTTAATCCCCAACTAGTTCCCAACCAAAACAAGACCACACTGAAATATAGCCAAGACTTCTAATTTAAGCTTAATAGGGTATACCTAGACCTTATGTGTATCGTCATCAATGAAGGTAACGAAACACTTCGTGCCACCTAATGACTTGCAGGGCATGGGTCCACACGTATCTAAATGAATAAGAGCCAAAGGCTCACCTATGCATATCATACTAGACTTTTTATGCGTATTACATGTTTGCCTACTATATAAAGAATGATCACAAGACTCAAAGCACTTATAATCATCAAGCAAAAGATATTGCAAACAAGTAATCATTTTCATTTTCTTTCAAGGACATAAGCCCAAGCGGTGATGCCAAAAAGATACATGTGAAACTACATCTGCTACCTAAACATGGTCAACTGACCCAAATACAACCAAGAGGTAGAGAACATTGGACTTAGCACCACGTGTAATGACAAGATTCCCATGGGTAATCTTTCATGAGAAATCACAAAAAAAAAAACTACATAGCCTGCATCATCCAAAGTGCCAACAAAACAAGGCTCTTCATAAGAGCCGGTACATGGCGTACATCATGAAGAGTAAACATGCTACCTGAACCAAATTGTAATTGGACATGACCAATACCAACAATCTCTAATACTAGGGTCATTATCCAAACAGACATATCCAATCATACTACAATAGGAGTGAAACCACTCTCTATGAGAGGTTACATGAAAGAAAACCCCTGAATCTATCAGCCAACGTTGAGTATACCATGATAAAGCATCAGTCGGTTGTGAGACATCACGAGAAGAAGCTGCAAGTATAAAATCATCATTAAAATCAGTCTACACAATATTAATCTCTTCAATCTCAACGCTGGACTTGCTAGCAATAATGCTACGATCATCACTTTTGTCCTATACTTTACCCTTACCCTTTTCATTGCGCTTGTACTCGCACATTTTATGGCATTGTGGCCGAATATATCCTACTTCGCCACAGTAAGTAATGACAAGTCAATGAGGACTTACGGCCATGAGACTTACTACGAGATTGTCCACGTGATTGAGAACGAGACTGTTGAGAGTCTCTCCCACAGCGGTCATTACCGCTCCTGCCATTATTTCCTCTAATTGTCAAAGCATGAGAGGTATGGGAAGCATCAATATTCTTTTTATTACCTCGTCATTCAAGAGTAAACTCTCTACATCCTGTAACTTCAGCCCATCAATAGGCATATTTACACATAGCAGTACGAAATGTATCCCATGATTCAAACAACGTAACTAAGAGGAAGAAAAGGGAAAGTTTACCTTTGAATTCAATCCTTACGAAGACAAATGGCTGAGAATAGAATGAAACTCATTTAAGTCGGCTGACATGGAAGTACCCTCCTTCATACGAAGGTCCATGAGTTGCTTCGGCCAATACATCTGATACATTGAGCTTTGTTTGTCATAGACATTGCGCATCTTATCCCATAAGGACCATGCAAACTACCCATCACAGACAACCTTATAGAAAACCTACTTACAAAGGAACAGAATGATCGTGGACTTACATAGCTCATCCAGGTCAGTCCAACCCTCCTTCATACGAAGGTCCATGAGTTGCTTCGGCCAATACATCTGATACATTGAGCTTTGTTTGTCATAGACATTGCGCATCTTATCCCATAAGGACCATGCAAACTACCCATCACAGACAACCTTATAGAAAACCTACTTACAAAGGAACAGAATGATCGTGGACTTACATAGCTCATCCAGGTCAGTCCAACCCTCTGCATCAATACATTTAGGCTTGACACCCTCATGTTTCAAAGGCTTAATCTGCATTTTCTGCGCTAAAACTTGTCAAATTTGGGCCTTCCAACGGCTATAGTTGGTGCCATCTAACTTGTCAATATTAAAGATAGCACTATCAATGAAACCACCAACCATACTACACCAAGCAAATGCACAAAAGGGCAAAACAGACTACTGTAATAACTCCCAAATCAACCCCAAAACCTCTGCCACATCAAGCTGAAAACAAGAGGTACTAACCAAGTAATGAACTATACACAAACTCAATGCAAAGAATTGTCAAATGGAGGTGATTGCTTACGTAAATAGTGCAGTAAACTGCAATTACAGCATGAAGTTTCTTTGATAAAATAGCATTCACCCCTGCTTATTACAGTAATGAAAAACCTCTATAAAACTAAGCAAATGAGTGCTCAAATTAGCCCCATAACATTCCAATACATTGGCATAGTATCCCCAAATGATCCAGCATCCAATAGACATGAATAGGCATCATATGGCCATCACCAATGAGCATGAAGCATGAAGACAGGGGGCTGCCCTCTTTCTCACAGCTTGTGGACTATTATTCACAGTCAATGGAGCTAAGGTATGAACTCAACCTTAGTGCCAAGTGTTGAAACAATGCCAAGACTTAATGCTGAGCATCCAAGAGTGGTTTCAAGTTCTCAGTGTGTTAGAGTTTAGCATTCCCTGGACACAGTTTCAGATCTGAGCAGTTTTGCAGCAGTTTCTCCGGGCAGTCCACGTGGATTCAGTTCATACAGTAGGCGTCACGGAGCTCAAGTGCCATGTGGCACAGTCAGCCAGTTTGCTGCAATCGGACAGCTGCTGTCTAGTCCGCCGCATTAAATGCAGCTGACCTGCATTATTTTTGGCATTTTTCCTGGCCTATTTATTCGCCCTGATTTCAGCAATCTCCAACAGTTGTTTTCACAGATTTCAGGCTGCAAACCGTGGAGCCTACCCTCAAGACTGACTGAGACTGAGATCTTTGAGGTGGAGACATAAGCAGATATTTTCTCTGCACCCGTGTATATTTCTGCATCCTTATACAGCATTCTTCACTACAGATTTTGTGTGTTTCACTGTCTCTTTCTCTCTTCTTTTTTTTCGTGAAGATAATTGAATTAGATAGTGAATATTTACATCAGACCATCAGGTCAACATTCTGTCTATAGCAGTTATTTTCTATTACATCAGACCAAGATGTCAACGTACTCTGTCTCTCTCACTCTTTGTGTAACTAAGTAACCAATATTTACATGAGACCTCTGTCTCTCTAACTCTTTGTGTAACTAAGTAACCAATATTTGCATGAGACCTGCAGGTTATTAGAACAACCTATTACATGAACAGTACCATCAGATCACACAGGAGCAGCTGGAGTAGAGCGAACAATCGCCATCCAGGGAGCAGCAATATCCGGAAGAACCAGGTCCGCTGACATCATAGAGGAGATTTGCCACGACACTATTCCTCGCACACAGGCCACATGCCCATGGATGCCCGATGCTAAATCAAAAATAAAGGCATTGCGAGTACGCCATATATGCCACAGGGCTGTCCATCTAGGGAAATGAAATAGGCAAGAACAATCTGAACTTAAAGAGGGCATAGAGGACATATCTCCCATAATCCACGAACGAACTGATAGGCGGTGCTGAGTCACGAAGGACCAAACATGGGAAATGAAATTCTAGATCTGTCGCGCAACACAGCAGGAGACAAAGAGGTGAAGCAATGTCTCATCACACGTAGTGCAGAAAACACAACGCCCAGCAGAGATCTTTCAGGCACAGAGCACTTCGCCAGTTGGAAGACCCCCAATGAGGTCCCGTATCAGGGAAAAGTGTTCTCTTTCTCTCTCTCTCTCTCTTCTCTCTCTGTTCACTCTTTGTCTTGGTCATTCGCTTCCAATTTGCTTCACTCTGACATGGTATCAGAGCATTGAAGGGCTAACCCAAGGTGGACCCATCAAAAGAGGAGGTTTCAGCCCGACACAAGGCTACGTTTTCAACGTTCCAGTGCGAGCAAGAGGGCTGCGCATCAAAACAAGGATGAGGCAAGCGTGGGCGTCCAAGAAAGGAGAGATTTGTTGCAACCCCTGCTTGTTTTTGCTATTAGAGAAGGAAGAAGGCTGCGTTTTGGGCCTTCACATGCAGATTTTACCTTTTCACCGCCTCCGGTAGGTGAAGAAGGAGCAGGACGAGCACAAAAAGCCCTAGCAAGTTGTATTTTCACAATCAGAGGGGGCTGCATTTTGTGTTTTGTGCAGGCATTGTAGGTGAAGATGTCTTCCGAGGCCAACACAAAGTTTTCAGCATTTGATTGTAAATCTTTATAAGTTTATTGGGATTGTCTACTAATCTTGAATTAGTGCAAGTCCTTGTTAACTAGATACATAATTTGTTTGTTCCATGAATCTCAATCAATTGCTTTCTTACTAATCTGGACCGGAAGATGCCTGCCTTACCAACTCTTCCATCAGATCAAAAGCTTGATGGCAAGAATTACCACATCTGGTGGGTCACGATGCTTGCCATTCTGGAGTCCTATGATTTGGCACAGCTTGTTACGAAGGCTATTCATCGTCCTTCGCAAGATGAGTCCAAATTCTCTTCCGATGATGAAGTGGAGTTAGCAAAGGCTCAAGCACATTGGGATAAACTCAATGCTCGCATTCGCTCATTTTTATTTCTCTCATGTACTACAGCTGTTATCTCTCATATTGAGCATTTGACGGTGGCTCGAGAGATATAACTGGAGCTTTATCAAATGTACAATCGGATGACCATCATGAAGTGCGTTTCTTTGGAAGTATAGATGTGGACAATGAGTGTCAACAAGTCATCTTCTATACGAGTGCATATCACCATCTTGAGACAGCTTCAAATGCAAGTTTAAAACGCTAGGAAGGTGATCACTTCTGAAGACATAGCTATAACTCTGTTTTCACAGTAACTGCCCCATTTCAGTGGTTTTTATTCTGCCTTGATTGCTTCACGGCGGTCTGAGACTCTTCGGTGGGCAGAGTTGGTTCCTATGGTCTTGGACCAAGAGGAACAATTGAAAGGGACCAATGCTTCCAAATCTAAGGCATTGGTTGGTCAGTCCTCTCAAAAGAAGGGGAAGGACCAAAAGAAAAAGGAGGACAAATCTAAGAAGGACAAAGAAAAGGAGTCTTGTAACATTTGTGGCAAAACAAGTCATTGGAAGGACTGCCCTAACAAGGAGAAGGAGAAATCTTCAAAGGATTCCAGAGCAGTGGTTGCTCTCTCATCAGTTGCTTTCCTCCACTTGAAGGTGGTTGAGGATTCGCTCCTAATAGCTTCTAATGCTACGTTGACGACCCATACACTTAGGAGTGGATTGTTGACAGTGGTGCCTCCCAGCACATAACTCCTTCTTCAACAGGTGTTGCTCATTTGCAGCCTTCGCATGTCCAAATTCTCATTGGTGACAGTTCGTCTATTCCTATACAAAGGCGGAGCAACATGCATCTTATTCAAGATGAACGTGGTGGCGCCCATACCTCCAAGGTACTTTATGTACTAGCCTTAGGGTACCATCTGCTTTCAGTGCATAAGATTTGCACCCTTGACCTCTTGGTCGAATTTGATGTGGATTCTTTTTGAATTCTTGAGGATCGAGACAAGTTCTTTCTTCAGGTTATGAGAAGAATGGAGTCTACAAGTTGCAGTCTTCTTCTGCCTTGACTTCTCTTCTTCTTACCTCACAAACTCAATCCGAGCTTTGGCATACTCGATTCGGCCACCTCAATTATGATTACCTTCAGAAGGCGTCAAAGGGATAGCTTGTTTAAGGTTTGCCGAAAATTGTGGTAAGCCAACAGCCTTGTGTATCCTGCATCCATGGGAAGCAAACTCATAATGCTGTTCTTAACAAGGCTTTGAGGCGGTCTGTCGCACCCTTGAAGCTTGTTTCTACCGTTCTTTGTGGACCAATGAGAATGAGGATGGAGTCCCTTTACGGGAGCTTGTATTTCATGCTCATTGTGGATGATTATAGCAGGATGACATGGACTTATTTCATGAAGCTGAAGTCAGAGGCTTTCTCCAACTTTAAAGATTGGTTGCTCTTTGAGGAGAACCGATTGGGCTGGAAGCTAAAGACCTTACAATCAGATAAGGATGGAGAATTTGTTTCTAATGAGTTTGCTCATTTATGTGCAAATTGTGGTATCCACCAAGAGTTTGCCAATACAAACACCCCTCAAGAGAATGGCATCTTGGAGCGGAAGAATCACAGTGTGATCGAGATAGCCTGTACCATGATGGAGCACCGTCAAACATCTCAGTATCTATGGGCTAAGGCAATGGCTACCGCAGTTCACATCCTTAATCGTTCTCCTACTTCCATTGTTGCTGATATGACTCCATATGAGGCATACTTTGGGCCTAAGCCAGATGTTTCTTACTTTAGGGTTTTTGGGTGTGATCCCTATGTTCACATCCCAAAGACATAGCGTGACAAGTTTGAAGTGGGTTCCAAACGACAAGTATTTGTGGGCTATAGCTCGTAGTCTCAAGGCTACCGATTGTATGATCCTATTAAGCAAGATGTCTACACGACCGGTAATATTCAGTTCGTGGAAGTTTCAGTCTCAGAGGGGGGTGAGGAATACCCTATTCTTGGAGATCCCGATGATAGCTAGGCGCAAGCAACTGTTCCTCTGGAACCTATGCCTCTTGAGGACTCTTCTTTGGATGACAAGCTTAGTTCTCAACCACCAGCTTCACCGATTGCTCCCCTGCCATTGGTGGATCTTCTAGAAACTTCAGCAGATGGAGAGCGACAAGGCAAGATCTGGCCTCCTCCTTGTTGGGCTCGTAACACTCTTTGTGATGCAAGGATTGAGGGGGTACTAAGGAGTCGCAGCCACAAGATGGCCCATGGCATTCTCAAAGGAACCAAGCAAACCACACTAAGCTTTTATACACTAATTACTTTTTGATGACTCATGTCATACAAGATCGGGAGCCCACTTCCACGAAGGAGGCCTTACAGCATAATCATTGGTGGAAAGAGATGGAGCAAGAGCTGGAGTCGATTGAGAGGAATGGCACTTGGTATCTTGTGCCAAACCCTCCTCATAAGAAGATCATTGGAGTCAAATAGGCCTTCAAGACTAAGTACCGCAGTGATGGCACATTGGACAAACACAAGGCCCGCCTTATTGCTAAAGGTTTTGCACAACACCCAGGCATTGATTTTCATGATACTTTTGCCCCTACAGCTCGGATGGCCATTATTCATGTAGTTCTGGCCTTGGCTAGCCATAGGAGATGGCCGATCTATCAGCTGGATGTAAAGTTTGCCTTCTTGAATGGGGAGTTGAAGGAGGAGATCTATGTTGAGTAGCCTCCCGGCTTTGGTTCTTCTGATGGTAAGGTGTACAAGTTGTAGAAGGCTCTCTATGGCCTTAAGCAAGCTCCCCGTGCTTGAAATGAGAAAATTGACTTGTTCCTCCAAGAGACATTAGGGTATCAGTGTTCCAAAGCCGACCCTCAGTTGTATGTACACATCTCAAGAGAAGGTCGGGTGTTATTTGTCCTTTATGTGGACAACTTGATTGTGATAGGTGACGATACTCAAATGGTCAAGCAAACGAAGGCAACACTTCATGAGAAGTTTGAGATGACAAATATGGAACTTCTTCACTTCTTTCTAGGTCATGAATCTATCAGACTCCAGGGGGGATCTTTATTTCTCAGCAGTGGTATGTATAGGAGCTCTTAACTATGTGTAAGATGGAGGGATGCAAGTCTCTTACAACTCTTATGGACCCAAATTGAAAGGCTACAGCTCATTCCGATTCTCCTTTGGTGGATGCTACCCGATATAGGCAATAGGTTGGCCCCTTAATCTAGCTTCTTAATACTCGTGTTGACTTATGTTATGTTGTAGGCGTGCTAGCTGGGTTCATGAGTAAACCCCCAAGATGGTGCATTGGCCTCTTCTACTACATGTGAGATACAGTGTGGCTTCGCAAGCTCCTGGAGGAGCTTGGCTGCCCACAAACAGGTCCTACTATTCTACAGTGCAACAATGAGAGTTGCATTGCCTTGGCTAGAAATCATGTGTTTCATACTCGGACGAAGCATATTGAGATCTAGTACCATTTCATTCGGGCGAAGATCCTAAATGAGACCATTTCCCTCGTCTATTGCAAGACAGAGGACAATCTTGTAGATTTGTTTACAAAAGCGCTTCCCCAGGCTTTACTTCGACAACACTCCAAATCACTTAGCCTTCTACCGTGTCCAAGATCTAAGAGGGGGTGTTAGAGTTTAGCATTCCCTAGACACACAATTTCAGATCTGAGCAGTTTTGCAACAGTTTCTCTAGGCAATCCACGTGAATTCAGTCCGTACAGCAAGCATCAAGGAACGCAGGTGCCACGTGGCACAATGGCCAATTTGCTGCAATTGGACAGCTACTATCCAGTCGGCTGCATTAAATGCAGACAACCTGCATTATTTTTGGCATTTTCTAGTCTCCAACGATTGTTTTCACAGATTTCAAGTCGTAGACCGTGGAGATTGCCCTCAGGGCAAACAGAGACTAAGATCTTTGAGGTGGAGACATACGCAAATATTTTCTCTGCACCCGTGTATATTTCTGCATCCTTATACAGCATTCTTTACTGCAGATTTTTTGCGTTTCACTGTCTCTTTCTCTCTCTCTCTCTCCTCTCTCTGTTCACTCTTTGTCTTGGTCATTCGCTTCTGCATTGCTTTACTCTGACACAGTGAGCTGCCAATGAGGAGAACATACTGGAGAAGTGCTGCTGCCCCAACCAGCCTGAAAACAAGTGCAAACTGGCATGATGTTGCAGCTGCCTTTGCTGCCCACAATGGGGCCTAAAGAATGATCAATGACCTCTAACAAGGTCCTAGATCAGGCTTCAAGAGATCCTAAGGAACAAGGGGTATTCTTACAACAAGAGTCTATGTGAGTGCATCCCTCAATCCAACACCTTCCAACCAGCAACTTATCAGCCCTCTCATCGCCCACTACTGTCTACACCACTTTCCGGAGGAAACCTCAATTCATGGAGCTTCATCAAGTGCTGCCCCTGCTGTTCATGCAGTCGTGTCAGCCAGGTGACCTGATTTGGAGAGCTTCCTCAACATCATCATCCTTTTCATCTTGCCTAGCTGCTTGTAGTCTGCCTGCACCCTGGCAACCTGATTCTACTCCTTTACCAGCTGCATTTCATCATCCATTAGGCCACCTAGCTGATCTACAACATCTTCAGAAAGTCTGCCCTGCATTTGCTGTCAACACAAGCCACCCGACATCGATACAGCAGCCAGCAGCTATAGACATCATCTCCAACCTTGTATTTGCTTCCCAGAAAACCTGATCAGCTGTTTATCACCTGCATTTTGGTGCCAGCCAGCCCCCCCTCTACAACACAGTCATCTGAGCTGTTACGATTAGCTGACATCATTATACATCCAGCTAGATTTGTGTTTTCAGCTTTCTATACTACTGGCACTTCCTCTCAAACATCATCAGACATATTCCGACTGTTGCTGCTGCATTTCAGGATCCATTCAGACTCAGAGCTTTTATTCGTATTTGAGCCCCACTGTATCATATTCAGCATACAATTTGATCATTCATTCATCACTGGCTGTAGACAGGCAGCAGATGATGAGAATGACTGAAATTGCAAATCTGGAAGCAGTCACCTGGCTGGAAACAGGTCATGACTGCAGGACAACAGGTTGCCTGGCTGTGGAAGGGGTAGAACCAGTAACTAAACAGGCCATCTGATGATGTTGAGTGCTAAGGATGCTGGTAATCAAGTTGTGCAGCTGAATCAGGGTGAAATTGCCTCTAAACAGCACCAAAGTGGTAGAAGATAGCTGATAATGATGATGGAGTAGCAATGGATGCAGAATGTGGGCAAAGGGATGTGAAGAGTGGTGTGCACATGAGAGTCCCTTTGACCAGAACAGTTGGAGCCCGAAGATGTCTCATGTGTCATACAACTGTCTGGAGTGTTGTATAAAATGGCATGAATGCCTTTTTGGGGTTGTTTTAATGAACCAAAAGATGCCATAAAATTAAGATAATGTAAAGGCAAGTTTTGATGGCTCAACACTAGTTACCATGGTCAATGCACGTCATCTCCTTTCTCTTCCCATTTGTTCTTTCCTAGTTCAAATTGCATGACAATCTCCTTCTTCTTCTTAATTTTTCTATCTATCATCTTTCATCTTCCACCATCTCGATGATCAATTTTCCAAATCCCACTTGCTTTCGCTATAACTCAACCCTTATCTTGCCCCAGAATGTGATAATTAGCATTTGCAGACAGAGTCAATAGATCCTTGAGAATCCTTAAATATCCAGTCAGACCATGCAATGCCCTTGTGCATCTATGGATGAGATAACTGCTATGTCTAGCCAAGTTAACAGCTGTTATATGTGCCCATGCTTAAGAGAGAGCAAGACTGAGCATCCGGTTTTGGTTACCAAGTCCTTGCAGTATTGTGTGGCTGATTTGAGTTTGCTGCCCCAGTTTCACCTTGTGCACATTCCCCTGAGGTTTCCTACTGTTGTATATCTGTTATCCGTTTTCCCCTAAGACTTCAGACATGGAGCAGTTAGTCATCAGCAGAGTCTATTTGCAATATTATTTTGTGAGACAACTTCAGATTGACATTTTGTACAGCACCATGGGGTGTTGTCACACTTTTAATTGATCTGCATCATATTAAAAGCCCTTTGCAAAAACCAGTAAGCCTGCATATCCTCAAGCTAATTTTGAAACAAGTCAGTTAAATGCTAAGCATGACTAATTCTCAAACGATATTCCAGGGAACATATGGTTTGGTTAATTACATCTTGACTCCCTGTAGACCTTGAGGAGAGGAGTATCTCTTGCATGTAACCATCAATATGCATATGCAAGTTTTGTTTATTAGCCACATGATGCATCGTGTATACTCACTTCTATTATAGGAAAGATTATCACAACCACTGTTTCATCCATATGTTGAAAAGCAGTGTATCATGTTAAAAAAGATGACTGGATTGCCTCAAATGGGCAATGCAATCCAGTCATTTTCTGCTAAAAGGTAGCAAGAACATACTTCAATCTTATCTTGACCATTGCATTATCTGAGAATGAACTATTTAAGCACATGAACATATCCTTAACCAATGGATGAGCACAAATTTAACTCAAGTCAGATGTTCAGCACATCCAAGAAAATTATCCAAAGATGAACATTTCATAACCATCAGCTTGATCACTCTTCATAATTCTCAAAAAGTGAACAAAAATTACTAGATCAGATGAAGCCTTTGATATGACACTTCTACGATTGCCAAGTATTTCTTCCCTCGTCCCTCTAGCATGAGAGAATCTTCCTATGCACTAGAAGCCAACTGTCTAATTATATTAGCCTATAGTGATTACAGCAATCCTGTTTGATTTCATATTTTGTTTCAGCCAGAGTTAAATCCTATCTCTCATGCTGCATTAGAGTCGGTTTCTTCAGGGCAAGTAAATATGGACTTGAATTACTTGACTGGGTGTCAATTGCAAACGTGCATATCTGTAACCAATTTAACACAGAACCTTCAGCATTTTGATGAGGCATGTGCACCATGAAGTCTCAGAACCTAACTGACAGACTCCAGCTATAAAAAATTGTGTATTTTAATGGAACAAAGCATGGCACATTACTGCCTTAATCAAGAGTAGCAACCTTGGTAATAAGGTAAGGTGGAAGTAAGTTAGTTTTGAAGTGGCAGTGACTACCCTGAATCAGAGTTGCACTTAGCATCATTTCTTAGTCAAACTAAGATTAAAAGCTTAAAAGTATAGCAAATGATGTGATAGAGAAAAAATAACATCTAAGAAGTATGCATATCTATCATACAGGAGAAAAACAATCATGAAGGATTGCAAAGTCATTGACAATTTTAGTGGTGAAAGAGCATCAGAAGCAATCAAAACATCCTGAGCAATGGTGGTCAAGCAAGTCTCAACTTGAACAAATCCACCTCATTGGTTACAATTATGCTGCTGACAAATAAGATACTTCTCCAGGCATGTATTAAAGAAAGTGTGCAACAATTTTTCACCAGCCCATAATCTGAGATATAAACCCACCAGTTCCCCAAGGTAAAACATTCACGAATATGGATGAAAACCATGGTTCAGTGACCCAGGCCACCTGTACACCCAGACCATCAAGATGCATTGCTACAAAACAAAAAAGCAAAAAACACTGTCAATCAACATAAATTCCAAAATTCAAATTCCACATCATCTCAAATATATTGATGCATATTAAAAGGATGCTTTACATAATCTTGGAAAATGGGTTCGTACTAAATCCTCCAAAACCAACTGGTCCACCTGACCCTGATACTGGAAAATCAAAATCACATAAACCACACAGAAAAACCGTCAGCCTGTGAATCAAGCAAAAACCAGCTTTAAGAATCACTACTACAGGAAAACCGCCAGTTGTAACACAAGAGAAATCAACTTTGAGGATCACTTTGCAAATTTATAGCAAATCTTGTAGAGGTGCAAACCTGAGACTCCAGCATTCTCTCTGAATAGTAACCTTCAAAATAATCATCAACTATGCAAACCAATGTCCTGTATAACAAATCAAGAAGCCATGTCAAACTTGAAGAGACATGGAGCAGAACCCTCTTGCTGATGTTGGCAGCTGTATAAAGGCATACCAAAATGCGTTTTCTTCTGGCATCATCAATAAAAGCAGTGCTGCAAAGTGAATTAATGCCTGCATGCAAAGCACCCTGATAAAATAATTGTGGGTCTTTAAGCCATAAGGATTATTAGAAACCAATAACGTACTGCATTCTTATTCCCTGTGTACCTGGCAGTATCGTACACCAGTTTTGTGACAAGCATAGGACAATAGTAAATGACGAAGTGCATTTCTACCCTCTTCACCTAGAGCTGGATAACCAAGTAAAGTCCTGGGCAGATCCTGCACATTACAAGTCTTTGTTCCTTAAAACAAACCATAAAGAGCAGGTGGATGAAAATGATACAGCAAAAATCAATCACCTTCTCTAGTTTGCTGCTCCATTTCTTGAAAGCATCACAATCGTTGATGTTACGACCTGTAGGAGTCTTGCATATTGTCAAGAGTGCTTGGTAATAATTCTCCACCCTAGATATGCTTGAGCCTACAAACACTTGCCACACCTGTTCAAGTATCTGTAAGCTGCTGAGCTACCAGTTTCGACATATATTAGACATTTAAGTTGTGTTACCTTGCCCCTCAAGGCAGTTGGGACACCTCCTCGAACAAGTGCATCCAACTCCTCTTTCCATAAACACTGTTCTTCTTCTTGACCCACAAATTTAGCAGAAGCCTCAGATAAGTTGTGAATACCATCTGACAGATCTGTTCACTCAATATCATAAAACTCCTCTTCTGATTCATCTTCTGACACAACAGAGAGATATCTGCTAGGACTCGGCACTTCAAAAGCGTCAACTTCAGGAGAAGGACTCGTGGCAACTGCTCCTAAGGAATCAATTACTTGTATCTTTATCCTCTTTTTGACAAACCGATGATTCAGAGCGCATTCTACAGGCCATAGGTTTGATTGAAATGGCTCCCATGTCTCAGATTGTATAGATACTTCCTGTTTGGAGACTCCATGCGTAGTCCTATGCACATGAGTGTCAAGCATTCCTGCCCTTCCATTGGCATCAGTATGTGCAGATTCCCCATGAGTTGTCAAAAATTGTTCCCACCTTGCAGATCTTTCTGCCTCTTCTTCCTAACAAAAATCCATGTTACAAACATTTACAGGCTACAAGAAATTCAGCAACAGTAGAACAAAAGTATACCTCATGAATGATAGCATACTTTCTATAGCATTGCAGATGCTGATGCCGAACAACAAATCCATAAGCATCTCTGCATCCAGGTGACAACCTTGAGTGAAACAAAACAAAAGGATCGGATAGCGAGGCATTAATTACACAAAAGCTACCTGACCGATTCTGCATTTGTAGCAGCATCCAAAATTTTTGTGGCACTTCTAGTCATGGCCTCATTGAGATTAGTCTCACTACTCACTCCCAGAATAAAATCAAGCTTGAAACACTAAGGCTTTAACCCTTATCACCAAGGGTCTTTCGTAATTGGCGCTACTTCTAAAAAAGCTGATTTTGAGCTACAGATGCCGCTATGAAAAGTCTGAGTAAAAAGACTTTACCCTGGGATTGAATGATCAGATGTAATCTTTGACGGTCTCATATAGGTCTTTGGCCTTTGAAAACTTTATCGTCCTTCTTCATTTTCGTGGATATTGTTGAAGACTCTCTCTCTCTCTCTCTCTCTCTCTCTCTCTCTCTCTCTCTCTCGAACGCGAACGTGCACGCAACGAGCTCCCTTTCGAGATTGCCTTTAGAGTTCTAGCGTTTTCCGATCAGCGCTCGCCTTGCAGCTTCAAACAATGACGCAATGTATCATCTGAATTACGTTAAAACGGGACGGACAGTGGGGAGAACGAAGCAAAAACGAGCTGAGAGGAGCATAAATAGGAAATTGTCTTTCCTTTGGATCGCTAAAGCACATTGACTAAGCAGCCAGTTCGCTGATCGTCGATTCTTAGCTGCAAGTTACTGAGAAACAAAGCTCTCAACGCCGTGCCAAAGTTAAAAAGGAGTAAGAAAGGAACAATGCAAGAGAAACGATGGTTGTGAACCAAAATGCAGGTTGTCATAGCCATAAGCTTCGGCTTTGTCTTCGAAACAATACGAGACACGATGGAGAGAGAGAGAGAGAGAGAGAGAGAGAGAGACAGGCTGCAGGACTACGTTCACACAAAGCTTGCGCAAGCCTCGCAGAATGCGCCTTCACCGTCTTCCTTTTCCGCGCATGATGGCCGCTGAAGCCAGGCACGCTCTCCGTTTCATGACTGTCATCCTGGAGGTTTGCTCGTCCGCCAGATCGCCTAACACGCAAACGCGAAGCCACGCACAAACCTAGACCTGTCACCTGACCTGCCCCGCATGTCGGGCATCGAGGTCGTACAGGCTTGCAGGAAAGAGACGCAAGACGGAGACAGCTCCCTTCCCGAGGACGGGGACGACTGACAAACAATGGTGCTCCCTCTGTCCCCCATATGGCCCCCACCACCTCAATCAGAGAAAATTTAAAATAAATTTGACTTTTTCGAATTATAAAGATCTATAGAATCTTTTTGTCAATATATAACTTTAATAGAAAAGAATCACATTTTCTTTTTTAATAATGCGCTTTGAATCTTATCTGGATACTCTGCTATTTGAAAATATGCACATTCATCGTAATGCGATGAACAGGCATAAGCCAGAAAACCTCTACCTGCTGTTAAGCAGATTCTTAACGGCTACTTGCTGCACTTGCTCCCAAGTCCCTTGATCTTAACCCTCTCAAGTCTCAGCATAATAACATTGCACTTCTTCTTTACGTTTCTTTGCCACCTCAGCTCTAGGGATATCCTTTTTCTTTTTCATGAGAACTCGGTTCATCTCAACATCCCTTATCAAATTTTGAATCTTTCTTCATCGTTTTCTCTTTATCTCAAAATAGTGCTCCATGCATACCGATTGCCTTAGGCCGGTTACACACCGGTCTATGGACGAACAGGAGCTGTAAGCTGTCCACTACTTTGTTTACACACTAAACTGCGCCCAAAAACATCACGAAAAGGAGGTTCGCCCATTGGTAATGAATGAGAGGTGTGAGGGGATTGGTGGGGGTTCAATTCCTGTCAGTCTCGCAGGCCACTTTTTGGAGAAAGGTGTTGTCGTCTTGTACATTGGGTGCGCCCGAATTTCGGGACGGGGAAGATCCCCCGCCTAGAAGTGTTCGTCACCCGCAAAAATCGGGCCCAATGGCCTTTCGACACGTAGGACAGCGCACGCCTCTTTTTCCACCCTACGTCCGTCCATAGCCCGGTGTGTAACCGGCCTTATTTAGGCTAGCTCTTCTAAGCCACTCATAGGCTGCATAGAAGACACATTAGCATAACCACTCCACCAGAGTGCCTTTATCATGACATTGTTTTGGCCCTACACTATTGTTTGAGGGTTGTCACTCTATTGGCCCCCATACCCTATATCTAACCAACAAATGAGGCCTTTCCGTACGAGTATAGTGGCTCATTTGGGATCTACACCCAACTATACCTGCTTATCCTCAAAGGCAAATATGCACATCTAGAAACCTTATAATAACCCAGCATCTCCTTTCTATCAACTTCTTTACACCATCAAGGTGAGAAAGGCAGTTTCCCTAGGCCTCCACCATCTTTCTTATTGAGCCATAACCTTTGATTATGAGCTTTGTATCAACAATCGATAGCTTATTCTCCCACTTTAAAGGATCCCATGTACTACCTAGTAGCCTTGTTGTACATGGTACATATTTGGTAATCATTATCCATGGTTCATCTATTTCTAGTTAAGGGAGTAGTTTAAAAACAAGCCTTTCATGTTTATCCGGAATTGGAAAATAAGAAGGCTCTGATTATCTTCTGGACTCTTTCCAATTGAGACGGTTGAGATGGCAAGCTCACACTTGTTGACATTGACAATGGATAGCCTAATTAGATGGACCAATGTGTCAACCACGGACTCGTCACTTGTATTTAGATAGTTACATCTACCAATAATTGATATAGTTATAGCATCAATCGATTAGTATAGTCAATTATACACTATTTAACTTAGTAGGCCACTTTTCTTTGTGTTGTATCTTGTATTGTGTGAGAAAGAAGCAAAAGAACTAGTAATAGCTCAAGCAAGTCCCTTTAGCATATAATTCGTGACATGATGTCAAAGCTACACCACAAACAGAGGCTACTTTTGGCGTCTAAAGTAAGGACAAGGAGCAAGAATTCAAGTAAACAAGCAATGGATAAGAAGCTCTCCCATTCTCTCAATTTTTTCATTGGAAAGTGTGTATGCAAGCATCGAAAGTATGGCAAAGCAAATTTCTCAAATTACCATGAGTTTTAATATGTAAGAAATGCATAGTATAAACTAAATGAGGGGTTATCTACTATTTTTTGGGCCATTTGAGGCTACTTTTGGCCCCATTTTAGCTTCCCAAGGTTATAAACAACAGTTTAGGAATATCCTACACTTTCAATGTTATCAGCCATTCTAGGGTGTACAAGATATAGATTCCCAATCTGTAAATTTTTTAGGTGCTTGCTAAGCAGTAATGCTAAGTAGTAAACACAAGGTTCATTTGCAAATAAGATGCTATTTGTATGTATTATTGAGTAGCCACTAGTAAAAAAGGCTCCTTGGTTTATTGCTATGTACTTTTTATGAATGATTGGAGAATACTTGCTTACTATGTGATACTCAAGTTTAGTATAATTTCTAAGAATAGTGAAAACCCTGTATTGAGAAGCTATATAAGAATAACCATCCATCATGTAAGTTTTGTATAATGAACTTCCTTATTGGAAAGGCCCTATATAAGTTTATTTTGGCGAAGAAAGGGAGTCGAAACTAAGTGAGCATCCAATTACAAAAGAACTAAAGACATGGAATGTAATAGATCAAAAAGTGATATATTGGTCGCCTACTATTATTGATAATACTATGCCAGTCATATAAAAATTTCAAAGAATTCTCCTATAGCTAGATTATCTTCAAGAATATGTTTTCTATAAATACAAAGGTAAGAAAGATTCAACTCAAGCAATAGCTGAATAACTGAAGAAAGTGAAGATGTCTGTAAATTAGTGTGTTTTGAAAGTAAGAAGCATTACAGATGGTAGCTATTAACACGATGCCAAATGATGATGATTTGGTTTTGTCTCCTTTAGGTGGCCTTAATCATGAAAATACCTAGAAATAGTGTGTTACTTTTATATGTTTATAGAAGTTGTTTCTAGATTTTGATAAGTTGGTCTCGCTCATGATTACTGAAAAGATTAACATTTGGGGACAATCATTAGAAAGAAAGGTAAATTTATGCAAGCATTCTACTCCAATTCATAATGGGGATTTGATAGGTTCTCTTCGAGAGGTCATGGTCTAGGATATGCAAGCGGTAATCAACAAAATTGGCTAAGTTAGCAATTTTGCTTGCATTTAGAGCTCTAGAATTATGTGAGGTATGTGAAGCATGTCTGTTTGGGAAGCACATGAGTCAATCTTTTTCACATGATGAAATTGAATACAATAATATGGATATTTAGAAACTTATGCAAAATGTATCTCTTAGTGCTGGCAAGTATTTTGTTACATGTATTGATTATTATTCTTAGTATATATAATCCTTGAAGGTTGGGGCCTACTTGTTGCAAGTAGAGGGTTTAAGTAGAAGGCTCAAGTTGGGGCCTTAAGCAATGACTTTGCTTTTGTATGTAACAAAGAAAAGGAAAGAGTGAGAGACTTGATAATTTATTAAGATCATGATGTCTATGGTGTTGAGATTTGCAATCACACCTATTGTAGCCTCTTTGGATAAGGCAGTCCTAGGCTAAGGACATGCATGCAATTGAATCCCATAGGCATAGAGAAGAAAGGATGCACCTACCCAACTCTATTTAAAATTGTACTTGCTTGTCATTTTCATATAAGGTGATTGCAATGACATTGTCATTTTGCTTTTTAGTTTAGTGTACTTATTGCTTGGTTTGCGTCCTTCAGTCAAGTCACTTTGTCTCTGTCATGTCCAAGTACATACGAGTTTGGTCTATGTTTATGAGCCTCCATAGCTACCATGCTCTAGATCCGTGTTTTTCACATGGTATCAGAGCACAGCTGAGCATGGCTTAGTATGTCTCAAGTCCTCTCAGCTCTCCTATATCATTGCCCACTAACTAATGACCTCATTTCTCAACTCTATCTTCATCAACCTTCCATGGCAACCATTGTTAACCCTCACACAAACAAGGTGAAAAATTCGAAAAATATAAAGCAGAAGACAAGGCCAAGGCAAAAGTGAAATGAAAGATGAAGGCGCACCAAGAAGAATCTGGAAGCACAATAAGTGCATAAAAGTCCTAAATCAAGGAGAGAGGCATACAAGAAAAAGCGCAAGACAATACTTTTGTAAAAACGGCGCAGGGTGCACCCCTATTTATTTTAAGAGTGCCAAGCTCTCACCTATGCAATTTGTAAAGGTAGATGGGCGGTAAGAAGGAACCTAGGAAGATAGGAAGACAATGGGAAAAAGGGCCTAGGGCCGGCCATGTAAAAAAGGGGATAAGGGGATGACCACCCAAAAGGGATTTAGGGCTTTGTATATAAAGTTGAAAAGTGAATAAGAAGCTCATTCTTGTGTGTGGCCAAAAGTGGCTCTCCTCCTCCTGTTCTTCTTCTTCTTCTTCTTCTTCTTCTTCTTCTTCTTCTTCTTCTTCTTCTTCTTCTTCTTGCTTGCTTGCTTACTTGAGCTTGGGCTTGAGAGAGGGAGTGTGAGAGTGTGAGGGAGTGAGTGTATGAGGGTGAGGGACCGGGGAGGAGAAGCTTTCCATCTTCTCCTCTCTTCTTCTCTTCTCTTCTCTTCTCTTCTCTTGCTCGTGGCAATGGAGCTTGGAGAGTGGAGCTTGAGGATGGAGCTCGCTTGAAGCTTGCCTTTGGATCATGGAGCTATTGGAGTGCTTGGGAGAGGAGGTAACTCGATCAAGCATGGAGGTAAGCTCACTACACATGTAGAGATTGATGGCACGTTGGCTATATGAGACGTAGCCATTAGTGCTCAGCTTGGAACGCTTGAAGCAATAAGCAGTCCGTGGGTCTTGGCGGTTGAGTGAGAGCCCCCATATTTTGGTTCTGTTGTGCCGGGACCAACGGATTCAAGCCTTGAGTGCTTGCGCGCTTGGAATCAAGCATTAAAGTAGGGTTTTCCTCGAACCGGTGCTTGACGTAGATAGGTAGGAAGCAAGGGAGTTTAAAGGGGTATTCGATCTTCTTAGCAAGTAGGTTTTTGGTTTTTGGACTTAGAAAAGCATGTTGGAGTAGTGTAGGCATTTCCCTTATGATTTTTTCTTGCATTTAGGTAGAATAGGAGCAAAAAATTTGGAGAATGCAATAGGGTTTTATGTTGCTATATAACAACTTGAAAAAAGAAAAAGAATGGCAAAAAATAAAATTTTGGGTTAAATATTGGTGAGCGAGCAAGACTAAGGTGAGTACAGGCCTGAGCAGGGTGATAAGGGGCCAGGAGTGGCAAGGCAGCATTTTGCATTGTCGAGTTGGAGAGAGAGAGAGAGCTTCATTGTGTGAATCTACTTCAATCTTGCCATCAAGGAGTTCTTTGCCCACCACATGTAATTCCACACCTTCCCCTGCATGAGTAGCTTGGATTTGGAGGTGCTCGACCAGTAAGAAGGTCTCGATCACTCGACGCGACGGATTTTATGGAGTTCAGCGAAAAATGTGTCGCACTCGACTCGTTCAAGTGACGGCAATTCTGGGCCGAGTCCTAGAATTGGCCCTTGGCCCACCGTCGTGTATTCAGCCCTCGGCCCTTTCCACTCGGCCCTCGGACCACTCAGCCTACTCGGCTCGGCCGAATCAACCATATGGGCCCACTATCACTCGGACACCCACCACTCGGCCTGACTGAATCAACCATTCGGCCCATTACCACTCGGACACCCACCACTTGGCCAATCCAAATCGATCATTCGGAACAACTTTGTGTGGAAGTCAATCTTAAGGTTGAGGCCCAAGGCAATTTAATGAACTCTCCTTAAGGTGGTTGCATGGACCACAAGTTAAGAGTATAGTTTGAGAAGCTGTTCTTTTTAAAAAAGACATGGTGAATCCATTTTTAAAATATATTGCAATAGAAAGACGATCTCTAAAAATGGGCGCAGGTTATTGGAAACAACGAGATCTACAACTTTTGTTTTAGACGTTTTTTCATCCGAGCAACACACAGAGAGATATCTCAAAATTGGTGTTGCAGAGTAGGTCTTGGAATAACCACATCTTGCATGAAGATCAACTCAAGTCTCTCTCCAAGAATTGAAGCTCTTGAAAGTCTATAAAAGAGGAGGCTCTCCTTGGGTGTGAGGGAGGTGAAGGAAGCATCACTTTGCATGCATCCAAGAGGAGAAGAGAATGTGCAAGTGCTACGGAAGCTTTGCTGAAATCAAGTTCCAAGAGGAGAAGAGAAGGTGCAAGTGATGCAGAAGCTCTGTTGAAATCAAGCGCCAAGAGGAGAGCCCTACACATATTGTGTAGGAGAGGAGACTCAAGAAGGATCAAAAGGTTCCAACTTCCAAGTTGTGCAAGTGTTAGTTGGTTGTATACGGTGCAAGGAACCGTGATCTTGTTTCCAAGATCTACAAGTAAGAACTGGTTTATGTGTAACGGAGGAGCTTGCTCCTTGTCAATAATATAACTCCACAAGGGGAAGGACTGGCCCATCTTCGAGTCCCTAGTGTGTTATCAATCTCTCTCTCTCTCTCTCTCTCTCTCTCTCTCTCTCTCTCTCTCTCTCTCTCTCTCTCTCTCTCTCTCTCTCTCCCCCCGCCGCCCGTCCCTCGTCTCTCGCCGTCCGTCCGAGTCTCTTCCGCCGCCCGTCCCTCGTCTCTCGCCGCCGTCCGAGTCTCTTCCGCCCGTCCCTCGTCTCTCGCCGTCCATCCGTCCGCCCCTCGTCCGAGTCTCTTCCGCCCCGTTCACTCTCTCGCCGTCTGTCCGTCCCTCGTCCGAGTCTCCTTGGCTCCATCCCCATCGGTGGGGCAGACATCGCTTATCCCTTGTTCTCCTACACTGTAGGCTGAGGAGCTTCGCCGCACCGTCTCTGAGTCCACTGATAACGTCCTACAATCCGCTCGTTCTCACCTCGTTGACCTGCAATCAGCCTCGTCTCACCACTTCAGCTACGTACAGGCGACGCGGACCATCTCTCTCTCCCTCTCTCTCGCCCTCGTCCGAGATCAGCGCCCGCCCTCGTTCGAGATCACCCCCCGTCCGAGTTCCCGCCCCCCCCCCCCCCCCCCCCACAATCCCGTCCGAGTCCATTGAAAATCGGATGCCCTCTTGTCCGACTCGGACACTGCCACCGCCACTAGCCCTGCCCATACCCGACTTTTCCTCCACCTCCCACCACCACCCATCACGCATCCACAACCACAATGAGGCCGGATGCCCACACCCCCTGAGCAAGCCCCGAAACCGTAAGGAAGGGATGGGCTCAAACAAGACATCCCCGTCACCAAGCAGCCGCACAAGGGGGGAGAAGAATGAGAAATACTCAGCGATTTGGAGCAGCATTGACAAGGTGACAGACTACCACACAAGGAAAGGCATGGAGGCCCTCCGAGATGTATGCAAGGCGCACAACCAAGACATCAGCAACATCAAGGAAATCATGGCAGCAATGTGCGCGAAAACTACACACCAAATCAGGGAGGAAATAAGCACGAAAGTGCAAGAATGGAAGAACGAAATCTACACCGAGATCACATCACACTTCACCTCCTGGAAGGTGGACATTGAAACGTCCCTCCAGGAGAGAAACAGGGTGATCGAAGAACTGAGGCACGAGCTTGATGAATATAGAAACCAACTGGACCTACTCAAGAAGGAGGAAGGAGAAATCATCGAAACAACGCCCACCAAGGTGCAATCCGAGATCAACGAGCTGAAGACACAAGTAACAAAGGAGCTCAACACGTGGGCGAATATAGTGAAACAAGCACAAGCCGAAGTGGCCGAGAACTCCAAATGGATTGAGGTAGCCAAGAAATCGCCAACAAAGAAGGAGGAGTTTGTGAATGCAGCACTGGAGGAGGAGAAAAAGAGAAAGCTTAGAGCGCTCCACATCCGGGTGGTCGGATGGAAGGAAGGGGATAGCCCCGAATATGCCCAACAGATATGTGGAAAGCTGGGAGTAGAGGACCCTCAAATAGTGGAGAATGCATGGCGTGTAGGGAAAGACCTCACCAAGGGAAGGCCTCTTATCCTCAAATTTGCCAACTTAGAATCCAGACGAGCCTTCCTCTCTAAAATGACAGCTCTAAAAGGGGAAAAAGTCTACCTGGAGGATGACCTCACACCCGCACAGGTGGCACACCGTAAAGAATGCATGCCACAGATCCTGGAGGCTCGCAAAGCGGGAAAATGGGCAGTATACAGAGATGGTCGGGTCATCATCACAGATAAGCGCCAATGACGGGGCGTGGCCTATGAGACCCACCTGAGTTTTGCAGTGTGGAACTGCAACGGAGCTATGAAGACAGATGCAGGATTATTCCAGGATCACCGGCAAGGACATCGTCCTTTACATAGAAACCCACCAAAGCCCAGGCACCTACTTACCAGAAGTGAGGGGATATAGATGGGAGACGGCATGCTGCCCTAGAGCCCGAACAAAAGGAGGGACCCAAGGGTCCGGAGGGGTGGCTGTGTTGTACAGGGAGGAGCTACAGCCCATGGTGCAGGTCATGCGAAAAGATGAGGAAGCCCGGTTCATGTGGATCCGGATACACACAGATCGCCCCCGAGACATATACATGGTGGTGTGCTATTTCCCACCAGCACACTCCCCATACGCACCACAGAAGGGCGAGTCACCATACCTACCACTGTATGAAGATATCATGCACTACTCCAGCCTGGGGGATGTCATGTTGGCTGGAGACTTCAATGCACGCACAGCACAAAGGTAGACCCCCTTCTTCGAGAGCGAAGACCACATGTACAAAGAGATTGCACCGGAGGAGATAGGACTCAATCGGGCGTCACAAGACACAGCTGAGTGCACCGAATATGGCGAACACCTACTGGCGTTAGGGGGGCACACAGACTGGCCATCCTCAACGGCCTCGACAGATGGCCCAGGTCGGATGCCCTCACATGCTTCCCACACAGGCACGCGGCCAATTGCAGCGGACAGGGGGCACATGGAGCACCCACACAGAAACTGGGAGCAAGCACAGTGGACTATATCCGTGACCCTCTATCACTTATCCTCGACGTCTAGTCCCTTAAAATATCACCTCGCCCACTCGCAGTGGTGGCTGCCGACCATGCATACCTACAATTTGACATAACCTGCAGGTATGACCTAACCCCCCTAGCAAGCAACCCCCCAAGATTCCCCAGGTACCACTTTACCAGGCTAACTGCGAGCACATACTCCGACCATCTCTATTGGAGCCTGCAAGAAATGAACCCCCACGCACCCCTGGAGGAGGTCACAGCACAGTTGGCGGGCACACTACACACCTCAGCTGCTGAATACTTCCCCCACACATCCCCCCCACCCCACACCTCCGAACAAGAATGTCCCATAGAAGAGCTGGTACAATGTAGAGTGCAGGGAAACCCGGCTCTGTCTTCAACAGGACGAAGCACGGGGAGTACACACGCATAAACAGGCACGCTTGATCTTCTATCGCCTAGTGCGACGGAAGAAACGAGCCTACCTCTCCAAAGTGGAACACGAATTCTACCAGCTATTCTTAGGACAAGAAAGCAAAGAGGCATGGAAGGCGTTTCAGGAACCCCGAGCCCAAACGCCCATCACCTCCCCGGACACTTGGCACACATATGCAACCTCACTATACCAAGTACCCAAGCAGCCCCAGCTACCCCGGCCCCTAGGGAGCAGACCCGGATCATCCACATTCTTCAGCACGAGGCGGGTTCGGGACGCCATTGACAGACTCCAAAATGGCCGTGCCCAAGACCACGAAGGCTTGGTAGCAGAGCATTTGACCCATGCTAGAGACATACTGGCACCTCTCCTAGCACACATGTTCAACAGAGCCCTATGCGAAGGCTTCCCAGCCAGTTGGTCAGCCAACACCATAATACCTATCCTGAAGGCTGGAGACCCCATGGTTCCCATGAACTACCGAACAGTCATGCTTGGCCATGTACTAGCCAAGCTCTATGGATCCATACTGGAACACGAGCTGAGCAAGTGGGCAGAGCAACACCAACACCGAGCAGCAGGACAAGTAGGGTTTAGGAGGGGGTTCTGCACCCTTGACCATATCCTCACACTGAGAGCCATCACAGAGGAGGGCAGAGCGCATGGAAGACGGGTGTACTGCTGCTTCGTGGACTTCCGCAAGGCATTTGAAATAGTCCCACGAGCGAGGCTCACGCAGAGACTACAAGAACTGGAGGTACCAACCGAAATACGATGGGGGATACTGGCACTATACGAATCGGTAACGGGCCGAGTTCGGGCACCGGGAGGGCTGTCAAAGGAGATCACCAGCACCACCAGAGTCAAGCAAGGATGCCCACTCTCGCCCACTCTATTTGGCCTCTACATTGATGAGATCTCAGAGTACATAGATAAATTGGGCGAGGTGGGATCGAGCCTGGGAGGGACACTGATACCTATCTTAGTATATGCGGATGACATAGTCCTCATTGCCAGCACACCCGAAGGGCTGTAGCGCCAACTGGATGCACTACAGGCCTTCTGCCAAGACAAAGACCTAACTGTGAACCTGGGGAAAACCAAGGTCATGGTGTTCAACACGTCAACCCAATGGCTCCGTCGGTCGGTACCCCCCTTCACATACAGTGGAGAAACCGTGGACGTGGTCCAAAGATACGTCTATCTGGGGATTACATTCTCTGGACCGAGATTTACCCTGAGAAAAGCCACGGAAGATAGACTAACCCGAGGCTATGCAGCCCTCACGTCAAAGGAGAACCAATGTGCCCACATACAGTTCCAGGAACCCCGAACAAAACTCTGGCTTTTTGACACCTTGGTCACACCAACCCTCCTGTACGGGGCTCCCATATGGGGGTCCAATCTCTACCACACGCGGAGGGCCCCACAGGATCAACCACTGCCTGAGGAGGAGGCCACCTATGAGGGATGGGACCAGATGGAGAGACCCCTAGTACTTATGATCTCACGGATGATCCGAAGCAAGCCCTCCGTACCACACGAGATCATCCGTGCAGAGCTGGGGGGCACCGCCCCTCGTGGCTGAGGCCCTCTTCCAGACCGTGACCTTCTTGTGCTGAATATGGGACCTGCCCCAGCACCGGTACCCTAGACTCGCCCTGAAGTCATCCAAATAGCTAGCAACACAAGGGGACACTGAGTGCTGGTATGCCCGAACAGAGACCTGGCTACGGCTCCATGGCCTGCACATGGACCACCTCCCCCCACTACAATACAACCTAGACTGCCCACACCTGGAGCTCAGCCGAGAGGAGGTAAATCGCATCACCAGAATGGATATCATCCAGACAGACACCGCCAGGACATGGGTGACCCCCACATCGGAACTAGGAACCAAGAAGGCTTTCTATCGAGAACACTTCCTGCATATCTCCCCGGACGGCTTCATCACCCGCCCAAGCTACATGGACACACACTTGTCTCACGGGTTCAAAAGTGCCATCGGACAGATCCGCACGTCCTCACACCAACTACGGGTCGAAACGGGCAGATACGGGGCCAACCCCCTCCCCCCAGAAGACCGAATCTGTCAGCTCTGCCATCTCGAGCCAGAGACAGAGGAACACTATATCTGTAGATGCCCAGTGTACTACGAAATCCGGGGACACTTCCACTGTCTATTCAGCGAAGGATTCGGACCACTCTCCAAGGTGATGGAATTCAAAGACCAGAGATGCCTGGGGCTCTTTCTACTGGAAATATGACGCCACAGAGACCACCTCCTACGAACCACGGAGCAAAGACAAGGAGCCACCAACCAACGCACACTCAACGACTTCTACCAAATACCAGCTACCCTCCCCACCACCGAGGCCCCACCAGCCAGCCGGCCTCCCGGCCCCTGGGGACCACCTTAGAAATAGCCACGACAAGAGGTAAAGCCCGGTGACCACGCCCCGCCAGCCCCCGTCCCAGCAGAAGACACTGGTCGAAGATACAAGGGATACTATGCCGCCATCGGAGGGCCCTGCCCCGCCGCTTTAGCCTCTCCATGTTAGACTGACCCATGCGGGACATCTTAGGATGAACATCCCAGGAGCAGTTCCACACCGCACTGGGAGTACCTCTAGATTGTATCTAGTCCAGATATCATTTTGTACCTACTCAATTTAGTTCAACATAGCATAAATGTTAGCTTCACTAGGACTTTTAAAATCTCCCAGACATTTGTATGCAACATTTTGGTCTCATAGGCCAACTTGGCCTGTTGTAGACGTTAATATAACTTTCTTTCTTTCTTTCTTTCTTTCTTTCTCTCTCTACATCTTTCTTTTCTCTCATCTGTTCTCTCTGTGCACCAACATAATATTCACCATATATATTTTAAGTATATAAGAAATTTGAGTGTGTATCTCAGATCTTATAACAAAGGGTCCTTCAAATCACACATGGTGTTTACGGTAATGACCTTGCGGGCTGGGGGGGATTGCCTCCTTGGACCCCCACAGAGGGGGCTCTGCCCCCCTCCGCACCTCCCCCAAGTAGGTTGGAGAGAAAACGTGCACTGTGATAGGTCCTTCGGATTAGATCCTAGTGTAGTAATGGCTCTGCAGGAGCATAGACTCTCACTTGCAAAACAACAACAACTGAAAGCCCATATACCCAAACAAAGACAAACATAGACCCTAGAACCTCAATGGGCCAATCTAGCCAACTAGGGCAAAAAGGCCATACCACAAAAACATGTATAGATTGCCTTCGGATTGTATCTAGTCAAAGCGGAATGCAATAACCTCAAGCTACAACTGTGAGGATGACTAGACATGACAACCCTGAAGATAGATGCACCTTGAATGGCATTGCACAGATGACCCAAGATATCAATAGAGAAACCAAATCTAGCTGTGTAGTTGGGGACTCAAGGGCATGCATTACAAGGCTTAAATTTACAAGCCAAGACCCAGAAGATGAAGACATAGTGTGGCGTTCTTATCTTAGGGTCAAACTCACCGCAAAAAGAGAGCATAGTATCGATGCTCTCATCGATGAAGGGGCATATTTTAATATCTTGACCTATGAAGCATGGACTCTGCTAGGCCAACCAGAGCTCACACCGACTATTGCAACTATTAGTTCATACGGGGGACATTCACAAGCATTCATAGGAAAGTGCAAAATCCTTGTAACTATTGAAACTGAAAGCTTGCCTATCCTATTTCATGTTCTTCCAAATAGTGCTAGTTGTGGAAAGGAAACGCTCCTTGGACAACCCTTCAAAAGGGCAACCGAGTGTGAGGCCGACTATGTAGCACAGAGGATACACTTGACACTACTAGGTGTGAGGATAATCACAACCTTTAGTAAGGGTGACCTCATTAAACCTGGAGGAAAAGATAATGAACATTCTGACATACCAAGCAAGACTAGTAACGAGAGTAAGGACCTCTTGAAAGAGTTGATACAAGCACAGGTTGAACAACGAGAACCAGTGAGCGAGGTCATGCTCAAAACAAGAAGGTTAAGAGACAATGCCAAGGACGGGCTTTGGACTTACAAATATCGTAGAAGACCCCAAAAGAAGCCCAAGACAAAGGTATCAATGGATATCCAAAGCGTTGCTACATGCTAAAGGATATTACGCAGGTAACCGATAGATATGGATACCAAAACCCCTTGCTAAACCTCCTCTATTAGCTGAAGGCTGGATTACATCAAAACCAAAGAAGTGCAGGAGGAAATCTAAACGAAAATCTGTCTCGAGGCAAAAAACCAAACATGACTATTAGAAATGTAGATCCTCGGCCTAGCGTGCTTAATAAGCAAACATTGGATATAACCGTTGAGTGTGCACAAAGACCATTAGTGCCCAAGGAGCCTTTGAGTTTCCAAGAGGATAATGAGCATCACAGGCACAACACTGCTCATGATAAGGCTGATTGCTCAACAAAGCAAATGGCAGAATCGCCTTATAACCATAAGGAAATCTTCAGGCCAATACCTAGGAGTCCCAAGTCTCCTACACCCTCTTTCCCTAAACGGACACAGGAAGCACAACAACAGTTGTCACATGAAACTACTCAATCCCAATCTTTGTCACCATCTAAGCTTCCAAATTCCAAGAGGTGGGACATGACACCACCCTTAGCTCTCGGCCTAAGGATATGCTTGTGCAATCCATTGTAACTAGCTCAACTGATGCTCGATTTACACAAGTAAATGTGCAAAGGGCAACAAAAGACATGGCCACTTTTGATCTGTCCCTCCAAGGACTTGGCACCGCAATCCACCAATGGCAACTAGTCCACTGAATTGGTCGCTACTACTTCCAATCAGGAATCACTGCAGTCACAGCCTTTGACCGTGCCGATGCCTCGTGCGAAATGTGTCCTTAGCAATTTACTTGTGGAAGAGGTGTCACAACCAACATCCTTGACACCCCTGGCATTGTCGAAGCATCTAAAGCCTAGGCTTGAGGAGAAACCTCTCAAAGATGTGGCCAAGGAGATGGTGCATTTGACCAATCAACCTTGCAAGGTTGTCCAACAGGTCACAGCTATGTTCCACGAGGACACACCAAATAAAGAGAAAGTTGAGGCCCCAACCAAGCACATCAATGTGGCTGACCTAGTTCAGGGTCCTGAGTCATTAAGGGATACACCTTCATTGACCAAGAAAAAGAGGAGAAAACAACGAAAACAACGACAGTTAGAAGTGGTTGTGGACACCAAGAAGATGGAGATAAAGAGCACGAAAGGGCTTGGGAATAAAGCATCGAGTCCAGCCACCATTAAGGAACCCATTGTCATCTCTCCTAACAATGATGAAACCTCAGATACATCCATGTGTTCTGATAAGTCAAAGCAACCACTACCATCAACGGTTTCTTGCAACACTCAATCCATTGACAATGGAACTTGCATTGACCAATCAAGAGTGGATACAACACTGTCACAATAGGGTGACAAGATTATACCAGTCACATCCGAGGAGGACCATGACACAATAGCAGCAAGGCCTCAGGAGAAACATGAAAACCTCAAGAATATAAGCAACCCTAGCATTGACCAATCTTGCTTATCTAGGCCTGAGCCCCCAGCTATGCTAAAGCCTAGGGAAACTATCAGAACCTTGCATGAGATAGCAACTGAGCATGCCTTCATAGAACACAGAAGTGTCACACAGTGCTTGATTGAGTGGGATGCTAAACTCAAATTATTCGCACGAGTCTACGTCCTCGCAGACATGGGCACATTCCCTAAGGAGCAGCTTGAGGAATACTTGCCATATCCACTATCCTGGGAAGAGCAAGAATATCTTGACGAGCACTATGACAAGCTCCTATATAAGCGCATGCAACTCACCTCTGTCAGCAATGACAAACGTTTCTTCATCTACCAGGATGCAATTCGCCACCAGATGCTTTATCCCTTGTCCACACTGCAGTCACTACCTCAATTGTATCGATGTCTCACATGTTACAAAGAGGTTTGCAAAATCTCAAGTGTATCTCTCCATCTCGACAATTGTTCCTCTAGCATTGAGGCTAGTAACACAATCATCTTTGTAATATCCATTTTTCATAGCCTTTGGATCTCGATATTTCCTAATCCAAATGAAAGATTGATAGCCTCAACGTATTGCAATGGTTGTATTGATTTTATCCACACACAAAAAAGGGAGCAAAAGAAAAAGAAAAGAAAAGAAAATAAATAAATAAAAAAAAGTACCCACGATCATAGCACAGCACCTAGGGGTCCTCAAATTAGGTATGTCTAGTGACCATGGTCGGCTGGCTCCGTCCCTGATACCCTAGCCCCTGTACACATCCCCCACAATTGTTCAGGACACATCAAGGGCAGGACATACCTAGGGAGCTCGTCTCGCCTATGGTTCTCGATCTGTCACCCTGAACCATGTGCACAATTCTTTTTTGCACTCCATCTCAGTGCTATTGCAATCCACAGTGGTAAGCAAGGTATGGAAGACTATGGAAAGTATATTGTACTCTTCAACCACTACTAGTAGCCACCAGCTACCAAATCTAAGGCATCAATGAGCTCAATTATGCTACATCATGTCGTCAAAATCACAACTAATATCTCAAGAAGCCTTCAAGTGTACTTCTCCTCAACATCGATAAATTTTTCCACCACATTGAGCCCTTGCTTCATCCACCCATTGCTACGAGAAACCATACCACTATGTAATATCTAAGTATGCATGTGCACTCATATAATATCTGCACCACAATATATACATAGTTTGGGTCCTCAAGTGTAGGACAATACTCTCAGCTTGCTTAGAGTTTGACTTGTCTCCCAACTAATCAAAGTGTGTCTTGTGCACGATAAGAAGACTAGCACTACCCCTAAGGAGAGACCATATATAAAGGTTTTCAATTGCAGGTATTGTAGACTCTAACGTGTTGGGGGTAAAGGCACCTCTGCCTAGCCGCCCATGTATTACTACACTGGGCGGCTAGGCACCTCTGCCTAGCCGCCCATGTATTACTACACTGACAGTACCCACCATTACACACTACAGGTGGCGGGCGCCCGTCATCGTCACTCTATTCTTTATTCTTTTAGTGACAATTTGAATAAAGGAAGGCCCGATCACGCATTGTGACTGTTGAAGTTCCCATTTGTGTGTCTCTCTCTTCTTGCTCTTGCTCTTCGCCATAGCTCACTTTCAAGCAAGCTTCAATCCTCCTCACCTTCCAATTGGTATCAGAGTGAGGCTTCTCGACTTCTCAAGCTTGGTTCATGGAATTCTTAGCTTCCATTCAAATACCTATAGCGTTGGGTCTCCTTCTTGACAGCCATAACCGACCTTCCTGAGCTCCCCTCACTCCCCAACTTCTCAAGCACATTCCCAGCCTATTGAGGCACCCTCAGGGCATTGCTACAGAGATATTGAAGTGTTTTTTTAGTGCTTTTATTGAGTTCTCAAGTTGCAATCAATTAGGGCAGCCGTAGCTCAAACCCTTGGAGCTTGTATTTTGCTCCCTCTTGCATTTGGGCACTTGAGGCTTGTTGTGGGCTTTCCTGGGCACCCCCTGGAGCCTCTAACCACTACCATCGAGGCCACGTGGATGCATAGTAGCAGAAGAAGAGATCAAAAAAATTGCACCATTTTTTTGGCTAATCTGGACAGCATACTACAAGAGCTCACCTACTCCTAAGTGATGGCTATGTCATGCTTCTTCGGGCTTGGTAATGCACTTGGAAATGTTCTCTAACATGTGTTGAAGCCTCCTTGATCATTGGCATCAGATTTGGGTATGATCTGTACACTCTTAGGATTGTTTACAACAGTTCCATAGTCATGTTATGTGGAAGTAACATTGGCATCTAATTCTATGCTTGTTTGGGCACTTCTACTTAACTAGTTTGGTACCTATTGATGCACAATTGTTTGGGGGATGCAAGGCACATGTTATGCCACCATTTTGCACTTATTTTCTTGCTGAAAATACTCAGTTTTAAGTAGTAAATCACGTTTTACAATACTGGGATGAAGCCTATTACCTCATGTTTGGTTATGCCTATTGGTTTCGGGCTATGTCTTTGGGATATGCAATGAAGTATTGACCTTCAAGGTACGACGAGCTTGTCTTTGGTTCTGGATCTTCATTTGAGCTTGAGCTCGGCTTTGGAATGCATTTGATGCTCTGCATGTATGTTACCTATGTCTAACCAGTCTTGACATGCTTGGCCTATGCCACTACTACATGCTAGTTAGATTGTTTGGAGCCGATTGCTACTGCCTTGTCTTGGCTTGCATGTGGCTTCCTAGAACTTACTTGAGATATTTCTTGGCTTGCCAGAGTTGTATTTGGGATACAGTTGATGTCTATGGATGCTATACTTGGAGGCTATAGAGCCTATATGCTCACGATGTCTTATTGATGTCTGGTCTTGGATCTTTCATCGTTGGTGCCCTCATATGCCTTTCTTGAGCTTCTTAGCTTGATCCATACAGCTTTTGTGCCAGTGGGAGCATCGTTGGATGTTTGACAGACATTGAGCAGGTGGTTTATGCTATTGATCTTTGACTCTTCTAAGACTGGGTTCTTCTTCACTTGGATGTTGCATGGTTGATATGTCATGGTCCGTATAAATCTATTTGGGCTGATTTGGGCTTTGCACTCCCTGAGCATACACCTCTTTGTGTCGAACCTTGCTAGTGTTGCATACACTTTGCCCTATTACATAGAGGGTGTGCCGGCTTATTGATGGATTCGTTTGACATGCTTGGGTGTTTGCTCACTGTCCGTATGACTGTCATATTTTGATTTATGCTCGCTTGATGTTGGTTATGCCTTGACAGTCAGTGGTTGACTTGGTGCATTGATTTTGCCTACAATTTGCTCTCATTGTACCTGGCTGTAATTCATTACAGCAAGTAGTTATATATGGACTGATGTGGAATTTTCATGCTAAATCATCTTGACTTTATGGTAGCATCATTAGCTATCAGTTCATGGTCATTTTGCCTTGGTTTTGGTGGTATTTTGGCTATTTGACTAAGGACACATGGCAAGCAGCTTGAAACTATGACTGATGACGAATGGAATAAGCTTGATGAGTTATGCAAGTCCATCCTCATCTTGTCTCTCACTGAACAAGTGCATTACAATGTGTTTGAGGAATCACAGAGTGCTTGGCAGCTTTGGGATAAAATTAAGAACCTCTATGACAAGAAAAGTCCAGTAAGTAAGATATATTGGCTGAAGTAGCTTATGGACTTGCACATGAAGGAGAATATGACAATGTCTGCTCATTTGAGCCAGTTCCATGCTATTCTCAAGAACTTGACTTCGCAGGGTATTACCTTTAATGATGAGGTTACTCCATTTTTTTTTCTTGGGACTCTAAGTGAATCATGGGATGTATTCCACACTACCTTATGTGCTCTTGCTACTATTTTGAACTTGCCTGATGTAGAGAGTGCTCTTCTGCCAGGAAGAGATCAATTGTAAGAACTTGGATGCCTCTCATGTGTCGCATGCTTTGACTATTAGAGGCAGAGATGGTAATAGCAAGAATGACCATGGGAATGGCCATGGCAAAGACTCACAGAAATCTAGGTCTAAGTCGTGCGGTAAGTCACATAGCAAGTCTCGTGGGAGAAATGCTAATGTGACATGCCATAATTGCAATAAGAAGGGTCATATACACCCACGATGTCATGAGTTGCGGAATGAGCAGCACAAAGAGAAGGGGAAAGAAAAAGTACAGGAAAAGTCCTCTGATCGTAGCATTATGACTGTGAAATCCAGTGTGAAAATCAAGGAGATAAATGTCATGTAGACTGATGACTTCGATGGGGAGTACATACTTGCAACTAGTTCTTATGATGCTACATCGTTGACCGATGTTCACTCTATGTATGTGCAGTTCTAGCTTTTTGATTTTGGTGCTTCATTTCATGTTACAACATGCCATATTTGGTTTAGTTCACTTGTGTGATGATAGGTCACTTGCTATTGTTGGCATTGGGGATGTATAGCTACAAAAAATTCTACTGGCAGTACTTTTCTGTTACAAGATGTACGTCATGTACCTACGCTTACACGTAGTCTTATGTTTGTAGGGTAGCTTGATGATGCTGGGTTTCATGTTTCATTTGGGGATTTTGCTTGGAAGATCATCCGTGTAGACTTGTGCTTGCTAGAGGTGCCGAAGTTGGCAGCCTCTATCCTCTTGTAGTTGATGGGTCCTCTATTGACCATGTTTTGTTTGTGGGTTCCATTCCACATGTATCTCTTTGGCATGCCCATTTGGGCTATATGTCCTTGAAGGGAATGAAAATGCTTTCTGATTTGCAGTACCTACCGCCCCTTGACTATGCATGTTTTGATTCATGTGAGTATTGTCTTTATGGCAGACAGACTAGGAATACACATAAGAAGTCTAGTAGGACATGCATGAGTGAGCCCCTGGCATTGGTACATTTGGATGTTTGTGGACCCATGCTATGCCAGTCTGTGGGTGGTGCAAAGTATTTTGTGACATTCATTGACAATTTTTCGCGTAAAGTCTGGGCTTGCCCCATTAAGCTTAAGTTTGAAGTCTTGGCTGTGTTTCAGAGATGGCTTGCATTGGTTGAGAACCAGACTAGATATAGGTTGAAATGCCTTAGGACTAACAATAGGGGAGACTATGTGTCACGTGCTTTTGAGCAACTATGTGACAAGAGGGGTATTAAGCTTCAGTTGACCGCCCCTTATAACCCACCCCAGAATGGTTTGGCTGAGCGGATGAATAGAACCATACATGAGCATGTACGTAGTATGCTTAGCCATGCAGGCTTACCAGAGAGCTTTTGGGCTGAGGTAGTTAGTACAGCTGTGCATGACATAAATAGATCACCTTCTAGTGGCTTGGATTAGCAGGTTGCAGAGGAGGTATGGAGTGGGAAACCTCCGTCTTATGCACATCTACGTATCTTTGGATTTGAGGCATTCTGCCATGTGCCCAAAGACAAACATACTAAGTTGGATCCTAAGAGTGTCGAATGCATTTTCCTTGGCTATGGGGATGCAGGCGAGATGGGTTACTGCCTCTAGGATCCGCAAGCATGAAAAGTCATCCGCAGCCATGATGTAGTCTTCCATGAAGACAAAATGCATAGGCAGCCTGAGAGGGTGGTAGAGATATGAAGGGTTATATTCCAGGAGGAGCCATGTGCTCTTGCACAGCTAGTTGGACAGCCTGTAGTAGTAGTTGATACACATGGCTAGCATGTTGGATCGATCACAGAGCTTGCCGTGAGATGGTCTACTAGAGATAGACGTCCACCTGATAGATTTGAGCCCTTGATGCATTATGTCTTGGTTACAGATGCAGGAGAGCCTCTCACCTATGATGAGGCTATGCGTAGGGGTGACAGTCACTCTTGGGAGAGGGCTATGCAATCTGTGATAGACTCCTTGCATAAGAATATGACTTGGAATTTTGTTGCATTGCCTCAGGGCAAGAAGGCTTTGTCATGCAAATGGGTGTACAAGCTAAAAAGTACCCCTGGAAACTCCAAGGTTGCTTATAAGACAAGACTTGTCGCTAAGGGTGTTAAATATGAGCATGGAGTTGACTTTGATGAAGTCTTTCTTGTGGTCAAGATGATCACCCTACGCTTGGTTTTGGCCTTAGTCGTGTAGCTTGACTTGGACATGTATCAGATGGATGTGAAGACTATAATCTTGCATGGGGATTTGCATGATGAGATATACATGGAGGAGCCTAAGGGCTTTGCAGAACTTGGCAGGGAGCACCTAGTGTGCAAGTTGAAGGAAAGTCTTTATGGCTTGAGGCAGGCACCTAGGGAGTGGTATCATAAGTTTGATGCCTTTATGCAATCATAGGGCTATAGCAAGAGTGCTAGGGATCTATGTCTTTACAAGAAGAAAGATCGTGATGGCTCCTTACTTATTTTGGTACTTTATTTGGATGATATGTTGATAGCAAGGAAAGCTCATGATGAGCTGGATGCTCTTAAATCTCATCTGAAGAAGAGCTTTGAGATGAAGGATTTGGGACAGGCCTCTCACATTCTTGGTATGCGCATTAAGCGTGACAGGCATCAGGGACTACTCTACCTCTCACAGAGGGAGTACATTCATAAAGTCCTTGAGAGTTTCCACATGCAGGATGTAAAGCCTATTGGCTATCCATTACCTTCTTATATGAAGGTTTCACAGGCCGATTTTCCATAGACGAGGGCCGAGATGACCAAGATCCCTTATGCATCAACCGTGGGCAGTTTGATGTATGCCATGATAGCCACTCGTCCAGATATTGCCTTTACAATTGGTGTTGTGGCACGCTATATGGCTACACTTGGCAAAAAGCATTAGGATGTTGTAAAGGGTATCATGAGATACTTGAAGGGTACAACAAATATGTGTATGGCAGCCAGGATACAAGAGTTGTAGGCTATACAAACTTCGATTATGCTGAACATGCACATAGTAGGAAGTCCACTTCTGGCTATGTCTTTACCTATGTTAGAGGTGTTGTTTCTTGGAAATCCAAGGTTCAGAAATGTATGGATCTCTCTACCATTGAGGCCGAGTATGTTGCAGCCAGTGAGGCTTGCAAGGAGGCCATATGGTTGGGCCGTTTGGTTCATGACCTTGGGATTGATACTATCCCTATGCTGCATTCAGATTCTATGAGTGCTATTCAGCTAGCCAAGAATCTGGTCTTCCATACAAAGACGAAACACATTGAGGTGAGGTATCACTTCATACGTGGGGTCGTGGAGGACAAGTCTATTGACTTTGTCAAGATCTCCACTAATGAAACTCCTGCAAATTTGCTCACGAAAAGCCTCGCTACTGAGCACATTGCCTTCCTCAGGCGATTGATGGGCGTTAGATGAGATGACATTTTTCCTCGTCCTGTTGTACATGTGTACATTGTACTGTCTTTTCTTTTTTCTTTTCCCTCCTCACTGGGGGAAATTCACATTTAAGTGGGAGGTTGTTGGGGGTAAAGGCGTCTCTGCCTAGCCGCCTGTGTATTACTACACTGATAGTACCCGCCACTACACACTGTAGGTGGTGGCGGGCGCCCGTCACTGTCACTTTATTCTTTATTCTTTTAGGGAAAGTTTGATTAATTAAGGCCCAATCACACATTGTGACTTTTGGAGTTCCCATTTGTGTCTCTCTCTCTTCTTGCTTTTGCACTCCACCATAGCTCACTTGCAAGCAAGCTTTGATCCTTCTCACCTTTCATAACAAAAGTACCATCAGCTCTTCATCAACACTCAACTCTGAATTCTTATCCTTTATCATCCTCCAAACCCACCAAAAGAATCATCATCGCCCCCCCCAGAACATCAACACATGTGCTAACCCATGAGTGCAACTCCCACAACAAAAACCGGCCCTATCACCCACTTCAACAACCCTATCACCAATCAATCAGGCCAACAAAGTGCCATCAACCACCTTCATCTGCACCACCACCAAAACTCGAAACTTGAAACCACGACAGTCCCTTCCACCCACGGCTTCGGTGCATGCCAAAGTCTACTACCTACGATGGTGAGTGCCATGGGACTGGCACTTGTCTAGGAGGGGAGTAATGTTAACCCTCACACGAACAAGGTGGAAAATTTGAAAAATCTAAAGCAGAAGACAAGGCCAGGGCAAAAGTGAAACAGAAGACGAAGGTGCGCCAAGAAGAATCTAGAAGCACAATAAGTGCAGAAAAGTCCTAAATCAAGGAGAGAGGTGCACAAGAAAAAGCGTAAGACAATACTTTTATAAAAAAGGCATAGGGTGCACCATGATTTATTTTAAGAGTGCCGAGCTCTCACCTGTGCAACTTGTAAAGGTAGATGGGCGGTAGGAAGGAAGCTAGGAAGATAGGAGGACAATGAGAAAAAGGGCCTAGGCTACGGCCGGCCATGTAAAAAAGGGGATAAGGGGATAACCACCCAAAAGGGATTTAGGACTTTGTATATAAAGTTGAAAAGTGAATGAGAAGCTCATTCTTGTGTGTAGCCAAAAGTGGCTCTCCTCCTCCTCCTCTTCTTCTTCTTCTTCTTCTTCTTCTTGCTTGCTTGCTTTCTTGAGCTTGTGCTTGAGAGAGGGAGTGTGAGAGTGTGAGGGAAGGAGTATGTGAGGGTGAGGGACCGGGGAGGAGAAGCTCTCCATCTTCTCCTCTCTTCTTCTCTTCTCTTCTCTTCTCTTCTCTTCTCTTCTCTTCTCTTCTCTTCTCTTCTCTTCTCTTGCTCGTGGAAATGGAGCTTGGAGCGTGGAGCTTGAGAATGGAGCTCGCTTGAAGCTTGCCCTTGGATCATGGAGCTACCGGAGTGCTTGGGAGATGATGTAACTCGATCAGGCATGGAGATAAGCTCAGTACACTTGTAGAGATGGATGGCACGTCGGCTATGTGAGAGGTAGCCATTAGTGCTCGGCTTGGAGCACTTGAAGCAATAAGCAGTCCATGGGTCTTGGTGGTTGAGCGAGAGCTCCCACAACCATAGCCACACTTTACCTACCTTTGATGGAGCTCTCAAATCTCTTGATACAGGCCTTAACTTCATAGGCTTTCATCGAAGGGATTGCTTGACACATCAGGCACTTCATCTCAACACCTCAATCCCTAACATTGGTGACTTATAGCTTTAGCACTCTGTAATTTGTCAGTTGATATCCAGATCTGCATATGTTCTTGTTGTACAACTAGCAGCTCTTGTGTGTAGCATAATCTTGATGACTTGCATAGGGCATTTGGACCCCATGGAGTAAGGTTACTCCTCCCAAAGAATCTCCCTGTAATACTTTATGTATGTGCTACAATAGCTAAAAATACAGTCGGGCCTGCTAAACCCTAAAAGACTCCATAGCCATTCTCAACTCCAAGCTCATCCTTTACTTCATTTTCTCTCTCCTAACACTTAAATCAATCCACTGCCACTCTGATGGGACTGAATGCTGAAGTTTCAACACGTACTCTCACATTAAATCATTGAGGAGGGGAGTTCTTAGCAGATTTTGAAGCATTTCAAGAAGATTCAAGCATAGTGTCTCTTGACACTTATCCAGTGACTCTTGTCACTTGTGTCAACTTTGGCTTACATCAAATACGAGAACTTTTTGGACTACTCCAGCATCAAATCAAGGAGGGGAATAGAACATTGAAGATCCTTGAAGTTCTTGAAGACCTATTGAAGATTTTCCAAGCATCTGGCTCCAAAGGTATCCCTTGATACTAGTCACTTAATGCTTTTTGGGCACTTGTGCTTGTTAGCACACTCAATATCATTTTGTCTATTGCTGAAATCTGAGAATTTTGGAGCTAATTTGCTACTGTTCCTGCAACTCCAACATGGGCAAGGACTCTTCGATAGTTCGCTTTAAGGGGGTTGGATTTCACACTTGGCAGACACACATCAAGCTCATCTTAATGAAGAAGGGTCTCTAGGCCATTACAAGTGGCAAAGAGAAGAATCCCCGTGAGGCAGATCTTGTAGTCACTTGGAAAATTTTTGATGATAAGGCTCATGCCATTATCAAACTGGAGCTAGATGACAACTACATCCACCATGTGGACAACTATGTGACCTCACATGATACATGGAAGAGACTGGACACCTTGTTTGGTGCACAGTCTAAGTCATCAAAGTATGGTCTCTTGATTGAATTTTTCAGGCTTGACATGAAGTCCAGCACACCACTTGCCACACATCTAAATTACATGGAAGGACTTCTAACCCAACTTGCAGGAATCAACATTAAAATGGAAGAAGATGTTTGTATTGGTGTTCTGCTCAAAAGTTTGCCTCTTGAATATATTAATGTATCAATAACCTTGATCAATACACCAAACCCTAAGCTTGTTGATATCCAAGCATCACTGTTAGATGAGGAAAAGAAGCTGAAAACTAAGGAAAAACCAAGCACATCTAGAGATGAACAAGTGTTATATGTTGGCAAAAGGTACAAAGGCAAGAAGAACCAGCTCTTTTGTGGATTTTGCAAAAGGACCGGACACACCGAGAAGTTTTGCCACACCAAAAAGAGGTCCCAGAAGACCTATCTTGCTGCAATTAAAGAAGAAGAATACCATGGAGCAAAGGAAGAAGAAGAAGAAGAAGAAGAAGACCACTAGGAGAAGAACGTGCCTCATCAGTGCTTCTAGGCCTACTCTAATAGATTATTTTAGCCTTGTAATGTCTAAAGCCCAAATGCCTCTATCATACACTTGTAAACTCCTCATCTAGCCTTGTACTATAGCTTCTGTACACTTTTTGAGGCCCTTGTTACAGCCTCTGGATGTCCATCATGTTTGTGGTACCCACACTTAGCCTTTTTTGCAATAGCCTTTGGTATTGTGCCACGTTTATGGTGTGCCCACACTTTGCAGGTGTTGCTTTCACTAAAGCCTTTACACACTTTGTACTTTCTAGTTGTGATTGAGGAGGGGTGTTGAGATTTGTAATCACACCTATTATAGGCTCTTTGGATAAGGTAGTCCTAGGCTAAGGACATGCAGGCATCTGAATCCCATAGGCATAGAGAAAAAAGGATGCACCTACCCAACTCTATTTAACATTGTACTTGCTTGTCATTTTCATATGAGATGATTGCAATGTCACTGTCATTTTACTTTTCAGTTTAGTGTACCTACTCATTGGTTTGTGTCCTTTAGTCAAGTCACTTTGTCTCTATCATGTCCAAGTACATATGAGTTTGGTCTATGTCTATGAGCCTCCATAGCTGCCATGCTCTAGATTCGTGTTTTGCACATATGGACTTTGCTTCGGATGATGAAGAGGTTGTTTATGCTAGAAATGACTTGTGTGGAGGCATTTTCCTCAATTGGATTGCTCATACAATTTTTACATGTTTTGTAATATTCTAGAAGCTACATGGCATCTCTTTTTTCATAAAGACCATTCTGGAAGGTTTAAACATTAGTCGGCAAACTACTTTGCACTTTAAGGTTCCCGAGTTACTCTTGGCTTCCAATTGTATACATATTTTGATGATTTTTTCATCTTGAAGAATTTTCAATGCTAGTTTATACTCACTTTGCAAAGAGATTGTGGGATTAATTGATTTGTGCAGGTAGTTTGCATGTATGGTCTTTGGTGGTGGCTATTTTATGCTCGAAAGATAGCCATAATACCTATTGGGATAGCTTGTAGAAAATTTGTATGCCTTTGGGAGTGTTGAAATATCATTTTTACATAAGTTTTATGCTAACTTGATGTTTAGATAACCATTGCTTGGCTTTGTGGGTATTTAACTACAATGGGTTGGTCTATTTTGGGCTTGTGATTGGATTAATCTTATTGCTTTGGTATGCAAACATACACTTGTCAATTATGGCTTCTTCATCGAGTTTACTGAATGCATTGTTCAATATTAAAAATATTGATGGAAAAAACTTTTCATATTGAAAAGAGCAAATAAATAATATATTAGTTTAGAAGGTGAAGTTAATCAATTGTAGTGGGATTAAGCCTGAGGACACAAATGTGTTGCGATTCCAAGAGAGGAGATTGAGAGTTGTGAGAAGGAGTGAGGAGTGGGAGCTTACTAGTTAGGGGTTTCAATGTAGAATGAAAGGAACCAAGGCTAGAGACGACACTGGGTAGGATGAGTATTAGTGGAGTGGTTGGATTTGTAGCTTTGGTGATCTGCATTAGCAAATGAAGGTTTGATTTGATCATGAGAGGAAGCAACATGCTTGTCATTTGTGAGATGAGAGCGCCATACGTTTATTGGCTAAAAAAACTCATTGATCTTAGTATGGGGGAGGGGCTTTAATGTATAATCACCTCAATGAGTTTGGCATAATTTTTAGACAACTGACATCTCAGAAGATTATTTTTCATGATTCAATGAAGGCCATGTTCTTTTTAGTCACCTTCTAAGAGTTCGGATACTTTTAGGACAACTATTAATAACGTTGTATCCTCACAAATGGTCTTACAAGTGCTAATGTTGAGAGTAGTTTAGTCACTAAGGAAGTGAATAGGAAGAACAATGTAGGGGGGAAAAAGCTCTAATATACTTATGGTGAGAGGAATGTCAAATGCGAGGGGGGACTCTTGTGAGAGAGGCAAGTCAAGAAGCACGTCACATAGCAAAAAAGATATAGAATGCTACTTTTATAACAAGAAGGGACACATAAAAAAGGATAACTTCTAAGGAAAGAATAGACAAAAAGATAACAAGGCAAATGAGATGATGCCAAATAGAAAAGCAATGTAAAGATTGAGGATGGTGGAGGGGGGCAGAGAAGGGTTAGTTGATGCCTCACCACTCCAGGTCGACCCGTCCTCCCACAATAGCTGTTAGGTATCACTGCAGCTCCACCTCCCTCCGGCATTCCATCTCGTCATCCCACAGTAACCCCCTCTCTGTCCGCCAGTGGGGGCAGCATGAGTAAGGGGGCATTTATTATTATTATTTTAATTAATTTAAAAAAGTGGGGGTCATTCGGTGGGGGAAATATTACAGTTGCCAAAACATGGTCAATTGATCCTAATAGAAGGGGTAGAGAGTATTTGACTTAGCACCACATGTAATGACAAGATTCTCATTATTAATCTTTCATAAGGAATCACCGAAAGAAACTATATAACCTGCATCATCCAAAGTGTCAAAACTGAGATAAGGCTCTTTGTGAGAGTCTGTACATGACATACATCATGAAGAGTGAACATGCTATCTGAACCAAATTGTGACTGGATATCACCAATACCAAGTATCTCTAATGCCAGATAATTACCCACATATACAAATCCAGTCATATTGTGATACGAGTGAAACCACTTATATGAAAGAAAGCCCTTGAATCTATCAACAAACACTGAGTATATCCTAACAAGGCATCAGTCAGCTCTATGAAGTATTAAGTTATGAAGTTGCAAGTTCATTATCAGAATCAATTTGCATGACACTAATCTCTTCAATCTTAATATTGGACTTGCTAGGGCCAATGCTATGATCATCATTTTGTCCTGTACTTTAGCCTTGCCCTTTTTCTTACACTTATCCTCACATATTTTGTGACATTGTAGCCAAATATATCTTACTTTCCCACAATAATGACAAGTCAATGAGGACTTATGGCCACGAGACTTCTTATGAGATTGTCTATGTGGTTGTGAACAAAATTGCTAAGAGTCTCTCCCACAGCGGTCATTACCACTCCTATCATTATTTTCTCTAAGTATTAAAGCATGAGAGGTGTGGGAAGCATCGACATTCTTTCTATTAACCTCTTCATTCAAGAGTTCACCCTCTACATCCTACAACTTCAGCCCTTCAGTATAGGCATGTTTACACACATAATAGTATGAAACATATCCCATGATTCAAGAAGTGTAGCCAAGAGGAACAAGGGAGGGAGATTACCCTTCAATTGAATTCATTGCAAAGAAAAATGGCTGAGAATGAAATGAAACACATTCAAGTGGGTTGACATGGAAGTACCTTCCTTCATGCGAACTATAACGTGCCCACCTATCAGCTGTCTAAGCATGTTTTAGCGGTCCATCAAGAAATGAATCTAAGCGTCGTCGCCCAGCACTCCTATGGAATGTTCCGGGGTTTTCGCCTAGGGTTTCTCGAGTCCACCTCACAACGGAACGTTTGCAGCCGAATGCACTAGGATCGACTTGAAATCTAGGTTCCTAGTCGTCAAGGTCTCCTAACAGCATTCTAGCGTCAGGTTTTGGACATCCTACTTTACGTAGAGATACCCAATCCGAAGAGATCCATACCACACTTGGTTCAAAGAGAATGGAAAACAAGAGAGATGCGCCACTCAACCTCTTTGCCCGTAGGGCATAGTCCCATTTCGGTCCCCTAAAATGGCATGAATCAGTTTCTAACTTAACAATACCTAAAGTCAACCTAGTGATAAATCCTTGTGAGAAGCCTCCCAGTTCTCTCGGACCACCGTGCCATAGGATGGACCCGTCGGGGATTTCATCCACTTGCTTCCCTTGATAGCTTTAGTTTTCTAATTAGGTCTTATCACATTCATGTGCGACATTTAAAATCAGCTTCATTAATTAAGCCTTTTAGGAAACATGGTTTGTTCGCGTAACTTACAGTGCAGACACGAAAACAAAACAAGCAGTCCTTTTGACAAATAAGTTCCTTAACTTATCTTCAAGTTAGTATTTGTCTCTTGACCATACAAGAGAATTATGTATCCCTTCTGTTCAACAGAAGTACCTGGTCTAAATCACATGGCACCAAAATTTCCATCCTTTATCTAGAATAGGATCTTCCAACCAATGCCTCCAGATGTTGGGCCCAGGGCAGTCTACAACTCCATTGCAGACTCGACAAGGGGTGTCTAGAGCTCCATTGACCCCAAGCGACCTAGGAGCGAGACACACTTTTCGTGGTTGGCCTTTTCACCACTCGACCATCGGCATGTGAATTGAGCAGTGCCCTCTCATGGTAATCTGTGATGTGATCTTGGAGATGATCCACGCGTGCAAAATATCCTTCCTTAATTAATCCAATTAAGAATCAAGCATAATCAAGGCAATCAATCCTAATAACGTATTCTAGGAAAACATTCCTTTATTCCCGTGGCAACTTGTCATTACAGACCCTTGCCATCCATTTGCCATCAACACAAGCCTTGGAATATTTATCCAAATCACAATGCAACAATCAATTGATTGAAAGAAGACATTTAGGGTGTTGTTCAATCAACCAACAAAACTAATTGTATTTTTCCTAAACAATACAAGAATAGACATGATAATAATTCAATCGCAATTTTGCTCTCCCCCCAAAGAGTAGAATTTACTTAACATTCTCTCCTTTCGGCTAAGGCATATGCTAAAGGTTCAAATACTATACACGACGCAAGTCCTATCATTCCAATGTGAATTAATAAATCTAGCAAGAGCATTTATGCCTCTTCTCTAAGTGACATTTGTCTTTTGGCCTTTCCCTACCATGCAACATTTTATCTTGGCTTTATCTTCCTTTCTCCTAAGGCAAGGAGTCGAATATCATTGATGCAAAGTTCACATAATCTCTCCCATGTATGTCCCATCTATGTGCATTTGCGAACCTTAAACAATATTGTCCTAGGTAAAGATTAATCAAAGACTCATCAATGCTCAATACTTTAGAGTCCCGTACGTTGCTTATGCTATGCATGGATTCATCGAATAGCAACTAGGTGCAATTTAACTCCCCTTAATACAAGCACTTCACAAACTTTATCTTTGAATATTTGAGATGTGATTTATCCTTCTCAATGACCTATTCTAGCACCACAAGGTACAGAGCCTAACATATCTCTTGCGAGCATTAAAACAAGCATCTATCAATTTGAAAATACATTACTTATGACCGGTACCGCAATTGGATTGACAGTGATGCCTTCGCCCAAAGCTTTGTTGTTAGTTGAAAGATTGTCATTTGCACGCAACATTCTTTGCTTGGAGGCCATCAACCGCAAGTAGACTCAAGAGATTAAGAAGGTGGAATAGATTCGAGATGGGAGAGCGTAAGAGAAGATGGTTAAATTGAGGATCGAGATAGAGGGAAATTGTGCAGCCTCTCGGGGTAACTCTTCTCTCTCTCTCTCTCTCTCTCTCTCAAGCTCTCTCTCACAATCTCTTGGAAAGGTATCGTCTCTCTCTCCCTCTCTCTTGCAGCCTTTCGGGGTCTCCTTATCCTTCGTTGTGCCTCCCCATGCCTCCTATTTATAATGAATTAGAGAGGAGGGGATAAGGCTGAGAACAAGAGTGGAGGGGCTCTTGGAAGACTCAGTGATCTGATGCTCAGATCATAAATCTGATGGTTGCATTGGCTCCAAATAGGGGGTAAAACTTCAAGACATTTAGTTAGAAAGCTCTCAGTTCACTCCTTTTCTCTCTTCGAAGTATTGTCTACTGCTTGTAGACTGTGATCGCGGTGCGCGCAATTTTGCTAGTCACTTTTCTTTATTTTTTATTTTTATAAAATCTCCAAAACTAACTAAAATATCACTTATATTTTCTTTTAAATGACTTTCAATTCTATCTTTTTAGGATAATATCTAAAATATACTAGTTTTTTTTCAAAAATCTAATATTTTTGGACCATCCCAAACTATACACATTAATACTAGTGATTAATATGGCTCATAAGTCTCGTTCACGTTGTCACTTTCATGAAGGGTGGCTACGGTCCTTGTCAATTCGATTTACAAGGAAAGATTACAAGGATAGCTTTGTAAGTAATGGATCCATGTTGAAATGAAACTCCAAGTTGAAGAAGATCTCATATGATAATGAAGTACAAGTATAATATTTGAGTATACTGCTGGAAATTGTTCAAAATAGGTTGCTGCACAAGAATGGCCATAACTTGAAGAAGAAATGTCAAATCACCATATATGAGCTATATAAATGTAGAGGACAATCCCTGGTATCTAGCCATGCCATGAAAATCCAATTTTGATGACCATAGAGCCTAGATTTAGGCATTTTGAGAAATACCCAATCTCCTTCTTCAAGGTCTAAAGGCCTCCTCTTTTCAATAGCATGAGCCTTCATAACATCTTGTGCCTTTCTAATGTTTTCTTTGCATTGATGTAAAAGAGCTTCCATTTTCTCAACTTCAGCCTTGGTTTGTGGATTCACATCTTCATGAAAGAAAGCTGAAGGTATTTGCACTTTATATCCATAAATTGCTTCAATGGGCGACATACCAATGCTCATATGATGAGTGTCACTATAACAAAATTCAGCAAGATGTAGCCAATGATCCCGCAAAGCTTGAGTGTCATGGCAAAAATGTCGAAGATAGACTTCCAACCATTTATTGACACGCTCTGTTTGGCCATCCATTTGGGGATGATATGCTGTGCTAGGAGTCAAAATTGTTCCCATAGAGGTGAACAAACTCCTCCAAAAATTTTCCATGAACTTAGTATCACGATCGGATACGATCTTCAATGGCATACCATGAAGCTTAAAAATACATTCCATAAATTGTTTAGCCACTTGCTTTGCTGTAAATTGAGCCTTGGTGGGGATAAAATGAGTTGATTTAGTCAACCAAAGTACCACCACATAAATGCTATTCCACCCATGCTTTGTTGTAGGTAATCCCATAATAAAATCTATCGTAATATCAGTCCACTTGCCTTGAGTAATAGGGAGTGATTGAAGTAAGCCACCAAGTAGAAGAGAGGAATCGTTATTTTGTTGACATGGAAGACATTGCACAACATAATCCTTAACATCCCTCCAAATTCCCTTCCAATAGAAACTCTTATGGATATTGTCAAATGTTTTGAACAACCCATGGTGTCCCGCTAAAGGCGAAGAGTGCATCTCATGCAAGATACGGTTCTTGAAAGAAGATTGTGGTGTCAAGTAGACTCTACCATGTTGCCATAAAAGATTGTTGTGCCATTTGAAATTGGAATAGTCTCTTCCTTTGCCTTGCTGAAATTCCTTCATCACCTTTGATGCTTGCTCATCAAAAAGAGATGGAACATGGCCACATTCTTGATAAGGCATCCACCACCACATTGTCTTTTCCAGCCATATAAGATATCTCAAAGTCATATCCTTAAAGAGTAGCTAACCATCTTCGTTGCTTCGGAGACAAATTTGGTTGTGAAAGGAAGTATTTTAGCACACCATGATTGATTTTGACCTTGAAATGGCTGCCATAGATGTCCCAATTCTCTGGGACCACCTTGCCGTAGGACAAACCCGTCGAGGTTCTACACACTGCCCACTTCCCTTGATAGTTTTAACTTTCTAATTAGGTCCTATCATGTTTATGTATGACATTCAAAATCTGCTTCCTTAATTAGGCCTTTTAGGGAACCGGGTTCATTTGCGTAAGTTACAACAGTGAAATGAAAATAAAACAAGCAGTCCTTTTGACAAACAAGTTCCTTGACTTATCTTCAAGTTAATCTTTATCTCCTTCCCATATAGGAGAATTATGTATCCCTTCTGTCCAATAGAAGTACTCGGTCCAAATCACATGGCACCATAATTTCTATCCTTTATCTAGAATAGGATCTTCCAACACCCTAGAGATGTTGGGCTCACGGTAGTCTACAACTCCGTCCAGACTCGACAAGGGGTGTCCAGAGCTCCACTGACCCCAAGTGATCTAGGAGTGAGACACAATTTCCATGGATGGCCTTTTCACCACTCGGCCTTTGGCCCGTGAATCGAGCAATGACCTCTCGGGTCAGAACCCCGCGTGACCTTGGAGATGATCCACCTATGCAAAATATCCTTCCTTAATTAATCCAATTAAGAATCAAGCATAATCAAGGAAATGAGCCTGGTATCATATTTCCAAGAAAACATTCCTTCATTTCCCATGGAAACTTGTCATCACAGACCCCTTCCATGCATTTACCATCAAACACCAACACTTGGAATAATCATCCAAATCACATCCCACAATTAGTTTAAAGCAAAAGCATTTAGAATGTTATTCAATCAATCAACAAAAACAATGGTAACGCTTTTCCAAACATTGTACAATAGTCATGATAACCTTTATGTCGTATATTTTCTCTCCCCCTTGGAGTTAGGAGCGGCTCCATGTAAAATTTACTTAACACACCCTTCTTTTGGTTATGGCATATGTTAGGGTTTCAAACATAAGTTATAGTAGTCACTTACGTTGCACAGCCTTCTTTCCAAAGTGTAGTGATCTTTACTTTGACTCGGTCTTCTCAATCCCTTGAGCTCTCCACTTGCCTTTGGGGGCTAGAGTTGTGTTTGGATCTAGCCCAATCCAAATAGGATTGATAATCGTAGCAGTTATCAATCAGAACCCAAGGCATTCTTAGTATTAGTCCTTATGGTCGTTGTTTGTGTTAACTACACATATCATCAAGATCCCAATGATCTAATAGATTCGAGATTGAATTTCCCTTAGGCTAGATTACTTATCATGCAGTCCATCAAGCATGCAAGCTACAACATACTTTCAGTGTGGGAAAATACCCATCTATTAATTTCACGAAAAAGAGAGTCGACAATACCTTGAAATTCTATTATGCTATGTGCAAGTTGTCGCATAGCTTCCAGATACAATTAACTTCCGTTGATACCCATGCTTTGCAACTTTATCTTTCGAATGTAAGAGATGAAGCATGTCCCTTCCCATGATCTATTCTCGTGCGGCATCTAATGTACTTCATGCGGGAATCAAAACAAGCATCTATTAATTTGTAAATACAACACTTACGACTGGTATCGCAGTTAGATTGGTAGTGATGTCCTCGCCCGAGGCTCCATTGATCGTTGAGGGATTGCCATCCAAGTGCGTTAATCTCTGCTTGGGGGCCATTCTTGAACCTCGTCTCCCTTAGATGTGAGTCGCACAAGACTTTTCACACCTTGTGCTCAATCAATGGGGCTAATTTGGGGGGAAGAATTAGGCTTGTGGGTGGGCAATAATCTTGCAAAAAAAGGCATAGCAATTAGCGGCAAAAAGGGGGGGAAAAGGATGCCCACCCTCCTAGGAGGGGAATAGAAATGGGTCCCTTCAGAGACTCTCTTTCTCTCTCTCTCTCTCTCTCTCTCTCCTTCTTCTTCTCTTCTTCTCCTCTCTCTCTCCCTCTCCCTCTCTTCTTCTCTTCTTCTCTTCTTCTCCTCTCTCTCTTCCCCTCTCTTCCTTTTCTTCTTTTTCTCCTCCTCTTCTTCTCCCTTTGTCTCTCCCTCTTCTTCTTCTTCTTCTTCTTCTTCTCTTCCTTTTCTTCTTCTTCTGCTCCTCTTCTTCTCCCTCTCTCTCTCTCCCTCTTCTTCTTCTCCTCTTCTTCTCTCTCCCTCTTCTTCCTTGCAGCATCCTGGCCCCTCCTCTAAGGCTTCATATCTCCCTTTATTACGATTTGGGGGGGGGGTGGCCTCGAGCCTCCACCTAGGTGGTTAGCAGAGTTAGGCCACTCCTCTCTGCATGGCGGCGGGGAAGGTGGTAGGCCTGTGGCCTCCATTCATCATCGACATCACTCACAGCTACTTCTTCTCCCTCCTCGGTGTCATTGCCACCTCGTGCCATGTCATCAGTTTCCTCCCCATGTTGACATCATCCATCATCCACTTCCTCTTCTTCTCCTCATGCCACCTATCAATGACGAGGATGGAAAAAAAGGGAAATAAAATTTTTAATTTTTTTAAAATGAAAAATTAGGGGATTCTATGTGGATGTTACAAGAGAGAATGCTTTCTTTTAGTGTCTTTGATGATATTATCAATGACATCAAAGGTGGGGACTTCATTTTGTAGCGCAAATATAAAAACTTACGAATATATGGGCGAGCACTGCGCGTCGCGTCTTTGGGCAAGCATCACTCCAAGGCTGTGACCAAGGCATAGACCTTGGCATACTTTACAACACGCTACGAAGGCTTCGTTGGCGCCGTTGGCTATGCGTGAGAAGCTCCCACTAGCTTGTAGGAAAATCTTCCCGAGAGGTCACCCATCCCAGTAGTGCCGTCACCCAAGTGCACTTAACTGTCAAGTGACTATCCACTAGACTAGTTCTTTTTTGTTGTTATATACTACAAACATAGTTTTAATAAGCTAGTCTTAGGAGGGTTTCCCAAGTCTTTCTTCTATGAGCTAGCATATAATACCTCATTAATAATAACAATTATCTTCATATTTAGAGCTAGTTTTAAAAATGTACAATTTTGTTTTCAACATAAATCAATTTTTGGTATGTATACGCATATTGTCCATTAAAATAAACTAAGTAATGGGGACATTACATTCTTTGTGTGGCTTCGTTTGAAGTTCAAGGCTAGCTCTTGCTTCTGCTCCATGCTTCCACTTCACAGCTCACTCCCTTCAACTAGTATCAAAGCCATCTTCCTTGAGAGCTTGAGCCTGACCTGGCACAACTTCGATTCCAATTACCTACATTAAGGTTTTCACCATTGGCAACCATAGCTCCACTCCTTGAGGTTCATATCGATTGCTTCTTACTGGGGCATTCATCAAGCCCCTATTGGGGCTTGGTCAAGGTATTCATAAGCCTATTTTGAGCTCATTTTAGTGAGTTCTTTTAGCTCAACAATTCATTATTCATTCAAGAGCAACCATAGTTACAACTTCATATTGAAGTCTAGCTTGCTTCAAATCTTGCTTGAGCTTTGTCTAAAAGGCTTCCTTGGGTAGTCCTAGTGCTCCATACCCTCTCCAATCATTATAGTAGCCACATGTGGAAGCTCTTGACTAGCAGTAGCATCATGTAATATTTCCACACAATAAAAGTTAGTTGGCTAGTTCGAAAGTTAGTTAGTCAGGTAATAAGTAAGATTACTAACTAAAGACTAACTAAGATAAAAACTAACGTTAATAGCTAATAATTTTTATTTAATTAAAAATATACGATCCAAGGTCAAGCATAGTATCCTCTTACCCAAATAGACAGCCGTCATAAGGGCCTCAGCCCAAAATCCACAAGATAACCTAGCTATGGTAAGCATAAAAGCAACCTTTGCCTAAAAGGTCAGGCACATGCCACGAGCAATCTTATAATACCGTGGGCACAAGAAATCAATGCTATACTACTGACAAGAGGTCCAAAAGCTGGGAGAGAGAGCATGACTCTCATAATCCATTTGCAAGCACCTAGGCCTGCTACTAGCAGAATCCATAAACCTATCAAGCATAATTGCAGCATCCTCAATCTGCACCAAGGGAAAAGCCCAAACACGGTGGGTAGCATGATCAACAAAGGTCACAAAGTACGACGCTCCACCAAGTGACTGGGAAGGCATAGGTTCATATACTACACAATGGACAAGATCTAGAGGAGTATGCCTCATACGATCGCCATAAGCCAAGGGGTCTCTGTAAGGACCAAGAGTACAATCAGGGCAAGCATCAAGTTCTATGAGTGACATAGGAGGTAGCAAGGAGTCTGAATGAGACAACATCTCCATCTCTCTGTCGTGCATATGGCCTAGGCGATAATGCCATAACAATGCACGTGGTATCCAGATAACTGCAACCATAGAATCTCCCACATGAGAGACATGCACTGGGTAATGAGAACCAACTCTAGAACCTCTGGCCAAAACCAAGCAACCACGATAGATCTTCCATAACCTATCTTGAAGAGAAATAGAGTAACCTGCATCATGCAATCGACTGACAAAAATCAAGCTCTTACTGAGCATGGGAATGTGTAAAACATCCCTAAGTATAAGAGAAGTCCCATTAGGAAAAGCTAGTGTATGTCCCCTATATCAAGAATAGCATAATGTGAGGTGTCCACTAGTCTCAATCCACGGCACACCTTTTAGTAGTCCATCAGTAGGTTTTTCGTAAATGATGCTGCCTGGTGCTCCCTTGGAACATCATGGGGTTTGTCACTTAGGCCCTACTGAGTCTACTTTGCAACGGGAGAGTTCTGGCCGAACCCACTAGGATCAACCTGAAGATTTGGGTTCCTAAAATCAGATGGTTCTCCTAGTAGCCATCTAGCGTCAGTAATTTCGAGTCCCACTTTTAGAGGATTACTCGATCTGAAGCGGACTTGCCATTGCACTTGGCTCAAAGAGAATGGGAGACAGAGGGGAGTACGGTATGTCAACCCTCCTGCCCATAAGGCAAAATCCCATTTCGGCCCCCTAAAACAATGCAAGTCGGTTCTACCTAATGACTAGTTGGTCAATTTACTGTCTTCCTATTTCTATTGCCGATTTAGAAAAGCTCCCAGCTAACAGGGACCACCCTACCATTGGACGGACCCATCAGGGGTTACGCCCACCCGCTTTCCTCTGATGATGGGTCATCTTTAGTTTTTTAATTACCTACAACACATTTATTGGAACATATACAACCAAATTCCTTAATTAGTCCATTAAGTCATAGGTTCCTTCATATAATTTATCTCACCAATATGCATACAATTCAAACAGTAAAGCAAACTTCTTTATTATATTGGAAGTTTATTACAATTTCCATCATTCCGTCCCAGCAAAAGATACACAGAATTCCATAAGGATATTCTATCCACCAAGATTCCACCCTCATAACTAGTATTTAGGGTTCCAAGATTCCATCCTGGGTCACAAAGGGGCTCGTCAGATTCTTGGAACAATGCAGGATTTACAGCTAGAGCCCCCTCTGGCACCTACAATTCCTACTGTCTGAGACTATCCCTACTGACAAACCTTTCGCCTACAGAGCCGGTCCAAGCCTCTCGTAGTGATAACCATGAACCCCTTGGAGTAGGGTCTTGCCGGTAGCTTGGGGGTAGCCTAGCGCGGTCCTTCCTTTTATTCTATTTGACAATAATTTCAATCAAAAATCTAGATTCTAGCAAACACAAACAATCCTTTCAAATGTGTATCAAATGATGCAATGATAATCACCCCAACATGTAATTCACAGCTTCACATAGCCAAGGTAGACCTTATCCTAAGGTAACCTTACATTCTAATGAAATTCTCCTCCCTATAAAGAAGTGTTGAGTACACCTCTTATAACATGTTAAGCAAGGCATGAATTTTCCATTTGGGTTCACTTATCCAACATAAGCAAAATCCCTTAAGGAAATATATTGTGTCAATAACTCAACAAGATGACCTATAGGATTCCTAAATAGACAATTAGTTTCTATAACCATCACTAGTCAACTCTTAACCTTGTCTCATTTGACCATAACTATATCAAATGCGCATATAAAGACATATGTACAATAACCTTTGGCAATTAATTCTATCATGATTCTATGACTTAGAATCTCAATTAATCTAACTACAAATCATAGTGATTAATTGTTTATGCTTGTACTAATATGTTTTCTAGATGAGTTATCAATTTGTGTAAGTGAAGAATATGGAAGCTAATATCTTATGTAATTATCTTATATAGCAAAATAATAATCTAGTAATGAATAACCTGGTTTGGCAACATGGTGACATTAGGAACTTCGTCTTTACTCGTGCTCGCATTAGCCACACCCAATGTTCCATTGGTAGTGGCAACTCCTGCAACCTCGGGTGCTCCCGTATCATTGGCAATACCAGTTGCGTTGGTCCCCATAGTTTTTCCAGTTCGTTGCTTTGGAGCCATCGTCCACGAGTGGTTTGAGAGATAGGGAGGGTGGAATAGATTTGAGATGAGAGAGCATAAGAGAATGTGGCTTAGTTAAAGATCGAGACAAGGGATTTGAGCTAACTCTCTTCCTCTCTCACTCACTCACTCACTCTCTCTCACTCTCTCTCTCTCTCTCTCTCTCTCTCTCTCTCTCTCTCTCTCTCTCTCTCTCTCTCTCTCTCTCTCTCTAGCTTCTTCTCGTAGCCTCTTGAAGGAATATCCTTCTTTCTCTCTTCTTCTCTCTCGCAGCCTCTCGGGGTCTCCTTATGTCTCCCTAAGTACCCCCCATGCCTCTTATTTATAGTGAATTGGAGAAGAAAGGTTATGGCTAAGAGGGGGAGCTCTTTGTGGAGGGGGATCTTGGAAAGATCAGTGATCTGATGCTCAGATCATAAATCTGATGGTTCCATTAGCTCCAAAAGGGGAGTAAAACTCTAAGACACTTGGTTAGAAAGCTCTCACTTCACTCCTTCTTTTCTGTGTTTGAAGTGTTGTCTACTGCCTGTAGACTGTGATCGCGGCATGCGCGATTTTGCCAGTCACTTTTCTTTTCAAAATAACTAACACATCACTTGTTTTTTCTTTTAAATGACATCTAGTTCTAAAAATCTCCATATCTCTCTCTCTCTTTTTAGAATAATATCTAAAATATTCTAGTCTTGTCCAAAAGTCTAATATTCTTAGACCATCCTTACTGTGCACATTAACATTAGTGATTAATAAAGCTCATATCTCTTGTTCACGTTATAACTTCCATGAAGGGTGGCTATGGTCCTTGTTAATTCATAAGAAATATCAAGTTACGACTCTCGATTTTATTTATTTATTTATTTTTAATGTTAGTTAGTTATTAATGTTAGTTACTTTTTTTACTTTAGTTAGTAACCTTACTAACTTATTAATTGACTAACTAACTTTTGAACTAACCAACTAACTTTTATTGCCTAGGAATATTACACATAAGTCTGCTCAAGGCCCAAAGAAATGCATCCATCAAACTCCTTGTAGGTAGAGAACCATGCTCTATGTGGAGTAACATGACAAGATGCCATAGAATCCAATAGCCAATCTAAGGTGTAGGCTGTATCACTAAGCAAAAAAGTTGTAGGAAACTAGATGACAGGAGTATATGCTCAACTGCATCATCATGGGTAACAACATGTACCTCACCACTAGTAACAGTGGTAACACCCACTGCATCTCTTGTATCTCTGACTCTCTGCTCATGTCGAGTCCATCTCTGTCTCAGCTGCTCTCTAATCCATCTGAAACATTTTCTTTTAACATGCCCAAGCTTTCCACAATGGAAGCATACATCTATAGAAGAAGAATCTATAGAAGACGACAAGGGATCCAAGTCATCATGAATAGGGCTATCCATAGCATCCACGAAGCTCAAGGAGTCGAGGGCTATCCCAACATAGGGAACCTGCTCATCAAGACAACTGTCAGTAGAAGCACAAGTGGTAGAAGCATGCTACTGCAAGTACTCTTCCATCCTCACTAGAGAGGGAAGCACAGAACCATCAACTAGGGATGCAGAAGCTCCCACATGAAAAAGACTCGTAGCTAAGTGCATGACATAACCAACCACAATAGTGTAAAGGCCAAGACATCTGTCAAAAGAGCATATGGTATTCAACCATGAAATCATCCCATAACCATAATGGTAAACATGACTCTGCAGTACATCAGACCACATAGTAGCATCCAAGTCAATGCAAGACCAGTAAGTGGTATAATCAGACCACATAGTAGCATCCAAGTCAATGCAAGACCAGTAAGTGGCATAAGATCCTGCAATGGTCAAGCTCCAGGAGAAGCCCAAGTATCAGTACAACAACATCCAAATAAGTGGCTCTATAAAGTACATGATAGTAGACAAAGTGCATAGACGGGTAAGCATCAAGAGCAATTGCTCTCTGACATGTATAGACAAAAGCAACCCAACTAGCATAGAAGCTAGGCAACACAGAAGCAACAAAGCCATAACTGCTAAACCCAAGCACTATCAAGAAGTCTACTGATCAACGAGTAACTCGCAAAGAACCAAGCATAAATGAGCCATGAAAGCTTAATAACCAACTGCCAAGAAAATGGAGCAAGCACTCCTCAAACATGTATCTACATCCAAGTAAATCCAAGATCCATAATCGAGGCATTAAGGGCCAAATAGCATCCAAACTGCATAAGTGATAAGCCAACCAAATGTAAATTGCTCCACAAAATTCTCAAATGCAACTCGATTCATGCCCAAACATCTGCCATACTATAGCGGAACCCAAAAGCATCCACATCAGACATTAGTCCCATAATGGATAGCACGGGGCATTAACCTTGTCAAGTGAAATGCTAGCTACAAAGAAAATGACAGTGAACCATGAATTGAGCTCTACTCTTTGCTTAAGAAGCATCTGAGAGCATAAACATCAAAGTGGCATCATCCAAATACATCAACATATCATCCCAAGTAGTTGGGAGCACCCATAGACCATAGGCATAACCAAACTGGAGGTAAAATAACTTGTCCACCAAGGTAGCATAAATCCCAACCAACAACGAAGTGTCCGCATCCAAATCAAGGCTCATTAGCTCTCAAATAGCATATCCGGGTATAAACCATGATGACCAAGCATCAATACATCTAACATGACACCCGAATGTCAACAAAGATGTAACGTGTCCACTGGTATCTTCAGGACACGTCTTGGTAGTCCATTGGAAAGAATGTCTAGAAAGCTTCGCCCGGCACTCCCATGGAATATTACGGGGTTTGCGATGTAGGGCTTTCCATGTCTGCCACGTAGCGGAAGTATTCCGGCCATTTCCACTTAGGACCGACCTGAATTAGGGTTCTACTTATTGGTCATTTCCTAACGGCAACTAACGTCGAACCAAAGCGAACTACTTTACGCAGAAACGCAAGGTCCGAAGCAGATTCACATTGCACTTGGTTCAAGGAGAATGGGAAACGTGAGGGATGCGAAGCTCAACCTCTCTGCCATAAGGCATAGTCCCATTCCGTTCCCTTAAAACAACGTAAATCAGGATCAATTATAACTCTAGGTCAACGCTTTTGTTGTTCATGTTTGTTGACAAGCTGTCTATCGTGATTTGAGAAAAGTTCCCGGCCAACTAGGACCACCCATCTGTAGGATGGACCTATGGCCACATCCACCGCACTTTCCTCGGGTTGTTTCAGTTAACTAATTACCTAACACATTTAGTTGGACATGCAACAATCAGCTTCTTTAATTAGCCCGTTAGGCACTGGTTCTTTCACGTAATCATATCACTTGACATAGAAAAAAACAATGTCAAACAAGTTCCTTATTAACATGCTATCATATTTATCTTTGAAATACAAAAAGTCCAGCCCATAGGCTTATCCACAATCCGCCCGAAGGCTATCCAACAATCCACAGGGATCACTAATCCAAGTTTTCGCCCGTCGACTAGTATGCGGGCCTCGAGATCCAATCCCGAGTCACGTTAGCCTCTTGTGCAGGGCCCAGAAGGCGAGGGATTTACGGACCAGAGCCCCCCCTGGCACCCAAGCGTCCTCCTGCTCCAAGTAGTGCTCAACGGAGAGACCTCTCGCGGCAGGTTCGGTCCACCTTCCCGGTGCGGTTAACAACCCCCTTGGTTAGGGTCAGGCAGGCAGTCGGGGGTAACTGAAGCTGCCTCTTCCTTCAAGCCTTCAACCTGAAGAATTAGATATCCATTTATCCTTTAATTCATTGGTCAAACAAAGCAAAACAGTGCTCTTAAATCTATAACAAGCACAAACATTTCCATTGGTCGTTTATTGTTGGCCAACTGCTAAGGAATGAATCCTTCCTTTCGAATGCGTCCAGCACTCAATCCGGGATGACTTGTGACTTGGCGAGATCCCCTATATCCTGGGTTAGGGCGTACCCCATTAACCCGACTTGGTCAAACCTTAAGTTCATAGATTATTCCAATCTATCGGATGGTCTTTTGCTTCCAAGCAATCTTCTTTACTCAAGAAAGATACTAAATTAGGATGATTATTCATCCTCTTGCAAGATAACTTGTGTAAGGACCTGCCAACCTCATTCCGAGAATTGGCTATTCCCTTGTGATCCAATCACAAGATCATACGACTCCGCACTTGTTGCACAAGTGTCGCATCGAACTATGAGACTATTCTACTCATCGAATGGAATCATGAAACAATGTGTTCATGATTACATTAGGCTGATGTCGTCAGTCCTAGGGTTCCAAGTTCCATCTTTTTAGCGTAAGATTCTTAGGGACAAACCCTAGATCACTTCCCAAATATGTTCCACTGTCCCTACATTCGGTGAATGTGGGCAAGTATTTAGGGTATAGGAGTTTCAGTTTTAGCAATACGTGTGACTAGGTCACGTATTAAATCCTAGTGAGTTCTTTGGAATTGAATTAACTCTTTCTAAAATGAGTACTCCGCGGGTTTAGGTGTTTAGGTTTATGCGAGTTTGTTTAGTCCTCGAAGATAATTATGCTATCATTTCCATAAACACATGACTCATTGTCTACGCGTACATTGATTTTCAACCCTAACTTATCGACTTAAGATCAAGCATAGGTTAGGTTATAACCTAATTCCAATTGATCATCCTATAATTTTGTGAACAAGATTCATGCTAAACAAGCAACCTTTTACTAGTAGTTATGCAGTTGAAAACGATAATTGACTAGAGTTATGCAACATAAGAATCATTTCATGCCTTGCAATTCCCTATGGGTTATTAGCACTTTCCACAATGACACATTTGCGAAGAAGATATCTCCTAATAACGTGACATGCAATTTATACTTCCATGCACTACCTTAATTTCGTTCTATAAATATGGACATTAAATCTAAGTTCAGTTCATTGAAATGCACAAAAACTACTTGTTAGAAATGCATATCAATTTTCTCCTCACTTTATTTTTGTTTGTTTTATTGAAAATACTAAGGACTGAACTTGTTCGTCGTAAGCTAATTCTTTTAAATTTAATCGAAGTATTCAAGACGGAAATTGCATCCTATCTCAAAAATTATCTACACACGGTTGAATTTTAACAATGAAAAATAAAAATTAGGAAGAACAACCTGGACTTGTGGTGAGATGTCCACGTGGATGCTAGGAGACGATCCTCCTGCGGTTGCGCCTTGGGCTTTCTTAGGAGGCATCGCGAATGCAGCCTTTTTGCCTTGGGCACGGAGTTACGATCTTATCCATCTCCTTCGTATGCGAACACGAAAAGGGATTTAGATGGACTTCACGCGAAATTGGGTGGAAGAATCCCGAGGGGGGGAACAAAGGGCTTTATGAAGGACTTTTTTTGTATGGAAAAAAAGGAACTTAAGGCCACATGAAGGCCTCTTCAAGTTGAATTTCGGGGGGGGGGGGAGGGGGGGGGGGGGAGGAAACTTATGGAGCTCCAAGGTTTGGGGAAAAAGGGCTTATAGGGGTCCAAGGAGGAAATTTGAGGGGGGGAGGAAAAAGGGCCTAAGGTAACAATTTTTTTTTTGGGGGGGGGGGGGGGGGAAAGGCCCTAAGGGTCTCTCTCCCTCTCCCTCGCTCTCGCTCTCTCTCCCTGTATCTACCTCTCACTCTCTCTCTCTTATCCCAATTACATCTCTTCCTTCCCCTCTCTCTCTCTCTCTCTCTCTCTCTCTCTCTCTCTCTCTCTCTCTCTCTCTCTCTCTCTCTCTCTCTCTCTCTCTCAATTGGTATTTCATTGGCAGGAAATTGAGGAAGCAATATATGTGTAAGAAGTAACCATAAGCCCCTCTATCATGGCCACATCTGATTTCAAAAGACAAGATCATGTTACCCTTTACGAGGGCGATGAAAGGATTGCAGAAGATTTAGTCCGACAAACATTCCCCTTACAGAGCTCGGTCCTTGAAGGGACGAGTGGGAGTTCTTTTCACCATTGTGCATCAGAGGGGTGTAAAGGCCCATGGCAAAGGCAATACTGAGATTAATGTTAAACGCAATTGTGCAATGGCCAATTGAATAGATGGTAAGCAGATCCTCTCTTGATTTTTGTTATGATTTCTCTATCTCCCCCTCTTATCCTATTTTGCATCATTATTTGCAAGAAAGATATTGATGACCAGACGAGTCTCCCGAGGACTCTGACTTGCCTCCACGATCTACAACAGGACGACAGGCTATTGCCACTGGCAACATGCAATCACAAGGGGGGAGTTGCCCTCCAAGAGCGAGAGGAAGAGTAACACAAACACAATTATTGAGTTCTACCGAGCTACAAGCAACCGTTGCAATTGCATGTGGGGAAGGAGTGACATCAGGAAAAGGTGGGCATGCTTTGATGACACAGGCAAGGAGGGCAAGAGAAAGCTTGTACTATCAGAGAGTAATACTGACAAGGAAAGCAATGACCATCAAAGCATCGAGTCTTTTAGTACACAACAAGGGGGTGGCCATATGCAACCCAAGAAGAATCAAACACAAAGAACCGAAAAGAAGCACATGCCAGATGTCGGTGAAACGACTGGCAAGACCATTCTCACAGTCACTTGCGATAAACGTATTGTGCAAGCATGCATAGAAGATCAATTGAAAACGTTGATGGTGAGTGCTTGTAAGAGATGGCAGCATGATTTAGATTATGGTTTTTATTTATTTATGTTGATTGGACATTAATTACTTCATCATCTCATTTAGATGCGGACATCTGCCCCTTTGCCACCCATCCCATTATACTGTTTGGTTTCCATGCCTACAATTAGACAAGTCACATTGAGATACAAGCAACTCTTGGAAACCTTTTTTAGCAACGGGTATATTAGAGGGATGGGTATGTTTATAGTGTCATTAGAGACTCCAAGACACCAGTGCAAGGAGGTTGATGATATGATTAGAACTGAGTGGGATCCCCATTGGCCAAAGAAGCATGAGGACTTCGAGGCAGAAATTAGCAGCATCGATTGGGCCTTTTTGTCAAATTGCATGTTTTATGTTTGGGATGGTAACCATCATCTCACAGCATGGATGAATGAGATACGCACATGTGAGTGGCCCTAAACCGTAGGACCTTAACATTCTACAATGTGTTTGTTTCTTAAATCATCCTTAACATAATTGACTGTTTGCAACAGCCTTTCCAAATAATGCGAGGCAACATGTGCGCGTTGACTGTCGCCTTGTGAAAGTGACAAGTGTGGTAGAGAGGGAGATTTTGTTAGCTATTTCTCATATAAACAGGTATGCAATGGACCATATTAATGAGATCCTAATATAGAATCTACACAGGCTTGCACAAAAGGGGTTTATCCATTACCTCGTATCCAGACCTTGTTTGTGAAGCAAGGATGCTAGGGCAGGCTGACCACGCAATTATTTTTGACAAGCTAACTGATGAGGCAAAGGCATGGATGCAAGCACACAAAAAGCGGGCACCCATTCCCGCATGGTACAAGGAACCATTGATTGCACTGGCCCACGTCATGTGGAAGGTAAGTAGTTCTTCAAGTTATCTTAACAATGTTTTTCCTTATGCATTTTTTCCTAATGCAATGATGTTGTCCCTAATTACCAAGTGTAGGACGAGTATGATATAGCAGTGTGACCGATCGAACAAAAAGGGACACAACTCTTCGACTCTGAGTTTAGAACTAAGTGGGGTGAGGCATACTATAGTGTCAATGAAAAGCTCGTCAAGAAAACTCAACGTTTGCTAAGAGTTGCAGAACCCAGTCTTGGAGAGAAGTGGTATCAGTAAGTTGCTACCTCTTTGTACCTACCATCTATATGTACTTATACTACATTTGTCCAAAGTAACAATGTTTTTGTCAATGTAGAACTGTCTCATGCTTGGAGTGGGGCTCCAAGACAAGGGGTGTATTGAACGAGGAGAGGGTATACACATTGGCATCCTCAAAGCTAAACAAGATAGATCGCCAAAGGATATTGAAGGACATGGAGAGTTCTGACATGAAAATTCGAACGTTGATAGGCATGCATGGACGTAGGTTATTCTTGTTCATCTAAATTTTGTGCAACATAAGTTTGATGAATTGGTATTAAACAACATATCTTTGATTCAAGTAGATGGAAATGCACCATTTTGAAGTTGGGTAAGACAGGAGACCTTTTGGGCCATGTCGCAAGATGACGAAAAGAGATTGCTTTTGAGTTGGAGGACTACTATAACATTCGAGTGGAACACGATTTGTTCTTCCAATACACCCAAGAGATAAAGAGAAAGCATAGAGAGAAAATGTTTCACATTGTCTTCCATGATTTCCCAGACAAAGATATAGAGTCACAGAAGTCAATGAAGTTGGTAGCATGGAGGCTTCTGTATAGGTAGTTCAAAATATCCTTCTTTAATAGCATGTCTATGGTGCTATCTTGCCAATCCATTCAAGATTTATAATGGTGACTTTGCAAGTCAGGTTCATGTACGGGAAGATGGAGAGGAGGGCTATACAAACTTTGCCAGGAGAGTGTGAGGACTGGGCAAATGTGCAGGAGGATTAGTGCATGTATGAGGATTACCAGATAGAGCAACAATGGGATGAGGAGGTATATCGAAGATGTCCTATTTTCCTTGACTATCCAAAAGGTGAATACCGCTCCAATAAGAAAAGTTTGTACCAAAAATACTCAAGGAAAAAAAAAACAAGAGACACAAGGATCCAGAGGCATGGTAAGTGAAATGAGTTACATTCTTAGGAGTATATTGCACTTTGTTGTCTCCTAATAAAGAGACTATGATGGGTTCACAGGAAACTGATACTAGTAGTGCGATTACTATAAAAAGAAAACGCAAGAGCAAGCGCACATCCAATATCATTGAAAAGAGGCCAAGCAAAGATCGGCCCTCATCACCAATTAATTTAGTTTCTCCACACCTAAAAGGTTTGATGTTTTGAAGTACTATAGCCAAGACATCTCGTGTCCCTCCAATAAAAATATTTTCTTGAATATGAATCGTAGCCACCAATCCATGTAGGCCCCTTCATTGATACCATTGAAGAGCAGATCGCAATGGAAGGCATCACCAAGGAGGTCCGTGACATTGGCATGGATAGAAGGATACAAAAAGTTCTTCCAGATCTTGTGGTGGAGAGTGTTACCTTACACACCACTATAGATAGATGCACAACAATGACAAGAAGCAATGAAGCATCTTATGGAACTGACATACGTATTATAGAGCACCAAGATGGTAAGCTTGCTTTTGTACAAAACTCGTGATGTGAAGGCACGTAATTCTTGTTCACCACCAAAGTAACATCAACAATATTTTTTAACACGCAGAGGGTAGAAGAATTGAGTGTCTTGGATTTGAGGTCACATCGGACGTGGCGCATGCGCAAAGAGGTAAAGAAACGATGCTCGTGAATTCCACACATGTCATGATTGGATGATGTCAGAGCTTTAAAATATTCTATCATTATATGATGTTAATAGTGATGTGTGTCCTTGTGTAGGGAAGGAAAGAATGCAAGAACATGGACTAGCCGTGCTAGGGGATGTGGCAGCTACCAGTAAACAAGCATGACTCGTGGTTTTTTTTTCCACAATACAATGCCAATAAGAATGGTCTGTATTTTTACGGAGAGGGATACATTTTTTTATTTTCAACCTATAATGCTAGAGGATGTGCAGGCCACAAACACCAGTGAACTAACGTGTCTCAATAATACTATCTACAATAACATTTTGAACAAAAAATATGTTGCCAATTATGAATTTATAATATAGAGGGCCATACTAAAAGTCACGTGGAATTCCACTTGCAAGACAATTCCACTTGCAAGACATCATCTCCCACGAAGCTACAATGGTGCAAGATGTTTCAACCACACATGCAGGTAAACAAAATATAAGAAGACTATTATCTATCGTTAACATTCAGTAAGAAAAATATGTTACTAATCGAGAAGTCAATGTCTAGAGGTCCACAACATTGAAAGCCCTATGGAAGATCCCTTGCAAGTTGCTGTCTCCCATGCCGCTATGATGGCAAAGGTGGAGTGGCATAGTATTCTCTGCAACCCATTCGAGATCGGACATGCATTGTGAAATGATCAACCAAGTGAGGCATTCTCTCGATTGGTAAAGGTATTGGAGGAGGTCAACCAAAACAAGATGGTCGAGGTTGAGGAAGAAACCACAAACACAGCATGTGATATCATGGTGGTTCGTCTCCCTGAAGATAGTGTCATGCATGGATTGGGGGATGGAATTTCGTCATGGAACTCCCATACTGAGGCAGAGTCAGTCGATGCCATGTATTTGGCTTATCATGTTCTCAAAGACGTAGGGATGTTACTGTTCCTTGCCACAACACACTCCATGGTAGAGCTTATTGAGCAGGTTGTGGAGGATGGACATCGACGGATGGAGTCAGGGTAAAAGTGTTAGGCCTTACGCACGGCACAGGTTATTCATTGCGAGACACATGTATGTGTCATTAGAGGTAGAGAGGTGACAGTTTTAAAGTCATAATATGCTCATGCTAGATATTGTTTATGTATCACACTTGTTGGCTTCATTTAGTGAGTATAATTACTAAAATTAGTATTTCAATCTTTAAATGCAGGTACATGTGCTATGTGCTATATATTCTAGCTCACATGTGTTCAAATATCGCTTACAATGGAATCATCCCTCCGGAGTTCACAAAAGATGACATTACTACGAATGAGTGGGTGTGAGATACATCAGGATCCCCAATGAGAGGTCAATATGAGATCCAATGTTGTTAAGCTATTGTTGATATTTTTTGTAAACATTTAATAGATTCCTAATACGTTATATGACTACCAAATAATTTAGGTGGCATGCAACGTGGTAGGGCTTTTTGGAGCTTGTTCTTGCAAACATACACAAAAGAAGGGGACACCATTTTAGATTGCAATGCAGGATGTGGTGACTTCGCATTAATAGTGCTAAATTCCAATCACTTTGCTAAAGATGGAAGATATCTAAGAGCAAAGGTAACATATTTACGTAAAGTTGTATAATATATGATTGTAATGTAGTACTCTTTTTCTTCATACCAATACATGGGTGCTCACCCTTCCACATGTGCATGTACAGCTATCTCCCACAACCCGAAAATTAATCGTGTTCGATATGAATGGGGTGCTTCTACATAGGCGGCCAAATCAAAAGAGATCATTATCAGTGAAGCCCCTAGAAGTGGGCAAGTATTGGGTGATTTTGTGGCCAGGGCTCACCAGGTTTTTGAAGGAAATATCTACATTGTTTGACATTGCCATTTGGAGCTCCATGAAGGAAGACAACTTAAGTGAGCTGCTCCAATTGGTTAGAAGTGAATGTGTGAAGTCGTCAAAGCAAGGACCAACCTTTGTATTCCAATATGGACAAGGAAAATGTAGAGCAACTCCCACGACAACTTCTACCAAAAAGAGTTACACAAAGCCCCTTTTCATGAAATGTTTTGACGATATTGATTGGCCACCACACTTCAGCCCAACAACAACAATATTTGTGGATGATAGCATGGAGAAGATACATGCGAACCCACCCAACACCTTTATATACCCACCCCCATTTGAGGGAAACCCCACAGACACAATCCTTTTGGAGCACATGCTTCCCTACCTTGACCGAGCTAGCATGCTTCTGTGGTTCAGTCCTAGACTTTGTTAGGGATCGCCAATTCCACCCCCAACAATGGAACTCGATTGATATTCTATGTGCATGATAAATATGTACTTTCAGAATTATTAGATTCTTTTTATTTATAAGTGTAATAAAATGAGGATAAGAGGGAAGAGGAGAAAGAGAGAGGAATGTGCAAGTGAAGGAGATTCTGTATAGGCATTTGCTCAATTGCAATCCTACAAGATGTGTAAACAAAGCATGTGCAAAATATCTAGGAAAGGGTGGAGTGTAGAAACATGCATGCATGTGAATGTATGTGTACACAGTGGATTGAGTAACAATGAGGTAATATTATTTTCTCGATATTAACTATTCAAACAAAGTGAAAAACAATAGATATCTCACATTACTGCAGTGAGTGTAACACACTATTTGATACCCTATCCTCTTGAAGTAAGTCCACACAATAATGCTCAATTGAAAGTAGTGAAAACATGTGCAATGTAGTTTTGCCTATGTGTGCACAATGGAAGTGATATATTAGAATATAATATCAAATCATGCACATAAAAGTGAGAGGTACGTAAATGTATATATGCATGTGGGATAACAATGTGATATTCTTTTCGTCTTGATATTAACAACTAAAAGTGTTTAAGATAATTTACCTCATGCAAACCCTTGACCCTTGATATAATAAGAGAGTTGTAAAAAATGGATGGATGACCCTTGCAAAATTAAGAGGGGGAGATAGAGAGAAGTTGCTAATTTAGAGAGAGAGAGAGAGAGAGAGAGAGAGAGAGAGAGAGAGAGAGAGAGAGTGTGTGTGTGTGTGTGTGTGTGTGTGTGTGTGTGTGTGTGTGTGTGTGTGAGAGAGAGAGTGTGTGTGTGTGTCTTCGTGAGAGAGAGAGAGAGAGAGAGAGAGAGAGAGAGAGAGAGAGAGAGAGAGAGAGAGTGTGTGTGTGTGTGTGTGTGTGTGTGTGTGTGTGTGTGAGGGCACGAGAGAGAGAGAGAGAGAGAGAGAGAGAGAGAGAGAGAGTGCAGGAGAGGGAGAAAGTGAAAAGCTGCTAATTGAGAGAGAGAGAGAGAGAGAGAGAGAGAAGGAACGTGAGACATATTCTATCAAATCTTTAGCATTTTAGCCTATGCTGAGATTGGTTCTCAAGCATAGCAAGAAAGCATTGAAAAGTAAATAAAAGTTCTAAATTCTACTTTATAAGATAGGTCTTATGTAAATAATCATTAAATGTAACGAAATACTTAGCACCACCCAAGGATTGACAAGGCATGGGACCACAAACATATGTATGAACAAGAGCCAAAGGCTCACTTGTGTGCATAGTGCTAGGGCTTTTATGCATGTTACAAGTCTGCCTACCATATAAATAATGATCACATGAATCAAAACATGAAAAGTCAAGGAGCAAGTGATATTGTAAACAAGTCAAGACTTTCATTTCTTTGAGGGACATATGCCCAAGACAGCAATGCCAAAGAGATACATGTGGAAGATCAGTAGTGTTGGATACGAGGGATAAAGACTACTAGACTTGGCACCTCTAACCAAAATGAGGTTGGCATGCGTGATTTTCCATGCAAAATCACAAAAAAAATATGATACTTAGCATTATCCAACTATCTTGCAAAGATAAGGCTTTTGATCAAAGCTGGCACATGGCATACATCATTTAGCACAAATGAAGTACCAATAGTAAAGTGCAAATGAACATCAACAATGACAAAAATATCACAAACATGATCATCTCCCAATCTCACAAAACTTGTCATATGACAATAGGTATAGAACCAATATGATGCAAGGTCACACGAAAGGAAGCCCACGAATCAAGCAATTAACACTAAGAGAAAGATGGCTAAGTATCAATCAGCTAGACATCAGGTGAAGCACCCACCAGAATGTACTCATCAGAATTATACTCCAATGCATTTGTCTCCTCAATCTTGACAGTAGACTTTGTGATGCTACGATCATTTGAAGTATTAGCATTATCCTATCACTTTTTCATTGCCCTTCCCTTGCTTATTCTAGCATATTTTATTTCACTATGATCGAATATGACCCTATTGCCCGTAATAATGACATGTAAGAGATAACTTAGGGCCATGGGAGACCACAACCTACCCATGAGATCTAGACTTTGTCCTGCCCTAATGTGCATCTCTACCACAGTGATCATTACCATATATGCCATCATTATCGCCTCTAACAATGAGTGAATAAGAGGCACGGGATGCCTCAATATTCTTCTATTTACTTCCTCGATAAGAAAGGCACCCTCCACATATTTGAGCTTAAAACCATCTACAAGAGCATTAGTACTTATGGTAGTGCGAAAAGTATCCCAAGACTTAGGGAGAGTGACAAGCAAGAACATAGCACTAGAATTCTTCTCAAAGGTAATCCCCTACAAAAGTAAGCTAACTAGAAATGGAATGAAACTCATTCAAATGAGAAAACATAGCAACGCCTTCCTTCATACCAAGATCCGAAGTTTCTTAAGCTAATACAATTACAAAGTAGGGCTTTGCTTATCATAAAGATTATATATTCTCTCCCATAACTCCCAAGCACCACCTTGAATCTCAATGACATTAAAGTAAACCTGCTTTGACAAAGTCAAAATGATAATGGACTTGCATAACTCATCAAGATTAGTCCAAGCCTCTACAAGATACTCTTCAAGCTTTATCTCTTTATTTTTCAATGGTCTAATTTGCTTCTTTTATTGTGCATCACCACTTATTAGGCATACAACACACTTTCTGAATAGTCCATTACTAGTTATGTGGTATTCTGCCACTTACAATAGTAGCAAGCCACCTTCAAGTGATCCATATACCACTTACGCATTGTTTGCTACCACTTACAAGTGGTTTGCTAACACATAGAACTAGTCCATTACCGCTCACAAGGGGGAAACCACTTCTAGATATTTTATTGACTAGCTTTTAGTTGTAGCAAACCACTTCTAAATGTAATTGAGCACTTGTAAGTGGAACAAGTGGTACCAAATCACACGTAAATGGTTGTAAGCCATTTGTTAGTGGTAGAGGTGCTACATCATTGTGCACCGCTACTTCTTAGTCATATTATTGTTCTTTTTAGTGGTTGTGTGTCACTTTAAAGTGAGAAGGACTTGCATTGAATATCAGGAATTTTAGTGGTGGTGCACTACTTTTTCCTACACTTATGCTACATGCAAGTAATATCTACATTTGACCTCTTTTGATGGGTGACTCTTTCACAAGGTTGTTTGCCTTGGTAGGTTTACCCTTGGGAGACTCAAAAGTTCCTTTTGTAGCAAGCAAATGCATATTTCACATGGCAAGGATATCAATTTAAAACTCAAAATTTCTACAAGACATAAAGCCAACTTAGAAATGCATGCATGCAATAACGTATAAGACATAAAACCAACTTTGAAATGCATGCATGCAAAAACTATATGTAAAACCAACTCAAAAATTCTACAAGGCATAACCTATAACTAAAAATTATGACATAAAACCAACTCAGAAATGCATGCATGCAATAATCTATATGCAATAAAACCAACTCAAAAATGCATGCATGCAATAACCTACATGTAATTTTCACAAGTTTGGGCATTCTTAAAGCCTTATATGTAACATGCATGGTACTAGTGTGATATGATTTTCTTGCCACACATGTACTAACTGCATGATGCTAGTGCCATATGATTTTCTTGCCATGCATGTACTAACTACATGTTGCAACAAAAGGAGAAGCAAGGGAATAGCTCAAAGTAAGGGAATAACCTAATATTTGAGAAATAGAACCATTTGGATGGTTCTAGTCACATGATGCCAAGGGAAAAACTAGCAGTATTCAAGAAAAAGAGGGATTCATTTGAATGATTCACATATCTCCTATAGTGAATCTTAAACCGGATGACCAGCAACTTAGCAAAAGAGACTATGGGTGTAGTACTAGCTCCACTAAAAGTGAGTTGCAAGGTATTGTTATCGATTACTCCTGTTATTAGCAAAGAAGTTACATAAAGCAAGGAGTAGACTCAAGACTAGAATAGCTTCAAGACATATTTCAAAAATTCATGGATGGTGGGGGTGAGAGAGAGAAAGAGAGAGAATTCTATTTCCACTAGAGAATATTTTGCATACTTTAATTGTGCACCAACCCTTTCACATTATGCAAGTTATCCCATTTGGCTACCTTAATGTACATTAAGTCATTATCAATCATTATGCGCTTTCTTTTCACCAATGTCTCAAATGTGAACCCTCTATTCGGAATAAATTTATACTTTTATCCCATTATTCATAATATGTCAAAGGCCTAAACTACCACTTTTTCAAACCCCAAAAACATCTAATATTTAGCACTAAACGCGTGTGCTAAATATCTTATTCATGTTTTTTGAAGAGAGAAACATATGAGAAACATTATATGTGTGTGTGTGTGTGTGTGTGCTTTCATCCAAATAAATGAGCCTTCAAGCCATATAATATGCATGTCAATAGGTCTAAAAGAGCAGTTACTTAGAACCAAACATGTTCTAGAGGGGTGGATGGGTGGATAACTTCCATGGGGCTTTCTATCAATGTCAAAAGACTAGATCTTTAAAAACCTGATGCAAATGTAAACAATAATCAAACACTAACTACAAGAACACGCCGTCAATCACACGTGATTTGTAAAGTGTCTCCTCAAGGGGGAGTATTTTTTCTCTCACTGACCTTGTATTTATTTCTTAATAAAAGGATTTACAATTATAACTATCTTTGTCCATTTCTAAGAAATCACTTAGCTAGGCATCATAATAGTCTTTTTTTCGGCCATATATTCCAAGTTAGCTAGAGATCCATACTTTGTCACTAGAGATAAGTGATGTGAATTTGGAATGCCTTCTCATATGCATATGTTTTTCTCTCTCTTCAAAAAATGTGAATCTCTCTAAGATGTGCAATGGTTCTACACTGTACATTATCTTCATATTAATATCCAATTAAAAATAGACCCAACTATACATTTTCTTAGGAAAGCATCTCACAAGAATAATATCCTCACTTTTCTCTCCTTTGATAGGAGAGAGATTCTTGGTAAGGATGAAGGTTTTTATTTATAAGAGTCTATCATGGATAGAAACCATCACAAGGGTTTTTTAGGGGCACGAATACAATATCCAAGAATATAAATTGATTTCATAGTTTATTCTTACTAGGATATTGCACTCCTATGAGAAACTAAGTTTCAATCTAAAGTAAAAATGAAGTAGCTACCTTAGAGAAAGTAGAATGCTCACAGCCCATCACCTTGATTCACTTGATCTTCTAACATTAAAAGAGCTTGTGATGAACTTTACTCAATGGTCGAGCCAACTTTGGGATGGATGGCAACCAAAATTGGACATGAGGCACCATCCATTGATGTAGAAACATGACAACTGCCATAGGCTCCTTAGTTTTTGTGGGCTTAATGTTTTTTGCCAGTTGGTTCCACTACCACAAAGCGGCTCCCAAATTGTCCTGGTTTCAAGATGAAGTTCATCTATATCTACACTATGTTGTTGGACTATGTAAAAGTGATATCCAAATACCTAAATCATCCCCTATCTAAGGTGTCATGAGGAGTGTTATTCCAAACCTTATTCCATTTTTTCATTATTTTCTATCTTCCAAAGTTTTTTTTAAAAGCCTACACCCCCACCCCCCCTCTCTCTCAACCGATGCTGTGGCCTCACAAGCTCTCCTTGTGGTGATGGACATGAGAGGAAATGAAAGTGTTACCTTCTCAAGCTCGGGAGATTGTGGATGCAAGAAGAAGAGGAAGATAGAGGTCTCAAGTTTGTGCATACAAGAATGAGCTCTCTATTTATCTTTATACATTAAACATTTGGTTTCTTTCAGGATAGACGTTTTCAACCCTTCAGTAATATGATATGCACACGCCATTGCGTGAACATCCAATAAAGTGATTGTACAAGTGGTTGGCTACAAAAGTTGAGAGGAGAAAATGCACTCAAGCTTTATATAACAATATAGCACAGGCCCCAGTATTACTAGCTTCCCCCCCATCTTCAAGAGGCTGTTCACATTACAAGTATGCCTGAACCATAACGGCCACTAGTCTCAAGAGAGAATTGATAGTATAGGACAATGATAACCAAATCAGTTGGCACCATTCCCACCACTACTTGCAGGTTAATGCTATCTACCAGCACCCACATCAATTCTATGATGTTGAATCCTTAAGTGTTGTTGAGCCGTTAACTCATTACTGTAGGAGGCCACATCAATTCTATGATGTTGAGTCCTTAAGTGTTGTTGAGCTGAAAATGTCTGATGCAAAATTTATTGCATTTACTGCCATCAATGAGTATATGCTCATCAAACATGAAGCACAAGAACATCCACACCAAGAAAGGACAAGCGTGCATAAGAGATACTTGAGATCTGTGAGTATAACCACCAGACCCAACTCTGTAGAGGCAGCTATGATTAGAAAATGGCTCCAAAATATCAAGCACATTGAATTACTGAAGAGTAAATGACATAAGTAAACTAGTAAAAGCTCCTATAAGGACACATCCTCTTGCTCTAATCGTCTTCTTTGAAACAAAGCACCTGAAAGTGACAGAGCACTCAAATTGGTTTTAACTTCTCATCTTTTGCTGATGCCAGTTTATGAAGAACAAGTCACTTCAGAATCTAGTGAAACTCAAGTAATGGTCAATTGTTTTTAGCTAATTCCATCGATCTGCAGATACAAGTATGTGAGCTTGGAACTCGTGATGCTGCTGGACATTACAAAGTGTGTCGTCAACAAAATTTGTGTCTGGTCTGAACAATGCCAATGGAGATCATCTAGAAACTGGACAAAGATGATGGTCATAAGCAAGGCACAGAAAAGTATATCCACTGGTTTTGATGTTTCAAACCATAGAGTAAAATACAGACACTGCAAATTTGAACATTCCTTTTACAAAAGTTCCAGCTAAAAGGCCAGCTGCTGAACCCTGTCAAGATCAACTATATATTACATGTTTGATGTACAAAAACCATTGGATAATCCACGAGGCTGGAGGACCACCATTTCTTCATGATGTGCTATTTTCTTTACACCACCCAGTCCCCTTTTTAAAAATAAGTATCAAGTTGATATATAGTCATTGACTCAAAATTCGACACATAGAGCAGCCTAGACAGTATTCTTTCCCATTGGGTGCATGTGCAACTTGCAAAGGACAAAATTGAGGACCCTTGCATACTTGAGGGACAAAATTTGGATTTCCATCAGGTCTAGTCAAGTGGCAGTTAGAGCAGAAATGTGTGTGCCCAAAGCAAAAGAAAGTGGCCATTGAGCAACAATATCTGCACTTGAATTCCAAATACCGGTTACCATGGCCTTTTTCGCAAGTCCTTTGTTCTCCAACACTGGCACTGCAGCCTCCACATATTAGCTCCTGAGGGTTGTGTAAGTTTCTGACTTCATTGTTTTGCAACCTATAAGAGTTATAGCTTCAGTTAAGGCTTTTGACCGGTCAGTAAAGAGAACAAAATACTTATGCTACACATTTACCCTTCATCTCCACCACAATCACGGTTTCCACCAAAGTAAGGTTCATGGCACTTGCAACATATGTAATAGAGATACTTCCGCAAAGCATATGCTTCAAGCTTTTCAGGTTCCATAGGGGCCTTCATCTTCTCCATCCTCAGTCTCTTTACCGCTCTCTCACTTACCTAATTTCATGGGAAATTTTGCAGTACTAGAAGAATTTATTCTCAATTAGGATTCTTGAATGCAGTGACAGAGACATACCAGTTTCATTAATTCCAATGGTTTCTGCATATCATGCACAAGGCTGTCATGCTCCATGCACTTAGAGCACTGTGGACAATTCAAGTAACCAAACGAGATTGCTGGACCAGGAAAACCCTCCTTTAGCTTCTTTTTAGCACATTCAAAATGAACAATATGTCCGCACTTGAGCTGGATTGATGGAGCACTCCGCAGAGACTCCACCATACAAATGGAGCACCAATCATCTGCAGCTGGAAGAGCATGTTCCTTGTGATACAGGACCATTTCACGGCAGCCATCCTGAAGAAAGGTCAGAAGATAAGTTGCAGTCTAGATGTAAACACTTAAAACCTAAGCCACACAGAAGGGAAGCCCATTATTACAGCACCCTGCAGATCAACAGTAAAACACTCAGCTCATAACCTGCACCATGCTCTATGAACACGGGACTGCACTCGAACTGTGCAATGTGTGGGCAAAGCTCCCTCACAGGCTAGCATACAACACATTACCCACGAACAAATGTCCTTGAATCCTCCAATCATAATTTCAAAACAGTACAACATTACCTGTCAATCCTTAAATATACATAAAGTTTCATCATGTATGCATTATGATCATGGCACCAAGCATGTGAACGCCTTTCATAATTACAATATTAGAGTCATTCTCAAAAGCCTCCCTCCCTCGTGGTTCAGTTTTTGGGAAGAATGAGAAACATAATTGTATGCACAATGGTGTTGAACAATATAATGATACTGTTCTAAAATGTGTTTCGATGTGCGAACTTTTGACAAACTCAATCTCGCTTGGATAGACATTAGCACTCCCCCATAATGCTCCTGTTACTCCTTTCTCTTAATGTCATGGAGATTCTATGCGCCCATAATTCATTATAACGGAACTCTAAAATGAAGTAAATGAAATTATGTCCTTGAAAGAAGAGGACTCAATTCAATTGGAGGTAGAGCTGACTATCAGAGGATCAAACTGAAACCAGCCTTCCTTCTCGGATAGGGTAGTAAAACATGATCAAGAACTTAATAATAGAAATTAATAAGAGAGCATAAACTGAAATGCACACTTTACCTTAACAATCTTGGACATTGGACACCCTATTGGCCCCAAAAATAGCACCCCTTATAGTATTTCTTTAACTTGAATTTCTAATGGATTGAGTACAAGTTGAGATTTCACAATCTCCTTTGCTAATCCAAGAGCACCATGTTGTACAAACGATCAAGAAGCAATTTGAATCAATTGGCCCTTGATTTTTCACCCAAGACTTGCACAAATTCGACTCACAACTAGCCAAATGATGCCCCAATTCACAAATGGATGGAGTTGGCATCTGATCCTTCACAAATCCTTGAATTTCAGATGCTGATTTCAATGCACTTGACCGATGGCACAAGTCCCAAGGTGACTATTAAACCCTAATTTGTGCAAAAATTTAGGGTTTACAGCAGAATTCTCACTGCTGTCTACCAAATTTGTCTAAGATCTGCTTCAAATGGCTGAGAATTGTTGAGATCTTTAGAGAATAAGTTGAAGAACATGAGAGATTTTTGGAGAGAGAAGTTTCTGATTTCCACGCGAGAAATGTCTCAAATCTGATTGGTGCTTGTACCAGCTTGCATTAAATGCAGTCACCTGATGTCAAGTGCCTCATAAATGCAATCGCCAGCCTCAAATGATGATTCTCTCCTGTCACCTACCTCCTAAAGGCCACTAGCTGCTGTCGCTTGCAGCAAATGGTGGTTTTCCTACCCAAAAACTGACCAGCAACTGCTCCTTCCTCTCTCTTGTAATCTAAATGCGCTCAATGGCTCTCTCTTAGCCCCAAACAGCCTTCTCCCCCATTCCATGGGTATTTTTGCCAAGTGGCAACCTTCTAATCCCATTTTCCAAGAATTTCCATTTGCAACCTTGGGTGGTCCCCAGTCTCACCTAACCCTTAAACTCGCATTAACTAATCAATTAATGCTAGTCCCTAGTGTCACCACTAACACTTGATGGCCAACCAACTATCCTAAGGTCAAAATTAGCACCAACTAACAACCGAAGCCCAATTGGCATAACTTGTCACGATTTTTGCCTTTGACATTCACCGACTTCTCGAGGTCCTTGGCTTGCTACCATGAAATTACAGCCATGTGCATCACATGTGCCTTAAAACCTTGCATATTTGATTATTAAATTAAGATTAAATCATCTCAAAATTTCATGGAATAGAGTCAAAACTAACACCAATTGACAACCAAAGCTCAACTGGTATAGCTTATCACAACTTTCGCCTTTGACACTCACTATGAAACCATCCTTGCTCCTTGGATAGAATGGTAAATAACCTGATTAAGCACTAATTACAACAAGCACAAAATTCATGTAAACTGAAAATGCACACTTTACCACTTTAATCTTAAATATTGAACATCCTATTGGCCCCAAAACCGGCGCCCCTTACAATATTTATTTATCTTATATTACAAAATGAATGGAGTACAACTAAGATCCTTTGACCTCCTCCGCTAATCCAAGTGTCTCTTGCTGTCAAGACTGACTAGCAAGCCTTCAAACCAACTTGCCCCTTGGTTTGCTTCAAGATTACCGTTCACTCGGCTCCTTGAAGACAAATCCAACCCCAAATTTAATATTCGTTGTGCTGGTCTCTTGAATCTCCCTAAAATTTCTCAATTTCAATTGTCGAAATTCAAGTCCTAGGCTCTCAATTCTAAGCATAAATCCTAATGTGGCTATCAAATCCTAATTTTTACTGTAAATCAAAGTTTACAATAGAGCTTGACTAAAATCTCTTGCTCTAATGGCTCAAAATACTAGAAAACGCTGAGATAACTTTAGAGATGGCTGGGGGATGAGAGAGAATGCTATAGAGAGAATTTTCAGAGATTCATCGCAAGAAAGACTAAAAAACTATTGTTGCCCTACTCAAATAGCCATGAAAGCTGTCACCTATAGCTTAGAACCACCAGAAAGACTGTTGCCCCCTCATATGCTATCACCTATACCAAAAGGACCTTATGCTGCTATCACCTACCCCTAGATGTCTCCAAATTGTTGTCACTTACTGTAGGACTGGTCCATGGTGGTTACAAATCACATCAACAACATCTCCTTGCGCTCTAACAACCTCCTTCTCTCTCACAATGGCTGAAATAGACTCCACCAACTATGCTAGAAATCCATTGGATGTATCCATAACTCCTGTTTCTCAATTGTTCTAATTTCAGAACCATAGTAGAGCATAAACTCAACATAAACAATGGCTGAAACTGTCAATGGTATTCACTAACATGCTATCGCCCATGGAACAAGCTGTAAACCACTAAGCATAATCTGGTCATGAACTGATCTGAAAACTGGTCACTAATAGCTGCAAATGTAATCCCAAACTGATCACAAACTGAGTGCAAAAACTGATCAGAAACTAATACAAAATTGATCCAAAAGTGGCCATAATCTAATCTCTAATGATCAAAAACTAAGCTGAAATTGATCAAAAATTGATCCCCAAACTAATGTAAAAATGCATATCAAACGGATACAAATGTATAGTTTCAATGTCCAAGTGAAACTCATACTCATCTACATACATCTCACTGTGACTAGTACATTAAGTAGTGACCTCATAGCCAAATATACCATCATACATAGTGCCTTGGATATATATTGAGTACACTTGAGATCCACTACATACTAGAGATGTCCATAACTCGAGTGGAAGTGCTACCTTCCCCTTGAGTATCAAGCATTGCTCTAGAGCCCTACTCTATCGAACCTGATTGAGCCAAACAAAAGTTGGCTCTAACTGGAAGGCATCTAAGTAAAGTTGCAACAATTGAGGATGGTCTACCAAGTCATCCTCTTCCATCCATTTAGCATCCATTGGTGAATAGTTATGAAACTTCACCAAATATCTCTAAGAAACTTGACCGCTAACATTTCTTTCCTTATGTACCAAATTCTGCTCATATACTAATATCTCATCCAACTCCTCAACTTCATGCTTAAATTCAATAGATACATCCTTTGGCACCTCATCATGAAAAGGCCTCAACAGACTGATATGAAAGGCATTATGTATCCGCCAATGTGGAGGTAAGCCGATATGCAACATCGCTGATCTTCTCCAACACTTGAAGGGGCCCATAGTATCTCATACTTAACTTCAGATACAATCTCTCTTTTTCTTTTTATCTTTTTAACCCTTGTCTTTTCAAAACACGGCAATACATAATCGCCCTCTGCAAACTGCAAAGCAAGTGTATGGTGATGAATTGCCTTCTTTTAATTTTTCTATGACCTCTGAAGTGCATACTTTATCTTTGCATAGACTCCATCTAAGTGTTCCACATAACAATCAGCCTCAAAGACTTATCCTTAGTGTGTAAAGTAGGTGGATACCTTCTTGCCACCCTCAACCACTTCAAATGGGACTTTGTCAGTGAAACTATGCACTATGTTATTGTATGTAAACTCAGCCAATGGCAAATACTGCTCCCACTATGTCTTATAGTTAAATTGTCAGAGTGCAGCGATGCGGAAGCGTAGGACAAAGACTGAGAGAGAGTGAACACAGAGAGAAGAGAGAGAGAGAGAGAGAGAGAGAGAGAGAGAGAAAAGGAGACTGTAAACGCAAAAAATCTGCGGTGTAGTATGCTGTATAAGAGTGCAGAAATACACAAGGGGGCAAAGGAAATATCTGTGTATGTCTCCGACTTGATGACCTCAATCTCCATCAGCTTGAGCACAATCTGTCTCAGCCAACAGATCTCAAGATCAGAATCTGAATAATGAATATTGAAGTGTGCCACAAAACCGGCTATAAATAGCCGAAAAATAGGAAATAATTGCAACAGGTCGGCTGCATTAAATGCAACCGACTGCAATAAATACTATCCGACTGCAGCAACCTGTCCAACTGCAGGTGCTGACGTGGCACCTGTTGACATGGCACTGATGTCCGCACTGTCCAGGAAATGACTGGCTAACACTCCCTCTCAGATCCTGGACAAGTGAAAAGACTGAGGGATCTGGAATGCTGCCGAAGAAGAGCCTGGTGAAGCGCCTTCGTGACAGATCTGCAAGATTATCCTCGGTCTTGCAATACTCCACATCAATGGTCCCATCCAGAAGCTTCTTCCAAATGAAGTGATACTGGATCTCAATGTGCTTCGTCCGGGCATGGAATACTGGATTCCGTACCAAGGCAATGCAACTCTCATTGTCGCACCGCAGAAGAGTAGAACGAGTTTGGGAGCAGCCAAGCTCCTCCAACAATCTCTGAAGCCACACAACCTCACATATGGTGGAAGACGCAGCCTAATACTCTGCCTTAGTAGAAGAAAGGGCTACCGTGGGCTGCTTCTTGCTACTCCAAGAGATAACACCTGTACCCAAGGTAAAACAATAGCCTGTAGTAGACCGTCGGTGGTCCACATCTCCAGCCCAATCCAAGTCACTCCAACCTACAAGAACCAGATCAGAAGCATCTGTACCTGCGGGATAAGAAATCCCTAAGTCAGAGGTCCCCCTCAAATACCGAAGAATCCTTAGAGCAGCCTGTCAATGCACATGTTTGGATTCCATCGTGAACCCTGCCAAAAGACCCACAGCAAAGCAAAGATCAACACGAGTGTTGAGAAGCCAAATCAAGGATCCAATCAACTGACGATAGCGTGAAGCATCCATCACAGAAGAATCTAAGTGTGAAGTGGCCTTCCAATTCGGATCCATAGAAGTAGTAATGGGCTGACAAGTCTCCATCTCAAAAGTCACCAAGAGCTCCTGAATGTACCTCTGCTGAGAGATGAGAATCCCCCTCTGAGACTGATAAATCTTGTGACCCAAGAAGAAATGAAGAAGCCCCAAATCCGTCATCTCGAATGCCTGATGTAAAGCTGTCTTAGACTCTCAAACTTTCTGTGCATGATCCCCTGTCAAAATCAAATCATCAACATATAACACGAACAGCACACGACCAACCTCAGAAGTGTGCACATAAAGCTGCGGATCGGTCTTGGAGCGCCAATATCCCAACTTCGACTGAAGAAACGAGTCAATCTTCTCGTTCCATGCACGCGGAGCCTGCTTAAGGCCATACAAGGCCTTTTTCAACCTGTAAACTTTCCCATCCGAGGATCCAAAGCCAGGAGGCTGCTCAACATAGATCTCCTCCTGCAAGTCACCATTCAAAAAGGCCGACTTCACATCCAACTGATAAACAGGCCATCTCCTATGGCCAGCCAAGGCAAGAATAGCTCGAATAGTCGCCATACGAGCAATGGGGGCAAAAGTATCATGGAAATCAATGCCTTGGCACTAAGCAAAACCTTTAGCAACAAGGCGAGCCTTGAACTTGTCCAAAAAACCATCGCTAAGGTACTTAGTCTTGAAGACCCACTTGACACCAATCACCTTCTTGTGAGAGGGACGAGACACAAGAAACCAAGTGCCATTCCTCTCAATACTCTCCAACTCGGCTTTCATGGCCTTCCGCCAATGATGAGACTGCAAAGCCTCCTTCATTGAAGTTGGCTCTCGATCCTGCATAACACGGGTCAGTAAACAATAGTTGGAGCAAACAAGCTCCGAAGAATGTGCATGATTTCTCCGTGACCTCCGCAGTCCATCCTGCGGTTTCCACTTCTCAAGGACCCCCTCGATCCCTAAATCTCGGAGGGTGTCACGGGCCCAACGAGGAGGAGATCGAACCTCTCCCCGTCGCTCTTCATCTGCTGAAGACTCAAGGACAACCACCGGCGAAAGCTCCTCGGGTGTGGCCGGTGGAAGAGAAGACTCTGAATCCGAAGAAGAATCTCCATCAAGAGGCTCTGGCTCCAAAGAAACTGTCTCGGGAGCCCAACTCTTACCTGGATCTCCAAGGACGGGATGCTCCTCACCCCCCTCTGTGGCCGGTACTTCCACGAACCGCACATCTCGACTTGTGTAAACATCCCGCTTAATAGAATCAAACAAACGATAACCTTGGGATTAGGAGCTATAGCCAACAAAAACCTGTCGTCGGGAAGCCGCCTCGAACTTATCACGCTACGTCTTCAGAATGTGCACATAAGCGTCACACCCAAAGATCCTGAAATAAGAGACATCAGGCTTTCCCGAAGCAAGCCTCAAAAGGTGTCATCCTGTCAACGGGCGAAGTGGGAGATCAATTAAGGATGTGAACTACGGTAGCCACTGCCTCGGCCCACAAAACCTGAGGTGTCTTGCGGTGCTCCATCATGGTGCGTGCCATCTCAATCACACTTCGGTTCTTCCGCTCCAAAATGCCATTCTCCTGGGGAGTGAAGGTGTTAGCAAACTCCTGGTGAATGCCCTTATCTACACAAAAACGAGCAAACTCATTAGACATAAATTCACCTCCCTTATCTGAACACAAGGCCTTCAGTTGCTGGCCAAAACGGTTCTCCTAAAAAAGAAGCCAATTCTTGAAATGAGAGAAAGCCTCCAACTTCAAAGTCAAGAAATAGGCCCAAGTTGTCCTGCTGTAGTCATCTATGATCAACATGAAGTACAAGCTCCCCTTCAGGGACTCGGTCCTCATCGGGCCACAAAGATCTGTAGATACAAGCTCCATGGGTGAAGTAGACCGCCTAGAAGCTTTGTTGGGAATCGCATCCCGATGCAGTTTCCCACGGATGCAGAAGACACATGCTGCCACTGTGTCCGGCAAGCCTCGGACAAATTATCCTCGCAATGCCTTCCGAAGGTACTCGTAGTTCAGGTGGCCAAACCGAGCATCCATAGTTCGGACTGTGTCTGAGAAGTAAGAGTTGAAGAAGACTTCAATTTGTAGACTCCATTTTCATCATACCCTGCAAAGAGAACTTTCCTCGATCCACGATTAAGGACTCGAACAGTATCACTGTCAAACTTCATCAAGAGGCCAAGAGCACAAATCTTATGAACCGAAAGTAAATGATACCCCAAACCTGGCACATGCAACACCTCAGAGTTGTGGGTACCACCACGTCCATCTGAAATAAGCTGCATCTCACCCTGCGCAGCATTAGACACAGAAGAGTTGTCTCCAATGAGAATCTACCCACGCGAAGGTTGCAAATGGGCAACACCTACGGAAGGAGTCATGTGCCGTGAGGCACCACTGTCCACAATCCACTCTCGAGCCTGGGGAGCTGTCATCGCAGCATCAGAAGTTGTCGGTGTAGAGTCCTCAATGACTCCTAAGTGTAGAAAAGCAACTGATGAGGGTACAACCACCGCTCCAGAGTCCTTCGTGTCCATCTTGGTATCCTTCTTGTCTTTATTGGGGCAATCCTTCTTTCTGTGACCGGTCTTACCCAAATATGGCAAGTTGATTCCTTCTCCTTATCCTTCTTGGATTTGTTGTCCTCCTTTTTCTTCTTTTGGTCCTTCCCCTTCTTCTGAGAGGCTTAACCAACCAATGCCTCCGATTTGGAAGCATTCTATCCCTTCAATTATTCCTCCTGGTCCAAGACCATAGAAACCAACTCTTTCCACCGAAGATTCGACTCTCCCTGAAGCAATAAGAGCGGAATAAAAAGTACTGAATCGTGGCGGCAACTGGGATAGTAAAGTGATCGCCATGTCTTCAGAGAAAATAGGCTTCCCCGCATTTTGAACCTGCATCTGAAAATGCCAAAGCTTGTTGATGTGTTCTCGAAGCAAAGAAGACTTATTCACGGACAAAGTTCGCATCTGCACCTCCAAAAAAACCCTCTTCATCAAGCTCATCCGGTTGTACATCTGGTCGAGCTCCAGCCATATCTCACGAGCCACCGCCAAGTGCTCGATGTGAGCTATCACGGCTGTGGTGCAAGACAGAAACAGAAAAGATCGAATCCTGGCATTCAGTTTGTCTCAATGAGACTGGGCCTTGGTCAACTCCACACGAGCATTGGAAGAGAGTTTGGACTATTTCCTCACCGAGGGCTTGTTAATCTCCTCCATCACCAGTTCCGCCAAATCATAAGACTCTAAAATGGCCAACATCATCACTCGCCAGATGCGGTAATTGTCACCATCAAGCTTTTGATCCGTTGGAAGAGCCGGTAGGACAGGCACCTTCCTGTCCGTGATCGCCTGGAACTCCAAATCAGTCTCTGTAGACATATTAACCTACAATACCTGCACAAACGCAAAAGCAACCTCCTCTGATTGTGAAAACGCAGCCTTCTAGGACTGATTCCTCTGCTGCCCAAACCTTCTTCACCCGCTGGAGGCGATGAAAATGTAAAATCTGCAATGGAAGGCCTTAAACGCAGCCTTCCTCCCCTTCGAACAACAATAACCTGTAGCAAATTCACCGATTAGACTCCTTTCCCGCACACCCATGCTCACTTCAACCTTGATCCGATATGAAGCCCTCCCACTCGCCCTCGAAACCTAGAATCGCAGCCTTGTGTCGCGATGAAATCTCCTCTTCAGATAGGTTCAGCCCTCAGTCAGTCCATCTTCACCGCTCTAATGCCATGTCAGTACAGCGATGTGGAAGCGTAAGACAAAGACTGAGAGAGAGTGAACACAGAGAGAAGAGAAAGAGAGAGAAAGGGAGACAGTGTAAACGCAAAAAATTTGAGGGTGAAGTATGCTGTATAAGAGTGCAGAAATACACAAGGGGACAGAGGAAATATCTGCGTATGTCTCTGACTTGATGACCTCGGTCTCTATCAGCCTGATCACAGTCTGTCTCAACCAACAGATCTCAAGATCAAAATCTGAATAATGAATACTGAAGTGTGCCACAAAACCGGCTATAAATAGCCGAAAAATAGGAAATAATTGCAACAAGTTGATTGCATTGAATGCACCCGACTGCAGTAAATATTGTCCAACGGCAGCAACCTGTCTGACTGCAGCTGCTAACGTGGCACCTACTGACGTGGCACTGATGTCCGCACTGTCCAGGAAATGACTGGCTAACACAAATATATAGCACCTCAAAAGATCCAACACTATGGAATTAGCCTCTTCGGACTAACCATCTATTTGTAGATGAAAAGATGATAAGAATTTCAATGTAATATCCATATTCTTAAACAACTCCTTCAAGATAAATTGGTCACCCAAGGATCTCAATCACTAACAATTAACTCTACCATACCAAGATACTTAAAGAGATGCTATAAAAATAATCGTACCATATGATCAATCTTTATCTTCTTCCTCACTGGAATAAAATTACATATTTACTAAACTTGTAGATGATAGTCCATATCCCATCATTCCCTGTAAGTGTCCTAGGAAGCTCAAAAATAAAATCCATAGCAATGCTTTCCAAGGCCTGTCTGAAATAGGCAAGGGCTACTGGAACAAACCCGACATCTTTTGCATATCATGCTTTACCTTCTTACATATGATGCATATCTTGACAAACTGCTCTACATTATGCCTCAAAGCTAGCCAATAAAAGAAATGCTCCACTGCCTTGACTATGGCATCAATACCTCTATGTCCTGCATGCGGAGCATGACTTTTTGTGACCATTCGAGGCCTCAACTACTTTGTGATACAATCATCCATGCATCATCAGAAATCCATCTCTAAGCACAAAGTGCTCATACATCTAGCCATTGCAAAGCTAATCATAAACATTAGCAAAGTCCAAATCAGCAACATACTGCCCGTTCATGGCATCCAACTCGATGTAATAAACCATGCTCACAACTGAAATTTGTGGCTTACATGACAATGCATCAACCACAACATTCTTTTTACCATCAATGTGTACAATCTAAAATTAAAACATTGAGAGAAAATTTGCCCATCTCATATGCTTCTCTGACAACTTTGTCTACATTAAAAACTACCTCAATGTCTTATGGTCTACTTGCATTGTAAAATCAGCCCTAACAAATAGTGTTTCCATGTAGACAATGCATGAATTACAACCAAGAGCTCTTTTTTATGAATCTGCAAATTCCTCTCTGGACTGTAACAAAGACGGCTCTCACAAGCCACAACTCAACCATCCTACATTAAATAGCCCCAATGTTGTTTCCGCATGCATCACACTAAACCACAAATGACTTTCTTAGATCAAGCAACACAAAGCACAAGATCTAGAATCATCTCTTCCTTTAACTTTTTAAATGCTAAAATTCAATTATTGTCTATCTAAATGGCATATTTTCTTTTACAAGGCATTCAATGGAGATGCAATTTCAACAAATCCACGTACATACTTCATGTAGTAAAAACATAAACCCAAGAAACTGTGGATCTCATGTACATTCTTCAAAGATGGCCATGATCATACTACTTCAACTTTTGCAAGGTGACCCATAGAAACAGGGAACGCCCGTTCCGGGCCTTAGGAACGGATTAACGCGTTCCGGCATGTGTCTACCAGCGAAACGCCCATGGAACGTTCCTGCCCGTTCCCAGCCCCGTTCCTGCCCGTTCCGCACCGTTCCGGGCCGTTCCAGCAGCCGTTCCCTGTTTGGAACGGCCGTTCCCTGGAACTGCAGCAAGTGTGGACAGACGACTGGAGGCGACTGCTCTTCCACCATGCAACACCATGTTTGGAACTGCAACAAGCGTGGACAGACGACTGGAGGCGACTGCTGTGCGATACGTAACAGGCAACAGCTGCACGCGACGGGGCGACTGCACGTCGACTGCACGGCGGGCACGCGACGGGGCGACTGCATGGCGGGCACGCGACGGGGCGACTGCACGGCGGGCATGGTGACTAGTGCGTAACGGCGAAAGGCGGGCGTCATAGCGCACGATTGACGGGTCCGTTGACCCGTAGATTTTTTCAAAAATTCAATCTTTTTTTTGAAATCTCCACCCATTGACGGGGTTTCACACGCATGAGCACAAGATCTCTTATCTGTTCAAAATCGGCTCAAAAATTTGGGGCTTTTCTCGAATCTGGGGATCTCAACACAGAATTGGACAATTTGACTCAGAAATTGCAAAGTCGGTGCACATCTACCCGGGAATTTTAGGGCTTTTCACATTTTATTGAAATCCTTTCAATTTCACTGAAATTGGTGCACGTAGGACTTGGAAAATTTGGGGATTTGTCCAGATTTGGTGCGAGCAAGTTGCAACAGTGATATCATGCCACCCTTCTTACTTCCACCATGCAATCTTCCAACTAACTTAATCTATGAGCTCTCTCTCTCTCTCTCTCTCTCTATATATATATATATATATATATATATGTATATATATATATATATATAATATATATATATATATATATATATATATATGTATATATATATATATATATAATATATATATATATATATATATATATATATGTATATATATATGCCGTTCCCTCCGTTCCCGTTCCCTAACTTTAGGCGTTCCCCCCGTTCCGGGGGGTCCCGTTCCCGTTCCCGTTCCCCGTTCCTGGTAACTATGGCAAGGTCCATAAGAACACCACACTATAAGGCTCTCAACAAAACTACAATTCAGAATAGGTTTCCCATTGCAAGAATTGATGATATCTTAGATAGATTGGATGGATCCAAAGTCTTCAACGGGATTGACTTGAAGAGTGGCTACCATCACATAAGGATTGACTTGAAGAGTGGCTACTATCACATAAGGATTGCTCCTCTCAAGATATTCATAAAATAGCATTCATGTCAACTTTTGGTTTGTATGAGTTTCTTGTGCTACCATTTGGTCTCGCCAATGCTCTTGCAACTTTTAATAGAATGATGGAAAGAATCTTTAGAGCATATCAAAAGTTTATAGGTACTTTCTTTGATGATGTTTTGGTTTATTCAAAATATGAAGAAGAGCATAAGCAACACTTCAAAATAATGTTTCAAGAACTCCACAAACACAAACTTTATGTGAATGGCAAAAGAGTGAATTTTTCCTACAAGAGATTCACTACTTGGGCCATATTGTATTCAAAGGTGACATTCGAATGGATTGAGAAAAAGTCAAGGCTATTGTAGAATGGCCAGAATTGACTAGTGTTCATGAAGTTCAAAGTTTCTTGGGATTATGCTCTTATTACAAGATATTTATTAAATGGTTTGCATTGGTTGCTAGACCATTGCATGATTTAACCAAGAAAGCAGTGGCATTCTAGTGGACCAAACTAGAGAATGAAGTTTTTAAAGCTCCAAAGTTCTATATCAGAAAAGGATCTGATTTGATCATACCTAATTTGTCAAAAACTTTCTTTGTTGAATGTCATGCTTCACAAGGCCGCATTGGTGCAGTCTTAAATCAAGAAAGACATACAGTTTCCTATGCAAGCAAAAGGTTGCAAAATGCAGAAAAAAATGCCACTGCCTATGAAAAGGAATTAATGGGTATCATTCAAGCTTTAAAATATTGGAGACACTATCTTTTAGGTGGCAAATTTCTCATTAAGATGGACCATGACAGTTTGAGACATTTTCTCAACCAACCAATGATTTCCGAAAAGCATATTCAATAGGCCAATTATTTAGCTCAATTTAACTTTCAAATACTGGATATTCCTGGGAAGCAAAATAAGATAGCTAATGTCCTGTCAAAAAGACCTCAGATTCATACACTGTCCATAATTCATCATATAGATTTCACTAGTATGAGAGACATGTTGTTAGCAGATATGTCCGTTCATGGCTAAGTCTGTGCGTGTCAATGGGCTAGGACACCAAGATATTATCCTAATTATTTAGACATTTTTCTTGGCATTTTATGATGGTCATTTAAGCATTTATTACTGGCCGATCAACATTAAATGCTGATCGACCTTACATGATTTATGGCATTATTTTTGTCTATTTATTCAGCCCTCTCCTCCACATTCATTATCAAAGATCATTCATTCTCCTAATTGGTTCTAGTGGAGGGAGAGGAGCAGGTGCTAGTGCCTTCACAGCTGGTGACTCACATTGGTTCTATAATATCTCATATCTTGGTATATGGATTCCATTTCTTGAGTATCTCTTTGCTTATGAGTTTATTGTGCAGTGTTCTTTTCTTTTGCAGTGTTTCTCTTTCTCTTTCCTTCGTCTCTTGTGTTCAGCAATTTTCCACGCTTCCATCACTGCATCCACTTCTGACATGGTATTAGAGCATAGGATCATTGTTCCTGTTGCTGTTCTACACTGTTTCAGGTCTGTGTTTTAACTTTTTGTCTACTAATTGGACCTGTTCTGACTGCTACAACTGATTTACAGCCTAGACGACCATCTTCTAATCATTTTTTACCCGTCTTCTCAGCATTTTGTAGACTGCCATTTTCGTTTTAAGCTTTTTTGGCTTGTTTCAAGGCTAGGGACCTGTTACTGACCTTTCCAAATGTGTCTACTACTTGCATTTTACTGATCAGAACTTGCATTTTGGCTATTTGCTCCTATGCAAGACTGGGCAACAGTATTTTCAGGCTGATTCTGGTTATTTTTTGTCTATCTTCTCACTGTGTGGTGCACTGCTCAACTTTAGAGAGGGTTCATGTTAATCCAATTGTCGTGTTCTCATCAATACACTCTAATTACTGTTAATCTTTTCTCTATTTGCTTTTTTCACTTGGAACTCGTGCAATCCTTGTGAGTCTATAATTTTGGCATACTTTTCTCCTTGAAGATCTCTTACATTTCTTCATCTTCTCTATATCTCCCTCCTCATGGCTCCTTTGGCATCTCCTCCTACAGTCAACATGCAAATATTCTTTACTCATCTACTAGTGTTATGTTGGAGTCTTGCTAAGTTCAACTTTAGGTTTCTGTGAGGATGCTATCTCTTGGTACTTCAGATGTTCCAATTTCAAAGAGGGGTGCCATACCGTGGAAGAAGAAGAAGTCTCAGTGCCATTATTGTGGCAAGGGACACCTCCAGAAAGACTACAAAACATTAGCAATTTTACAACAGGAGCAAGCGCAGACGACGACGACAAGTGACAACTCTCTTGGCGAGTCTTTCCCATGGCTATAGGGGCCTCCATTCCAGGCTACTAGTACAAGTGATGGGATCATCCCTCACAGCTCTCCAGTGCCAAAGAGAGTGTAAGAGGGTGGTGAGATGGGGTAGGTGAACCTCATCTATACAAGTATACAGGTGCACGGGTTCCAAAGAGAGACATTTCTAAAGCACTGACCAAAGTTTGGCAGGTTCAAATCCTGGAGCTCGGATTGACATCCGGATTCATGATGAGCTGGTTATTTGACAGAGAGCAAGCTTGACTCTTAGTCTTGAGCTCACATGAGGAGACACTTTGGTGGTCGAGCCAAAGGCAAGGAATCCATGGTCACATATGTTTAGAGGCATTGTTGACAAGACGGTCTTGTATGCTACTACGAGACATTGTTGACAGATATTGAGAGCTGCTATGATTCTTTTCTATTTTCAAGTGTTGATATGATCAACATCGACCTTAAGTTCTCTCCGAGGCACCTTAGTGGTGGCTTGCGCACCCACTACTTGAGTATCCATGGTTCTACTATGGTGGTCCTTGTTATTTGTACTATAATGGGAGATTATCATTATATATTATATTGTATCAAATCGCCCATGATCTAAGAGAGTGTGTTAGCAAATATGTCAGTTCATGGCTGAGTCTGTGCATGTTAGTGGCCTAGGGCATCAAAATATTATCCTAATTATTTAGGCATTTTTCTTGGCATTTTATAAAGGTCATTTTAGCGTTTATTGCTAGCCAACCTAACATGATTTATGGCATTATTTTTGCCTATTTATTCAAGCATCTCCTCCACATTCATTATCAATGATCATTCATTCACATGACTTGTTCTGGTGGAGGGAGAGGAGTAGATGCTAGTGCCTTCACAACCGATGACTCACATTGGTTCTGTATTGTCTCATATCTTGGTATATGGATTCCATTTCCCAAGTATCTCTTTTGTAACAAACCTTTTGTATATTAATTATTGCCAAGACATATTGGCTCAATAATTCCTAATTAATTAATTTGATGCTCATGTACTTTGAAAGGCAATTTGTATTATTTAAGTGTTTCAAAATATGATTAAATGTTCATCTTTCTATTTAAGAGTGGCCAGCCAAAACACCCTATAATTATACTTGAGTCGTCGTTGACAAGATGCCCAAGAGAAATTAAAAGTTGTAGTCGAGCAATCAAATTGGCTAAAAAGCTAAGATAACTAAGACTTGTATACTCAAATAGTCACATTGATTAGAAGCCTATATAATAAGTACTCTCAGAAGTGAAATCTAATGCTCATGATCGAATAAACAAACCATGAACCAGTGAACCTATATAATGAAGATCTCCAAAGGCTAAGCAACTCTTAAAATTTAGGAGATTACTATTTTGAAAGTTGCTCAAATGGAAATTCTACTCGCGTCAAAGGCTCCAAAATTTCGCAAAAAAACAATTTTGTCTTCAACAACTATCTCAAATTCTTAGCCATTTGAGGATTTTTAGAATAGAAGGTTTGGAAGTTTTTTTCTCTAGAAAAGAGACATATGATATCTAGAAGAGGACGTGTCATTTGAAGAGACAAGTGTTCCTACACTTATCATTTTCAGTAAACACTTGTAACCTCTACTTTTCACTTTTGAGCACCCAAGCCCCACACTTACATATATTGAAGATCTCTCTCTTCATTTGAAACAAGGTCTCATGCTAAAATTTCCGCCATATGCCTTATACTCTCCTATCTATCTCTCATCCAAGAAACACTTTCTACTTAGCTTGATCTAATCCAAGCACTAAAAAAGAAAATCAACTTACTGCCCGAAGTTTGCAGAAATTAGGGCTTCAAAACCCTAATTTTCAGAATTGCACCAAATCAACCCTTTTATATATGGTTCAAGCACTTGTGCGCCCGTGGTTTTGTTTCAATAAATTCCTGAAAAAGGAGACGTTGGTTCCCCTCTCAACATGGTCTCTCTCTCTCTCTCTCTCTCTCTCTCTCTCTCTCTCTCTCTCTCTCTCATGGTGAAAATTGATCAAGTTAGTTAAGTTCAAAGTATTGTCATTCTCACATTCTTTCCCACACTTACAATTTGCTTCTAAGTTCCTTGTGCACTGTTCATTTCTTTTGCATTGTTTTCTCTTTCTCTTTCCTTTGTCTTTTATGTTCAACAATTTATTATAGCAATTTTAAGTTCAAAGTATTGTCATTCTCACATTCTTTCCCACACTTATAATTTGCTTCCAAGTTCCTTGTGCAGTGTTCATTTCTTTTGCATTGTTTTCTCTCTCTTTCCTTTGTCTCTTATATTCAACAGTTTATTATAGCAAATTTCCACGCTTCCATCACTGCATCTACTTCTAATACATGTATGTTTCTAATGAAGATTTTGTAAACTCTTATATTATCAAAGATGGATTTCTTTGGATAGAGAGCGAGTCATGCATTACTAAAGATTTCAAGTCTAAAGTAATGGAAGAATGTCACACGACTATTTACATGGCTCATTGTGGAATTTTGGCCATAACCAAGGCACTTAAAATGTATTTCTTTTGGCCAAGTCTTCCAATGCGACATTGAACAATTTATCAAAGAATCTCTTGTATGCCTCAAGTGAAATCTTGTGGCCAAACATCTTATGTTGATACAAAGACGCAAGCTTTTTCCACACTTCCACCGCAGTCTTAAACCTGCGAACATGCACAATGACAAAATCTTGCAAACTCGTAAAGAGAAAATAACGGGCTAGATTCTCCTTATGACGAGGAATAGAATCAAAAACAATAGCCCAAAGATCAAAGATTTCAAGTATGCACTCCACCTTACACCGCCACAACAAATAGTTCAAACCATCGAGTTTGTCTTCTTTGGGTAATGAAGATAAGACAAGCACCTCTACCAAGGGTATCAAAGACCGCGTCTTCACTTTGGACAAAGCCTTCTATGATAGATTAATAAAAGGGGGATGAGTGTGAACGAGGAACTCCTCTCACTAACTTTAATCACAATAATCGCGTCTCCGCTCAGAAGAGTGTCTGAAAAGAAGCTCCTCTGAGTCATCAAAGCTCATGAACTTGTAAGACATCTTTGATCCTACAATCACCCAAAAAGTTGCGTTTTGATGGAGACAACACGAGAGACAAAAGACTATCGACCACACAGACTGTAGATGTGTGGTGTATCAGGAAAAAGTTGTTGCATGCCAACAGAAGGGGGCCGCCTACACCAAGAAGTTATCACCTATGCAAAAAAGCTGCCGTCTAAGCCAAAAAGTTACCGCTTGCAAAACGCAAATTTGTGTTTGCTGCAAAACGCAAAAAATTAGAGCCACTTAATGTCTTAACAAGGTCGCCTAGCCTTGAATGATGTCCCTTGGTCTCCGAAAGGGTCGACTAGGCATCGGACCACCTGTACAAGCAGTAGATGCAGCAAACGCACGCTACGAATCTATGTTTAATAAATCTAGGCTGCTTCTCCGCGATGAAAGCCTGCATTCTGCAAGAAATCTCTAGGTTGTGTCCTCACTTAGGCAATGATACCATGTGAGAGTGCAACGGAAGAGAAACATGAACACAGAGAGAAGTAGAGAGAGAGAGAGACAGAGAAGAAAGAGGAAGCAGTAGATGAAGGAAAATCTTCAACGAGAGAGTGAGAGAGAGAGAGATTAGAACATGCACATTAGGCCATGGAGATGGGTGAACATGTGGTGGGAGTGTGACGCAAGGAAGAAGAAAAAACTAAAAAAAATGTCAACTTTTTGTCAACAAGCCTGAAACAGATATTCCAAACAAGGAATGGGAGGGGGAACAGCAAGGAATGGTAGGGCACAGCCTTGGGAACGACAGGGCTCATTCCTTGGTTGTTTCACCTCCTCGGAGGGTTTGGAATGTGTTAGGTCATTCCAAGAGACTGAAATGGCTGCTCTTTGTTTCTATGAATACAATTCTAATGAAATGTGGTACCAAATGGTCAACACTCCAAAGTGGGAGTGCTTGGGTATGTAGCCTATGCAAATAGTATCCCAAAAGTGCTTAGTTTGGAGGATAAGCCTCCACCATCAATGCACAGTCGCAACTTGTGTGTGCAAAAGCAAAGGATCTATACGGAAATAATGTGCTTATGTCTAAAGATCCCCCCAATGTGGTGTGTGGTTAAACGGGTGAAATGATCAATGGTAATGTGAGTGATGGTGTGAATGAAAGTATAGAAGCAGCAAAAAAGAAGGATAGGGATGGTGGGATTGAAAATTGTGGTGGGGTTGAAAAGGATGGTATATACTCAATGTCTCCATCTCCAATAGGGTAGCCGATTCTAGTTGGAAGCTTCGTCGATCTTACAAGATCTTCAAATTTATGTATAGAATCTAAAGAAAGAAAATTTGTATTACCTTCTACTTGTTGCTAGGCTTGATACATGAGGATCGAGTTGTATTCGGCCCATGAAGTCTCCTATAAAAACAACACTATCTATGATAGTCACATGATTCTTCTTCTATGTCCGAATCTTTGGGAGTTAGTTGGAAGTGTCACTCTTGTTTGGTTCTCAACATAGATTGTTCAAGAGATTGAAGTGCTCTTGATGTATTGAAAGCCATCTTTCTTTTAGAGTTTTTCCTTGCCTTCGATATCAAGCTTTCATATCAAGGCTTAGGTTTCTTCAAAGAGTACCTAGCTCTAATACCATGTAAAGAAATACTCTAGTGCAAAAAAATACAAGTGTATAGCAAGACACAAAGTAATAAAGAATAGAACCCAAAGCTGAAGAGTAACTTAGAGAAAGAATAAAGAATGATAAATACAATAAACACAATATACAAGATTGAATGCAAGACCTCGAATCTTTGTGTCTTAAGATGAACCAAGGCTGAGATGAACAAAGAATCTATCTAGATCAAGCCGATCAGAGGCAGTGGCAACAAGCTAGCTTGCAACAGAAGCAAAAATGTAGGTAGATAGCTCTAGAACAATGAAGCAATAGGTAGAAGATGATGAAGATCATGCAAATGGCTGTAGCAAATAGCAAATCCAACCTTTTGCTGCCCTTGGGGATGATGGCAATAACTACAGTTTGCATGGAGGGGCTGGAAAGATGTCATATGCAACAAACATAGCCTTCAAGACTGAGTGAACAGGTTGCTTGTAGTTGTGAAAGGGCTAGCACCACCACGAACTAAGGTATCCATCAATGAAGGGTTGTACACAGCAATGGAAGACTGGAGCCAACTAATGGAGAATCTATAAAACAAGGATGGAAAAACGTGGCTAGGCAGTGTCTTGTTTATAAATGTCGATCCTCCAAATGTTTGGGTATTGGCTTATGGCACATAGACACTCTGGTAATTGTCAATAAAGTTCGGTAATTTTGAGTATTGGGCTTTAAGGTTTTAAGTTTGTAATGCACCTTTTTAGCTTAGTAGAAAGTACAACTAACAAAGCCTAAATATATAGGCTGAAGTATCCACATATACCTTTGTCTCTTTTTTAAGAGTAAGAGGTGTAAAAGCTATTCACACCTAGACATGTTCTTTTACACACACTTATGTGTGTTCACACGAGAAGGTAGATGACTTTAATGGGTTTAATTTCCCCCTTCAATGTCAATGTCGCTTGCAATGGCATCATCGAGCACAAAATGCTTGGCAGGTCATTATACAACCAATGTCAAAGGCAAGGTATCCGACCAATCTTCAATTTATGAAGATAGCTAACATGAACCCAAAATTTAAGTAAAGAAATTTGGACAAATTTTGAAGAAAGATAAAGAGCCCCAATGACGTGTGAAATTTTGCAAAAATTTGTACTCATATGCAAAAACCTTCAAAAAAAATTAAGCCTGTAATGAGCTGCAGCTTCAAAATTAACTTTAATTAAGGAGTTAAAGCCCTAATCACAAGAATTTGGTAGGCAAATGGGCTAGAGATGATATATTGTGTGTTGAAGGTGGCGATATTTGGGCAACCATAGGCAAGCAATCTAAGCAACACAAACCAACAATATGGTAGTTGGCAAACAATTCGTCACAAGAATGTTATGGGAGGTAGAGTTGGAGAGCACAACAAGTGCAATAGGTGTCAAGCAAGCCAAGTATGACGCATTTTCTGCAAGTCAATAGGCTACTTGCTAATAGTTGATGTGGCGATATTTGGGCAACCGCAAGCAAGCAATCTGGGCAGCACGAACCAATAATATGATAGTCAGCAAGTAGATCATCACATGCATGCTGTAGGACGTATAGTTGGATGGTGCAACAAGTGTCACGCAAGCCAAGTGTGTGGCATTTTCTGCAAGTCATCCGGGTACTTGCCAATGATCCTCCTAGTCCTCTGGATTTGCAAAGGTATTGCCAATGATGGACAACTAACACAACATTAAACAAGACAAAGGTAGTGCATTGGTGGAGGTGGCAATGGCAACGTTGACCAATTAAGCATCCTATGATGCCATGATTAGGTGTGACACACACACGAAGTCCAACAAACTATGGCACATGGAACTCCATGGTGGGAAAAGGGGGGAAAGAGAGAGAGGTTGCATGTACACTAGGGTTCAAGTAATAAGATGGATGAATCATAATAAGATGCTTGATGAAAGTACAATTGATAAAGCTTGAATATAGGCTAAAGTGTCCACCTCCACCTTTGACCATTATTTGACACTAAGTGGTATAAAAGGTGTTCACACCTAGACATGAACTTTTACACATGCTAATGTGTGTACGTGCTTATCTAGAACCTAACATTGCCTTTCTAACGCAAATTATTCGAAAACTATTTTGTGGATATGTGCACCTATGCACATGCGTGTGTACGTATGCATATGCACTTGCACATGCCAGACTATGCCATGCTCTTGCATTCAGATAAAGCAGGATCAGAGTTTTAATATAAAACAAATGCACAATGTACTGAGGTGCCACCAGTTTTTACCTCTAAACATGGTAAGCATTTGCGTTCCCCTCTCAATCCACCACACCAATGTCCACATTCCAACTTGCGGGTGCATGCTGTGGTGAGCCGCCTTCTGCAATCCTTTGACTCGCAGACACTCAAAGCTAATCTCTGAACACTAACAAGCTCCCGCTTTTCGACACACCATGATGCATCCACACATTCTCTGTCTAAAGCCTTCCACAAATCCTTCACACTCAGAGAGCTGGCTTGTGTACTGAGCCACTCATTCCCAGGAATTGGTGCTTCACAATATAAACAATGCGTTGCATTTTTAAAATTGTCATACTCTTCACAGGTATAACCAAGGTGATACGGAACCTTGAGGCAAAGGCCGCAGAACACTGCTTTGCACAGGGCACAGCGGAAATAATTATTGTATTTGTGGAAAAGAGCTGCTCGTGACAAGGGCTTGCCAACATCATCCAGCTCTGTGAAAGGAACAGTGCGATCAAATTCTGGAACTCCTGATGGTGCTATACCATCAGGCATGTTTCCCACTACCTTCTCTATTCTCACATTGCACCCTGGACAGTGCACGTAGTCAGAAGATTTGAATAAATCTTTGCTGGCTTCTTCCTCCCAATTTCTCCAGGCCTCAGGTGCAAGCAATTGTATGTTGCGCATGGATAATGCTGATGCCTGTGCACATGAAGGGCAACAAAACGAGTCCATGGTCCCCTTTAAGGAGGAAAACGCTGTAAAATCTCGCCCACTACTGTCCTGCTGAGCTGTGATATCTTGTAAGAGCTGCAGTTCTACATAGTTCTGTAGACATGGAGCACAGCACAGACAGCTGCATGCCAGATCAGGCCCAAGCATCTGCAAAGGGAGGTCCGATTCACATACACCGCACGTAAAGGACGGCTCCAATTCGCTGCAGTCACCATGATGCCGTTTGCGGCTGGAGGAGAGCGGCGAGTTGTCGTGGCATGCTGCTAGCCAATGAAAGCCATCAGGCACAGGGTCTGCGTTGATGAAACCAGTGGCCCAATCTCCGTCTTCGTCCTCAAATTCGCCTTCGACGTGGTTGAGCAGGAAAGCGGCATGGCTTTCTGCGTTGCTCTGGCAATCACTGGGGCGACGCTCCAGGACACAGTTCGTCTCCATGAAGGAGGGGATGAAGATTGCGCAGAAGCGTGGATGTCAGGAAGAAGGCAGCCTCCGGCGGGCGGTCATTCGGGCTGTAGTCGTCTCTCTGGCAAATGCTGCGCTCTGAGGCGCTCTCTCTCTCTCTCTCTCCGTCCTCCGACGATAACAGCCATACGGAGACGCGTACGACGACCGTGACTGGAAGGTCTCTTTTTTCCCGCCCTCTCACGCCAGAGTCCAGACCAGACCGCCGTCCGCGCCACATAGACTCAGTGGTGACGCGGCGCCTTTGTCCTAGTCACATGAGCAACAAGTCCTAAACTCCAGAATGTCTCTCGGGTCCCCTCGGCCTTGCCATGGAATCCTCGTGGTTACAAAGGAGAAGGCACCCTTGGAGCCCTCGAGGGGAGGGGAGGGGAGGGGAGGGCAGTGCGGCCCGCGGGCAAGGTGAATGGCAGGATGGGGCCCACCTTGTCCTTTTCAACTTTTACCTATATGAGAAAAGGGACTCTTTTCCCTTGTTTTTGCACTTCAATGTTCAATGTCATGAGCTTCTTCCAGGCTTCTTCTTATCACAAGCTAGGTGCACCCCATGCTAGCAACCCCTACACCCAACTCCACTTGATGTTGTCATGATTCACAATGTGGGAATAATGTTGCAACTTTGTTTAAAACGTATTGTGCTTGTCATAGATACAAAGAAGGCAAGAGACCAAGGGCTTGGGAGGGGAGGGGGATCAGCACAATAGATAACAAGATGGGCAAACTTCATCTAAAAAACCTTCAATGATGGAAGATGGAAGAGTGTAGCAAGGCTTGGGTGTGTCATATATACATAGAGGGGAAACATGCATATATATGACTAATGGGCACCCAGTGGAGGTGACACTTCAAGGTCCCCTTAGATTTAGTTACTAGTTTTCTCAAGGGGCTTACCAACTTTGAGACTAGATTCCAATGGTGACTTTGTTCAATGGGGAAAAGGAGGTGAGGATTGAGAAGGGAAGTCACTGCAATGGAAGATAGAAGAAAGAACGAATCTTGTCCGGGAGAAATGGAAGTTCAAAGAGGATCATAGCACTAAGGGTATGTATACACACAATGTGTTCCTATATATCTTTATTATATATTAACGGGAGGTCGGGGGTTGCTGCCACGTGGCAGCCCCCAGCCTCCCCACGAAGATGGCGGGGGCGGGTGCCACGACAGCACCTGCCCACCTCGGCCTGCTCACCTCGACGTCACTGCAGTCTACGCCTCCTCGACCTGCGGCTCCTCAACCTGCTTGACCTGCTCCCGCCTGCGGCCTCGATCCTCGACCTGCCCCCGTTGCCCTCCTCGACCCTTCTCCTCGAGCCTCGACCCTCCTCCTCTATATAAGGAGTTCCATCATCAGAGCATGCCTGACGGAGGTCCGGCGCACTTTGCAACCAGGTTCGTACTCTCTCACCTCTCTCTCTCTCTCTCTCTCTCTCTCTCTCTCTCTCTCTCTCTCTCTCTCTCTCTCTCTCTCTCTCTCTCTCTCTCTCTCTCTCTCTCTCTCTCTCTCTCTCTCTCTCTCCAACTGCAGCGATGGTGGCGAGAGGGCGGTAGAAGCTGGAGAGCCCCTTCCCGCAATGTCCTTTCGAATGAGTCCCACCCCCGCAAGTCGCGCTCTGCGTACCATGAGTAGCCACCCCTCAACCGCATGCCGAGCCACCCAGCCACACGGCCAGCCCGCCCGCGATCAACGCCCGTCAGCCGCATGCCGAGCCGCCCAGCCACACGGCTAGCCCGCCCGCGATCAACGCCCGTGTGGCAGCCTGCGACACATCTCTCTCTCTCCCCCTCTCTCCAGTGCCCACACGCGTACACACACATATATAATTATGTATAAGATATGTATATAATTATATGTGTGAGTGAATACATTATATCTAATTATATAATAATGCTATATATACTTATATATACATTACATAATCGTGTTATATGTAGCATTATATTATTATGTATATATATGTAATTACATGTATATAAACACACATACATGCATGTACATATAAATATAATTGAAGTATATATATATATATATATATATATATATATATATATATATATATATATATATATATATATATATATATATCACACTATATATCATTATATATTTATGTTTAATTATGTTATATTACATAGTTAAATATATAAATAATTGCACTATATATATTGTTGTCTATAATTATATAATTACATATTTGTCATGTTAAATTGTATAATTATGTTTTATATAATAACATTTGTATATGCTTTGTCTCAAGGGCGTTTTGTAATAGGAAAATTTTCTTTCCCTTGAAAAGAATTTTTAATTGGTTTTATGAGGAGGTCACACATAGACGTGCATGCATGCACACATGTGGAATTTGTGCTACATTAAAGTTGAATGGAATGTATAATAGGCCTTTTAGCCCATGTGCAAGACCCAAACCCCCATGTGAAAAATGCTTGCGTGGTTTCAAATTCTCTATCTTATCTTTACATCATAAGGATGATTTTAGTGGTTAATATTGATCAAGTGCTATGACTTTTTTTTTCCAAATTGAACTTAGGAATTCAAAGTTTAGTAGGCTCAATAAAATATTTTTGGAAAGAAGAGTCCCACAATTTGAAGCAACTCTAGAAAGTCCACATAGGATTTCTCACATATTCAATGCATGGCTCTAGGTCACATATAATAAAGATTCTTTAGGTTCCTTCTAAAAGCTATATCTGATAGCTTACAAACTATAAAGTATAGCTCTAGGTCTCATTTTCTAGGTGAGTCCTTTTGTGTAATGGTAGCCATTTCTATAACTTTCTTAAATAGGTCAAAGTTCAAAATAGCAAATGCATCTTTCATAACTAACAATCAAATTCAAGGAATATATTTACATAAGAGGCAAAACTTTCATGGCCAACAAATGATATAAGAGGTTGGTAGATTTGTTCATTTCTCAATGCTTCTTTGTGATACCTTCATGATTTAAGCTACCATGAAGTGGTCTTAAGTTCCTTACTAAGAAAAAAGGGAAAAGAAAACTATAATGCATGGGGAAGAAGTGAGGAAAGTAAAGTTTATTTAAGGGAAAGGGTTAGCATCTTGGGAGAGTAGCTATAGACCTTGGTTTGAGTTTCTTAAGGGCAAGGATTAGCATCAGTTATTAATGTACGGGAGTTATAGCATGGGAGTTATTAATGTACGGGGGTATATGAAACGGTGGTTCTATAGTCTATAGCACGGGAGTTATTAATGTAAGGATATCATGTGAGTGTGTGTGTGTGTGTGTGTGTGTGTGAGTGTGTGAGTGTATGTGCATGTGTGTGTGAGTGCAAGTGCGTGCGTGTGTGTTGTGTGCATGCTATTGTGAAGAATGAGAGAGGGGGATGTGTGTAGGCATGTTAATAATTAATGTGCATTATTACATTGCCAATGTTTATGATGCACTTAAATATATTTGATGTTACTCTCTAACATCATTTCCATTTTTCCATGCAGTTTTTGTACTTTTGCTTTCGTCATCAACTCTACTCTTTTGTCATCGTCAATACTTCTCAGGTGCATCTCTCTCTCTCTCTCTCTCTCTCTCTCTCTCTCTCTCTCTCTCTCTCTCTCTCTCTCTCTCTCTCTCTCTCTCTCTCTTTTTAATGTATGCATGTCATGTCTTTTGATATGAAAGTGTGTTAATATTATTTCTTAATGTGTTTATGCGTGTTATTAATTAATGTGTTATGTGTGTCATTACATTGTTAAGGTGTATTACGTGTTTTAAGTGTGTTATTAATTAATGTATGTTATGTGTTTTAGTATAAATGTGTGATAACGTTATTATGTTTATGTTAATAGTATGTATTCATATGTATATATGTGCTAATAATTAATGTGTATTATGCATTTAAAAATGAATGTGTGTTATTAAATAATGTGTATTATGCGTGTTATTAATGTATGCATGTCATGTCTTTTGATATGAAAGTGTGTTACTATTAATGTATTCATGTCATGTCTTTTAATATGAAAATGCGTTATTATTATTTCTTAATGTGTTTATGCGTGTTATTAATTAATGTGTTATGTGTGTCATTACATTATTAAGGTGTATTACGTGTTTTAAGTATTTGATTAATTAATGTACTTTTTAAATATGTTCTCTCTCTCTCTCTCTCTCTCTCTCTCTCTCTCTCTCTCTCTCTCTCTCTCTTAATACTTTGTGTAACCATAGCAGTATGGAGCATGTTGAAACATCTGATGGAAGAAACAAAGTCCATGTACCAGACATTGTTTTGTGTACTCCTAATGCACGAATGAATGTGCGTAAAGCCAAAGACATGGCTAGGAGGAAGTCAATACGACGTGCCCTCCAACATGTCAAAGGACATAACACTTCCATTGTATCCCTAAAGCTCATGCATCAGTTGGATGCAATTGAGAAGCAAATCAAGAGTTTAAACAAACGTCAAAGAGCTTCGAACTCCTTTTGTCAAAACTTTGGTGATCACCTTCAAAGGATCGAAAAAATCCTGGCAGAAAAATATGAAGGAGGCTTGGCTGATGGGATAATGTTGCAAGACGAGATAGATGAAATAAAGGGCTATATAGGAGAAATCTATGAGTTGGTTCGCAAGCACTGGCCAGGGTGTGCTTTGGAAGACCAAGTAGAAAAGTTGCGAGACCTTGCTAAGAGCAATAATCGTATAGAGGATGGAGTGTGTGAATTACTGGCTCAAAAGAATGCAAGAGTGCTTGCACCTGCCTCGATGTGCATGTCGCATCTCTAAAAGTTTGCCTCAATAGGTTCTCTGCAATGTTGAACCTATTGAATCATCGCATGAGTTCATCATCCAATGCATAGTTCTCTTAGCATGTCTAAGGATTTCAATAACTTTTTGTCGGATCCTCCGATAGATATGTCATTCTATTGTTGGGTTTGAGGATTTTCATGTGATTTGGACTTTTGTATGCCCCATGATAATGACATAATATGCTCTTTCAATTTATATTCTTGCACATGTAAGATTATATTGTTGCTTATGTGATGTTATAATCTTCAAATTTATATTGAGGTATATATTTGCTAAAGTCTTCCCTAAGAGATAGGAAGAAATTTTAGTACGCCTAGGTCATAAAAGTATGCAATTACTAATATCAAAGTACCTTTTTCTTTTTATCTCAGGTTTTTCTCGACAATGGTACTTCCAACACATTCTGTGCCTAGAGATTGTGTATTATATGCACATAGGGAAATGCTCAAAATTACTAGACATAAACGTAGGCACGTTGCAAGAGTTAGGACTGAATTACATGTTCGTGACCATGCAAGAGATATGTATGAACAACATCATGCAAATGGAAACTATATGGATGTTCAAATCCCAAATCATCTATATCAAACCAATCAATTTCACGCTGCATCTTGCTCTGTTGCTCATGATTTGGTATCCTTTGAGGTTCAAATGTCTACCACAACTCGACAATACAATCTTAATGGTGGCTTGAGTGTACGTAGGCAAATGCTTAATGTTACGAGAGTTGAACGTATGGACATGGCAATAGTTAGAACACAATTGCAACAACTGCATCATGCTACCATAGATAGAGATAGATACAATGGCATCCAAGCTACAAGTGTCCAAATGCCAGTTCCACCATTGTTGCCGTTGGAAGTTCAACCACCTCCTATTCGTCAAGGAGACAATGCAACTATCCACAATATAGATGTTGAGATGTTGGATAACCATGAATTGCTACCCTTCGGAGTGGGGGTACGTAGCACAAGTCGACAAATAAATGGAAACACAAATAGTCCAGATGGTGGATTAAGAAATTGTAGGCAAATGCTTGATGCTACTAGAGCTGAACATAGACACAGGGCAAGAGCAAGAACGCAATTACAACAAATGCATCGCACTACAACAAATACAATTGATATAAGTGCTCAAATTCCTGGTGCACCATTACTGTCCTTAGATGTTCAATTGCCTCTCATTATTCAAGAAGAGAATGAAGCTATCCATAATGCAGGTGCAAGTACTGAGATGGTACATGACCAGTACAGTATTCAAGCTCCTATATTTCTACCTCAAAATGGTGGATTTTGTTCAATTCTCCATGACATGCCACCTAATTTGGATATTCATCCATCAGTAACAATTTTGCTCTTCCAAAAACCAAATTTGCATGCAATTGGTACCCTTTGCAAGGTTTGTCACCATTACATGGCTAACTTGTGGCACGATGAAACTAAAACAATGTGTACAACTTCGATTGGAAAGCATTGTTGTAGAGAAGGGAAAGTAATTTTGCCACCTCTACAACAGCCACCACAACCTCTATGTAATTTGCTTGATGGCACACATCCACAAAGCAGAGAGTTAAAAAAAAATATACGTGCTTATAATAGCACATTGGCTTTTGTTTCAATGGGTGCAAAAATTGATGAGCTTTTGCCTCAAAATGGAAATGGTTATACTTTTCGAGTTCATGGATCAATATATCACCGGATGGGTTCCCTATTACCAAGTGAGGATGGACAACAAATACCAAAGATTGTACAACTTTATATTTATGACACTGATCATGAGATATTGAATCGCATGGGGTTTTACCTAGGCTTTTGCCAGACTTACTACAAGAGCTTCAACAAATGATGCATGATCACAATGCTTATGCACAAGCCTTTATAGCAGTTGGTGCAAGCTTGCAACGCAATCCATCAGTAGAAATAAGAATGTCCAGTTTTCAAAATCGATCCACCTCTAGACGATATTCAGTTCCCACTGCAAGTGAGGTTGCTGCGATCATGCCTGGACAAGGTGATGATGATACACTTGATCATCGTAGCATTCAAGTTCGCACACGACAAGGCCATTTGATTTATATTTCTAACTTACACAAGGCATATATGCCACTGTTATATGTTCTTTTTCCAAATGGAGAGGATGGATGGCATACTAAAGTTCCATATGCATTTATGGATGCTCATATTAATGCCAATAATCTTGCAAATAAAGGTTGTGTCACTCAAATGCAGTATTATGCTTTTCAACTTCAGATTCGAGATGATACTAATGCATGTCTTTTGCGTGGTGGTCGCTTGCTACAACAATACATTGTCGATGCTTATTGTAGCATTGAACAATGTAGATTGGCTTGGTGTCGTCGAAATCAAGCAACATTGCGAGTTGAAATGTATAGGGGATTGGCTAACATGGTCAATGGTTCAGATGCAATTGATACTAATATCGCTGGGATTGGTGTGGGCAGGAGAATAGTATTGCCATCTAGCTTTATAGGTGGACCAAGATTCATGGCCATGATCAAGCAACCATTCGGTTTACAAGTACGCGTGGTTCCGGATCCAATGATATTGACACAAAAAATATTGATGCACAAAATATTGATGAGATTGAGAGGTACTTAGATGCACGATATATTTTAGCTTCTGAAGCATGTTGGCGAATATTTGAATTCAAACTTCATGATGAGAAACCCGATATTCAACGATTGCAAATACATTTACGTGGAGAGAATACTGTTTCCTTTCGTGACTCTGATAACATTTGTGATGTGGTGCAAAATGAAAATGCTCAAAAAACAACTCTCATAGAATGGTTTACATGCAATCGTTTGCACCCTGATGCTAACATAGTTCTCTATCAAGACTTTCCAATGTTTTGGGTTTGGAATGTGCGCAAAAAAATGTGGACAAAGAGAAAGCAAGGAAACACATGTAGTCGAATATACTTTGTTTCACCTACGTGTGGAGAAAAATATTATTTGCGCCTACTACTCACTGTATGCAAGGGGTGCACATCCTTTGAGGCATTGCGTATGGTTGATAATGTGGTATATTCAACTTTTAAGGAGGCTTGCATTGCAAAAGGAATGTTGGAAATAGATGATGAATGGCAAATGTGTTTGCGTGAAGCTGCATTGATGCAAACCGGTACTCAATTAAGAAATTTGTTTGCATCCACCTTGGTATTTTGTTCGCCTGCCCGACATGGGGCTCTATGGGAAGAGTCCTTAGGTCCGCTGACAGAGGATATAAAACATCGACTCTCCTTGCAAAATAGGTGAAATGTTGATATGCAAGATGAGGTCAATAATCATGCATTGATGCATATTCAAAAACTTTTAGATCAACATGGACACAATTTGGCAGAGTATCATGGATTGCCTGAGGTGACAATGCAAGAGTACACAAATCCTTTGATCCTTGATGAACAACTATATGATAAGGTAGAACAAGAGAATACCTTCTTAACAATGCAAGCTTTGTTGAATGATGGACAAAGAAATTGTTTTATGGCAATAATGAATGCTATTGATAGTGGTTTGGGTAAACCATTTTTCTTAGATGGCCCAGGCGGTTCTAGAAAGACATTCCTATACAAATGTTTACTTGCAAAGCTTCGCAGTCAAGGTCGCATTGCAATAGCTACAGTATCCTCTGGTATTGCTGCATTGCTTTTGCCACATGGTTGTACTGCCCATTCAAAGTTCAAAATTCCATTGCAGGCAGATAATAATTCTACATGCAATATACCTGTTCAAAGTCACCTTGCAACACTGTTAAAAGAGGCAAGTCTTATTTTGTGGGATGAAGCTCCTATGTTGCATCGTAATACCTTTGAGGCACTGGACAGAACTTTAAAGGATATAATGCAGTGTGATATGCCATTTGGTGGTAAAGTTATTCTACTAGGTGGAGATTTTAAGCAAATATTGCCTGTTGTACCAAAGGGTACCCATGAGGATATTGTCGGTGCTGCTATATGTTGTTCCAATTTGTGGCAATATTTCAATGTTTTGAAACTTACACAGAATATGCGGGTCGCATCAGATCAGGATCAGTTTGTTGCATGGTTACAAGACATTGGAGATGGAAAAGATTTGACACATACTAATAATATATTGCAAATTCCACCTGCATTGTTGTTAAAGGGAGGATCTATGCAAAACTTGAGCAATTTTGTCTATTGTGAAATGAATTGTGTAATTGATTACAAAATGTTCTTTAGTGGACGTGCCATTCTTGCACCTCGAAACAATGATGTGGAAATGATAAACAATCATGCATTGCAACTGATGCCGGGAGAGGTTAAACAATACTACAGTGCTGATTCTGTGGATAGAACCGAGGAGAACTCATTCATTTATTTTGTGGAATATCTAAATTCCCTTGACCTCGGTGGAGGTATTCCTCCTCATATCTTGCTACTCAAAGTAAATGCTCCAATAATATTGCTCAGAAACTTGAATCCTTCTAAAGGTTTATGCAATGGTACTAGGCTGGTATGCAAGGCTTTCAATAACAAGGTCATTGATGCAGAGATAATTACGAGGACCAATATTGGTGACAGAGTTTTTATCCTGAGGATAACTTTCCACCCAACTACACTGGAACTTCCTTTCTTAATGAAACGCTTGCAATTCCCAGTCCGTTTGGCGTTTGCAATGACAATCAACAAATCTCAAGGCCAAACGTTATCATGTTTGGGGATATATCTAAAAACCCTAGTCTTTACTCATGGTCAACTCTATGTTGCTTTCTCAAGAGTAAAGTCTCCGGACAAATTGAAAGTCTTGATTAATGAGAAAGAGGACATGGTAAATGGTACCATCAATTGTATATAATGAAGTTTTATAGAAAGTATTGTAACCTCTATTTTTTCAAAAGTGTAATGTTTGTTCTCTCATATTATATTTGCATAATGTTTTTATTTCAATACAATCAAAGCCTTATTTTCTTCTTTGTTCACATATCTATAAAATGTAGTGTTGTACTTTCTTATGCTCTTTTTCAGTAGTGAGTTCTTCGTCGATGAAAAGCAAGTTTGACTTATTTTCTCTGATTTAATACTTTAATGTTTTAATCATATCTCTCATGTATGGATAGATATTCATGATTTTATGTGGAGTTAGACATATGTTTGTTTTACTATATGAGAACATTGTGTTTAAATTATTTCTACCATAAAAAGTTATTTGAACTTTCTATCATATTATATTTGCATAAAATTTTTGGTGCAATATCATCAAAGTTTATTTATTCTTTTTTAATCATATATTTGCAGGGAATGAACTATTTTACTGTCTCCTGTTCTTTTTAAGTATTAAGGTTTTCAAAGAAAATTTCAAAGAAAAGTAAGTTCAACTTTTTTCCTTAGTGCTGGAAAATAATGTGGGTGCAAATACAAAGTGACAATTGCAGCTCTCACACTCTCGTCTATATACTCAGCCTAATGGGACTCTAGGCTCGATTCCTAGTTGCTTCCTCTAGTCTGTAGGATCTGTGCTACATCGTTAAGCTTGCTCAGGGTCAAATGGGGTTTGCTGGTTAGCCTACAACTCTAATTTTGTCGAATATGCTCATACGAGTGTCAGCACTATGCCTTGCCATTCGGATGCGATTTCTAGGGTCAAATTTGCATTTAAGGCTTTCGATGAATTCTCCTATTGTTGCGGGTTATACTCTCTATCGTCCTGAATGCGCTAAATTTGTCAATTTTGATATGTTAAAATTTGGTCCAATTCTGCAGAGTCTGATTCTGTAGTGTCCAATTTCAGGAATTAGACATCCGATTTGAAATGTGTCTGATTCTGAATGATCCGATTATGGGGTGTTTGATTTTCAAAATCGGATAGGGTATGTCTAATCAGACAGGTCATGTTAGTTCGATTGCCAAATCAAACAGGGTGGTTTGAGAGTCTGATTTTCAAAAATCGGAGGAGGTCACAAGTTTAAGTGTTTGATCCTCGGGATCGGATGCTAATAGTGGTCCACTGATTGTTGGTGTGTCCGATTGTCCAGGTTCAATTTCGTTCGGTCCGATAGGATTGATTAGATTGGTCCAAGTGTTGGCCGTCCGATTCTCAAAATCGGATGGGTGTAGGGTGTCCGAGCATTCGATTCTGGGAATCGGATGCCTCTGTGGATTGTGTCCAATTCCGTCAGCACGTAAATAACAGCAATGAAAATTGCTTTGAGCCAACAATTTTTGGCCACTCCCATAAGCAAGATTCTCTAGAATCCAAGGGTAGATACATAGAAAGGTTTCTACAGACCTGGTTTAAGCAGAAAACTCTTGTGCCTATTAATCGATTCGCTGGAAGCACCAAGTCTCTCACAAGCTCTCAAGCTCTCTTTCTCTCTCTCTCTCTCTTTCTACTACAGAACCTGAAAATGAGGTCTCCCTTTTATTCCAAGGGTCTTAAACCCTCGATGGACCCAACCTGAATCTAGCCAATCACTCCTTATGCAATTGTAACACTTCTAAGCACTCTTTTTTTCCATTTTTCTCCTTGTTTGTATCCTGTTTGGGCCTGTTTCATAGTAGAAACCCTTAGGTTTTTTCCTGTGTTTTCTTGGTCCTAACCTACTCTAAATGCAACAAAAAAATAAAATACTAGAATGATTCCTCCTACTTGCCTAACCATAAAAAAACCAAAATACTTACTTGTTGCCAAGATTAAAAACCCAAAACCTTCTACCTATCTCAAGCTCCGGTTCGGGGATGAAACCCTTACTTCGTCACTCGATTTGAGGTATGCAAGTGCTCAAGCTTGAATCCGTTGGTCTTGGCCAAATGGAACCAAAATGTAGAGGGGAGCTCACACTCAACCACCAAGACCCACGGACCGCTTATTGTTCAAGTGTTTCAAGCGAACTACCTATGGCTATCTCTCACCTAGTCGACACACCTTCGATTCTACCGGGGTGTAGTGAGTTTACCTTGATGCCCAAATGAGTTGCTTCCTCCCTCAAGCACACCGATAGCTCCACAATTCGAGATACGAGCTCAAGTATCCTCAAGCCTCCATCTCCAAGCTCCATCTTCCATAACTTCACGTGAGACAAGAGAATAGAAGAGAAGAGAAGAAGAGAGGAGATGACGGAGAGCTTCATCTCCAAGATCCCTCACCCTCACACACTCACCCCCTCACACTCTCACACTTCCTCTCTCAAGCACACACAAGCAAGCAAGAAAAGAAGAGAAGATGAGTCTACTTTGCCACACACCAAAGAATGAGCTCCTCATTCACTTTTTGAGTTTATATACAAAACCCTAATTCCTTTGGGTGGTCATCCCCTTATCCCCTTTTTTTACATGGCTGACCGTGGCCCTAGGCCCTCTTTCTCATTGTCCTATCTTCCTAGCTTCCTTCCTACCACCCATCTACTTTAACAATTTGCACAAAAAGGAGCCTGGCGCTCTTTTACAAAAAGTTTTGGGGGCGCCTTGCATTTAAAAATATGCTTTTGCCTTTGTCTTGGCTTTTGAGGCAGCTATTGCGCTTTCGGTTGTTTCCCTTCTTGCTTCTTCCATCGTGTTCAATTTCCTTCTGAGTTGCCTCTTTTGGCTCCCGGCTTCCACTTTTCCATTTTTTTCACTTTTTCTTGTGCCGAGGTTAACATGGTGAAACCCTTCATCAATTGGCACAAGTTCATTTGTCTCTCAAGGACAAAGTTAAAACTAATCACACCCCATGGCTTCAAGTGCTTTAAGTATAATTGTGCTTAGTGTATGGCTTACCCCACAAGACTTTGGTCACATAGCAAAACACACTTCAACTTATACAGTTTGGCATCAAATGATTGCATTCATTGGATTGTGCAACTTTATGTTGAATTTGGTATCCAAACTTTGTCTCATAGCATGGTTTATTATGTCTCAATATATACCATTTGAATGTGCGCTACAATAGGTGTTAGGATCTTGTGATTTTACATCAAAAATATGGATTGAACTTCTCAAATGATTGTGCAAATAATTATTGACCCATGGTTTCGTTGCAACGACTTAAATCTCAAAAGTTTTTTGATTGCAAAGTAAATTTGATCTTGTAAAGTTCTCATTTTTATTACTTATGTAAGCTAAACCATGACAAAATCACTTCTTCATCTATGGATACATGATCTATTAATGTTTTTCACGTGATTAGGCATACATAAAAATGGACTACAACATTTGGGCTATCTTACCATGCTTATAGTCCTAAGTGGAAAAGTAAAAGGCATCTAGCATGGCCCCTTTCATTCTTGAAAGTCTTATGTAATTCTTAAAAGTCAAATGTTGTGCTCATTAGATTTTATTGATCAACCATACTTTGGTATTATAATAATTACTCATCAAGGAGGGCATGTTAAGGTTGATTATAAGGCATATCTCCATTCTTCACCTTTTGGTGTAGTGTTTGAATGCTGAGCTTTTATTTTTTATTAATGTGGTTGCCATAGTATTCCATGTCTAATGCATTTTAAAATGGGAGCTTGAGTTATAGTTTTGGAGCTTGCTTCCTATTGGCCTCTTTATAATATGTAGTGGACTTTTAGCTTGAAGACATGGGTGATAGTGTTCTAGTAAGTATCATTACTTCACTTATTGATATGTGATGAAAAATATGAAGCACATGAAGGGCAAACTCTACCTTGCTTTGTCACATAGAAATTGTGCTCATGAGTAGGTTAGATCAATGTCATACAAAAAGCATGGTAGTGTAGTTGCTATTCCTAGAAGTTACAATGTTTTAATCTTACAAGATGCATCAAAAGTGTCCCCTTCTCTGGGTGCCCATTACTCAATACTAGGCGCTCCGCGCCTAGACTCAGCCCGGCGCTTCGCGCCAGGATGTGAAGCGCAAATGTTTTAATTTGTTCACACATTCTTTCACTTAGTAATGAATCAAATAGTCTTGCAATTTTTAAACTTCATTATAAAATCTAACAATTCAATACAATAACATTGATTATCTCAACCATAATAATTGAAAAACATAACTGAAGCAAAAGTGATTTTTAAATATCACTAAAAGAATTCGAACTATAGCAACATGTAAATGGAAAAGAAAGTATATAATGTTTTCAAAAAGATAGTTGTACTGTTGAAAATCAACTATCGAAAAGAAAGCTTTCTCTTCTTAGATGAATTATCAACAATGGATCTAGCACGGGGAACATGTGTGGGCGAAGCTGTGACACGCCCCGCCCCAGATTGTGTTGCAAGATTTTCAACGGAAAAAAAAGACTTTAGAAATAACAATATTAAATTTATAAAGCAAAACATTAATGAAAATGGTGAGTAAGTATTACCTGGGGACGTGATATGATTGGCTCTAACATTAGTAGAGCAGTCGACGGAATTTGGATTAAATTGATGCAAAGTTACAAAACATGATAAATCTTGAAACTCCCATTTACTGCAGTCATTCGGTATGTGTCTAGTATGGGACCGAGATATGAAGTACTCAACATCTGTTTGTCTAACATAGTAGCATTGGATCCATCCAAAATATAAAATATCTACATATAAAGGAGTGTTTCCATTAGTAAATCCATCATTGGGTAATCTTTCAATTACCCTAGCCAAAGTTCTATGGATAATATCATCCGTAGCAATAGTTCGCAATGCTTCTTGAAGTCTCATTTGATAAGGAGAGGCACGCTTTATACATGATAATTTCTCAAAACTTACTTTTGTATAAATGCAAACAAAATTTCATAGAAAATAAGTCAAACATGGTTCTATTCAAGGAATATAATATTTCAAAAGAGCATGAGAGATTAAAACATTTCATTTTTTGTACTTAAGTAAAGTTGAAAGTCAAATTTTGCATGGTGTATGGAAGAGAGCACGCACACGCCCACTGAGTGAGTGTAAGTGAGGACTGCATGTAAATAATAAGGAACTCACTCAAACCTAACAATCAGAATGAACACACTAGTAGAAGAAGACCTTGAAACATAGTTGGATGATCGAGAACCCCAAGTATAGGACCAAGTGCGGATGCGACACAGGAGTCAAACGTTGTAAGGATTGACACCATTGGAAGAGTGGATTTGCCCGACTTGATTAATCTTATTGACAACCTAGTGGAGCATGAGACTGCAAATATGGCAAAGTCAAGCACTAACCATAGACGTGGCGAAGAGCTTGGCCTAGGTGGTTTCTCGACGAAAATCCAGCAACTAGTCACTAATTACGATATACAGACCACCATGGTAAGACATCTGAGGATATCATAGCGAACTTTGAAGAGAAGAGGAGACTAGCGCGGGAAGCTTTGTTGGGCATAATGGCCTACAATCATGAACAATATGACAGAAGCTTGTGATAAAACATAGAAATATGCAAGATTTAGCAAGTGCTAGCCCTAGCAATCAGAAATAGGATAGGACCTGATGCAGAGAGGGAAAGAGCACTAGAAGGCGACCTCATGTTGAGCGAGCTTTGTATGAAGCAATTGCTAAACAACTCGTCAGCATAGCAGCAGAGCAAATGTACTAGATGACCCATATAGCTTTATAGAGCAGTTCGAGTAAGTCTACAAGGCTAATGGCCTCACCGATCTTACTCAGCACTCGCAAACTTTCAATCTATGCTTAGGAGACAAGGGTAGGACAACTTGGTACATGAGTCTGGATGTTGTTGAGCAAACTGACTTCAACAACCTCGAGAGTCTCTTCATTAAGAGATTCTCTGCGCTTGGGTACTCCGATAACCTTCTAGTGCGGCTGATGAATGTCAAGCAGAAAGACAAGGAGGACATTAGAGACTATGTCACCCATGTGCAGAGTCTCTTCAAAAGAATCCCAATGGGTGAGTGACCCACCGAAAGAGCTGTTTCCACAATCTTCATCAATGGGATACGAAGAAAGGAACTTTACAAGGCATTGGTAGGCAATTCAAGCTTGCAGCGAGACATGCTAGCTAGGGTCTTTGACGAGGCGATTAGCGTAGATGACCAGCTCAAAGAGAGAAGATCCAAGAGCTTGACCTGAGAGGAGACTAACGCTAGAAACTTTGAGAGAGTTTCAACATCAGCGAAACCAGGCCTAAGTATTCGGGGTAAAGTAAAGGGCACAAATGCAAGTCTGGAGAGCTAGCGGAGGTGAAGGTGGAGCTAGCCAAATTACAAGAAATTATGAGACAACCAACACGCCCTCACATCCAATGCGTATATTGTGGCAAAAACCACTTGCCAACCGAGTGTCAAGACCCGAGGTCCTGACCTTGCACTAATTAAGGTAGGTTCAATCACAATATCTTGCATTGTAGGCTATCGAGGAGACTCCCATACTCACAACCATATGAACAACCTTACCTAGCGAATAGGCTGTAAAACTTTTTAGGGAGGGGAGTCCCATTAGCTCTCTCAGCACACGTGATGACACCAAACCGGCCATTCCTAGGATGGAGATAAACCCCATAGGCATACCTAGACCACCTAGACCCTACATAACCCATCCATCAAGTGACGCTCTAGTCCACTATGTGGAGGAACCAAATGATGGAGAGCCTTACATTCATCCCTATGTATCGTATGATGAAGAGGGAAATGCAATCCTTATGGATTACTGACTGGTAGCGGTGATGGAGTTAGGAAGGGGAAGAGGCACAGGCCTAGGGGAGCAGACCCAAGAACCGATTTCTTATTGGAATTGCGGTCACCCAAGACACATCTTCTCACGCTGCCCCGAACGAGAGCAGGCTAATCGGGAAAAGGCTGATCTTAGATGCCTAGAGTGTGGAATCACTCACATGTTTGTTGCTGAATGCCCTAGATGAAGGCCACCCTCTAGTGCGGCAAAAAAGCCATATGTACCATTGGGGCTGTTTGGAGTTGAGACATTTAATGGAGAGGACACATCCATCCCGTTACATGTCATGAACTGCGCGTAGACAAAGCAGACTAGTATATCACTGCATGGACCCAACAACTTAGATGCAACCTCAATAGGGAAGAAGAGCCATAGCGAAGGAAAAAGAAAGCTAATGCTAAGATCATGTTAAAAACTGAGAGCGCCACAACGCTACTTATAGGAAAAAAGGTGACATACGTTGAAGCAGAAATGTCAACTCCAAAGATGGCCGAGAGGGGGAGTGCAAAGGTCGAGGAGTAACCCAACTCGAAGCACCAACTTGAGGCCATCAAAAAGGTCAAGGAGTGGGTGAAAGAAGCCCAAGAGCACCTCAAGGATGTTGAGTCCATATTGGAAGATGAGATTGATGATCTCTCAAGCGTAAACACACCAGCCTCGCCTCCATGAACAAAGTCGAGGAACGCGGCCGTGCCACAAGCGGTACCGCTTAAACAGAGCCTACACATTATGGGCCAGCAAACCAATCGGGGCCATTGGCCAAGAAACGCAAAGTTAGGAGAGAGACAAGCATCCAACGACCTCCTCACCACTCTAGTGACCACCCCGGTGACTCTAAGCCTAGGAGATCTGCTTAGGCAACATCCAACACTCTGGCAATAATTGAAGTAGTGGGTTGAAGGGCCAATGGAGCAAGGGGCAGCTGATTTACATGATCACTATGCAGTAACTCAAATACCCAGTCTGATGCTACACTCAGTACCCAAGTCCTTGCATGTCAATGCTTTTTGGGAAGGCATTGAAATGCATGTAGTCTTATCGGTCCTAGCTCTAGGAGATACCACGAGAAAGGAAATTGTGGATACGGAAGCAAGAGCTAGTGTGTTGAGCTACGCAGTACTCCAAGATTGGGGTAACCCACTTGTTAGAATGCTAGGTTTAATGTCACCCTAGCCAATGGAATGAAAGTGCGGCCATTTGGAGTATTAAAAAACTGGCCATTGAAGATCACAGGGATCCAATTGTCTGTTGACTTTATAGTCATGAAGGGAGTGGACTATGACATCTTGTTAGGCCAGCCCTAAATGCGCAATGCACAGGTCATAGAAGATTGGGGTAATGGTCTAATCTTCTTAGGCAATCGAACAGAGGTAATAAAATTAGAGATGGATACATGGAAAACCACACCAGTCGACTTGGATAGCATCTCCACCCTGCTAAAGGGTGATGCACAAATTAGAAAATTTTATAGGCCATTAATCAAATATATCCCCTGTCTCGAAGATGAGCGAGATTGGATGCACATGCTCGCCATGATAGATCTGTCATTCTCGGACAGTGAGGAGTACGAGCAAGTTACTAGGACAACTGATAAGCCCAGAAACGCACCCTTAGCGCCAATCTGCATGATAGCCAAAAGCTCGAACAGAGGACCCAACCCTATCGAACTCCACATCCCAAGTAACAAGCGAGAACTCTTAGAGATCCTAGAATATTCGACAAGCAAGTTGGCTGGAAATCTAGTCGTTAACCTTAAATCTCTCCAAGATCTCTTGGATGAACCTAAGTGGTGATGGACCAAAGTGCACGACTTAAACTTAACTTAGTCACCAACGAGGAGAGGCCCTATCATGACCTAGGAGACGATGAGCAGTTAAAGGAGGATGGTTCTAGTGAAGAATATGAGGATTATAGTTTCTTTAGTGATGGAAGCGAAGGAGAGATGGACACGGTGGAATATGATACTGAGAGAAGGGTGATATAGCAAATTCAAGCGAACTCCAACCTGTGTGGGAAGAATGCCTTTAGAATCCAAAGAGGAGTCATGCGCATGGATTACGACTAAGCATGGTTGGAGCATGTAAGAGAAATTGACTATGAATAAGTAGGCATTGCACAGTCAAGTACTTCGCCAATGCTTAGGACAGAGTCACTGTCCAAACTATGACCACTAGGCGAGACTCTCTCTTCTAGCAAAGACAGAGAGTTTGATTTTGAGTCAGAGGTAAGTTCAGATAGTGATCCTGAGGTGTTACAACCACCTAAGACTGGATGCACCAAAGGGGAATTGCTAGTCCACCTGAGGTGCCGAAGGTTGAAGGAAGACAACACAAGAAGCCTAAGAATATGCACGCTGAAGAGCAAGGGAAGCCACAAGATCTGCCAAAGTGATTTACTGAGTTTAACAAAGATGAGAGGGTGGTGATCTTGTTAGGAGCCAAACGACAAGGGCAAGTAAGTGAACCAATAGAAGGACCAGCCAAGGTCAAGGAGGTTAATCTAGCTAAGGAAGGGGAGACATCCCAACCTGTCTTTATTACCGATGACTTGACTGAGGAAGAGGAGGCAAGTCTCATTGCTCTCTTACAAGAGTACATGGACGTCTTTACCTGGTCCCTTGATGAGCTTAAAGGGATAGATCGGGGTGTCATAACTCATAATATCCCCATGACCCCTGATGCAATGCCAATCAAGCAGCACAACGACCATACCCTATGAATCCCAAGCATGCTTGCACTGTCAAGGAAGAAATTGATAAGTTGCTAAGGGCAGGATTCATTTACGAGATTAAGCACACGGACTGGGTCTCGTCTCCATAGTGATTATATTGAAAAAGAATGGAAAGATTAGAGTGTGCATCAACTACAATAAGGTAAATGCTACTACCAAGAGGGACAATTATCCATTGCCATACACTGAACAGATGCTCGAGAGAGTAGCGGGCAAAGAGGCCTATCATTTTTTGGATTGCTTCTCACGATACAATCAGGTGCAAGTGCGCCTTGACGACATACACAATATTGCCTTCACCAATGAGTGGGGCGTCTTTGCCTACATAGTCATGACTTTCGGGTTGACTAATGCACCTACTACTTTTCAACGGCTCATGAGCGGAATATTCAAGGACATGCTTAAGAAAGAGTTAGAGGTCTTCGTTGACGACTTATGTGCTCACTCCAATTGAAAGAAAAACTTAGACAAACTCCAAGCAATCTTTGAACGATGCAGACTATATCGTCTCTCATTGAAGCCCTTAAAGTGTCACTTTTGGGTAAAGTATGGATGCATCCTACGGCATGTGGTATCTAAGAACGACTTTGCCACTGACTTCTCGAATGTTAGGGTTATTGTCGATCTTCAACCCCCGACCGATTACAAGGGAGTTAAGTGCTTCCTCGGCCATACAGGGTACTATTGATGGTTTGTACTAAACTATGCATTGATTGCTAGACCCTTGTACAAGCTGTTGATAATATTCGAATGGACTTAGGAATGCCAACATGCATATGAGGAACTGAAAAAGTTTCTAACCACCGCACCAATCTTAAGGGCCCTGGGGATTGGAGTGTAACCTTCCATGTTCATATTGACGCTTTGAAATTTGCAATTGGAGATGTGTTGTGCAAGCCTAGTGACCACAATCTAGACCATCCAGTGAGTTTTTCTAGTAGACAACTCATGGATACAGAAATGAATTACTCAACAACCAAATGAGAGGGGTTAGCCATGGTGTTTGTTGTAAAGAAATTTCGGCATTATCTCCTAGTCATGCCCTTTATTTTCTTTGTTGACCATAAGTCTTGTTGTATTTTGTAAACAAACCCTGCGCTACTACAAGACGCATAGCTTGATGGTTACTTCTGCTTCTCAAATTCGACTTCTTCATCGTTATACGCAAGGGAAAGCAACACTATATGACTGATCATATGCCTCGCATACCCACACGGCCCAACGCACATCTATTCATCCTATCTAGTGAAAGAGATCTGTTTAGAGCCAACTTAATGCCATACTAGGTAGACGATATAGCCCAAGTGCTGAAGCACGGACTACCTAACCAACGCATCGAAAAGGCTCGATTGAGGTGACTCATTCTTAACAAACACGTCAAGCAACGAGATTTTGAACACGGAGACTTAGTACTGTTGTACTTAGTAAAGGGACATAAACAAAAAATGAAGTTTAGAGGGTCATGACCTTTCAGAGTTCGCACCATAAGCCGAAGTGGTAATGAGAAACTCGAAACCCTAGAAGGTGAGGGCATAGGCTTCTTTAATGATAGCCACATTAAAAAGTACTGCCCTCCATGCATCCACTTCACGAACCCTCGATGCTAGAAGCCCCTGTCAATGTGCCTGTAGCCACCATTACAGAGATAGAAGCGGAGAATGAGGAAGCAGCCGCTCCAACTTACTTGCGTATGACCATTATAGCCCAATAGACACATGCCATTGATGCATTGATCGATGAGGGCACTGACTTTAATGTCATGACTCACGATCATTGGACTCAAATCAGCAAACCACAGTTTTAGCCCACTAACGCTAAACTCAACCCATTTGGCCCGGTCGATCATATGCACTTCTGGGAAAGTGCAAAGTTGTAGTCTCTATCGAGTCTGAAAGCTTGCCCATGATCTTTTATGTGTTGCCAAACACGAAAGATGTAGGCTTGGAATCGCTGTTAGGATAAACCTTTAAGAAGCAAGCCCATTGTAATGTTGATTATCAATCACAGCGCATCCACTTGACCATCGACAACACACGAATTGTCACAGCTTTCAGTAAGGGCTGCGCGACCCCATCATAGTCCGTAAAGCCATTGGTAGAGAAACCCACCATCAAGCCCAAGGAGGGGGTTGTGATTTGTCATCACCTGCCAAACCTCACCACTAGCAAAAAGCTGACCACAAAGCTAAAACCCTTGAACACCAGCTCAAATGGGTGCCAAAACATCCAAGACTGCCACCTAGGAGCTCCCAACCATGTACTCACAAGACTAGAAACCTTCCCTCGAAACCTAGGAGGCCTCGAGGAAACTACGGGTATCAACGAACGATCACAAGTAGTGATGGGTCCCCATGACCTTATTGCAAGCGCAAGGCTATTACGAGGGTAATACTTGGATTTGGGTACCTAAAGTCAAGATTGCCAAAGACACTACTCAAACGCTGCCCTCATGCTTGACCACATGAAGCATCATGACCACTCAAGCATCAGCATCACAAAGGCCTTTGACTACAGGGCCCATTACCCTTCCAAAATCTACACCCATCAAGACTCAACAAGTCCATATTGACCCAAACCATAGGTTAGTACTCATAAACCACCTCAACCTTGCCCTATTAGTACCTCAATGGCCTCCCAAGCATCTAGTCGTGTGCCACCCACTGCACCGGCTACGCCTAATACACCAAGGCCACACCCCCAACTAGAACCGCAACTAGAGCTGCACTCGTCAGCTGCTAAACTATCAAGCCCAACCAAACGGAAGCCACTTGCCAGTCTTAGACCCTCTTACCTCGGCTATCGACTTGGTTGAGAATACAGGCAACGACTTGGTTGCTTGCCTTAGATGCTTGGATGCCATGTTTACCATGCTGGCTAAAAGCTACGATTGGCTAGACCTAGGTCTTTTGGACGATCCTTTAGCACCAATGGAAGTGCAAACACTACCTTGCTCATGGGAGGAATCGAAATTTGTGTTTATCACATCTGCCCAGGTAGCTGAGGAACTCATGGACACCAAGCTTTCCATTGAACAAGCACGCAAGCAACACCTTATCACATCTTATAACAAGAGCGCAATCCTTGTAACCACTGACTAGGAAATTGAGAAGATGAAGCAACTTGTGGACACCAACTTCTCTTTCTTACGCAAATGGTACACCCTTTACCTTTAATGGGTAATAGAAGGATGCCAAGTCATGGCAAATGCTGAACAAAGATGCATTATCAAAACCATGGAGTATGACCTGACGTATGTAGCTCCATCAACTTCCTATAGAGTGTTGACCACCGTTTGTAATCGACCCCTTGAAGACCACATTAGAGGGCACCCGTACTCAGATTAAATTCTCACTAAGGAAGAGCTACACATTGCTAGTCGGGTTGACTTCGGTGGTTTCCTCATATATGTTCTCACCTACATCACTCAAGTAGGCATTTGTCAATGTGACCTGGATCACTATGTTAATCTAGAATACAATCCAAACTTCTATAATTGGCACATGCAAAAGTAAAACCCTGCAACCAAGCATTGAACACACTTGACCTCTCAAACCTTAATCCTAGGAAGGATTCTTTTTCTTTCAGTAGGGGGAGGGGGTAAGGTGGAAATAATAATAAAACTTGAAAGAAAGGGAATAGGAAGAATCAAGAAAATTTGGGATGTATGGACTGCTTGAGGGTAACTACCTCAGCCTAAAAATGTTGTGGTGAGCCTGCTTGGCTAAGCATATTGTAAACTCGCTCCTAAAATTTTCATATTCATGTGCTCAACCATACCATTCTAAGGTGGGATATATGAGGTGGTCAACTGACACTTAATACCCCTCTCATCACAAAATTGCTCAAAAACTTTAGAGACATAATCACCCCCCTTATCTGACCTTAGGCATTTCATCCTATGCCTAGATTGGTTCTTAACTAAAGCAAGCCAATACTAAAATGTAGCCAAGACTTTTGATTTGTGCTTAATAGGATATGCCTAGACCTTATACATATAGTCATCAATGAAGGTAACGAAATACTTCCCACCACCTGATGACTTGTAGGGCACGGGTCCACAAACATCCAAATGAATAAGAGCCAAAGGCTCACCCATGCGTGTCATACCATACTTTTTATGAATATTACGTGTCTACTTGCCATATAAACAATGATCACAAGACTCAAAGCACTTATAGTCAAGGGGTGGAAGATATTGCAAATGGGTAAGCATTGCTCTTCCTTTCAAAGACATGTACACAAGGCGAGGATGCCAAAGAGATACGTGTGGAATTGCATCCATTGTCACAATATGTTGAACTAACCTAGATACAAGTAAGGGGTAGAGAGTATTAGACTTAGCACCGTGTGCAATGGCAAGATTCCCATAGGTAATCTTCCATGAGGAATCACCAAAAGAAACTACATAACCTACATCATCCAAAGTGCCAATAGAGATAAGGCTCTTCGTGAGAGTCCATACATGACGTACATCATGAAGAGTAAACATGCTACCTGAACCAAACTGCTAGACATCACCAATACCAATGATCTCTAATGCTAGGCCATTAACTAAGTGAATAGATCTGGTCAAACTATGATAGGAGTGGAACTACTCTCTATGAGGGTTAACATGAAAGGAAGCCCTTGAATCTACCATTCAACATTGAGTATACCCTGACAAAGCATCAGTCAACTGTGAAGTATCAATAAGAGAAGAAGCTACAAGTATGAGATCATCATTAGAATCAATCTACATGACATTAATCTCTTCAATCTTAATGTTGGACTTGCTAGGGACAATGCTATGATCATCATTTTTGTCATGTACTTGACCCTTACCCTTTTCTTGATGCTTGTCCTTGGACATTTTATGGCACTATGGCTGAATATGTCCTGCTTTACCACAGTAATGACAAGTCAATGAGGACTTACGGCCACGAGACTTACTGTGAGATTGTCCATGTGAATGAGAATGAGACTGCTAAGAATCTCTTCCACGGTGGTCATTACCACTCTTGCCATTATTTCCTCTGATTGTCAAAGCATGAGAGGTGCAAGAAGCATTGACATTCTTTCTGTTAATCTCTTCATTCAAGAGTGCACCCTCTATATCCTGTAACATCAACCCATCAATAGGCATGTTTATACACATAGTAGTACAAAATGTATCCCATGATTTAATCAGTGTAAGCAAGAGGAACAAAGGGGGGAGATTGCCCTTGAATGCAATTCCTTGCGAAGACAAATGGCTAAGAATAGAATGAAACACATTTAACTGGGCTAACATGGAAGTGCCCTCCTTCATGCGAAGGTCCTTCCAAAAAATTTACAAGCTCTAATCTTAGGATTGATTGGTGGATTTAGATTGATTATGGGCTGCCTTCTTGTCCTCCTCAACAACGATAAAGGGTTGAAAGTTAAAGATCTCCTTAGCTACCACTATAGAAGTCCATAGTAGCAAAATTGCTCTACTCAACACTAAATGCTACAATCTCTCAGCCACTTAATGAGAAGGAGTAATTTGAGTTTGGCTAAGAGGAATTGGCTCCTCTTCATCTATAGAACTAGTTGGAGAGTGATATATCATAATGGTACCTATAGAGGTACCCATATCTTGATAATCCTCCGAATGGATTATTTCTCCTTCCTTGTCCAAGGTTGCAAATGCTCTTGCTTATCCTCCTTCATTTTACAATGCCTTTTCCACAGCACAAAGGATCAAAAAATGGAGCAGAGGAGTGGGAAAATGGAAGAAGGAGATAACCGAAAGGGCACAAGACAAAGGAAGGAAAATGCGCCCCGAATGGAGGTCAAACACTGAAAAATTTGAATGACGACCTCTCCACAAGAAAAGAAAAGAGTAAAAGTGCACCATTAAATGTGAAAGCGCTCCCAAGTCCTTGTAAAAGAGTGCCGGGCTCACTCCTGTGCAAATTGTATACATTAATTGGAAATGGGATAAGTTAGAACGGTGGGAAATAGGAAAAGAAGACCTAGGCTAATGGCCGGCCATGTAAAAAGTGAGGATGACCGCCCAAAAAGTAGGGCATGTATATAAAGTTCAAAAGTGAATGAGAAGCTCATTCTTGTGTGTGGCCAAAGCTTCTTCTTCTTCCTCTCTTGTTTCTTTCCTTCTTGCTTGTGCTTGAGTGAGGGAATGAGAGAGGGTGAGGGAGTGAGGAAGTGAGTGTGTGAGAGCTTCTCTTCTCTTGCATGGCTATGGAGGATGGAGCTTGACGGAGGGGGCTTGAGGTTGCTTAAGCTTGCCACAAGGATTGTGGAACTACTAGAGTGCAAGAAAGAGGAGGGAACTCGATAGAGTATCAAGGTAAGCTCACTACACTCGTAAGGTAGGCATTGCGCATCGGCAATGTGAGAGGTAGCCATGGCCGCTCGGCTTGAAATGCTTGATCAATAAGCAGTCCGTAGGTCTCGGGCTAGAGCTCCCTAGTTCCCCTCCATTTTGGCTCTGTTGCCAGGACCGACAGAATCGAGCCTTGAGCGCCGCGTGCATCGAATCGAGCATAGAAGTAGGGTTTGCAGCCCAAACCGGTGCTTGAGATAGTTAGGAGATTTAGGAGGTTTTAATCCTTGGAGTAAGTAAGTATTTTGATTTGTTGTTGAATATTAGAGTATGACCATCCATCCCCATATTTGGTTTTGATTTTTGTTGCATTAGGTTAAGATTAGGATAGGAAAAAGAAGGAAAACAGAAGGGTTCTACTGCTGCTGGAAACAGGGAAATAGGGGCACAAATTCCCATATCTGGTTTTGATTTTTGTTGCATTAGGTTAAGATTAGGATAGGAAAAAGAAGGAAAACAGAAGGGTTCTGCTCTGCTGCTGGAAACATGGAAATAGGGGCACAGATTCAGATTTTTGGCTGGAAGAGTGCGCGGGATTAATTTATGAGATTACAACAGGTTGGGATGGGGCAATAAGAGGCCCAGGGAACCAGGAAACACCACATTTGACATTCTGCCTTCTGAGAAGAGAGTGAGCTTGAGAGCCAGGGAGAGAGAGAGAGTGAGAAAGAAACGGGGAGATCGTTGAAGTGTTGATCGATACAAGAGCCACATGGATCCCAGGTATGCCTGGCAATTTCTTACATTGTTTTGCACCTATTTGGAAGGCACGGGATGATTCCAGGGAGTAGGCATTGACTTTGAAGCATCGCGTGCAACCCGCAGACCGTCGTCTGCGCTGTTGGACTAGTCCGTCCGACCCCCAGAATAGGACCACCCGATTTTTGGAGTTGGACCGTCCGACTCGAGAATCGGACCACTCCCAGAATTGGACCACATATCAAAATCGGACCACGTGTCCTAGTCCCAGATTTGGGCCACTTGACCCATCGTAGTAGTTGGACCCCCCTTGTCCAACTGGGCAAATCGGACCAAAGTAAAATTTGACCACCCTGTCCGAGTCTCAAATCGGATCAACTGCGATAATCGGACCACTTTTTCTTATTGTGAAAATCAGACTAGTCCAGAATTGGACCAACTTGTCCGACTCCCAGAATCGGACTACTTTACTAGAACTTTAAATAGAGGATTTTTAAACCTGCCCTATAGTCCTGGCCACCCTGTTCACAAATCTGACCCCCCAGGAAACCCAATCTAGCCCTTAGAAGCCAGAGACCAGACAAGATAACCGAGGATTCACCCTGAACAGCTAGATACTAAGCAGACCAAATTTAGAATTTGACTTGACTTTCGGTAACCAATCAACCAACCCTGAAGCAGAATAGAGAACGCAGCGTGGACTTTCAGTAAGACCTTAGATAAGCCAGAACCTACGCTTAGAGCCATATCAAGCTACGAACGTGAGGAGAAGAGTGGAGTTTGCATTGAGCATTTCTTGCATCTACACCTCACTTTTGATTTCATCACTAACGGTGCACTACAAGAAAAGGAGAAGCCTATTTTCGCACTGAGCACTAGAAAGCACGAAGCACAACTTGTGAATAAGATTGACAACTGCTTCCAATAACAAGGAACTCATCAGGAGACATAATAACATCAAGGAACCCACTATTAGGAGAAGATCCCAAAACATAGTTGGCTACCTGAGAGTCCCATCAGTAGGATCCTAAGAGGACACGAAGATCTGGAAGGCGACAACATAGAGGATCGGACACTGCCGGAGCTACTCAAATTGATCGACGACCTTGTGGAGCTAGAAGTAGGAGCAATGTCAGGATCACGAGGCAGACAAGGAGAGGACCGACTGGACTTGGGAGAATTCCCAGTCTTAGTGTAGGAGTTAGTCAATAAGTACGACTTGTTGACTAGGACGGTAGTTCAGGGCAGACCAGTAGAGGAAGTGGTAGCAAACCTAGAAGAGGAAAGAAAGGCGATTAGAAAGGCACTAGAGAGCATAATTGCCTATAACCACGAGCAAAAGACTAGAAAACTCCAAGAAGATGTAGACATGTACGAGGCCTAGCGTGTGCTAGCCTTGGCTGGTGCAGCTAAAGCAGGACCAAATGCAGAGAGAGAGCGAGCAATAGAGGTTGACTTATCATTGAGTGAACTTTTAGCCAAGCGGCTCATGGACAATACGTCCACTGAGCAGAGTGCAACAGCCTTAGCCACAGCATTACTCTCGGGATTAGGGGTCACACAAGGGGCAAAGGGACAATCTAGGATCCCTATTGTAGCAAAGCACCTAGACAAGTATGAACCTAGCAATGATCCATATAGCTTTATGGAGCAATTTGAACAAGTGTGCGAAGCAAACGGTCTCACGGACCTTACACAACGCTCTCAAGCTTTCGGGCTGTGTTTAGGTGATAAGGGGAGAATTTGGTACACTAGTCTAGATGCACCTGAGCGCACGAACTTTGCCCATCTTAAAGACCTCTTTATCAAGAGATTCTCTGAGGCAGGGTACTTTGACAATCTCGTCGTTTGATTGATGAATGTCAGTCATCAGAGGGAAAAGGAAGACGTAAGGGAGTATGTCACTTATGTGCGTAGCCTCTTCAAGAGGATCCCTGCCAATGAGCGACCTAACGAGAAGGCTGTGTCTACCGTGTTTATAAATGGAATTCAAAGCGATGAGCTCTACAAGACTTTGGCTAGCAACTGCACTCTACATCGAGACGTGTTAGCTAGAGTTTTTGAAGAGGCAATAAGGGTGGACGATCAGCTTAGGGAGCGAAGCATGAGGAACACTAGTCGGGACAGTACAAGCCAGAGAGCTCCAGAGCAGACAACAGCTTTAGGAGAGAGAGAGAACTCTAGCATACGGGATAAGGGAAAGGGTATTGACCAAGACCAGGAGTTGGCTGAGGTAAGAATGGAGCTTGCACAATTGCAAGAACAGATGAGGAAGCCTGTGCGGTTGCATGTGCAGTGTATACACTGTGGTGGAAACCACCTCCCAGCCGAGTGCCAAGATCCTAGATCTAAACCGTGCTCGAACTGCAGTGGGTTCGGTCATGGCGCATTACATTGCAGATTGCCAAGGAGATTCCCATATGCGCAGCAATACAACCCTCCATACTTAGGCAACATGCCACCTAACCTCTTTGGCAGGCGGCTCGCTCTTCTTTGCTCAGTCTTTCTTCCTTCTTCTTCTGGCTCTTGTCAGTCTTCTTATGCTTCTGTGGTTTGGCCGCTTGAGTGGGTGGTATTTCTGGCTCCCCTTTGTCGCTTACCGTCTTTTCGCTCGAGCCTTCTTCCTTACGGTGAGGTGAGCTTCGGTGCATAGCTTGCTCTTCATCTACGCCGGCATCCTTGATAGCCTCGTCGATGATTGCCGTCAGGACACCTCCGTATCTGATTGTAGAGGCTTTTGTTGGCAGGCTTTTTTCTTGCGGATCGTGCAGTAGAGGCCGGAGATTCCCCACCAGCTAGGGCTGCAGGTGGAGCTAGGAGTGCAGCTAAACTCCTGATAGTTTTCTGGACAAAGCTATTCCAATCCACCTCCTCTGGAACTCCTACCGCGATGCTTTCCAGCAATGGCACCCAGATTCTATTCATTAGTGCGTTGTATCTGTGGCCCGAGAAAAGGGCGTAGACCATTTTAGCTTGCATCCTTGTCGCAGGGTCTGGAATGTCAACTAAACTGATTCCATCCACCGTGTGCACGTCCTCTTTTTTTACTCTCATCATGGCATACACATCTCTTTTTGGGCGCCTCTCCTTCTTGGACACAAGCCCCAGGGCTTTCTCGACAATATCTGTATTAAGGGGCACTTGCACTCTTCTTTCATGGTCACCAGTCCTTACTGTGACTGTGCCACAGCTCCTCTCTTCATCAAAGCTCCTTAAGAAGTTAGCGCACATGCTGTAGTCTACAGCCTGTCCCACCTTTTCCACGTACTTTTGGAGGTTGCATTTGTCCACCAACTCCCTCACGACCGGCTCTTCTACGATGGCTTCATCTAAATTCATGGTATGCTTGAACGTGAACTGGCTAAATCCACGCGTCTCGACGCTGATTTCATACTTTGTCAGCTCCGCTTCAGTGAATGGGAGTTTACTTTGTCTTGCCATGGTAGGTGCCTATCATCACACCAAGCCAACATTAGCGTTATAAATTGACTCATCACTAACAAAAACCCAAGAAAAAATGTGTGTGACAATTTGTTGTGCTAATTCAGAGGCATGAAACTTGGAAATAATTCACAAGCAACATCTATTCCCTCCTTGCATTCTTTCCTATTTGAATTCGGTTGATCATTTTCATCCATTATACATCTTGCTACATCACTTGGCTCTCACTTTGCTCCCCCCGCCCCCCCCCCCCCCCCCCTCCCCCCTTTCCTTAAGTTTTAAGGGAATCCTTCCTAGGATTAGCAAGGGGAGAAAGAGGGCTCGCATGGATTGTGTGGGGCGAGTTACTTGGCCAACAGCCAAGTATAAAGGTTAGGGTTATATTCAAGCTGGGCATGACGATCAAGTTCGCATGGTCGTATGGAAGCTTGGGTGATATAGGTCAAGACATCATGAAAGATGTCTTTGGAGTTGAGGCGACTAGCAACGTGCAACTCCTCTTCCGTGAGGAATTGGTCAATGTAAGGGTAACACCTGGTCATCTAAGTGTATGTTGCATGTAATGGCCAAAACCCTAAATGAAAGAGGTGCCACATACGTAGGGTCGTGTTCAATTGTTTTGATTGCCCTTCTTTGCTCGGCATTGGTCATGATACAACAGCCTTTTTTCTCCCATTGGAGTCACAAGGCATACCACAGTTGTAAGAATGAAGAAGCGGAGCTGGCCAGCTGTGTGAGCTCCTCCAGTTCTTGTTCAGGTGTAGAGCAAGCAGACTTGTGGTAAGAGGTGATTAGTCTTCTTAGAACAACTTGCTCCTTTGAGATTTCTCCATTAGCGATTAATTCGGCGGCAATTTTGAAAAATTTGATGGTCATAAACTCATAGTCTTCCCAAGTGCATAGCAACGCACGAACATCAGAAGCAAGGGATTCATCAAGAAGTCCTAAGTCAAGCCTCTCATAGCTCCTAGCGAATGTGGTGAAGGTGTTGTCTAACTCCTTGATGCATGTCACTACGTCATCTCTTGAGGTCTAAGCAAGATCCTTGGCCACTGAAAGGAAAGATCGTCTTTCATACGAAGGCCTAAGACCTATTGGTGGTGGTGGTGCAATTGGGCTAGACAGTGGTGACTCCATCGATGGCATCACAAATGGGACTTTGCACTCATGAGCACTTTGAGATGCTGCAGGGGGCTCCAGTGGCATAGGAGGTGTGCTGCATTCTATTTGAGCAGGCATGGGGGTGCGCAACTCCTCTGACTTGGATGATGCTGGGGCGTCTAGCTTGGGACGATAAATGTGCTGGGATTCATTAATCACAACCGATGTTGGTCCAACTTTCTTTGCAGTTTGTGCTTTGTATGTGCTAGCGTCTCTAGCTGGAGTGGGTTGCTCAGAGTTGAGCCTCTTGAATGTCCACTCTTAGGCACTCATATCTAGGGGTTGCCCTCATAGTATCCTTGTGCTTGCAAGAGATTTTTGGGGATCCATCGCGGCGTGGTAGTGCGTCTATGTCGATAGCATCTGAGCTGCCTCTTAGGCTGTGACTGATAGTTTATGCATTTAGAAGCACGTTTTTGCGGTTTACAGAGAGGTGACCCTTGTCGTTTTGGCACCCATTAGCGACAGTTTATATGTATCTTCATTAGAACGAGTTTATAATTGTTTAAAGCCAAATAAAATGATAAGCTTATAAAATATTAATTTTTTTGAAATCGATGAAATATTACCTCTTTTAGGTTTGCTGTGACCTCGGTCTCACCAAATCCTACTGCGTCATTTTCTCCATCGGTCACATTCCTTGCTTCCCTTACTTCAAATGTGCTTTTTGAATTTCTAGGACTCATGGAGCCATTGGATGTCAGGCAAAATTAACGTAGTAGCTCAAGGAGAGTTGCTGGTTGTCCAAAAAAATTTCGCCAGCATTTCACTTAGTGGTATGGTCATATGAGGCGAAGGCGTAGCATGGGTAGAGAAAATGAAAATGAGGTAGAAGGGGGGTATTTTCCTCTTTCAAGGCTCAAGCTTAAATGGATAAGATAAGTAGATAAAATTTTCCATCATCGAGAGGACTTTCTTCTTGGTTTTTTTTGTGAGGGAGAGGGTGTGTATTTATAGGCATGAGGAGGAGTATGCAATTGACTGATTCATTTGGCTACTTGTCAAGAGCCAATTGAGCTTTATTAAATATTCATTTTGATTGCTTACCTGTTGGATGGTGGTATGGGGATGATTTTGTAATGCTTTCTCTCTCTCCAAGCGTAAAAAAGGTAATGCATTTTGGCCTATTTGTTCAAAAACGTCTTTTTTTCTTCAAAACGACTTCTTCTGGTGGTTTTTGACCTAGTTACTTCATGACTTATCTAGTATATAAAGTCATGCCATACTCTTTGTTGATACTTAACTTACTCAATATCATGCTCGTTCTTGCACGTTCTTTATCTACTGGTTGAGGCTTTTGCAATTTGTCATGCGGTTACGAAATCAATGCGATCGTCGATGCATTAAATAAAATCGAGAATGCCAAATCAAATATAATGAGAAAAAAATTATACGATCAAGCCGTTGTAATATTATTTATGAGGCATCTTTGCATTTTGTTGGCTAGGAACATTGAGGCATCTTCTCGTGTCGAGTTGCTAAATTGATTTAGTGCGAGACTCTATATCAAGAAAATTACATGCAGTCACTTGTGTGACAGCTTGATGAGTAATTTTAAAAACGCCTCAAGCGCAAATTTGTTTCTTGATATGAAGCATTGTGGCGGGAATATTACATGGAATCATTGGATGAAGGGGTATTCCAAAATAGCCAATATAAAGTAGGTGAACTTCACAGAGATGATGACTATTTTGGCAGTTTGAATGGTGCCAATTCCCAAGCTTTTAGGCTGAATATCCAACTTCCTAGAGGTTCTTTACCAACGAGAAGGTTTCATAGTGGTTCTTAGCCACCTATTGGGAGAGTTCCATTTTCTTTTGGGGACTCAATGCCTAATACTCATGACCAATCTATTTTGGGACAACAACCCTTCCATGAAAGAGAGTTGAAAGATAAGATCATCTTGACCAAGTATAATGGTCAATCATCTTTAACATCTGATCTAGAGGAATGGATTTCCAAATTGGAATCTTACTTTCATATATTCCCTAGAACTGATGATATGAAGATTCATTTTGATTCCTTGCATTCGGAGGGATTTGTGCATACTTGGTGGAGGTACATTAAGAAAAAGAGAACATACTTGTAGAGAGTTGGGAAGAATTCAAGACACTTATGGCTAAGGTATTTGTCTCTCCTCTTGAAAAAAAAAAGGGCATGGAGATGATATAGTTTAGAGCAAAGAGGCCTAAGTGTAAGGGAGTATACCAACCAGTTCCTCAAACTTACCATGTATGTAGAGAGCATTATTGATGAAGCTAAACTCCACAAGTACATGTATGGTTTAGAGCCATCCTTATTAATAGTTAGTTGATGTCATGGTGCAAAACCCTACCACTCTTTTCAAAGCTATTGAGCTTGTGGAGCGCTATGGAAGGAAATATAGAAGGGAAACTTCATTTCAGCTTGGTTATGGATATATTATTTCTCTCTCCTCGTCACTCTCTTTCTCTCACTTCTGCACTTTTTCTCTCTCTTCTATAGTCTTCTCTCTCTCCAGTTCACACAACCAAGTAGCCATTCCTTGCGTGAAGAGAGGCAATGGAGAGCAAAAAATTGGAGAAGTAGGCTTGTGTCTTCCAATTGGGTGGGTGTTTTCAGCTCCAAACTCCCCTTCTCCATCAAATCGTCGCCATGGAAGTAGAGGACATTTTTTTCCATGCTGCGTATGAAAACACCCCCCCCCCCCCCCCCCCCCCTCCAAAAGCCCAAAGGCCATGTCCATTCCAATCTTGCACTTATCTTGCCCCCCCCCCCCCCCACAAAGTCTGACATCTAGTTCCTCACTCGTTCGGTACCCAATTTCACGTCCGAAAAATTCTATGCATCCATCTTTAAGTCATGAACTGCTCAAACTTGTCTTGATTCAATCCATACTCGAAAAAATTATGAAAAATATGCAACCACTGCTATGAAGGTTCATATTTTTAAGTAATTTGAATTCTCATCTTCCATGGCCACTTAAAATTGTTGGATCCGTGTCTTTTGCTTTGGTCGATCTTTAAATTCTGTCTTAAATTTACATCATTTGACCCTTGTCTGACATTTTTGTGGTGTGTAAATTCTACTCTCATGCTTGTAGCCTTCTAGATCAATGCCTTCTAGTAGGAAGGAAAGGAAATGCATGCGGTCCTACCAGTGGTGTTAGGAGATAAGAATAGAAGAGGATCGTAGACACTAGTGCAAGTGTTAGCATTCTACTTCTTACAATCATGTAAGCATGGGGCAATAGAGAAATGTGCTTCAATGTAACATTGGCCAATGGAACGAAAGTTAGACCCATCAAAGTCTTGAAAGATTGGCCAATCAAGATTGTAAGTGTCATGTTCTTGGTGAACTTAATCATCATGAAGGGAGAATAATAGAATATCCAACTAGCAAGGATGTGGAGTGATCAAGTGATTAAGGATCGAGGTAATATATTGGTTGAGATAATGGATTGGTGTTCTTCTAAAATTGACTTAAGGTAGTCTATGTAGAGATGGAAACATGGAAGTCCTCACTAGTTAATCTAAATGCCATCTCTAAAATGCTTAAAGGAGATTCTAACTCTCTCAGTAAGTACATTCCTTACCCAAAAGATGAGCATGATTAGATGCATATCCTTGCAACCATCATCTTGCCTTTTTTGGATGATAAAGATGAATAAAATAGAACAATTGAGAAAGAAAGCACACAAGGAAAGGCAACGACCATGAATGATGCCTCAAAAGGAACCCTATGGGTGAGTCACAACTGTGCTCAATAGTGGGATAAGTGTGGAGCTCCTATCATTTTAGGAGATTGAGCATTTGATGTAGACGAGCTCTCACTTAGTGTCTCGCCTCTCTCTCCATAAACATTAGCTATTCTCATAAATATTAACATCAACCAATAGTATTGAGATTGTAGTAGAAACATCTTGAGCTTACTTGTCATTGTAGTCTCTTGTAAGCTGAAGGGTGTCTCGCAATCCTAGTGTAGCTACCTTGTTTAACAAGCTCTTGATCTAGATGCATAGCCCCACCACTAGCCTTGAGTTGCCGTCTTGAGAAGGTTGTAGAGACAATGAAAACATAGAGGATGACTGATAAGCAATTCATACCACATCCCTCACACTCTCACTATCGCACTCTCCCTCCCTCACTCCCTCTCTCAATAGTAAACAAGAGCTCAAAGTAGTAGACATAAACTTAGAGAAAGAAATATCACAAGAAGTTGGTACATAGTCAAATAGCCTATTTGTCGAGATTTTGAGCTCAATATAAGTTGACACTCATGTATTAAATGTTTGTTTTTGCATTCATATAATTGACATGGTTGGTATTTGCGTTGGCATATCGTTCCATTGATACTTTACAAATGTGTCCATCTATTGAAGTTACAGAATATCTATCTAGTCATCTTTCTACTTAATGTGTTCACATTGTGGACCACTTGTATAGTATGTATGTTATACTCTCTCTTATTCTTAGCAGACTGTTATAGTAGAGAGTAAGAGGAAGAACAAAAAAAAAGGGTTCTCAGCTTCATATCTTGTGTGCATTCTCTATGTGTTGTGCGTCTTGAAATAGCTCAATCTCCCTCCCTCTCCTCTATATTTTCATGGTATCAAAGTGGCACTCAAGCAAGGAGCTATGAGTTGCAATCACAAGAGTCTAAAGGAAGTCCTAGTATGGAGTACAGGTGTGGAGATTTCTCTTATGATGTCAGATTGACGAGCCACTTTTGTGAGCTTGGAGTTCTTAAGAGAGTATAATAGATCTTGGTTGAGCTTGTGTGGTTGGATTTACATTTTGGATGTGTTTTATCCTTTATTTGGGAGTTAGAGGATATTTGTGTGTGAATTCGATAAGGTACATGAACTATGTAAACCTTGTCATTTTACAAATAGGTTGTAGGTGTTGGGTATGCTAGATAGTATTTGGATATTGTTAAACATTAGAGGTGTTTCTTAGGGTATTTTTATGTATTAAGTTCAGTGCAGGTGATAGTGTACTTAAATTAACATGTTGTTGATAAAAATACATTTTTGGACTTTTTCTAATGTTTGAGGGATTTAATCAAATTGTTAGTGACAAGCTTCACAAGCATAACTTCCATGCTTGGAAGTTTAGATTAACCATATTTCTTATGGATAAAGGTTATTAGGACTACATTGAAGGAGATAATGTTGAGGCTCAATAGTTATCAGAGGAAAATGCGATGCTTGAGGAGGCCAAGGAATTTAAGGAATGGAACTAGGGTACTTGAAAAGTTATATATTGGTTTTCCATTAGTATTTCATACAATATGATTGAGCATATACAGGATGCAGACAATTCTATAGGAGCATGGAATAACTTGGTCAAGTTGCTTAGTATAAATACCAAAGCTAGAAAGTTGTAGTTCAAGTTAAATTATATCAAGCACATAAATCTATCTATTCATAACTATTCATTAAAGATTAAGAGCATTATTGAAGCTTTTGGGTCTATTAAAGTGTAGGTTGATGATGATGATAGAGTGGCTACATGTTTGGATGGCTTCACAAGAAGTACAAGTAGTTCTGAACCTCTATCAAGACAAGAGACAATTCTTGATTTGCAAATCTAATATCTATGTTGATATTAGAAGATAAAAACTTGGGACTTGTTGTATCTTCATCACAAAGCAAGAATAGTCCATAATGGGTACTCTACTCTATCATAAGTAGAGGTAGATGTCATAGTGATAAAGGCTATGGTGGTGATTGTTATGGGCAAAATCAGGGGTCTCTTGACTCACAAGAGTAGTCACATACAAGTAGTAGAGATTAGTCTTGAGATAGGAGGAGCCATAAAGGACATGGTAGTTAGAATGCAAGTTATGATAATAGAAAATGCTATAATTGTGATAAAAAAGATTGCATTGCATATGACTGTCTAGAAAAGAGAAGAGGTGAAAAAAATAGAAATGGGAGAAGGTAACATAATAATTATGCATCTACCAATAATCAGGTTGATAATAAGAGTTATTTGTTATGCAACACATGATGAGTGCAGATACATCAACAATAATGATTGATGATGTATGGTATGTGGATTCAAGTGCCTCTAACTATATGAGGTTTCATGCAACATTGTTTAGAGAAATAAAAAATCTTGAAATGCCTAATTTTGTGGAAACAAATGATAATACAATGCATTCTATTGCTCATGTTGGGAGTGTTGCATTGTCTATGCAGGATGAAAAAGTTAAGTGTTTGGTTGATGTGTTGCATGTGCCTAACATCACAAAGAACTTGGTTTCTATTGGGCAAATGGTTGAGTAGGGATTGCAAGTTAAATTAGAATGGCTACTTTGTAAAAGATTTTAAGAATGGATAGCCATGTAATTATGTAGGAGTTGAAAAATATACAATCACAAGAAATTGTGACAAGCTTACCTAAGTTAAAAGTAGCTAATATACAAAAAGTGTATAAAGCATGCCAATTTGAAAAACAGACAAGGTATGCATTTCCTCATGATAAACGTGTTAGCAAACATTTACTTAATGTTGTATATTCGGCCATATATGCTCCTGCAAATACTACATTGATGGTTGCATGTAATTATTACATAACCTTTATTGATGATTGCACAAGGAAGATATGGGTATACTTCATGAAGGAGAAAAGTAAGGTATTCTTTCACTTTCAAGATTTTAAAATTTTGGTTGAGAAGAAAACAAGTGTGCATATTAAGTACTTGAGATTGGGTTAAAGTTGTCTGTACGATTATGTATATTACGAATAGGACTCCCACTACCATAGTGCATGATGTGATACTAGAGAAGAAGTTTGATGTGGCAAGAAACCAATTTTCTCACATGTTAAAGTATTTGGATGCATTGCATATATACATGTTAATGACGAGCAAAGAAAGAAGTTTGATCTAAATGTCGAAAAGTGTGTATTTATTGGCTATTCCCTTGAATGAAAGGGTTATAGGTGCTATAGTCTAGTTACAACAAGTTACAAATGAGTAGAGATATTATTTTTGATGAGATGAGGAGTTGGTATGTTGTTGAAAAATAGATTGTTGCCGATGATGTAAAAGAAAAGGCGATTTGCAAAAAATGTGGGTCCATAGTCACAAACATTGAGTGGGCCAGAAGAGCCCTCTTCTAGTAGTCTATTGAGAGACTTCGAATGGTAGGTTACATGAAAATATCACTCCTCGGTAGGTTAGAGAAAGCAATAGAGACATATCAGAGACACTTGAAACAAGCTACACTACAACAATAAGACCTTTGCAATTAGTTAGAGAGCAAAAACAAGGAACTAGAAGAGCTAAGAATTCAAAACCAATCATATCTTGAAGCATATGGTATTTTGGGTGCCTATCACTATATCATCAAGTGAAGGCCATCAACTATCCATACAAAAAACATGGAAACCACCCTTAGTAATGACTTCTTTAGAGGATTAGACTAACCTTTGAGATTATGATGCTCCACCAAAAGGAATCATTGATCAAGTGAAGGCCATCAACTATCCATACAAAAAACATGGAAACCACCCTTAGTAATGACTTCTTTAGAGGATTAGACTAACCTTTGAGATTATGATGCTCCACCAAAAGGAACCAATGATGAAGTTTCAAACCATAACAAGACTCAAAAAACAACCCCAATGCAAGGAGAAGCCTATGACAAAATATTGAAAGTGTGGAGAGCGTAGGCATAGAAAGTGGAAGATGTCCCTTTAAGCATACAAGTGATAGAAGAGCAAGGGGAACACCCAGAGGAACCTATGCACAGGTATAACAAGAGGTGATAACAAAGTGATGCAATCACGTTCTATCAAGTATATGAGGACTCTAAGTTCAAAAAACCCCTCCCCTTGAAGAAAACCCTTCTCGTTTAGGATAATGTATTTACTCCTTAAGACAACTCTAGACTAGTAGGATGTGAAAGCCCTCAACAAAAGCTGTAAACTTACAAGTGCATGAAGGGACAATTGTTACATTGAACAATAGCCTAGAGAAGCATTTATAGGGTAGCTAAAAGGTACTATTCTATTTTTAAAAGTGAGAGGATTGCTTAGGATGCTTATTGCTATGCACTTGAGGCCTAGTGAGCCAATCCTACTTACTATCCCTACCCTCGTAGGCATGATAGGTATTCTAAGAAAGAGCATGGCACATACAATTTTCCTACGATCTCTAATGTTTAGGTCCTCGAATATGAGAAGGTGTATCTTTTCTAGGCTAAGGACCTAATTTTCTCATTCAGAAAATTTGTAAGGAGATTCAATAACTATCCTAATGAATCTTTCATCATCACATGTAATTACCTACATTTACTAGTGATAATATTGCTACAATCGCACACACCCCCTACAAGGATGGGCCCCCACCCCTCTTCTTTGATGTGATTTCTGGGATAGATAGGGTGGCTATGGTACAACTATATCTTCATGTGTTTCTTCTATCTTCTTATTATATAAATATTTTGAAAGACATGGTGGATAGCTAGTTTGCCAAATGCACTCATCCATTCCACTCAAAGTCTCTGCTTAGCTGAGGCTATCAATAAAGACTTAGCCATTCAACAAAGGTTACCTAATGAGAACACCCTAACCATTTCTTGAGAAATAAGAATCACACCTCTTCAAAAAAAGTTTTTTTAAAAAGGATTTCCATTTAAATAGACATATTGCATAATCACTACACCTAAGGGTCCTCAAGCTAGATGCACCTAGCAATTTTATCCCCTCATCTTGTCCCAACAACATAGACTCAAGGCTCATCAAGGGAAAAATATCGTGGGCCACCCAGTATACCTATCTCCTTGAGTACTGCACTACACCTTCCCTTGCACCAACTGGGTCCTCAAGTGTGAGACAACATTCTAAGTTTACTTGCAATTCGACCCAATTCCCAGTTGCATCAGCTTGAGCACTAGTCGTAATGAGATAGATAGACCCCTTAAGGAGAGCATTAGTATGTCTATACATATTGAAAAGAAATCCAATAGATCCCTCAACATTGGTGCCCTTGCATATCATTGCTAAAAACAAGTCACTTTCAGCTTCATTGGGATCAGCCATAGCAACAGTCCAATTTCTCAATAGCAAAAAAGATCCTTCCTTTATCTAGACTCCAACAATAGTTACAACACCATTCAGTATTAGTATACCATGATATGCCTTCCACAAAGAAGTGTCATGGGACTACCACTCATCGATGAGGGGATATTAACTCCATCAGAAGAAAGTAGAGAAGTAAGGGAGGATTAAATTTTTTTGTTTGTGAATGTTTATGTAAGCTGGACAATGTGATTAAAGTAAAGAGCCAACTCTTGTGCAACTTGTAAATTTTTTTGTGGAGTAGAGCCTCACTTAGCCTTTACACTTTTGATTGGAGAAATCTTCATAGGGCCATCTAAATGGGCTATGTGCCCAAGAGACCAAAAAGGGTGAAAACCCTCAAAAGAATGTGTAAAAGGGAGAAAATATAATGGAACAATAAAAATATGTGGAAGAGAGAGAGAGAGAGAGAGAGCTTGAGCTCTTATAAGACACATAACACACTGAGAATGTATACAAAATAGGAAATTGAAAACCCTAGTCTTTCTTCATCTTCTTCTTCTTCTTGTTCACTAAAATAGTTTGCCAAGAATAAGAGGGAGTACAACATAAATAATATACAATTGGTCCATCGTGTGAACATACTAAGTAGAAAGATGAGTGGATAGATATCCCATAACTCAAGGAGGTGGACTCTAGCTACTATAAAGTATCACTAGAATAATATGCCAATGCAAGTACCAACCATGTCAATGATATGAATGCAGAAACAATTCAACTCCATGATATGTACTCTAAGTAATCAATTAAAACATTGAAGCTTTTCTCCTCCTAGGGTCTTGGAGAAAATATATGCAACTTGCTCCTCTATGCTCACATATATGAGATCAATGTCATGTGCCAAGATTTGCTCTCTAATGAAATGGTAATGAATCTCAATGTGTTTCATCTGTGCATGAAACATTGGGTTCCTAGCCAACTATATGCTACTCATATTGTCACAACAAATGATAACTCTCCTATCTATAAGTATCCCCAAATCATCAAGTAGTTTTCACATCCAAGCTATCTCACATGCTGCCGTAGCAGTACCCTTGTACTCTACCTCTATACTTGATAAAGCAACATTGGCATGTTTCTCACTGCTCCAAGTCATAGCTCCACTTCCAAATACATCGCCACTAGTGGACTTCATGTTAGACACACTATATGCCCAATTCACATTAATATAACCAAATAACTTCACCATCGATTCATCTTCATAAAAGATACAATAATCCAATGTGACCTTATGAGGCACCTGTATAAACCGACTCTCTAAACCAAGTGTATAGTTACAATCTAGTCTGGTAATAGTAGTGAAGGTCAAACTTCCCACAATCTTCCTATACATTATGGGATGCTCCAATATCTCACCCATATCAGCACTTAGTTTCACATTCTGATCTAATGGCACTAAGATTGGCTTATAATCAGTCACACCATATTTCATCAATATATCTAAGATGTATTACCTTTGTGAGAATCTTCTTATCACCTCAAAGCTAAGAAAGTACTTTAGCTCTCTCAAATCTTTCTATTATATTTCTACTTGAGAAAAATCTTCACATGCTCCATCTCATATATATTATCATCCCCAATAATCAAATCATCCACATACAAGGTAATCACAATAAAACCCCTATCACTTTGACAACCATAAAGTGAGTGACCTATATTCCTAACATCAAAATCAATAAACACAAGATACTATGCTATCTTGTCAAGCTATGCTCTCAGTGCATATTTCAGCCCATACAAGGATGTGCATAGCTTATACACATAATCAAGGTAAACCATGCTCTCATAACCTTACGACTACTCCATGTATAATTCTTCTTGTAAATCACCATGCAAGAATGCATTCCTTACATCTAAATTTTTGCTATATTTGTTGTAATGATAGCTCTTACACTTGCCATCTTTGCCACTAAAGCAAATATCTCCTCAGAATCAATCCCATAAGTCTATGCATAACCTTCAGCAACTAGTCTTGCTTTACACTTGCTCACACTTCCATCATGTTTTACTTTGTAAAACCACTTGTAGCCTATAGCTTTCTTTCCCTCTTGCAATTGTACTAAATCTCAAGTTTGATTCACATCCAATGCAACCATTCTTCATCCATGGCTTTCTCTTAATACACATGGCTAATAGCTTCCTCAAAACAAGCAACTCAACTGATTTTATAACCTCCATTATATGTGCATAATGGCAAGAAACTTAACCATCATATACCAAACTATTTATGGGATACCTCACTCTCATTGACCTTCTCACTTGTGGAGCACTCTATGATCCCTTTACATTAGCCTTAGTTTTTTGTACACCACATGTACAAACAATTAAAATATCAAAATTCTCATCCATACTCTAACAAGAGCCATTAGACACCATCTACATGTGAATAGTTTGCACAAACATCTAGCACACCAAGCTAATTAGCCACATTGCAATACTTCCACACACTTAAAAGTTAGTTGGTTAATTCGAAAGTTAGCTAGTCAACTAGTAAGTTAGTAAGGTTACTAACTAAAGTAAAAAAATTAACTAATATTAACCAACTAACTAAATAACTCCCTCCTTGCATGCCTGTCTGCCTGCCTACCTGACTGACTGACTAACTAACTAAAATTAAAAAACTGAGAATCGTAACCCAATATTTTTTTTGAATTGACAAGGATTATCCCCACCCATCACGGAAGTTACCACGTGAACGAGAGTTATGAGCCATATTAGTCATTAGTGTCAATGTGTATAGTATGGATGGTCCAAAAATATTAGATTTTAGGACAAAACTAGAATACTTTAGATATTATTTATTATAAATATCCTAAAAAGCTATGAAAATTTTGAGCATGATGTTATGTAAAAAAAGCAAGTGGTTTTTTCAGCTAGTTTTGGAGATTTAATACAAAAAGAAGGATTGACGAAATCGCGCACGTCACAATCACAGTTTACACGTAGCAAACAACACTTCGAACAGGGAGGAGTGATCTGAAAGATTTCTAAGCAAGTGTCTTGGAGGTTTAACCCCCTTTTGGAGCCAATGGAACTATCAGATTTGTGATTTGAGCATCAGATTGCATCTTAGAAGTTTCAGATTGTTGATTTTGCCAAGATCCCCTGCACAAAGAGCTTTTCCTCTCAACCACAATCCTTCTCTAATTTATCTATAAATATGAGGCATGGGGAGCAGTTTAGAAAAGCATAAGGAGACCCCAGGAGACTGCAAGAGAGAGAGAGAGGTAGAAGGATACCCCTCTCCAAGAGCCTGCGAGGGAGAGAGTTAGCTCAATCCCCCTGTCTTGGTCTTCGATTAAGCCATATTTTCTTATGCTCTCCCATCTCAAATTCATTCCTCTTGTATCTCTCAAATCCCCTTGCGAACGATGGCTCCAAAGCAACGAGTTGGAAAGACTATGGGAACCACCGCAACTGGTCAAGGAACGGGTATCACCAGAGATATGGGAGTGCCTAAGGTTGCCAAAGTTTCCACTACCAAAGGAATATCGGGTGTGGCGAACGCGAGTGTGAGCAAAGACGAAATTCCCAATGTCGTGCCAAGCCACGTTATTCACTACTAGGCTATTATTTAGCCATATAAAATAATAAGGTTTATGTCAAGCTTGTACAAAAAATAAATATTAGCCTTTGCATCAAACGGTACAAGAGCTACTTGTTAGATTGCACGGATAGCATCTATATAAGAATTAATTATGTAATATATTAGCTCTATATTTTACACTTATACAAATTGATAGTTTCATCTAGAAAGCATACTAATACACACATAAACAATTAGGCACTATGATTTGTAGTTAGATTAATTGAGATTCTAAATCGTGGAATCATGATGAAAATAGTTGCAAGAGGTTATTGCACATATGACTTTATGTGCACTCGAGATTAGTAAAATAACTCGATATAATCATTGTCAAATGCAACAAGGTTAAGTGTTGATTAATGCTTAAAAAGTGAAAACTCTATTTAAAGGATCTGTAAGTCTTCTCGTTAAGTTATTGACATAATAGATTTCTTTAAGGAATTTCACTTATGTTGGGTAAGATAGCCCAAACGAAAAATTCATGTTGTAAGAGATGTACCCAACACTTCTTTATGGGGAGGAGAATCCTCATTAGAATGTAAGCTCACCTTAGAATAAGGTCTACCTTGGCTAGGGGATTCTGTGCATCTTTTGTAGGGTTGAAAAGATAAAAATTGTAATAAGCCTCGAATATAATAAAGAAATTTATTTTATTCAAGGATTGTTTGAATTGTATATGTGTCTATGAGATAAATTACGTAAAGGAACATGTGATTTAATCGACTAATTAAGGAAGCTGGTTGTATATGTTCAAATAAATGTGCTAAAGGTAATTAAAAAACTAATGATGATTCCATCATCAAAGAAAAGTGGGTGGGCGTAACCCTCGATGACGGATCCGTCCAACAATAGGGTAGTCCCAGTTAGCTGGGAGCTTTACTAAATCTGCAATGGAAATAAGAAGACGATAAATTGACCAACTAGTCATTAGATAAAACCGACTTATATTGTTTTAGGGGGCTGGAATGGGATTTTGCCTTATGGACAAGAGGATTGACATACCGCACTCCCCTCCATCTCCCAATCTTTTTGAACCAAGTGCAATGGCAAGTCCACTTTAATTTGAGTAATCATGTAGAAGTGAAAACTCGGAATTACTAACGCTAGCTAGTTGTTAGGAGACCCGTCTGATTTTAGGAACTCCAAAAATCAGGTCCATCCTAATGGGTTCGGTCGAAATACTTCCGTTGTGATGTAGACTTAGTGAGGTCTAAGTGACAAACCCCATTATGTTTCAAGGGAGTACCGAGCGACGTTATTTGAAAAACCTACTAATGGACTATAAAAAGGTGCACCTTGGAAAAATGAGCCTGACAGACACCTCACAACCACCTTTTCTTTCTCTTATGTGATATAGTTTCGAAAGTTTTATGTTCCTTCAAATGTGCTACTTGTTCTTGTTTTAGATTCCTTAAAGCCTCTATTATGGCTAGGACTTTCCTTGCTTTGACTATCATGCTTTTGGCCTCTTCTTCCTTCTCCCCTCTTTTGTTGTACCTTTTGTTGTAGTATTAGTCTCATTCACTTTGCTTCTTTTTGGTTGTTCTGTTGTGTTCATTTTGTTGTACCTTGCCCTCTTGCACTTTGTTCTCTATCATATGTCGTAGTACTTGTTGCGGCAACAATGGTTGTACTTCCTTCAAATAGACTAAATTTTGCACTTACTACTATACATGATATGAAGACCCTTGTGATAGGTGCTCCCAAGTCAATGCATACTGGTTGTATGAGTGTATATTCATATGTTATTATGAAAAACTTAATCTCCACACTTGTTAGTGTACTTGGAGGCTTTTGCAATGCTGTCTTGGCACATGTAAGTAATTGCACAACATTGTTGATCCAAGAGTTATTTAAATTTTGCTTGGTAATACTCCCAAACAATGTCTTCCATGAGTCTCTTTAAAATATTATTGGGGTTGATGTGCTAGATTTATAGTAAGTGGACATAGACTGGAATGCATGGGCTATCACTCTTAGTTCTCATCTTGAATTGTGTTAAATAGCATCGCGTGATTGTTTATCCCTATGTGTTCATTCCATTTAGTGGTTACCAACAACACTTTCTTTGTTGGCTCATACATTTCTTCTTTCTTCTTCAAGTCTACGGCAAGCTTCACTAATTCTGATGTAAGTGCCACGAAACAGAGTCTTCTTCCATCTTCTTCTCCAACATTGATTTGATAGTTAGTTGACTGTAGTTTGTGTATAACTCACCATTTTGGCAATTTCTCTTGCTTAGTCCTTGATTTGGTTATAATTTTGGGGATGTTTTTCTCCCACTTTTATAGTAACCTATTTGTATTGGACTATGCTTTCATTTACTTCATTATGGATTGTGGGTCAAATGATAGTGCTATCTTCAACATTGACAAGTTGGATAGCACTAGTTACAGCTACTAGAAGGCACAAATTTGACAAGTTCTAGTGTAGAGATTATAGATCAAGCCATTGAGACATGAGGATGTCAAGCTTGAATGCATTGATGTAGAGGATTGGGATGAAATGCATGAATTATATAGATCCAATAATTTTTTCTCTCTCTCTCTCTAAAGAGATCTACGATAATGCTGCCTCTGATGGGCGGATTGTCTAACAATTATGGGATAAAATTCGTAATGTCTATAATAAGTAGAGCCTTGTCTCTTATATATATTGGTTGAAGCAACCCATAGACGTTTGTATGAAGGAGGGGACTTCCATGTCTACCCACTTAAATAAGTTTCATTCTATTTTCAGCCACTTATCTTCACAAGGTATTGAATGTAAATTTAATGTTCCTCCTTGGTTCTTGTTGATTACATTGCCTAAGTCATGGGATGTATTTTATACTACAATATGTGAAAATATGTCTATTGATGGGTTGAAATTGTAGGATGTAGAGGGTGCTCTCTTGAATGAAGAGGTTAACTAGCCCGTAGCCCCACTGGACTGGACAGTCGCAACACTCTGCTGAGGCTTTTTAGGAGGAAGACCTTGGGCCTTGGAGCGACACTCCTCGTTCATATGGCTTGCTCTCTGGCAGTGTGTGCAAAACCGGTGTTTCTTAGGGAGTTGTTGACAAATAGGTCTAGATTCTTTGGTTCCATCTAAGGAAGAGGAGTTAACCTTGGATTGGCTTGCCTTTGCATCTTGCCAGTTCTTGCTATTGCTAGTTTTCCCTCCCGAAGAAGAGGCAACCAACCCCCTCTGCTTTGAGTAAGGTTGGGATCATGATTTCTTGTGGACTTGAGTATGCAGCCTCGCGTGATGCAAGAACTGGCACTCAAACTCGTAGAAGGCTGGCAATGTAGGTTGGGAGATGATGTGTTGAATGAAATTGAAGTACTTTTCGGGCAACTTATTCAAGAAGAATGTAACCTGATGGTCATCTGACTTTGGAGAGCTTGTAGTGGCCAACTCGATAAGTAACCGCCTATATTCAGCTTGACTTTCAGATCATCCTCTTCCTTAATAGAGAACTCTTGAAGCTCAAAGTCGAGATTGATGCGCGGAGTACGATCAAGAGCCACATAGCGGTCGAGAAGGTGACTCCAACGCTCTGACACGAGCGGAAGGTGCTACAACTGAGAATGAAACTCAGGAAGCAATCCCTCCATCAACTCAACATTGGCTGTGACATTGCGAGCTCTCCATTGACGGATGTAGTCAAGGTGAACTAGTTGAGGGTGCGACATATGCTCTAGACCAACGACGAGGTCCCAAACACCCTGAGACTCAAGCACTTATTGCATGAAATTAGACCGTGGTGAAATTTGACCCGTTAAAATGTGTCTTATCCGTGAAGGCATTCTTGGTTGTTGCAACAGGGGTGGTACTGCTCGGAGATGGATAGTGTGAAAAAGTGTAGTGAGGGTAGGATGGGGGAGTGGAGTACACTTGGGAATGCGCCCCAGAGTGCCCACCAGACATGCGGGTAGTGTGCAAGGTGGATCCATAGATAGGGATGGGCTGACTAGGCATGGGCATGGTAGTCACATGAGTAACCCAAGGAGGTGGGATAGGAACACGAGCAAAAGATGGGAATCCCTGCATAGGTGTAATCCAAGGAGAGTGTGAAGACGCACCATAAGCTGAGGATGGAAGCCCCTGCGTTTGAGTGGTCATGTGAGATGTGAAGCTGGGGATAGTGAGGGGGATGCCCATCACAGTTGACCCAGGAGCTATAGGTGTGCTCATTTGCTGAAAAGTGAGAGGCACTATGTTAAAGAGTGGCATTCCCCCTAATGAAGTACCATCATGCAAAGAGGTAGAGAATGTGGTAGAGAAGGAAAAGGTGCTACGAGCGGAGATGGAAGATCCAACCCCTAGGGCGTGTGATGCAGATGTGGAGTGTAATCCAAGGTTTTGGAAAGATGATGAGAGGTGATCAAGGTGTGATATAGAAGAGGGAGGGATGTGTCAGAGTGAAGCAATGTGGAAGCGAAATGACCGTGAGAAAGAGTGAACAGAGAGAGAAGAGAGAGAGAGAGAAAGAGATAGTGAAACGCAGAAAATCTGCAGTGGAGAATGTTTTAAAGGGATGCAGAATTATACACGGGTGCAAAGAGAATATCTGTGTATGTCTCTGCCTTGAGGGCTTCGATCTCCGTCAGCCCCGAGTGCTGTCTCTGTCACCAGCAGGCTGAAATCTATCAAATACAAGTGTGAAACAATGTGCTGGAGAGCTGCTATATATAGCAGAAAAGAAATGCCAAATAATGACCAGATATGTAGCCGACCGGTGCAGAACTGTCCGACTGTACTCGCCGACTGTACCTGTACTGCGGACTGGTCGACTGTACTGGCCAATTGCACCTGCCCGACTGCAGACTGTCACGATGGCATCTGCCCTGGCAACGATGACATGGCTGCTGACATGGCACTTGCGTGTCTCCTGCTCTAACCTGCTCTACACACTGTAACACTCCTAGCTGTCTAGGGAATGACAATCTCAGATCCTGGACAACACATAAGGCTGAGGGATCTGGCATGTCTTCGAAGAAAAGCCTGGGGAAGTGCCTTCGTGAACAAATCTGCAAGATTATCCTCTGTCTTGCAGTACTCCACATCTATAGTCGCATCCAAAAGCTTCTCCTTGATGAAGTGGTACTGGATCTCTATATGCTTTGTCCGAGCATGGGAAATAGGATTCCGTGCCAAGGCAATGCAACTCTCATTGTCAACCCGCAGGAGAGTAGGAGTCGTCTGGGGGTAGCCAAGCTCCTCCAACAACCACTAAAGCCACACAGTCTCACATGTGGTAGAAGACGCAGCCCGATACTCTACCTCAGTTGAAGATAGGGCCACCGTGGACTGCTTCTTGCCACTCTAAGAGATAGCAGCAGCACCCAAGGTAAAACAATAACCTGTAGTAGACTGCCGTTGATCCACATCGCCAGCCCAATCTGAATCACTCCAACCTACAAGAACAAGATCAAAACCACATGTACCTGCTGGATAGAAAATCCCGAGGTCGGAGGTCCCCCTCAAAAACCAAAGGAGAATTTGTGTGTGAAGTAGACTTCCAGTTCGGATCCATAGGAGTAGAAATGGCTCCTATGCATATCTCTCTTCAGAGATGAAAAGCCCCCTCTAAGACTACTAAATCTCATGGCCCAAAAACAAATGAAGAAGTCCTAAATCTGTCATCTCGAACTTCTAGTGTAGGGCTGCCTTCGTCTCTTCGACCTTCTGGGTATAAGCACATGCAATAATCAAGTCATCAACATACAAAACAAACGCACGACCTCCCTCGAAAGTGTGCACATAAAGCTGTGGATGGCCCTAGAGCGTCGGTATCCCAACTAGGCCGGGAGAAACGAATCAATCTTCTCGTTCCAAGCACGCGGAGCCTGCTTCAGGCCATACAAGGCCTTATTTAACATGTAAACCTGCCCATCTGAGGAACCAAAGCCATGAGGCTGCTCTACATAGATCTCCTCCTTCAAATCGCCATTCAAGAAGGCCGACTTCACATCCAACTGATAAACAGGCCATCTCCTATGACCAACCAAGGCAAGAACAGCACGAATAGTCGCCATGCAACCTATAGGGGCAAAAGTATCATGGAAGTCAACACCTAGGCATTGTGCAAAACCTTTAGCAACCAGGCGAGCCTTGTGCTTGTCCAACGAGCCATCACTATGATACTTAGTCTTGAAGACCCATTTGACACTAATCACCTTCTTATGAGAGGGATGAGGCACAAGGAACCAAGTGCCATTCCACTCAATCGCCTCCAACTCGGCTTCCATCGCCTTCCGCCAATGATCAGACTGTAAAGCCTCCTTCACTGATGTAGGCTCTCGATCTTGCATAACACGAGACATCAAACAGTAGTTAAATCAAACAAGCTCCGAAGAATGTGTCCTCTTGCCTTTATGGCCTCCGCGGTCCATCCTGCGGTTCCCACTCCTCAGGGACCCCCTTGATCCATGAATCACGGAGTGTGTCGCGGGCCCAACCAGGAGGAGGCGAGATCTCTCCTCAACGCTCCCCATCTAATGAAGACTCGTACATCCACCAGTGCGATCTCCTCTAGGAAAGCCAATGGAAGAGAAGACTCGAAATCTGAAGAAGAATCTCTATCAAGAGGCTCTGGATCCAAAGGAATTATCTCCGGAGCCCAGCTCTCCCTTGGATCTCCAAGTACGAGGTGCTCCACACCCCCCTCTATGGCTAAAACTTCCACGAACTGCACATCTCAGCTCGTGTAGACATCCCACTTTATGGGATCATACAAACGATAACCTTGGGACTGGGACCTGTACCCAACAAAGACCTGTCGTCGGAAAGCCGCTTCAAATTTGTTACGCTGCGTCTTTGGGATATGCACATAGGAGTCACACCCAAAGATCCTGAAATAAGAGACATCAAGCTTAGTCCCAAAGTAAGTCTCAAAAGGTGTCATCATGTCAACGGCCAAAGTGGGGGGTCGATTCAGGATGTGGTCTGCAGTAGCCACTTCCTCGGCTCACTTTTCTTTGCCGCCTACATCCCCATTCGTGCCACCTCCTATGGCCCCTCCCGCCTGCACCCCATTCGCCCTATGGCTCCGCACGCTTGCACCCCATTCACACTACCCCCCTCCCCCCCCCACCTTGGTATCTCCCCCGCGCTGCCCCCAGGCGAACGATTCAAGCCCACCAACCTCCGCAACTCTAGTCTGATACCCCAGGCACCCGCTATCCTTCACCCTGCAACTCCAGGGCCCCCACCCGTGTGGCTCTAGTTTGACGTAATCACCCATAGCACCTACTGCCTCCACTACCGTCAAAAAATAGACCCCCCATCCTTGTCATCACACCCCCCCCCCGGTTGTTTCCTCCACTTCTAGCAATACCCCCTTCGGCAGTACAACAGTGTGATTGGTAGGTTCTCAGTAGGGACGCGCAATGGAAACCTCTAGTCACGCCGGCGCATTTTGTGAGTGCCCCCCAATCAAATACCTTGCGTGTCGTCCTCTTTGAGGAACAGCTTCTCTTAACAGTCCGTGCCACAGAGCTGGAGCTAAAGGAAATAGCGATCTTTGGTCAGGTCGTAGGACACTCCCCATCCAGGGTTCAGCTTCGAGATTGGCTTCACTCCACACTGCGCATTGGCACGGCACAAATCGTGGAGACGATTCTCATGGGACAAGGGATCTTCGTGGTACGACTCACCTCGCCAAACACAATCCGTGAGCTAGTGGCCAATTCCCCCTATGCTTCCACAAACGGGGTCATCTACATGGTCCCTTGGTACACTAGTTTCACAGTGGAGGCATTCGTGCTCCACAACAGGTTCCTCAGACATCCAGTCACTCTACTCTTCCTTGGATTGGCAGTAGAGTATAGCCAGTTAGTGGAGGACTTTGGACGGTTCTTCGGCAATGTCCTTCCCGCTTCCTTTGCGGGCGTAGTGACAGTAGCAAGAGTCCCAAAGGTACGGGTGTAGCAATGAAAGAGACAAAGAACATACCTCCGTTTCTGGAGATTGAGGTAGGCAGACACTCTTTTAGGCAGCAGGTTATTGTGACTGGGCAGCCAAGGTAGTGCCTACGTTGCCATGACTTTGGGCATCATGCAACAGACTATACGTGCTTCGGAGCCAACGCGGCATCACAGACGAGCCCACAGATAAACAAGGATGGGTTTACACAGGTCTAGAGCCGACAAAGAGGGAGACGGCGGGGGGGCTGCACCCAATCCCTCAAACACAGCCACGACAGCAAGAGGGTAAGCATCCACCCCCCGAAGAACACCACACGGCCCTCCCCCCTCCTCATCCCACCCGACAGGACCACACGCCTCCACACCCACCTCCCATGAAGGCGTCATAGGCCATCTCACCCAAGAGCCCACATCCCCCACACCCACACCCACCTTGTGCCGCCAACCCCCCCACCATCCCTCGATCTCCGCCCCCCCCCCCCCCCCCCCCCCCCCCCCGATCAATCCCCCCCTTGATCCCCACCCAGTACAGGTGACCCTCCCCCCCATAGGAGATGAGGAGCCCCATATGCTGACATCCTCCACTCACCAACAACATAGCCCCCCACCTCCCCACATAGCCACCAGCTCATTGGTCCATGCCGTCCGTCACACTTTCCCGACACAGGCACTGCTACCACCACAGGAGTTTTTTCGCAGCGGTCCGTGGTCTTACCTAAGAGTTGCGGAGCATGGAGAGTTCCCACTACCTCTGGAGATGGGAATCTTTGTGGTACGCAAGTCGAGGAGCTGCAAGGTCCATCTACTAGCACCATCAGATGGACCAAACTATGTGTTCTTCCTTCAAGCCTCTCATACAGGAGACTAGACGATGACACAAATAGAGGAGGTGAAGAATCAGGTGGCAGACCACATCTCCCAATGGATGATAGAAGGAGGATTAGCACTATTCTCCCAGCAGTGGCCTAGAGGACACACGCTCGGAGTTTTCTTTCCGCACCTTAGCAGCCTTTTGGGCGTGGAAGGGGGACACAATGTGTAGGGAGTTCTTCCAAGTGCATCAGCCCCACACCTCTAGAGAGCAAATTCACAACCTGTGGGGCTAGTATGGGAGGATTCGCTCTAGCCCAGATTTGGTTATGGAGATTGCCACTGACTACTACGGACGCCCTTTTCAGCAGGAGACAGCCTCAACCAGAGAACAGCGATACAGACAATAGGTCTGGGATCACATCCTGTCCCTCGTCACAGAGGAGATGAGACACTCCCTTCTAGCCCCATTCATAGAGAAGGAACTAGAGGAGGCTTTCCACGCACAAGACAGGCAAAAATACCCGAGAGAGAATGGCCTTTCCAAGGCCTTCTTCACTACCTTTTGGGAGGTGGTGCAGGACCCGCTACTGCAAGCCTTCCAAAAGATCTTCAGCTTAGGCCGGATGCCAAGGAGTCTATTAGCAAGTCTTATCAGTCTCCTCCCCAAAGGAGGAGACCAGTTGGAACTTTCCCAGTGGAGACCGATCACCCTGTTGTCAATGGCCTATAAGGCACTGGCCAAGATGATTGGTAAGCAACTCCGCCTTGTGCTTCCAAACATCATTCATGACACACAAACAGGCTTTGTCTAGGATAGGAGCATCCTTGCCAACGTCTTTACCTTGTTTGAGGCGACAGAGTGGGCCCAACACAGTGGTCATGGACTGGTGGTACTACTGGATATTGAGAAAGCCTATGACAAGGTTGACTAGGACTTCTTAGAGGATACCATGGTAAGGTTGGGCTTCCCCCAAGCATGAATCCGCGAGGTCTCGGCACTTTAAAGATCAGCTACCAACAGGGTTCTCATAGGTGGCAGGCGAGGGGATGAGTTTCAGCTGGAGAGATCACTCCGGCAAGGCTGCCCTATGGCCTCGTATCTGTTCCTACTCTTTGCAGAGGCCATGTACTTCCTCAACTCACATGTGAGCGGGTTACGTGGCCTCCGATTTCTGATAAGAGAGGAGACGGAGATAGTAGACTTAAGAGTATGTAGATGATATACCACTATACATAGAGGACGATGAGTTGATGCTCGAGAGAGTGAGACTAGCTCTCGAGGTGTTTTGCTTGCAGCGGGGGCAAAAATCAACAGTCAAAAGTTGGTTTTCTTACAGATTCAGACTCTAGCACAGAGTGGGGCGTCCACTTCAGATTCAAGTGGGTGTACAGAGGGTAGACTATCTATTACTTAGGGTTCGAGGTGGCACTCAACATCACTCCTGCCCAGTAGTTTCTTCTAGTCCTCGACTCTATTCGAAGGAAGCTACCTTACTGGAGTACTACTCGTCGTTCCCTAGCGAGCCGAGCCCTGGTGGTTAACCAGGTCCTCCTAGCGACAACCTGGTACATTGCCTTTGTGTTGGTGCTTCTCCATCCTATGTAATGCACCTTTTCCCCCTTGTGCGGAATTTTCTATGGGCCAGGTCTGACGGTTTCAAGGACACCCGGGCCAACGTGGTGTGGGCGACCATCATACAACATCGGTCAGAGGGAGGGCTTGGGATCATAGACTCAGAGTATCAAAGTCTGGTGAGAGAGGAGGTACTTATAGGAGGGATTGACTTGGTATATGTCAATACGTAGGATCAAACAGCTAACATTTTCACAACTCCTGAAGGCCCTCCTGCAATAGGACCTTCCATGTCTGTCCACCTGGTGTGAGACCGCGGACTACTAGCTTGCCGAAAACGAGGCTTGGTGGTGATTGGAGGCCGTCCTTGAGGTGGATCTTCACAAAGGCACAAATCACGCCATCCAGATCCTCCTACCTTCGTAGCCTACTTCGGGTGTGGCAAGGCCTTCGTAAGACCCTCTTTCAAAGCCCCTTAGGTTGCCAGGAGGAGATAGACCACCAACCGATGATTTGGAACCCCCAAGTCAGAGATCGGGAGGGGGTACAGATTGGAGAGTGCCCTCACATCCAGTGGGCAGGTTGGGAGGCCAGCCCAGCTCGTAAAATTAGGACGTAGCAAGAGGTGTACAGGATGGCGAACCAGGAGGTGTTGCAGCGGGCATCAGGTTGCCAGAGAGAAGTTGAGTCGAGGAGAAGGGAGATCGATGCAGCCATACCTCAGGAATGGCTTGACCCCTTTCACCGACCGGCATCCCCCTACAGGTGGCAAGTAGAGTGGGCAACACCCCACATGGAACTTTCTTCACCATACACGAGGAGGGGCGTCTAGTCCTTGACAGAGGGTAACAGGATGAGGGATTATGTGTCCTTTTGTGGAGGAGGATTCAGGTGGTTGGCCTTCAGGAGAAGCCATGGCGTCTGGATCCTTATGTGTTCTAGGAGGAGCTCTATGAGTGGCACCTCTGGATTTGGGAGGGTAAGCCACTTGATGAGCTAGAGTGGGACCCTGGAGAGTGGTTATGGCCGGCCATTGCGGTTGCCAAGATGCCACCAAGGTTCCTACAGTACACCGCCAAGATTGGCAGACACGTACTCATGCACAAGGAAATGGACTGGGTGCCTTCGCATAGCAGGTACTAGGCGGAGCAAAGCATCACAGATGTTTTCCAACGGACTTCTTGGCGCAACCTATGGCAAAGCTGGAGGCCGAGGAGGGTGTCATATTTCTTGTGGTTGTTGGCACATGGAGGCCTCGCGGTCGGGAGTTGGTTAGCCTAGATGCAGAAAGATGGAGGTTGTAAACGTTGTACACAACACGTTCTGGAAACTCGAAAGCATTGCCTTTGGTCATGTGAGGCAGGGCAACTCGTGTGGAAAGGAGCATGCCGCATTCTCTGCCACATTCTCTGCCCTATAGCACCCAGCCTAGGATGTATCTCATGCGGAGCTTTCTACTGGCATGCAGTTAGCCAAGGCCGTTACCTTTTGTATGAGGCCCGAATGCAGGAAACTATCTTAATCATTGAGGATGGGTCTTGCGCAGTGGTCGGTTTGGAGGCTCTACCCATCCGCCAGGTACTAGAGCCCACGGCATACCGTTCTGAGGTATGGAAGATCGTAGGCAGTCTTACTGGATGGCACATCTGGAAGGTGGGATGTCAGGAGTTTTTTGGCAGGGAGAGGCTTTCAGTACAAGCAATTTTGGCAAAGCTCTAGACCTCCATCATCCACTCTTCCCGCGGCCAATGGAACCAGGTGCAAGGCGAGTCTCGATCGTCAAGAGCTCCGTTTTCATTTCATGCGCACTTGGGGGTGGCCAAGTCCTATTTTTCATGATGCACACAAGCAACCCCAATTGGCAAATACATCCTCCCTCCATGGCTTCTTACCCCCGTTCCCCCTAGACCGCCCTGAGAGGCTTGTATACTTGATATATATATGTGACCTTGCATCAGCTCAAGCTAGTCTATTGAGCATGAGCACTTCTTTGTATTCAGTAATTTTTCTGAAGTAATATAATTAGCCACACTTTATTTGCAAAAAAAAAAAATCGGACCACATAGATCCGTAGATACAAGCTCCATAGGTGAAGTAGACTGCCTTAAAGCTTTGTTGGGAATCACATCCCTATGCTGCTTCGCACGAATGCAAGAGACACATGGTTGCTAGCTCACCACTATGTCCAGCACACCTCAAACAAGCGATCCTCGAGACGCCTTCTGAATATACTCATAGTTCAGGTGGCCAAACCAAGCATGCCATAGCTCGGACTGTGTCTTAGAGGTAATTTAAAAAAAAAAAGAGGTAAGAGCAGAAGAAGACTTCAATTTGTAGATGCCATTCTCCTCATACCCTGAAGAGAGAACCTTCCTCAATCCACAATCAAGCACTCCAACAACATCACTGTCAAACTCCACCAAGAGACCGAGAGAACAAATCTTATGTACCGAAAGCAAATGATACCCTAAACCTGGCACATGCAACACCTCCAAAGTGTGGGTACCACCACATCCATCTGGAATCAGCTGCATCTAAACCCGTGCAGCAATAGACACAAAAGAGCTGTCTCCTATGAGAATATGCCCATGCGAGGGTCGCAAATGGGCAACACCAACTGTCGAAGGAGTCATGTGCCGTGAGGTCCCACTGTCCACGATCCACTCTTGAGCCTGGAGAGCTATCATCGCAGCATCAGAAGTCTTTGGTGTAGAGTCATCAATGACGGCTAAATGTAGAAAAGCAACTGATGAGCGTGCAGCCAAACCTCCAGAATCCTTCATGTCCTTCTTCTTAGTGTCCTTCTTGCCCTTGTCGGGGCAATCCATCTTCCAATGGCTGGTCTTCTCAGCCTATCAAGCCCCAAAATTTTTCTCCTACACTTGATTATCTAAACACAGTCACAAAACTCATTGTTTATTTATGTACACATTTATGAGTCCATGTCACCTCTTGAGGATAAAAACCAATTGTAGAAATGAGGATTGTACTAGAGTGTGCACATGCATCTAGTACTCGTGGCAGCCTACTCAATAACAATAGATATTTTGCAACATCGAGTAGCATGGTACCTTGTTTGAGTCTACTCGCAACATGTAGCTCCTCCTCACTGAGGATCTTATCAACCAGAGAGTTCTCTTGGCTAGTTCTGGCTAAGTCCATACCCCGAATGGCAGTCAGTACTTGAAAGGAAGTTGGTACCACATAGGTTGAGTCTCTTTGAGACCACCATTTGGCAAATCCCTCCTTTGAGACTATCATAATCTGGGCTCCAAGTTTGGCTATTGTAGTGTGGTAGTGAAAAGGAGATCCAAGCTAACCCCAAGAAGGTGCAGTGTATTTGGGATTGGCCCACACCCTATAATACTACCTCTTTACGTGGCTTTCTTGGTCTCTCCTCCTTTTATCAAAGGTTTATTCGCCACTATGCTACCATTGCAGCACCATGAATAGATAGGCTAAAAAAAGAGGCTTTTTTTAAAATGATATGGCTAGTCACAACTTCCAAAAGCTGAACGAATTGCTTACTTCAATCCCCGTTCTCGTGTGTCCTAAACTTACAAAAGAATTCACTATGTAGTGTGATGCTAGTGGAAGGGGTATTGGGGCTGTTTTGCTGCAAGAATATGGTGTTATATCCTTTGAGAGCCGCAAGTTGGATGAAAAAGAGAGGCTGCTGCATGTTTATGATCAGGAGATGTTGGCAATCATTCATGCTATTAAAAAGTGGCACCACTATCAATATGACAATAGATTTAAGGTGAAAAGTGACCATTGGTTGCTCAAACATTTCTTGACGCAACCTAATTTGACTACTAAGCAAAAGTGGTGGGTGGTAACTTTGCAAAACTATGATTTTCAAATCACTCATACCCGTGGGAAGAACAATGTGATGGCCGATTCACTCTCCCGTATTATGTGGGCATGCAAAGTCTCATCGATCATAGAACTTCACAATGATTGGATAAAGGAACTTCAAGAAGCCTACTTGCTTGATGCTGAATTCAGCCCTATCTTTCAGAATCTACAGCAAGGCATTATGGATGAGCACTCCCCATATCCACTCAAAAATGGTTTCATCTGGGCACATGGCTAGATTGTACTTCCCCACACCTCTTCTTTCACACAAGGCATCCTAGAAGAGATGCATTCTTCACCGTTTGTTGGTCACCTAGGGGTGTTTAAAACCTATAATCGCATCTCAAAGAGCTTTTATTGGAGAGACCTATGGAAAGATGTTAAGGACTTTGTGTCTCAATGTGTGCCTTGTCAACAAAATAAGGACAACCTTAAGCCGGGTGGATTATTGCAGCCATTGCCCATGCTCCCAGGCAAGTGGACCCACATTACAATGGATTTTATCACCGATCTACCCATGACCAAGAAGGGTTGGAACAGAATTTATATGGTAGTTGACATGCTCACTACAGTAGCCCATTCTATCCCCACCAAGTCACAATTTACAGCATCTCAAGTGGCTGGTCAATTTATGGAGCATGTATTCAAGTTGTATAGGTTACTACATGTCATAATGCATGACCGGGACACCAAATCCATTAAGCAATTTTTGGCAGACAATTTTCACCTCCATGGGGACAAAATTGGCTCCATCCACAACCTATCACCCCCAGACTAATGGTCAAACAGAGGGGGTCAACAAGTGGCTTGAAACCTACTTGAGACATTTTCGTCACAATGTCCAGCATACATGGGATTTGTGGCTGCACTTGGCTATGTTTGCTTACAACAATTCCACTCATTCCAACATTGGAGTGTCCCCCTTCGAGACTTTATATGGCTATCGGGTGCCCCTCCCTACAATCGTCTTTAGTGAAAAGCTCAACCCACATGGGAAAGTGGAATCCGACCACATGCAAGCCTTGCTTCAGCAGTGCAAAATGAACCTTAAAAAGGCCAAAGGCCACATGAAGCTCTATGCTCATGAAAGGTCACGCTCTCTTGAATTTCAAGAAGGTGAGTTGGTAATTCTCAAGGTCCCCAAGTCCCGATATGCCACACTCAAGGATGACTCATACAATAAGTTGGCACATCGCTACTACGGGCCATATAAGATAGTCAAGAAAGTGGGTGACTTGGCCTATTGCGTCCAACTCCCTCCCTCCAATAAGATCCATGATGTATTTTATGTGAGCAAATGGAAACCATTCATTGGGACCCCAAAAGACTATGTGGAGGAGTAGCTCCCCATGCATGAAGAGGGTCTTATTCAATACACTCTTGAAGCAGTTGTTGTGCAGAGAGAAAAGTAGCTTCGCACCCAATCGCTCAGAGAGTACTTGACAAAATGGCAAGGCCTACCTCTAGAGGAAGCCTCCTGGAGACCAGCATCCATTTTGGAGGAGTTTCCCCACATCAAGGATGCTGTTTTGGCTGAAACTTAACCACAGTTGACCTTGTTTGGACTGCACACTGCTTCTAGACAGCAAACTGTTTTGCACCAGTTTTGACCCTGAAAAAATTTTCAGCCCAACCCCAGCTACATGGGCTGAAAGTACGCTTCACAAGCTCCACATTGACACCTCAACCATCCTATTCAGAGCTCCCCACCCAAAGTTCTGACTGTTTTCTCCAGCAGTCCTGTTCTGGACAGCATGCTATCCGCTTCCTCTCGGACCCTGATTTTCATGAAATGGTGGACCTCTTGTGTGGGCCCCCCTTTATGATGCCCATACTACCTATGCCTCTATATGCCCCATTTCACATGGGGCTTAGTCCCCCCTCCTCTGCTTATTTCCTTTGTATTACTGCATAGAGTAGTACTTGGCTACCCCTTCCTCCCCCGCCCTCTCCCCCCCAAAATTCTTCTTTTGTTTTTGGGGACAAAAACTCTCTGACTGAGGATGCATTTAACGAGCGGAATATATGAGAATATAAGGGGAAAATACCAATCACCCTGATGGTATTTAAGGTGTAAGAGGGTTAGGTCAATTATCATGCATTAATAAAAAACACTCTATTTACCTTCACAGCTTCCATGGCTTCCTTCCTCTTCTTTCTCTTTCTGTCTTTCTCTCTTCTTCTAGTCTTTCTCTCTCCTCGTCACTCCCTTTCTCTCTCTTCTGCACTCTTTCTTCTCTCTCTTAGGTACTATTAAGCTCACTTCATTACAAATGAGGATAAACATACATCCACCATTTGACTATAGCTTGGACTATCCTCACCTTATAATCAACCCCCTAGAGCTAAATAGATTGATGAGGATGGATGTTGTGAGTAGATATGGAAAGGATTCGGGTGATCCCTATACAATAGTTGAACACTAACATGAAACAATACCAAACACTCCTAACACCTCTCTTAGGACGAATTTTACGCCCACCCAACATACATGAACCCACGCTCACATCATTGTTAAGATACGCACCTCATCACACTAACTACAAACAAAGACATAAAGATACATGGTTATTGCACCATTGGCAAGATATGCACCTCATCAGACTAACTACAAACAAAGACATGAAGATACATGGTTGTTGCAGCAAAGGTCTATACATACCGGCTATGCAAGATGAAGATAGATGTAAGAGGAATACTACAACTCGCTATAGTGTGATAAGACCAATGGGTGGTACCATTCTCTATTGAGGTGGATTCTGACCATTACATTGGATCATAAGAGTATGAGGACCAAAGATGCCTATTACTTTGCTTCGCTTGAGCTTTGATGCCATAAAGAAACCCTCTTGAGAGACGAGAGAGTAGCGTATTTGAACCCACTTACACAAAAAAATGCTTACAAAGTCCACCATGATAAGCACCAAAGCTCCTACTTGTTGGCTACTTGTATAGTCCTAGGCCCACCACGTAGATAAGGGGTCGCCTTGGACTAACCCATAGCATGATGTCAAATGAGAGGTCCTCATCTCCCTAGGCAACAACCCAACATACCTAAACATCAACAGAGCTGAACTATTATTGCATGCCATATACTACACAGATATGATGGCATCTCATTTTAAATCTTTAGTTTGGTTTCTAGGATTTTCTCTCTCTCAACTCCTTGGGCTTATTTTAGCTTTCAAAATAGCTATAGATCTCTAGAATTTTCAGTTTTCAAACTTGATTTACTCTCACTAGTCGTTCTTTGACTGTACTTTCAATTGTATCTATGAAGAGACCTCATCGTAGTTGTACTATTCTCGGATTTCATAGGCCATTTTGCCCATGAACCTCGCCTTTCATGCTACATACACAGATGTCATGATAAAAGCATGACCTTCCAACAAATCTGAACCTATTTTCCATACGTCAATCACTGTTTTATCATCAGTTCTTGCAAGTGCACTCCCAAGTAGAACAAGGAAGAATAACACTTCAACATAGGCCTAGCTATCTCAGAAAACCAATGGTAACTAATTTTACGAAAGCATCAGAGGATCATGGAATATTCTTTAGCCTGTGCAGTTAAATTACAATCATAAATCGTGAACATACATAAATCTGCTGCACACACGTTTGTACTGTACAGTATGATGGCAATGGCTCCAATCCTCCGTGTAGTATCCCACCAGTCGGCTTGAGAAGCTTTAAACCTGTTGTGGACATTTTTGTACTATACAGTATGATGACATGCTGCTTCAAACCTTCATAATGGTAACCCAACAGTCTGTGTATGAGACTCTTCACTCTCTATTCTAGACCTGTGCAAAAAACAGCACAAATAAACCAAATTGCAAAGGAAGTTGGAAGCATTAACACACACTCTCAGAAGATATGCTTCAAGTCCAAAATGAGAAAATTAAAGTACCCTTTCTGTACCCACAGACATTAATAGCAAACCCAACCACTTGCAGGTTAAGCATACATGATAACTAGTAAAAAATTAAAAGATAGCGAGGTTATCATCTATTTAAAGACCAGTGAAGAGCAGAAATGATACAAGGGCAAAGCAAGACATTCCCTTTGCTACAATTTTGCTGGACCTAAGTCATCTACATGTACGTGTCAATTGACAGATCTATTATGAACGGGTTTAGTTGTTACCCTCGAGAAACCCTGTATATATTCCCTTCCTTTTGTGATGATTGGAAGAATCAAACAAGCGATTGGCAACATGGCCAGCATGTAACCCTTACACATTGATACCTGTAGAGAACCTCAGTTCAAGGTCACCCAGTCACCTAAGAGCGGCTGACCACCCTTTATTCAAGTGCTAAATTATCCTTGTCAATCACTCTGCTCTCTTCTTTTTTCCTGTAACCCATATCTTATCCTCAATCATCCTTGATACATTGCATCTGCTGAATGCTGCAAAAAATCATTACTATTCATGAAAGCCCAATTTCCCCTAGCCACAGCCCTCAAACTGAGGAGGTATATCCCATCTAATTTTCTCCTCCAAACTAGACTGCACCAACATATCATTTCTGGGAAACCCTTGACTCTTGAGGAATAGTAGAATCTCTCACTGTCATTAGACCTGACCTTTCCCTTATGATGCTGCTAACGAAATCTGCAAAGGTTGCAAGTGAACTCTACCAGTCAAAACTTGCCAGCTTTTGAGCATTCCAGCTAAAAAAGTGGCCAATCACAAAAATTTTCATGTTGTTGGAGGAAAGTCAGGTTGAAGTATAACTGGGCAAATGCTACAGCAAAGCATTAAATGTTTCCACCAGTTGGCACAACATCTCTAGCAATATTCACTAATAATTTGACAGAACATGTGGTCTTCCACTCAGCTAGCAATTACTTTTGGTAAGGAAAATGACATACATAAATACTATCGAAACATGACCAGTACTAAAATGTTGCTAAGAATGGTATGTTTATCCTGAATCTGCTAGATGCAACCACGACCACATGTCTTATCACAAACACAAAGCCTCCAATATATCCCATGCATGCGGTTCTAGACCATCCAAAATAAAATGAGAGAATGTAGCATGAACTGAATCTTCACAAACCATAAGCATCCACTCCCTTGCTGAATTGGGAGCATAAACATCCATGAACCATAACTCATTCCCAAGCGTAATTTTGGAGATAGCAGCTACCACAGCTGCTCCACTGCCTTCTTTGAACATCAGCTGGCATAGGACACCAACTAAGAAGGATGAAACTAATGGAGCCATTGATCTATGCTGAGAACCAATGCCCTCAACCTCATGGATCTTGTGCTGTCCACGACCTTACAAGAGGATTATGGCCATCAGACCTTATCACCACAAAAATTCCCCACATCTCCTCAACAGATTACTGCATTGAAGGAGACCTTGCTGAGCATTTTGGGATGACATCTTCTTTGCAATACCAAGTGTGACGGTACGCAGCTTCCCCAACTCAGCACGCACATGGAAGCACAAGAGAGCACTTAGCACACACAACTCAACACACCAAGGAATCACATTTTGCAGAATGGCCCATCTTGAGGGCAAGAGGTCATATTCATATCAAGGGACTATGTACAATGCAAGCCAGAGGCACAAAAGGACAAGGTTCGCAGGTGAGGGCTAGTGCTATCAACACGCATCCAAGCAGAACTTGACACTACAAGGTGAGGGAGGGAGGCAGGCATACTCTCTTATACAATGACACAAGAGCCATAGCTTTAGCTTCATGTCTTCACTTAAGAAATCGAATATGTTCCCCCCCGCCCCCCCCCCCAAAATAAAGTGTGCCTCATTAAAATGCTAGTCAATCCAAATATGTACAAGGCCTCTCGAGGTAGTTTGGGGGTTGGGTGTTATGTCCTTCAACATCCAGATGGGCGCTAGTAGCATTGGTCACCATAGTCATCATAAAGTACCTAGAGTGCTCCTAGCTCCCGGGCTTGAGGGTGAGCCCATTTGGCTCTATGTCTAGGAGGTGAGTCTGATATTGAGTCCCTTTTATTTATGGATATGGCTTGTGTCATGTCTCATGTGCAAGTTGGATCCTAGGGGGACATTTCATTGGTATTAAAGTGTCAACCTGCAAATGGACACGAGAATTGATGATGTGCACAAAACCACTTTTTCTCAGGGAACCGTAATGGTTCATGCCTGACAGGTATGCCTTTATCTTATTTAGGGTGGTATGGGACATTGCTAGCAAGGGGGACATGCACGGGGGGCACGTGTTGTGGGTGGTGGGTATGATGACAAGGTATGTTTCTTGTCAAGTACTCATGCTCGATTTTGTTTGTGTTGTGTTGATGCAAATGCGTAAGAATTTCGATGGTTCTAATGATTGGACTCCAAGGAGCTACCACTCCAGGGCTATAACAAACCATCATTCGAAGCTAAATTCTTGTAGCCCGTACAGGCATTAGTATTTTGATTGACACTAATTTTTGTTGAGAGGAAGTGTTACATCCTTGGACATCCGGAGGGGCACTAGTAGCATTAGTCACAGTGGTCATGAAGTAACTTAGTGCAAATGCACTAAGGGAACTTCGGGGTTAGGGCAGCCAAGTCCTATTAATAGGACTAAAGGCCCTATTGTGCACATTCATTGTGTGATCACCACTATTGAACTCTTGGCTCATTGGCCGATGCATCTATACACACCGGGATGGTGTGGGCTGGTGGTATGGGACCAACCCTTGAGATGTGGTCATGACCCATAATGCTCACCATCGTGTGCTAAAGAATCCCCAAGTCTGCATCCTAGTAGATGTCTCTCCAAACTCTATTGGATTGAGCAAGTCTATCCTCCCAAACAACCTGCTAAAGCTATAACTTATCTCTATCCTTGACCTATGGGGAGGCTAGAAAACCTCCTAAAGGAGAAGCTTCCAAATCTACCCCCTTGGTGTGAACCCTTGAGCCTAGCTTGCCCAATGGGCATTGACTTTGGTACCCTAGATCAATAATCCCCAATCCTCACTCTGAGCAGCATTTGATGAGGGCTTGCAAGGCCACTTTGGCCTAGAATCCTTGGACCTTTTGAATCAAACCACAATAAGCTCTAAACTAAGTGGCATAAGTGAAAGACACAAGCTGAAGAGAAGCTATATACCAAGCAATTGCAAGCAGGACCTAGTTGACCAATAGAGATTCACCTATTAGAGAAAGGCGAGTTGTGCTCTAATAAGTCAACTTCCACCAGATGGAATCTAAGACATGGGTGTTGGTTTTTTAGACGTTGATATCCATCTCTATTAAAGTTGAGAGCTTTCCTTGGTTTTTTGAGACCATGTTGTAAAAGCTCACTAAATTTCTCTCATAGGATACAAGATGGTATAAGAGATCAATTGTATGGGTGAAATTGGATAGAGCTACCAAGCTACGTGGGGCCTGATGCTTTCAACATCGTGGACCCCGGCTCCCACCTATAATATCTTTGGAGAATCATAATCAAGTATCCTTTGTGGTACTTTCCCTTGCATCTCAATTTCACCACATTGAATACCAAGTTGCAGTGGTTATGAAATACGTTTGGATAACACCACCCATTGGATGTTAGAAGATCCCTAAATATGTTGGGATGAATCATGACACCAGCAGTGGGATAATAGGAGATCCCTAGCATCATTGTACTTGAATTAGGTTTATCTTTAGCATTTTATTCCTCTACTACATTTTCACTTTCAAAAATCATGATGATATAATCTATAGGCTTTTATGTATGCCATAGGTCTTACAGGTTGTCTCTTTTGCACACATCAATCTCACTTTCTCTCTCCCTGTGAGACTCTTATAGATAGAAACTCAATAGGAGATCAACTATGTATGTAACTCCTCATTTGTATGTTTCCATTCTGCATGACTGGATAGGAATGTTTATTTCCAGGAAATTGTCATGGCTAGCCAGTAGCATGTTTGTACGTATACAAAGGGACCATTAGACTTCTTTAATAAGCAAAGCATGAGTGGCCAAGACCATCTTTGAGTACTTGCTTTTGGCTCCAACCACGATCCCTGAAGCTCAGTTTGAGACTTCATGACTTTGCATACAATGAAATAATTATCATCCTATAACATATTGTTAAGGCTCTTTTATATCTAGTTGATAAAAGATCCTCTTCTTTGTCAGTTCAACTCTGTCCTTCTCCTGCACTTACTATACTGGAAAGATAGGCTTTCATGAATTGGAAATCAAAAAGAGGAGAATATATTAAATGAGAAGGGCAGGTTTGTTACATACAGTGTAACTTTGAAAACTATCATAACTCAGAGAAGAATTCAAGCTTAATGAAAATTTTCCCATGTAGTCCTCCTAGTTGATTTCACAACACACTACTAATGACCACTCATTGCCATTGAGTCAGTTTAAAAACCCTGCTTTTGGGAGCTGCACGTGAAGTTATTGAGGTGGTTCATGTCTGTATATAGTTTTGCATAAAGCCAGATAAAGAAACATTTATTAGACTGTAGTTATGAAATATTTCCTTAGAATGTGTTTGGTGACACAACCAAAGGAAATGTACAGTATGTATTTCCCGTTTGGAGTACACCTCTACTTTACGTAACACCACATCCACAATTAGTGAGGGCAAGCAAACTTTGCAGCCTGTAAATAGGGATGAGAGACTTGAAACATTTACCCATAATCCCAAAAGAGCTGCAATCACAAGCATGGACACACTAGGTAGCAACCTCCTGCCATCATTCTGTTGAATACGTGTAGTCTGATTCAAGGAGCCACTGCAAAAACCAAGAGATAAGAAACAATATCCATATATTTAGATGCTGCATTTACATGAGCAATAAAATTATCTACCCAAAACAAGTACCTAGCTCATGCAAACATAGTCTAATGTTACAGATCGGTTAGTAAAATCTAAGCTACTCTCTACTTACAAGTGTTGAAAAGGATAACATAAGCATGAATATCAATATGAAAGAAACAATAAGACCAGATGAGATACAATGATAAGATGCCACATGGAATATGCTCAACTCTAGCTCTTGTGAGAGCTAGGTTTGTGAAACAAGTCTTCCATCTCTGAAAGGGTGGTAAATGACCTGATTATACACTAATTACAGCTAGCAATAATTTCACATAAACTGAAATACACATGTTACCTATTAATCTTGGACAGTAGACTCCTGATTGGCCCCAAAACTAGAAGTGCCATGCAGTATTTCTTTAACTTGTATTGCAATTGGAATAAGTACATCGAGATTGCTCCAACGTCCTTCAAAATCTGATGCCTCTTGCTGTCATAAATGACCAACAAGCCTTCAAACTATTTTGCCCCTTGATTTAACAAGGGATTGGCCTTCAATTGACCCTTGGCTGGTCAAAATCTGATTCCAATTCAATGGAGATTGCCTGACCACTTGAAATCTCTGATACTACCCAAGTTCTTGAAATCTCTGATAATGCCCAATTTTCTGCAACTGATTTCAAGTGCTAGGCCTCCTTTTCTTTGGCACATGACCCAAGGTGGCTAGTAAACCCTAAATTCTCATGTAAAATAGGGCTTACAGCAGAAAATTTCTTATAGTCCACCTCCAATAGCTGAAATCTGCCGTGAATAGCTAAGAAATAATGACAACCATGTCTACAGATTGCGAAAGGCCCTCTATGGCCTGAAGCAGGCTCCTCGTGCTTGGTACCAGAGGATGCATCAATTCTTTCTACAGAGCGGCTTCCATCGATCAGCTCATGAACCCAACCTACACTTCAAGGTTGAGGGTAATAGGTGTGTTTTGATCATCTTGTATGTGGATGATCTTATCATTATAGGCAGCTCTACTCAAGAGTTTGATCATAATCCGGAGATTTTGTGACAAGAGTTTGACATGATGGATCTTGGGATCCTACATTTCTTCCTTGGCTTGGAGATCTATCAAATGGCACAATGCATTTTTATTTCACAGCACAAGTACATTTCCGAGCTTCTCTCAGAGTTTGGTATGGCCAATTGTTGGCCTATTTCTTGCCCCCATGGACCCAGAGTCCAAGCTTTGGGCAACTAGAGCTCCCCTTCCACATGCCACCCATTATAGGTGTCTTATTGGCTCCCTCATCTCGCTTATTCACACTCAGCCAAATGCTTATTTTGTTGTGGCATTATTGTCTTCTTTCATGAAGACTCCCACTCAAGAGCATTGGAGACCAGCCTTACGCATTCTTCATTATATACAGAGGACCGATCCTGCGGGATCATATATGGCAACGGGGTTACTCTCTCTAGTTGAAGTAATTCTTTCTACGCAAGTAATGTGGATTCAAAACGGTCCACTAAAAGTTATGCCTTCTCCCTCGGATTCGAAGTTATATTGTGGGGCAGCAAGAAGTAGCCTACTGTGGCCCTTTCTTCTACAAAGGGAGAGTATCATGCATTATGTTCTACCCCTATGGGCGCGGTTTGGCTTCACTGCATGTTGGCGGAGATTGGCTTTCCTCATCCTGGACCTACTGTCGCACAAAGCATCTTGAGGTTCAGTATCACTATATTCAAGAGCGGATTGTGAATTCTGAGTTGGTGGTGGCCTACTATCCCACAAAGGACAACACAGTTGATCTCTTCACAGAGCCTTTGCCCCAGACTTCTATGCTTTATCACATGAGGTTATTGGGCCTTCAAACACTCCTAAGCTCTGAGAGAGGGTGTTAGGTTGCCTGGGTTAGTCTTGTTAGTCTGCCATCTCCTAGTTGTGAGCTCCTATCAAAGTCTAACGGAGACATAGGAGCTCCAAAATTTAGGTGCATTTTCTTTATTTGACAACTTCATGTGTGCATTCCTAAGCCAGTTTCTACTTTCCACATTCTGCCTATACCTGCCAAACATTGTCATTGTTATTTGGGATTTTTCCGAGGTCTCCCAAATTTTCTGGCATTTTTCTCTTTAGTGACCAGCATTTAATACTAGTGGGCTAGCACTTAAGGCCCCTACAAGAGTACGTCACACACTTTTTTGGTGTTTTGGCTAATTATAGCCACACCTCCATTTGGCAAACACACACACTCTTTAGTCTTTCGTTTACAAGTGCACACTCCAACACTCCGACTCTCTGTGCTTGGTGTTGCCATCATCATCAGCTTGATCTAGTGCCCTCACTAAAGCTCTGGGCTATGTGCAAGGACTAATAATCCATCTCCATTGTATCAACACTCTTCAGTCAGTGCAATATTCTTCCTTCATCTCCTGCTTCCTCTGTGTTGTGCGAATGTGTGTGTGTGTGTGTGTGTGTTCCTCTTACGTTGCACACTCTCACACTTCCTCCTTTGGTATTGACATCCAAGGTTGAGAGGGGCTTCCTACCCTTTCATGGTATTCTACAGGATTCGACCCTTGTCTTCAACATTGTCTCTCCCCTTCCCCCCCCCCCTTTGTACCTTCTCCTTTGCATTGCATGATTTCATTATCTTTATAAAGGGCCCTTAGGCAAGTGAACAAATTTGCCACGAGGTACATTGTCCAAGTGGCACCTATTGCATGAACATTCTCATCATGTAGTACACTACTATGCATCTCATTCTTCAAAGGACCCTTGAGTGGATCCTAAGTTGTCCACCAAGCGATCTTTCACCACCTCACTATCAATACTTCATCTTGTCATTGACACCCTCAAGTGGTTGGAATAGCCAGTTTATTTTGTGATGCGTTGAATCTAACCATCCCCTTTTCTTCTCCATCTCTATTCTTCCAAAAAATAATGTTGAATGTGGTTCCATCTACCTTTGCAGGACTTGGGAGGCCACTAGGTAGTCCATGGGCACCGTTTGTTTGAAGTCGTATCCTCTCTAGGGTGACTACTTGGACCCCCTTGGTAAGATAACCATTGCCTCTACAGTATTGGTAGACCACTAGGCAACTAGCGTACACCCTTTGTCCAATACCTTGGCTCTGGGGTGGGATGTCTTGGTGTAAAAATGGGCTTGAGCTTATCTTCCAATCCTTTTTAGGTTCCAACTTTGGATTGATGTCAAGAAATGACTAAGCAACCAAAGAGACAATAGGGTTTGCAAGGAGAAACATCGAGTGTTTATGACAAACACTTGGAAGAGAAGAGAAACTCAAATGAATGAATCAAATAATAAGGTGAATTTGATACAACGGTGTCATAGCATGAAGAATGCTTTGGAGTTGGGAGGCTGCCAAAGAAGTATCCGAGTCTACAAACACAGGGATGATGAGGTGTCACCTGGAGCAAGCAGACTGTCATCGAAGAGGAGCCTCTGATGCTTGGAGCAAGGAGACTGCTGTCAAAGGGTGAGGAGCCTCTGAGTGACAAAAGCTGCTCGAGAGTGATGTCGATGATCGAGTCGTCGTCCAAAGGCCACAAAGTACAAAATGCAAAGCAAGGTAGTCTCTGTGATGACGATTGATGAAGAGAAGCCACCAGGAGAGGGAAGAAGGAGCCACGATGCCCAAATGCAAGCAACAGTGCCTCTAAGTCTAAGGCCAACTAGAGAAGAAGATCGCCAACCAAGGAGGAAGCACCAAGATGTCAAATGCAAGGATGCAAGGCCTAGGGATGATAATGCCACCTGATGATGACTGACGCCACTAGATGAGCCACTAGAGTGCAAACCACAGACTCTAAGATGATGCCTAAGAGGTGAGAGCTATCGTCAAGTCGGTGGAAGCTGACGCCAAGGGGGGTGAGTACCAAATGCAAGGAGAAAGGTGCATGGAAGCTGTCGCATGTGTATGGGAAGGAGGGCTAGTTGGAGAAGATGCCATTGTCAACACAAACACAGCCCAAGGATGCTAGAGACTGGCGCTTGGCAATAGGGAAGGAGATGGTGGAACGAGAGAAGAGAGAGAGATGATGGTATCACGAAGTGAGTGAGTGTGGTGAAGAATGAATGGATGGTGCCAAATAGATAGGCACAAACGGTTTGGAGTCTCGCACACTAAAGTCTCTCGAGTAGCACTCCGACACTCTCGAATGGCCCTAAAATGCTTTTTTGGGGCAAGAAATTTAAACCAAAAATGTGAATAAAGAAGGGAAACTGCATGGAATGATGTGGTTTCTCAATACCCCCACTTAGGCCCAAAATGAAGCACAAAAAGAGGAGTGAGGTCAAGAGAGAAGATCCACCCTATAATCGAAATTGCTCTATTTTGGCAAAATTGGCATGTTCTATACATGTCAGAGACAATGCAGATGTATGGTTGATGCTTTTGAGCACAGAAATTTTGGGGCTTTTGACTATGCGTGTCAAATTTTATACCCGTGGATACATGTACAACACAAATTGTAGCTAAAATTTGGGATTTCTCATGTAATGTGATGCATTTGCCCTTGGAACAACTGTAATGAGTTGTGGAATGCTGTAGCACATGGTTTGGTGCTTCTGAGAATTTAATTACACATCTGAAATCTCTACTTCTAGTGGTCATTTATTGCTGGTTGGTACTTCTTTGTACCTTGGTCACTTCTGTGACAGTTTGAGCCTGCATTTGCTGAAATTTTTGTCACATTTGGGCTGAAAATCATGGCTGGCAGCAGTGACAGCAGTAATCTCGTGCATATAAAGAAGCTTGAAGGAGCACATAACTTTGCAGTCTAGTAAAAATAGTGCTACAATATCCTGTTGCAAAAGAAGCAACCAAAGCCGGTTAAAACCAAAGGGGCAAAGCCCGCAGACATGGAACAGGAAGATTGGGATAAGTTAAATGAACTTGCACGCTCAACCATCGAGTTATCGATTTCTAATGCCTTGTTGTTTAACATTGGAGGTTTGGATTCTGCATATGCTATTTGAACTCGACTAGAAGAACTGTATACACAGAAGAGCGTCGCAAGCAAAGTGTATTGGCAAAAAAAGCTTATGGATTTGCATATGAAAGAGGGTACATCAATGTCTACTCACTTGAGTGAGTTTAACTCCATTTTCAGCCAGCTGGTTGCCTTGAAGTTCTTGATTGATGAAGAATTTAAGGCTACGTTTTTGCTTTGCACTCTTCCAGAGAGTTGAATACATTCAGGACTGCTATGAGCAATTGTAATGCGATTCTTTTGTATGCTGATGTAGAGAGTGCTCTACTCATGGAAGAAATGAATCGGCAGAACAATGCATCCAATAAGTCTTCTAGTGCCTTGCATACTAGGGGCAGATCACAGCACAAAGGTAAATCTGATACCAAGGGACGCAGTAAATCACATGGCAAAGATGTTGAATGCCATCATTGTGGCAAGAAGGGTCACTTTAAACGTGCCCACTACAAATCGAAGAAAGAGAAAGGAAAGGGCAAGAAGACAGATGATAGAAAGGAAGAGAAGAAAGAGGGTCAACCTAAGAAGAGCAGTGTCAAAATTGAAGAGGTGAATGTAGTCATTCATGACAGTGACAGTGGGAATGACGTACTCTTGGTCTCTTCACACTTTGGTTCACATGCTTTACTTGCAGATACAAATGATAACATGCATACCTGGATTCTCGATTCACGTGCTTCCTTTCATGTCACCCCTCATCGTGAGTGGTTCTCTAACTATACAGGGGGTCGACATGGTGTTGTCCATCTTGGGGACAACTATGCATGTGACATTGCAAGTATTGGCAGTGTGCAATTGCAGTTTCAGCATGGTTCTATCTTCATACTTCAGCATGTACGGCATGTATCTCAGCTCAAGAAGAGCTTGATTAGCACAAGGCAGCTAGATGATGATGGATTTCATACCACCTTTGGTGATGGGAAATGGAAGATCTCTAAGGGATCTAGAGTGATTGCCAAGGTTGTAAAAGTGATACCTTGTATCCTCTCCATGCATCTAGTGTGATTGATCATGTTGTAGCCGTGACCGAGCAGCCAAGTGTTTCTTTGTGGCATGGTTGGTTGGGACACGAGTCAAACAAGAATGAAAGTGCTTTCTCGTTTGGGTTACTTGCCTTGTCTTCGTTATGCTGATTTTGAGCATTGTGATCATTGTATTAATGGTCAACATGCACAGACGTCTCATAAAACGTCTCTTTCTTTGAAATCTTCTCCTCTAGAATTAGTACATTAGAATGTATGTCAAATGCTAGGATTATCTTTAGGTGGAAAGAAATATTTTGTCACCTTTGTTGATGATGCTACACGAAAGGTATGGGTTTATCCTATTCGTAACAAGGATGAAGTACTTGTCAAGTTTAAAAATTTATTGGTATTGACTGAAAATCCTACAGATAAGACACTTAAATATCTTCACTCTGACAATAGTGGGGAATATGTGTCCAAGGCCTTTCAAGCATTTTGTGACAACAAAGGGATAAAGAGAGAGCTCACTATCCCTTATAATCCACCCCAAAATGGAGTTGCAGAGCGTATGAATCGGACCATACAGGATAAGGTCTGTACGATGCTATCTCATGCTACATTACTCCATGGTTTTTGGGTAGAGGCTGTTATGACAGCTGTACACTTGATTAATAGGCCACCAAACAGGTCTTTTGGGGGGGGAAGTTCCCCAAGAAGCTTAGTCGGGCAAGCCACCTTCATATGCTCATCTGAAAGTATTTGGTTGCGAGGCTTTTATGCACATTCGTAAGAAAAACGCATCAAACTTGAGTCAAAGTCCTATAAATGCATTTTCATAGGATATGGTGACGAGGGTAAAATGGGATATAGATTGTGGGATCCCGAGAAAAGGAAAGTAGTACACAGCAATGATGTTATCTTGCGGGAAGATTGCTTGGAGTTTGTATGGGCTGAAACGATTTATGTAATCTCAAGGTTTCCATAGTAGTCAAGTGGATCATTGCTTATACACTAAGAAAGCAGCAGATGGCAACCTAATTATCTTGGTTTTGTATGTTGATGACATACTGATTGCTAGCAAGGATACTCATGCCTTGGATTCACTGAAGCAAAGTCTTCATGGTAGCTTTGACATGAAGGATTTTGGTGATGCAAATCACATTCTTGGCATGCGAATACCTAGAGATAGATCGAAAGGCTTACTCTATCTACCTCAATAGGAGTATGTCTCCAAGGTTTTGCAACATTTCAATATGGAGGGGGGAGGGGGGGGGGAACAATTGGGGTTCCATTGCCTCCATATGTGAAACTTAGTGCACAACAGCCCTACATCTGATGATGAGAAGGCTGAAATGGCCAAGATACCATATACTTCAGCTGTTGGCAGTTTGATGTATGCTATGGTTGCTACACATCTTGACATTACCTTTGCAGTGGGAGTGGTTAGCAAATACATGGCAAACCCTGGCAAGAAGCATTGGGAAGCAATGAAAGGTATTATGAGATATCTCAAAGGCACAAAGGAGTTGTGCATCTACTTTGGAAAGCAAAAGGCGTCTGTTGTTGGCTTTATGGATGCAGACTATGCTGGTCATGCGGATTGCAGAAAGTCCACTTTTGGGTATATGTTTACTTTCACAGGAGGAGCAATCTCTTGGATCTTTGGGCTACGAAAGTGTGTTGCATTGTCTACTACAAAGGTAGAGTATGTGGCTGCCATTGAGGCATGCATGGAGGCTTTATGGCTTTCACGTCTGGTGGGATAGCTTGGCATCACAGAGTTACCTATTCTCCATTGTGATAGTTAGAGTGCTATCATGCTAGTACGGAATCCTGTCTTTCACGCAAAGGCAAAGCACATACAAGTGAAGTACCACTTCATTAGAGATGTACATGAGAGCAAGAGCATTGAGCTTGTCAAAGTGCATACAGATGATAATCCTACAAACCTTCTCATGAAGGGTCTTCCAGCAGAGCGGTTTGCTCATTGTCGATAGATGATGGGAGTTGGATAGATATATGTATTTCAGTTTTGTACATACCTAGACTTAGCTGATTCTTTTCTCCTCTTAAGGCACATTGCCTTTAGGTGGGAGATTCTTGAGAATAAAAGCCCTCATGCCTTTTAAATGTGCTCGGGTGTGAACACACCCTTAGCACTTGACTTACACATATATATCAATCTAAAAACCTAAAGGTACACACTCGTCATTGTACCTAAAATCGTGCACTCTCTCTACTCTACTCTCTCGCACTCTCTCTATCTCTCCACTGCTTCAAACGAACACCAACTGTCTCGATCTTCATGCCTCCCGATCACTACATCTATAACAGGCAGCCAAAGCAACCATAGACCTAATGGTAGTCATGCGGGAGGTAGGAGCAAATGTCTCCTCATAGTCAATGCCTTTCTTCTATGCGTAGCCCTTGGCCACAAGTCAAGCCTTATATTTGTCAATGAATCCATCTACATTCCTTTTCAACTTATAGACCCACTTTGTACCAATGGCTTTCTTCCCAATAGGCAAAGACACTAAATCCATGTTTGATTCTTTATGATGGAATCAAACTCACCTTGCATTGCTGCCATCCAATGCACACTATGTTGTGCATCCTCAAAACATTCAGGCTCCTCATCATGAAATCTGCTACCATGACAAACTTCATGGTACATGCACCATCATGAATACGAGTTTGCCTTCTAGTATGACCAGCAATAGGAGCATCCAAATGACTATCTTTCATAGTCTGCAAATACCATCTAGGCATTTGCCTAGCAGGTAGCCTCCTGACTGTGCACAAGCTCCTGCTGAATTTCAAATTCAAGACCTTGCTGAATATTCAAATCAGCCATGGGCTGATTTTCCACATTACCCAATGGAGCAGCTGGCTGAACATTAAGTTCACTTGCTGAAGCTCCAGTTGTATCACCAAAAGAAATGGGCAACAGCCCTTCAAAATTAAACTGTTACAAGCACAATCATTTCCATTGGTCATTATTTGGCCAACTGCTAAGGAGTGAATCCTTCTTTCCGAATGCATTCAGCATTCGATCCGGGATCAATTGCGACTCGGCAAGATCCCCAAGCGTTTGTTTATTAACCCGTAAGTCCTTGGGTTAAAGCCGTACCCTATTAACCCAACTTAACTAATCTCTTAAGTTCTAGTAGCAGTAACTATATTATTTCAAAATTACTGATTGGTCTTTTGCTTCTAAGCAATTATCTAATCCCTTTATCTTGGTCACTTTTCCCAAGAAAGGTGCTATGTCAGGATGTCTACTCATCCTCTTACAAGATAAACTTACGCAAGAATCTGCCAATCTCATTCCAAGGAATTGGCCATTCCTTTGTGATCAAATCACAACATCATGCGGCTCTGCAACTTGTTGCACAAGCGCCGCATCTAATCCATAGAACTATTTTACCCATCGAACGGTGTCTTCTAATCACGGAATCATGATTAGATAGAAAACAAGGTTAGGGTATCTTCATAACCAATCCGTTTCTGATTGTACTAGGCCGACATTGTCAGTCCTAGGGTTCCAAATTCAACCCGAGTTTCATCTTTTTAGCGAGCGATCCTTAGGGTAGAAACCTGTAAACGCCCCCAACAACGTAGTATGCTTAACAATTATGATATTCGCTTGTTTTCGAGATTTAATATAAAAGAGAATGAACACTTAAAGCTGAAAATGAAAATTACTCACAAAATTACAGCCATGAAAATATAAAAGTAATGGAGACAAGATTGAGGGTTGAAAAATGGGCAAACCCCCCGCCCCCCCCCCCCCCCCCCCCCGAAGGAATGTATTTCTGGTCAACCCAAGTCCCTTAGGGAAGAGCTCAGTTACAATCAACCTGAGAGTGAGGAGAAGTAATTCTCACTCTCACAAGATCATGCAAAGATGTACAAACACACATGCATTATCTATTATGCAATGATAAGAACTGATTTCTTTACAGTATGAGAGAAGAAAGAGGGGAAATCAGCCTTTCTCCATCGTTGATCAGCAGTACATGGATAGGGCTTGCTTCTTGTTGCTAAAATGGAAGAAAGAGCTCGAGAAGGAAGTGTTGTAATGAATTTACAGGCTTGTTGTCCTGTAAAACAGCGGTGATACAAGAGGGAATATGGAGGAATTTGATAATGGAGAAGTGGGGGATGATGATGGGGATGAATGGGGCCAGTTTCTAGCTATCTGTGAGTGCTGTACATGAATTTACAGCAAAGAAAAATGATGCTGAATGAAGAAAAACGAGCTCTTATTTATAGGAGAGGGAAGAGCTAGTACAAAAGGGGAAAGTGGAGTAGCACAAGACAAGTGTCCAGCCACATGTCATGAGATGTAACAAGTGATGGGACACTTGGAAACTTGTGTGACAAGTGTCTTCACACTTGTCTCTTCTCTATGGCCTTCCTTTTTGGGCTGAATACTGTCAAGAATAGAAACAACCAAATTTAGTAAACACAGTCAGAGTACAGAATTTACTATTTTTAGAATGACATCTCTATTTTTTAGGACTAGCATTTTTAAGCTAATTCGAGGCTCCTAAAATTTAGGGACCTCCTAAAATTTAGGGACCCCCCCAATATGGGTGTCATATAAAAGCTTTTTCCGTGTACATCGCAAAAACGGTATCAGAATCTTCATGTGACTTTTCCTATACAAGAGGGAATATGAAGGAATTTGATAATGGAGAAGTGGGGGATGATGATGGGGATGAATGGGGCCACTTTCTGGCTATTTGTGGGTGCTGTACATGAGTTTACAGCAAAGAAAAATGATGCTGAATGAAGAAAAACGAGCTCTTATTTATAGGAGAGAGAAGAGCTAGTACAAAAGGGGAAAGTGGAGTAGCACAAGACAAGTGTCCAGCCACATGTCATGAGATGTGACAAGTGATGGGACACTTGGAAACTTGTGTGACAAGTGTCTTCACACTTGTCTCTTCTCTATGGCCTTCCTTTTTGGGCTGAATACTGTCAAGAATAGAAACAACCAAATTTAGTAAGCACAGTCAGAGTACAGAATTTATTATTTTTAGAATGACATCCCTATTTTTTAGGACTAGCATTTTTAGGCTAATTCGAGGCTCCTAAAATTTAGGGACCTCCTAAAATTTAGAGACCCCCCCAATATGGGTGTCATATAAAAGCTTTTTCCGTGTACATCGCAAAAACGGTATCAGAATCTTCATGTGACTTTCCTATGCAAAGAAATGTGCATTTCAAGCTTTCAGCCTACACATGCACATTGTACAAGCATTTCATGATCATGCCATCTTGTTGATTGTAACTGTCTGTTCTGGCGGATCTAGCCCACACTTCAAGGCATCAATCCTTTCTGTGCTAACCCTAATATGCGTGAGTTTTGGTCACAGGCGCCCAATCGGGCCATATAGGTGGAAGTGTGAACTATCTTTTCTCTAACCCACCGCATGGGTCCACCATAACCTGTGACCACTCATCAGTGGCCAGCTCCAATGCACTTTTCTTTATATCTAATTAGTGCAAAGGAAACAAATTTAATAAATCATTATATAGACAAATTAATGAAAAAGGATACAAATTCTGTTTCTATAGAGTTGTGACAACCCTAGATTGTTTCTCGCAAGTATTGTCCTATTGTCCCTACATTTCGTGAATGTGGACAAGTCTTTAGGGTATGAGAGTTTCATCTTGGCAATAAGTGCCTCTAGGTCACGCACGCTAACCCTAGTTAGCACTTGGGATATGTTGCATCAACTTAACCATTCAAATGAACCATGCAGCTTTTTCTAACAACTACACAGTTTGAAACGAGATTTATGCCAATTGCCTAGAGTTTAATCTTCTTCATGCAATCCTAGAATCATTTCCATGCCTTGCAAATTCCTACGGTTATTAGCAACCTTCTTTAAAGAATCATTTCGAAGAAAAGATGTCTAATAATGCGACATGCGATTTATTCTTTCCATGCATAATCGAAGTGTACTACCATAATTTCGATTTGTAAAGATGGTCATTAGTTCATCTAAATTCGTTACTTTGCAATGCATAAAAACCATTTGCTAAGAATGCATAGAGATCTTATGCTTCTTCTTTTGTTCGATTCATTGAAAAATACCAATGACCGACCAAACACGTGTTGAAACTGAGAATGTCTACCTGGGCAACAAGCCCCTTCCCGAGAAGGGGCGAATCTGAATTAAAATTTGATTTTTTTTAACGTTTTACCTCCGATTCTAAGCTATGGTGGTGGATCTAGCGGTGCACGTAGCAGCTGGAGATCGAGAGTTGGACTAGCAGGCGCAACATAGGCGGACTTGGCGGGCTGGCTGGTGGCGCAAAGGCCAGACAGGTGGCGACTGATGGTAGCACAGTGTGTTGGCAAGCGTGAGGCAAGCGGCAGGTTTGAGCAAGCGAGCGGCACCTGTCGAAGCTACTGGAGCAGGTCGCAAGCGGCTAAAGACTGGGCGGCGCTAACTAACAGCGTCCAGGTGCAAGGAGTTAGGGGCAGGGCAGCGTTGAGGCCCTACAGGTAGCATAGGGTGTTGGACAGTTGGCAGTGACCCCTAGAAGCAGTGTCGAGAACTAGCAGATGCTTGTGGCGCTGGTGAAGGCGGAGGTACTCCGTGCTAGGGCGCTGGCGGTGCAGACCAACATGCTGGGCTGAATGAAGCTTCTTCGGGCAACTGGGGACTGGCTTTTGGTGGCTAGTGGTGGACCTGGTGGTGAGTCAGACTGCTGAAGCTCGAGTAGGACGATGGAGTGCTAACTAAGCTGAACTCAGCTCTGATACCAAATGTAAGAACAGGAAGAGATCGAAGCTCAGCTGAGAGTGGAGTAGACAGTGTAGAGTATGAGAGCACGACACCCAATGCAAAATCTGAAGTGTGAGGTGCAAGTACAAAGTATAACCCTTCAACCTTAGGGTTGTAAGAGAGTGTTCACACCCAAAGTGTGTGAAACACGATAAGTGCCTAAAACTGTGTAACATAGGCACATAAAATAAAAGGAATAAATTTGGGAAAAAAAAACCTCTCATACGAAGAGTAAAAAGTGCCCCAGTGTCCTACTGAAGATCACCGATACTCTTGTGTGAGCATAGGCGTGAGTCAAACCCAACAGGTTCCATTTGTGTAAGTATTGGGTAAAACTCAAGGGGCAATTGGTCCAAATTGCTTGTGGATTGTTTGTATAGCAAGAGGTTTTTGGATTCGCAAAGGAGATTGTGGAATCTCAACTTGTACTCAATCCATCAGCAATTAAAGTTAAAGAAATACCGAAAGGGGTATCAGTTTTGGGGCCAAACAGGTGTCTATTGTCCAAGATTGTTAAGGTAATTTATGCTCAGTTATTAATTGCTGTAATTAAGTGCTTGATCAAGTTTTACCACTCCCTCCAAGAAGGAAGGCTAGTTTCATACAATACCACCAAAGTAACCAGCATTCAAATGACCAGCCACAATGCCTCCAATCTTCCTCTATCCAAAGATGCTAGGGTGATGATGGTACAAGAGGAGGAGTGGAGTGAAACATATATAGCCTATCATGGAGCTGACAACCGAGAGGATCAGGTCAGCTTGTGTGAATAGTTGCCCAATGGTCTAATGTGGTGCCTACTAAAAACTCATGAAATGCACATAAATACTATGCCTAATAACCATGATATGTATAAAACTAACAAATCCAAGTGGTGGCTTGTGACTAACCATTCACATACATCAAAGTCTGTCAAGCCAAGTTTCATATCAGATACAATGTACTAAAATCTAAGGTAGACAAAATACCCCAGAATAGCATGTTTATACCTTTGACACTCTAGATCCCAATAATTTATTGTTCAAATGTTTGAAATCAGGATAATATAAATTATGTATCTTGAAAAGTTTCATACCTTGATGGAAAAACACAAGACCCATGACCTGCACAACATACCAAAAAGTATGCTTAATTTACAAAATGTAATTTTTGTATACAATTAATAACAAAACTTCACTACCTACATATAGATAGTGAGTTGCTTCAAACAAAATGAGAATGGTACTTACACCTAGCCTAAAACAACTTTACTTGGGCATAGAGGTACCCTAACTTTAGCATTGATAATTGAACCATCTTATGAAGCTATATTTTCCTCAAAATGCTACCTATCAGAAACAATTCCTTGTTGTACATAACATACAAGTTAATTGTAGTTGCTACAAATAAAAAATGTCAATTCATGAGTTGTCTCTGAGTTCATTGTTCTTTCCTGTTCATTGTTCCTTGTGCTGTGTTTCGTGCTGTACTCTCACATCGTATCACACATCTAGATCTCCAGATCCCACTGCTTTATCTGCTGTGTTTTGGGCTATTTGCAGGTGCTGAACTTTTTCGTTTTGACTATCCAGAGCTGCTGAACCTTGCATTTCATCCTCTATGCACCTCATCTATAGCTGGGCAGCCCAATTTACTGCTGAGTGGCCTGTTTGATAGCTGATGGCAGCATATGGCAACTGCTGCCACCTTGTGTTTTTGAGCCGCCTCAACTGACATTTTTGCTTTCTTGGCTGGCATTTGGGTCGAAAAGCTGGCTTTGCTCTGAGTTGACCGATATTTTGACCTTTGATGCTGATGTTTCCTGTCCTCTGATGTTTGATTGTTTTGACAAAAAAATTGGCTGTTGTATGCCGATGACTGCTGCTCCTAATGTTCTTATACGTCACGTGCTGACTCATGATGGCTCAACTACACCATCTTCAAATCCTCTAATGTTTTCTCAAGCTACTCCTACAATGGGGGCTCTGTTGAGGAATTAAAGTCTTGATTTGAAAGACAACACTCCATCCGCTATCTTTTCTTCTAGGGATCATTCACAAAGGCCACCTCTTCTTTGTCTCATATTCCTAGGTACATCTCAATTGGAACATTCCGCTGCCATGACTAATCACCTCTTAGTTGAGGAAAGACTATCCACTCCAAAAGTATCTGAAAGTTCAAATTCTTCGTAATCAAGCCCAATGGCAAGGGTCATAAAGTCCATTTTTATGTGAATTTGATTACGTCTATACCGCAACTTCAACCATGTAGGGACTGATTGTAAGTCACCTAGGAGACACATTTCGGTACCAGTATGGATTAGAAGAAAACTCTATGATTAGAGATGTTTCACAAAGTAATCCTTTATCTTATGTTTCATTTGAGTTTGAGTTATGGTGCTTCACATTTCCCGTCCTTCCCTCCCACTTTCACTTTGTATTTGGATTCATCTACATCCAATCTAGACCCCTATTTAGACCCCGACAGCTATGTAGGCAAGGGGGGGATGTCATCATGAGACACGAGATATGAGCTACTAGAGCCCCGCCTCACATATGTCTGCAATCCACTCGAACCACCCCTCCTCGATGTTGGGGGGCACCAAATGACCATACCCCTGCTACCACTTACTCCAACTCCTCGCCCACGAGCACACTGACTATGAGTGTCACAAGTATCTGCTACTATAGCTCTCTATAGAGCTTTGCAAAAATCATCTCCTTCTCCTTGTCCACCACGTGACATACACTCAGAAGAGTGTTGCCCATCAACTTGAATGTATCAACATTCACCTACACAACGCACATAAGATTGTAAATGCTAAAGTCTAAATTTTAGAGTATAAACTTCAAAAACAAATTTTAAGTTTTATAGTTAAGTGTTTAAACTTTAGCCACTCTAACTATTGTGTGTTAAGCCCATTGTGAATCTTCATATCTTCATGTGAATGAGACAATCGGCACTCCAATTTCTCTCACATGCACCTAAGTAGCAATCCTAGGCAAGGACCCTCATGGCTAAGGGGACTAAAGGGTCTCCAATTCGTATCCAAAGTTTTGCCACAAAAATAAAGGCTTCACAAGTGACTCTCTCCTCCAACAAGTGGGAGCAGCAAAAGCCACATGCCCTCTCTGATCTGCATAGTATCCTAGCTCCTCCAACAGTGCATTGTGGTCATCCACACAGACCACATGAGTCAAATAAGCAAGTTGATCTGCAAAGAGCTCTCTATCATTCATGACTGCCGATGACTTGTAGGTCGGATGTACTAATGCAGCAAAACCATGGATGGGCTTATGCATCCCATGTGCACGCTGTGTCTCTCTAATCACTATACAAGCACGTGCTTCCACCAATGCCGCTCTAAAGAAGTGAATAAGAAGGCCCATGGTAGACCCCTCGTAATCACTCACACGACAACGACATGGACTTTCTACCAAAACTACTCATTAAGGCACAAGCACTACATGGCTTTGGCCTCCTCTGTCTCATGCTCATCCCACTCATTCCATAGAGTGAACACCAATGTCTGGCGCAAGGCAGACTACACCTCATAGAGGCACTCTAGCAATAACCACATATAAGCAAACTGAGTTGAAGAAGGTGACGACTGATATGGCTTTGCAGGCCACCCTCTTCACCCACTTAAGCTTCTAAATGTCCTCCATGAGCAAATGACTTGCACATGGAATCCACACGATCGTGGGAAACTCGGACTCAAGCAAACAGCCCATGTGCCGACAATTCGATGCATTGTTGGTAACAACTTGCACCACATTCAAGGGGCCTATCTACAACCACAGTTTACAAATTACAAGTAACAATACTTGGAGGTTAGAGAGAGAAATTGAAAGTTAAGGGTTTTAAGTTTCAATGTCCGCAAGTCATTGCCATTCTATAAGAAAGGCAACCAATCCATACACAAGACCGGGAGCTTGAGAGAGAGAGGATTGTCTCTCCAGTGCCACATGAGCATCCACTCTTTGTCTTTTACTGGAGCCGGATGCAGATGTGAACCCCATTACCAACAATGATAGAGGCCTCTCCCACATCAATTAAAGATATGCCCACATTCGATGCTTCCTCATTAGTAGACAAAGGAGTTGGTGCTGATAAGCCACTTCCTCCTCCTCTTGTGGATCCCTCTCTCATCTTGGCGAGAATCTCATCTGCAATGTTTTGAGGAATCTCCTTGCATGGAGCAACTTGCCTCCCCGTCTTCGAAAGATATTGGAGAAGCTGGGTTGCACCACTTGTATAGTACTTCCCGCAATACTTGCATGTCCAATGTGGGATTTTGGATTTTGTTGTGTCCCTCTCCACATGGATCGCATGCAAATTGAAGGCCTTGTGCTTCTTACGAGTCATGGTGTCGATGACGGATGGAAAGGCCTGGGGGAGAGTGTGCATAGCTGAAAAAGGGAGTGAGATGAGGTATCCAAGGTTTCTATCCCTCCCAAAAGTGCCACGCAAGAGAAACGCACAGGTGAAGAGCACACACAGGACGCAAGGAGATATGGTAGACATAGTGGCCAGAAACAGCCCGTTTTTTCATACGAAACCATACGAAGATCAGGTTCGTACAATGTACAGAGGAAACTATGGGAAAAGTATATTGCATTGGAATTTCCATAAGGCATTACAGTCACAACATTGCGCATTGTTGTCCAACCATGCTACATGCCCTAAACCTGTACAAAATTTCAAAGCAACATGCATATACATAACATAAAACTGAAAATCAATCCAAAACTATTGCTAGAAATGGATTCATAACTCGTGTTTCTCAATTGTTATAACTTCAAAACCACGGTAAAGCATATTCTCAGTATTAACCGTGGCTAAAACTATCAATGGCATTTACTAACATGCTATTGTCCATGGAACAGCTGTAAATCATTCAAAACTGGCATAATCTGATCATAAATTGATCATTTACTCATCTGGGAACTAATCACGAATTGCTACAAATGTGATCTCGAACTTATCACAAACTCATTGCAAAAACTGACCAGCAATCAATGCAAAAACTGATGTAAAACTAATCCCAAAAGTGGTCATAAACAGTTCTCAAACTGGTAAAAACTAAGCTGAAACTTATCAGAACTTTTGTTCCAAAATTGAGGCAAAAGCTCATGCCAAACTGATCATGAACTAATCCAAAAGTATAGTTCCAATGCCCGGGTAAAACTCATACTCATCTGCATACATCTCACAATAACTAGTACACTGAGTAGTGACCTCATGGCAAACATATTGTCAGCACAATACCTTGGATGCATGCTGAATACATCTAAGATCCGCTATATACGAGAGCTATCCACAACTGGCGGAGTGAAAGTGCTATCTTGCCCTTGAGCATCAGGCAATACTCTGGACTCCTTGCTTTGCTGAACTTGGTGAACTAAAGTTGGCTCTAGCTGAAAGGCATCTAGGTAAAGCTACAACAACAGAGGATGGTCTGCCAAGTCATCATCTTCCATCCACTTTGCATCTATTGGTGAAACAATGTTGAAACTTTACCAAGAAGCCTTTGGAAACTTTACCTCTACTTTACTTTCCCTGAACATCCACTAGGTTGTATGCCTTTCTTCCCCTTAAGCATTGCGATGCTTTATACTTTTACATTGTTGCAATTCAACATAACTAATATGCAACATTGCATCCAATCAACTAGCCCCTCATGTGTATCTAACATGCTATGAGCACCAAATGCATTAGGCACCATTTTTACTTGTATACTTTGAACCATTGCAATGTGATTGTGCATGGGAATTTTCATACTACCAACCATACCAAGATACATTTTCCCATACATGGCATGCATTACCAGTTGCATTTTTCCTCATAACCAACACTATACAAAGCATTTGCAGGACCCGCATTAATACCATGAGTCCCAAACATAGTGGACTGCATATATGCATTGCCAAACTTGCCACCTTGTGCCCCAGCATCATGCTAACATTGTTATACTATGAAAACACCATATGCTAATAGTTCTAGCTTTGAGTTAGGGTTTTCAAAATATGATATAAAGCAAACACTATTATAGGGGAACATGTATGTTTGTTGTTAAGATTCTAGATTTATTGTAGAGGCTTCCATTTGAATTTTAGTAGAGAGAACTAGGTTTGGTTCATGGATATCCTGATTTAGGCCTAAATGGCAAAAGATAGAAGTATCTACAACCACCACCCCCACCACACTCCCATTGTCTACAAACTACGACGACTATGTTCAGGAACTCTTATCATAGCTTAAGAGAGCAAAAAAAGAAAAAAAACTAGTTGTCGCTAAGTTAGGGGCTAAAAAGGAGACTATGGCAGCCTCTCAAGTAGAAAGAACCCACCAAGTGGCCATACCAGTCATACCTTGATACGTTGGGCCTTGCACACCTCGCATTGGTTGTTGCACATACCATAAGGAGTTGTATCATACACCTCCATATGCGGTCCCAAGCCCACCATAGCATGGAAACTAGTGCCATGGCCCACCACCAAAGTATCATGGCTGCCTCATCATTGCATACATGCCTTGCTGTCCAAAAAGCATTGAATTGATACTTCCAAGTTGGCCTTGCATATGCATCAATTGCCCCACTAGCATCATTTGCTTATACTCACTACCCACATTTGGAACATCATGTTGTTGTATTGGCTCTTCCTTTTGCTGTCCCAAAGCTCTCGAAGATGATTTTCTCTTCTTGCCTTTGCTACACTCCTTTAAGTGTTCAAAAAGGACATAACTTGAGGATCATTCGCAAATTGCACAAACATTTCAGTTGCTATCCTTAGTTGTCTTTAAACTGGCCATCAAATTCCTCTTCCTCTTACTGATAATCAGCTTCTAAAGGCCTAGAAGGACCCACATTTAGGTCTAAACCAACATTACCAACTTCTTGGGCCTTGTCCAAGGTCTGGCATTGTATTTCCTTCATTCCCATGTGAATTTTCATACTGAGAGACATGCATCATCACTACTTGATTGCATCACACTATATGAAGACATATGGATGTAATTTCTCAACGGAAAGCAAAAATCAGCACTATCACAAAGCTTTGGCTTGCAATCAGGTGCCTCAAGGCCACCAAATCAAGGGATTGAGTAGTATCCTAGCAATGGAACCATGAAACCAGACTTCCTTCTTGGAAAGGATAGTAATTCCCTAATTTTAGCACTTAATTACAGCAATCAATTGACGAACACAACTTAAAATGCACAAATTACCTTAATAATCTCAGACATTCGACACCCTATTGGTCCCAAAACTGGGGCCCTTTCGGTATTTCTTTAACTTGATTGCTAATGGAATGAGTACAACCTAAGATTTACAATCTCCTTTGCTGTTCCAAAAGCCTTTTTGCTATAGCAACAATCAGCAATCAAGTCGGGCCAATCACCCCTTGATTTTTTACCCAAAACTTGCGCAAAATGGAGCCTCCAACAACTGGCCAAATGCTGCTCCAAATTACAATGAATGGACTGGCATCTGAATTCCCTAACAATTACACAAATTTCGGGTGCTAAATTTAGTGTACAATGCCTTCACTAATTGGCACGGGTCCCAAGGTGGCTCTCAAACCCTAATTTTTGCAAAAATTTAGGGTTTACAGTAGAGATCTCTCTGTTGTCCACCAAATTTGACTGAATTCTGATCCAAAAGGCTGAGAAATGCTGAGATTGATTGAGCACAAGTTGGAGAAGGTAAGAGAATGCCAGAAGAGAGAAATTCAGGAATTTTTCATGAGAAAGGCCTAAAATCTGATTATTGCCTATACCAAACAGCATTTAATGCTATCGCCAGTTGCCAGGAGGGCCCAAATTGCTATCACCAGCTCCAAGCTGCTGTCACCAACTCTAGGAAGCCTCAAAATTGCTGTTGCCTGCTGTAGATTGATCTTTTCTTGCCCCTGGCCACCTTAGAAGGTCCTCCAATGGCTAGAGATCAAACTAGCAACATCTCCTCCCTCTCTCTTGCAAGCTGAAATGCATTGCATGCCTCTCTCCAACCTCCAAATACATTTTTCAGTTTGCATGTGCATTTTTGCCAAGTGGCAACCTTCTGACCCATTTTCCAACATTATCTGGCCATTAATTAATTTCCAGAATTAAATAATTCTGAAAATTAAATTCAACCCTTTTGACCTTGCTCAAAATTGAATGTGCCGCTCCATAATTTAATTGGCTACGCGATTTGCAACCTAAAATGATTCCCCACCTCTCTTGGTCCTTAGATTGGCATTAATTCATTCATTAATACCAGTCCCTAGTGTCATCGCTCACACTTATTGGTCAAACAACTATCCTAGGGTCAAATTTGATTCCAACTAACCAATAAAACCCAATCGGCATTACTTATCACAACTTTTGCCTTCTAAACCCACCACATACTCAAGGTCCTTGGCCTATTACCATGAAATAACTACCATATACATCACATGTGCTAAACAACCTTGCACATTTGATTAATAATTTAAGCAAATGTTATCAGCAAGATTAAAGCATCTCAGAATCTCACATCCTCATGATAGGTAAAGTCCAATCATCACAAAGACCCTTCTAATATTACTTGCCTAAAAAGAAAAGATTTCATACCTTTTGCAAAAGCCAGGCCGTACAGATTACACTTGTCGCTCAAAGGCCAAGGATATTAGACCCACACCAAAAGTTACATCATCCACAGCTAAGGGTATTTTACCCACACCAAAGCTGAATCCAATCCCCATCCATTTCCAAACCAACCTTGGCCTTTCGGCAGTGGTAGTGCCACTCTAACGTATTTGAGATAAGGTCTTCCCCGAGGAGGTACCGCAATTTCTCCATCCCCTAGCATCCATGTTCATCCATGGTTGGCCACTAGTGCATTGAATCCTAGATCTCCCCCTCAATCCATGTGTCATGGCATCTCTACCTTGTTCGATCATTTCCTTTCCCTAGGCTAGTTTTTTAGGTATCCTACATCATCCTTAGGAACCTCATGCTAGTTAGACTCAATTTCCTTTAGGCTTAGCCGTACATTCACTTTTTTAATTTACTTCTACTACATTATACACTCACTTGGCTTTATTTTTTACTTGGCACAATATCCAGAGCATCTCAATATGAAACATCTGGTATACAAGTTTCGTTTTCAGATTTTTTTATGCTAGGTTTTGTATTTCAGCTCAGGACTAACAATGTAGATATTTACCAATTCTAACTAGGCTAAAGGGTTGATTTTTCAGCTCTTGTGATTTTTCAGCTCTTGCCTTGATGACTATTACCACTATCAATATGGAGATAGAGATAGTATCTTCTCTAACGAGATTAGAGCATCCTTTTCCCTTATCTTGGCACCCGTCTTTCTTTCCTTTCAGCTAAGGTGTTTTTCTAATTTACCATCATTTACTACACTACTAGTTTATTTCTTTTTCATGTTAGGTGGACTACTACTTTGGTGGTTGTGCCTACAACACTTGTCAGTATTGGAACCATCTTCTGAGATCGAGTATGGGCACATCCCGATTGCCTTAGTGGCTAACTCTTCCCCTACTGTTCCAATTGCATGGTGAACTACTATTTTGGCAATTCTCGACTAGCATCGAGCCCTCTCCCTCTCCCAAGGATGAGATTTGAGCTTGCCTACACCACTTAGTTAGCACTAGAGCCCTCTCCCAAGATTGAGCGCGGACACATTTTGTGTTTCCTAATGGTTGATTCTCCTTTGGTTCCTCCAACTAAGGGACGTCAGGTCTACCTTCATCATCAACTTCATCCTTCATCATGGTTTTCAACACCACAAATACTAATATCAGATTTCTCTTCCTCCTTTGGAATTGACATCCATAGTTCTCTCTACGTACATCCAAGAAGCTGGATGGGACAAACTACCCTCTATGGTCTTGCAAAGTCGAGTGCATCCTTAACACTTGCAAACTTTGTGATCTTATTGCAGTCCCTTTACCCCAACCCACTATGGATTCCCGTGTTGGAGCAACCTTGAACTCAACAACTTTATGGGATCAGCTGAATGTCAGAGCCCACTCTTTTCTCTTTTTAAGTTGTGCAAATTCTATGCTCATGCATGTAAGACATATATGCACCACCACAAAGGTTTGGAAGAGATTAGCAATGCTCTATTAAATCCAAATATTTGGACATCAACTATCTCTTGAGTTGAAGCTATGATAGCTCTCGCAGATTCCCCTATGACAAGGGATCACATCAACAAGATGGAGGAGATTTTGAATGAGCTTATATCCCTTGGTAACAACATTCATTTGGAGAACCTAGCTTGTGACACTTCTCTCACATCTCTTGTCATCACAAACCTATGATGTGTCTACACCAGTTTTCTCACCTCTCGTACATAAGAGAGACTCACTCGAGAGGTGCTAGTCCCATTGGTACTTGGGCAAGATGTGTGAAGATATGCTAGGGTATACATAAAGAAAACATAAAAAGTACAACCACGAATACAACACAATAACTTAAACGGTAACACAATAATCACAAACTCTAAACAAAAACTCAAAATTTAAACTCAAAACGCAAAAACACAAACACAGACAAAGAAAGGAGAGAACTCTAAACATGATTGGAAGAGAGTATAAAATGCTCAAGGGTAGAGCTGTCCTGCTATAACCACTAGTTGAAGCTGAGATAAGGCTGAAAGTGGAAGGGCAGCAAGCTGGAAACCAAAATGTAGCAGTCTCTAGGGCTGAAATTGGTAAACACAGCAATGCAACGACCTGAAAATGATGGCAACCAATCACCAAAGGCTGCAGGAATCTAGGCAACAGCATAGGAAGGTGAAGACGATGCTAATTGGGCCTACACTATGGTAAACACAAGCTGTATGATGCTCAGGAAGAGGCCCAACAGCACCACAATAACAATGGACAAGGAGCCAAGCATTGGCGATTACATGGCAATAGTTGCAATGGGTAGACAAACACTAGAGGGAGAGTTGATGGTTGAAACCTACAAGACAAGGTATGAGATCGAATGGTGGGCAACCTATCTATTTATAGATGTAGAAGGATCCTCCCAAATTAGGGCTTTGCTTATGCGACATAAACTCTCTAGGATCGCACACCGTTTATTGAAACTTTTGGTAATTTACATGTTTAGAGCCGTTTTGAAGAGCTGATCAATTTGTGATGCATTTTTAGCTCAACATCCCCTCTTGGGCCCAAGACTAGAACCAAGAAGGGACTGGAAGAAAAGCTCAAGCCCATTTTTACTCCAAGGCATCCCACCCCAAAGCAACCATCAATGCCTCTCTCTCTCTCTCTCTCTCTCTCTCTCTCTCTCTCTCTCTCTATCCATTTCCAACAAATGCAGCAATAAGCCATGCAATGCATAACTAGATGCCAGCCAAAACACAGCAGCTCCTCCTAATGATGGTAATGTGATGGGGAGCAACAGCAGGCAGAAGCAAAAATGCAGTCTACAAGGCATTGTAGGATGATGTGGCAGCCTTTGTGCAGGCAATGACAGCAAAGTGCAGGTGTCCTCCTGGCAACACAATGAACAGCAGCTCAAACACAAGAGCACTCTAAGTGGGCAGCAAGAAGAATATGATGGCAATCGCAACAAGAGCACATCAACTCGAAATCTAGAGATGAGAGCAATAATGATGAGGGATGTGTGAGAGTGTGCAACTGAAGAGAAACACAAACACATAGAGAAGCAAAGAGAGAGAGAGAGAGAGAGAGAGAGAGAGAGAGAGAGAGTAGAAGATGAGGGAAGAATACTACACTAACTGAAGAAGAATGCTAATACAATGATGATGGACTGATTAGTCCCTACATGCAGCCCAAAGCATCAGAGGGCACCAGATCAAGCTGATGACGATGGCAGCACCAAGTATGGAGTGTGGAGTGTCGGAGTGTCAGAGTGTGCACCTCATGTAGAAGGAAATGCCAAAAAATTTAGGGGACACCCCAAAAAAATCCCAGATGACAAAGACAATGTCTCGCAAGTGTAGGTAGACTATGAAAAGGAGTAATTGGCCTAGGAATGCACACAAGAAGTTGGCAAATAAAGAAAGTGCACCTAAACTGCCAGAGCTCCTATGTCTCCGTCAAACTCTGACAGGAGCTCACAACCAGGAGATGACAGGCTGACATGACTACCACACCACAAGCAGGCTAACATCCCCTCTCAGATCCTAGGAGTATCAAAAGACCCAACAACCTCATGTGATGAAGCATAGAAGCCTTGGACAAAGGCTTCGTGAAGAGATCAACTACATTGTCCTCCACGGGATAGTAGGTCACTGCCATCTCGGAATCCATGATCTGCTCTCAAACATAGTGGTAATGAACCTCGATGTGCTTCGTGTGAAGATGAAACACAAGGTACTTGGCCAGAGCTAGAGCACTTTGATTGTCCACACGTAGCTCTATAGGTCCTGGCTGAGGAAAGCCAAGCTCTGCCAACATGCGGCGAAGATAAAGCACCTCCATAGCTGTAGAACATAAGGCACAATACTCTGCCTCTATGGAAGAAAGGGCCACGATAGGCTGCTTCTTGCTTCTCCAAGAAATAACACCTAAGCCAAGGGAGAAGGCATAACCTGTAGTGGAACTCCATGAATCCACATCACCTACCCAATCAGAATCACAACTAGAGAGAGTAACCCCCTCTCCATACATGATCCCGTAAGATCGAGTCCCTTGTAAATAACGAAGAACACACAAGGCCACACTCCAATGCTCCTAAGTGGGAGTCTTCATGAAAGAAGACAATAGAGCCACAACAAAAGAAATATTTGGCGGATGTGAATAAGCCACATGAGGAACCAATAAGACACTCGTAACAAGTGACATCTGTAAGGGGAACTCTAGCTGCCAAAAGCTTGAACTCTAGGTCGATGGGGCAAATAGGCCGACAATCGACCATACCAAACTCCAAGAGAAGCTCAAAAATGTACCTATGCTGCAAAACAAAAATGCACGATGCCATCTGATAAAATCTGTTTTTCTAGATTTGAATAAAGATATATAACTATGCTTTTGCAAACTCTCATTAATGCTTGGAAGATGCTAGAACAAAGAGTATCCAAAGAATGAGGTAATATAGGATAGACTGATTGCTTGTCTGAGTCAGGGCAATCAGATTTCCCATTTAGGTTGTAAGTGCAATCGACCCGCTGATAGAATTGTCGATTCTATCATGTGTCAAAGGATTTAGCATACACTTCCCCTCCCTCTTTTTTGAAAACCATTGAAGCTTTAAAAAAAAAAGGGCAAATCGATTTTTTCCAAGGTTTTTTGCCGAAAGGTTCTGAGAGATACAATTGATGAAAAGAAAAAGAAAGGTCCTCCTTCCAACAAGCAGGCTTAATACCACATCAACCGGTGTACCATTTTCCAAGGAAGAAGTAAAGGATCCCTAGATCCGTCATGTCAAAATCCTGTCGCAAAATCTCACAAGTATGATCAAACTCCTGAGTATAGCTCCCTATAATGATAAGATCGTCCACATACAAGATGAGCAAAACACACCTGTCACCTGCAACCTAGAAGTATAGGTTGGGATCATAAGTTGGGGGCGATGGAAGCCACTCTGAAGAAAGAAGCGATCAATCCTCTGATACCAAGCTCTGGGAGCCTACTTCAAGCCATAGAGGGCCTTCCACAACCTGTAGACATGGTCCTCCTTCCCCTGCACAAGAAAACCAAGAGGCTAGGAAACATAAATCTCCTCCTCAAGGACAACATTCAAGAAGGCAAACTTTATTTCCATCTGATAAACAGACCAGCAATGGTGGGTGGCAAGAGCCAAAATAACTCAAATTGTAGATATCCAAGTTGTAGGTGCAAAAGTCTCACAATAGTCCAACCCTACCCTCTGAGTAAAACCCTTGACAACAAGTCTAGCTTTGTACTTGTCCAAGACCCCCTTCACACCTATCACCTTTTGCTTTAAAGGCTGCAGAACCAACTCCCAAGTCTGATTATGCTCAATGGAATCAAGCTCCTCCTGCATGGCCTGATGCCAAATATCCTATGCACGAGCCTCCTCAACTGTAGTAGGCTCATGGGCATGAAGAATCTGTTACATAAGAGCATAGTTCACACAAAGCGAACTATTCCACTAGGCTTGTAAGCAAGCTGATCTACGTCTACCTGGAGGAGAAGCAGAAAAGTGAGAAACGCCTGAATCCTACATGAGTTGTTGGTACCACCGGGGAATCCGAATAGGCTCATCCTACTATGAGGGAGACTGTATATCCTCCGATACCTGCAATACACCTATCGGAAGTAGAGACTCCCTCTCACCAAGAAAAGGGATCTCATCATCTAAAGAAGGCTCCCCTACTATTAATGGCTAAGCATCCCTAGAAGACTCCGGAAGGGAGGCAGAAGGAGTGGAAGTATGCGACGAAGTAGAAGTAGTTGCATCCGTCAGAGGTGGTAGGGAAGCCGAAGTAGAGGATAGAGGACGAGGGGGAGGAGCCAAAGACGAAGGAGTGAAAAGAGGCAACCTGGAGGGGAGAGGTGGAACTAAAGGAGGGAGGGTCAGTTAAACGACGAAGAATCACCTACAATAGAACCATCAATAGGATCCTCGAGACTGAAGCCTCATCGAATATCACATCCTTGCTCACCTCAAACTTCCATGTCATTGAATTGTAGAGTCAATAGCTTGACATGGTAGTGTTGTAGCCCACGAAGATAAGCTTCCTTGACTTTGAGTCAAGCCTCGTCTTCCTCTTCTTCTTGTCCACATGGACAAATGCATCACAACCAAAGATACAAAAATGAGATACGGAAGGCTTTCGACCAAAGAAAGGAGTCATGTCCTGTAATGCAAAAGTCGGGGAGTGGTTACAGATGTGAACGCAATAGCCACCACCTCACCCCAAAGGGTATAAAAAAGACCCCGATGCTCTAACATCAATCGGGCCATCTCTAGCATGGTCTAATTCGCACCCTCCACCACACTATTCTGTAAAGGTATACTCCACCCCCGAATGTCATGATCTGTGCAAAGCTAAGAAAGAGATTAGAAGTAAGCTTGCCACCATGATCTACTCATACACCACCAACTTTGGAAGTAGTCTATGTCTCCACAAACACCTTCCACTCGAAGAAATGGGAGTACGTCTCACTCTTGTACTCCAAAAAGAAAGGCCACACATAATGACCAAAATCGTCTAAAATCAACACCAATTTTCAAATACTTGGCCTTCCCAAGGGAGGCCATGCCCATAGGTCCGCAACGGTCGGTGTGAACCAACTCAAGCAAGCTAGAAGCCCTCCTAGTGGCAACATGGGCATGTGGCTGCCTATGCTACTTGCCCCTTAAAACAATCAGGACACAAAGTGTGAATAGAAAGGAAATCAAAAAGTCCCTCCACAATCTTCTTCCAAGAAGCCCGTCTAACCGAATCAAAGTGAAGATGACCACAACAAGCATGCCAAAGCAGCCCAAGCTCATGGGAAGACCACACAGCTAAGTCTGTGAGCGTATAATTCTTGGGAGCTTGTCTAAAGAATGGTACCTGTAGAAGCATCCTCCACTATCACTACATCCGATGTAAAGACCACACGGATACCAAGCCATAGAAGACCATGAATAGATAATAGGTTAAAACCTAAATCCGGTAAATAGAGAACTTTGGCCGAACAAGACTACCTTCTGGGCAATAAAGCAATAGTCCCTACTCCTCAAATGAGAACTGTAGAGTTGTCGCCAATGGTAATGGTTCCCCCTTTGGCACTCCGGTCCTAAAGCCAATCCTGCCTATAGGTCATTGGAGAAGAGGTCCCATTATCAACGAGCCAAGGCTTCTTCCAAGTGGAAGAAGCAAAAGCTCTATCCTCCTCGGCAAATACATGCACAAAGACACACTCTATTGCCACTAGGACAATCTTTGAATCCTTCAAATCCTTCTCCTTTAGCTTCAAATGGGGGTACTTTTTCCAACACTTCTCCTTGAGATGAGCACCCTTCCCACAGTGTAAGCATATGGGCGGCTTCTTATCCTTCTTATCCTCCTACTTCTTGTCCTTGGCATGTACCTTCTTCCCGCCACCTGTACCTACAATAAAAGCCTTGGTGGAACCAGAACCACCGGCTCCAACCTCTCTGAGTCGCTCGTCATGCTCCAAGACAAGTGGTGAAAGCTCTTTCATAAGAGGGTCTCGCGGGTCCTCGATATGGTAAGGCTAGTGTAGAAGATATGGAACCGAGGAGAGAGCAGCTAAGTCGAAAGAATCATAGCCATGTCTTCAGAGAATATCATCAAACCAAGAGATGCAAGCTCACCTCTCATGTGCTCCATCTTCATGATGTGCTTCTTCATGCAGGAGGAATCATCAAGACTAAGCATCCGCAACTTCTTTTCCAGGGAAATCTTGTGGGCAAATGTCTTATGCTAATACAAAGACACAAGCTTCGTCCACACTTCCACCGCGGTCTTCAAACTACGAACATGCACAAGGACAGAATCCTGCAAACTCATAAAAAGAAAGCATCGGACTTGAGAGTTGAGCCAATCCCACAAGGCTACACAATCCATAGAAGTTCCATCTATAGGATCCTCCTTAGGATGGGAAATCGAATCTGAAATGAGCCCAAGAATCGAAGGTGTCAAGTATGCACTTCACCTTACATGACAACAATGAATAGTTCGAACCATCGAGTTTGTCTTCTTTGGGTAATGAAGGTAAGACAGGCACCTACACCAAAGATATCAAGGACGATATCTTCACTGAGAACGAAGCCTTCTGTAAAAAATGAATAGAAGGGGGATAGGTCGGTAACTCCTCATGCCGAATATAAGCACAAGAATCGCCTCTTCGCTCAAAAGAGTCTCTAGAAAGAAGCTCCTCCTCTAAGTCATCAAAGCTTGTGAACTAGTAAGACATCTTTGAACCTACAATCACCCAAAAAGCGGGATTTGACATGTGAAGAAATACCCTAACACAAAAACACAAATAACACCGTACGACAAAGCACAAACTGATAGAAAAACACTGTTAGGGTTAGGATAACTTAGAGACAATGAATACAAAGAATGAATGAAATGATATGACTATTGAATATACAATGCTCATGCAACAAACACACTATGCAATGAACGAATATTGTACCTCAAACTCATGTATCTCAAGGATCAAGGTAGGGGCAATAAGCTGGAGAGAGTGTTGTACTCTGAACAGATCCTGAATCGGAGCAAAGCAACCTCCGCATGTCGAACACTAGCAAACGCAGCCAAGGAAGGCTAGATCCGATGCTGACGGCAATGCATGAGAGAGAAAGACTAAAAACACTAGCTGCAAGAGAGAAAACAGCAAACGCAAGCTGCAGGAGAGAGAGAGAGAGAGAGAGAGAGAGACTAAAAACGCAGGAAAAACCAGCAGCAACAGTCAACATGCTGAAATCAACTCCGAATAGTGTGTGGTAGGCTGGAAAGAGGTGCCAAACTGTTGTAGACAGCAATGGGCAGCTTGGACCGTGATGTTCTCTGCGTTCGGTATGTGGGCAGCAAGCTGAAATACTTGAAATCTACAAAAACGAAGTTTGGGCCCTCCCTAGTGGGTTTATGCTTATGGGATACAAACACTCTCTAGGAAAGCATTTCTTTTTAAATAAACAAGGTTTGTTTCCTAATTAAGCATGTTTTGGGACTGTTTAAGTGAAGCTAATGTATTTTTATCTCAACATCCTCTCTCAGGCCCAACAAGGTGCCATGAGAAGTAGGCTAGCCAAGCCCCTTTTTATTAATTTATCTTTTACCCCAAGGCGTCCCACCCCAAAGCAACTAGAGCATCAAACAAAGGGTGCATGTCGGCTACCCAATGGCCTACTAAGACTACAGAGGTAATGATTATCTTACCAAGGGAGCCCAAGTGACCACCCCAGAGAGGCCAAAGCATTGGACAAAGGGTGCACGTCGGCTGCCTAGTGGCCTACTAAGTCCTACAAAAGCGGATGGAATCAACTATGGGCTTTTTTCTTTTTCTTTTTATCTTTTTTTTTTTTTGAGAGCTTTGTAGTTTTGATAGATTTAACATTAAGTGGGTTTCAAATCAGTTTTCATTCTATTGAGTATCCATGCCCTAAAGGGGAGAGTAATAAGGGACAGTCAAGCCCAAGACTTTCACAAAACAAGCATAATGTCCCTACCAGTACTGGGTGTTGGTGAAGAAAGAAAATGGCTAAGGTATGGGTGACACAAATATAGCAAAGATATAAAGCAAGCAAGCTAGGAAGAACTGCCTTGGAAACTGCCATGTGCAATGCCACGAATATGGTGGATCCAAAGTCGACCACTCCAAAAGACTGACAAGGGATAAGTGAGCACAGATGCATGTTTTACATGAACAGAATGCAATGCAACGGCGCCACTTGGACAGTGCCCTCACAAGGGAATTGTTCATTTACCCAAGTGCCCTTTTATAATCATGTCATTCGGACAGTGTGGATAAAGTTACAAATGTCCATAAGTACAATACAAAAGAATAAATGAATGAATGAATGAATGTGAAAAAACTGTTAAGCATCATCACTATCACTATCAAGAGAAGTAGCCGCCCCCTCTCAAACTAAAAGGAAAAGCAAGAGGGAAGCACCCTCTCCCCGTCAATCTCAAGAAGTAGGGGAGGGTGTACCCAAGCCAAGCTTGGGTAAAAGATACTGAAGAACCGGCTAGTTGACCGCTTTGGTCAAAATGTTATGCAAAATTGTTTGATGAAGGCACAAACTCTAGACGGATGGTGCCTAGTTCAACCTGCTCTCTGAAAAAGAGGAAGTGGACTCCCACATGCCACGTCCGTGGTGTGATGACCGGATTGTTCACAAAGGCAATGGCACTCTAGTTATCGCAATAGACAACAGTGAAAGAGTCACAAGGAAAGTGAAGCTCCGCCAATAACTCCTCAAGTAGATGGCCTCAATGGTGCCATCGAAGAGAGCCTATACTCAGTCTTGGTCGTGGAAGCCGCCGTCGTCTCTTGCTTACGACTAGACCAAGAAATGGAAGCCGTGTCTAAGGTGAAAAGGTAGCCCCCATGGGAACGTCAGGTGTCAGGATCTCTTGCCCAATCAAAATTAGTGTACACCTGCAAGCATAAACTAGAACCATAAGAATAAGTACACCATAAATAATGCAACACATGAAGACATGCAATCCAATGTGACATCCTAGGTACTATGAAATACTAACTAAGAATGTTGACTGAGTAAGCTAAGTCTAGCCTAGTATGAATTAACCAAAGAAGTTTCCCTATTTTATCATTGGGCATATGTGTGTATACATGACACCCGGAGACTCTGAAGTGGGATACGACAAACCAAGAGCCAAAGAATACCTCGTACGCGATCTTCTGAGGAAGAGCCGCAATCGAGTACTGGTTGAGAATATACACCGCACTGTTAGCAACCTCAACCCAAAGGCACTCAAGGAGCTCTACTACGAATAACATAGAGCGTACCATTTCCATGACTATTCGATTCCAATGCTCTATGACTCCATTCTAAGAGCGAGAATTGGTAGAAGTAAGCTAGCAAGGAATGCCATGCGACTATAGAAACTCGAAAAACTCGTGGGAGATGAATTCACCACCGCTCACTCCTCATGCAACCAACACAACGACTGTCTTGTTATGAACCAAGAGTACCCAAGCAAAGAAATATGTGAAAGCATCGGACTTATGCTGAGAAAGTACACCTACATGTATCTCAAATGATCATCCACTATCAAAAAGTACAGCGCACCGTTCAAGGCGACAGTGAATGTTGGCCCACAAAGATCAACATAAATCAATCTAAGAGATGTCTCAACTCTGTGCGTAGACTGTTGAGGAAATGGGATACAGTGCTGCTTCCTGAGCTAACGTGCTCCACAGACATCTTGAGCTAGCTTCAGGCGAGAAAGGCTCTCAACCATCTCACGGCGAGACAACTCATAAAGAGAGTCATAGCCAAGATGTCCTAGGTGGAAATGCCAAAGATGCTCATAGTTCGTAGGCTCCCAAGATGTAGCTAGTGTTTGAAAGCTATGGAACACAAAGCCCTTGGCTGTCAACTTGGTAAGAAAATGGGTCATGTGGTATAGGCCATTAGGATGTGCCTCACCACAAGCAATCACTAAACCAATCTGAGAGTCAAGGACCTCGACTGTAGTCGTTACAAAGAAAACTGCTCGCCCCAACCAACAAACTTCAAAGCTGCTGAACAAATAACAAGTTCACCCCAAGCTAAGAGACATAGTATATACATTGTCCAACAATGCCAAAATCCGAGCCCTTGTCAGTGGAAAAACTAACACGACCTTGAGTCTGGATCTTGACTGAGAAGTTGTTTCCTACACGGACCCACCCTGCTGCAAGGGCTCGGGTACGGAAGATGTCCTCTATAGGAGTCATGTGATGTGTAGCTCCACTGGCCACAATCCAAACAGGTACTGAAATGCTCGGCTGTGACGAGTGGGACTCTACCCGCGGTAACCATGTCAGGAGGCAACTCACAAATGTGGACGAGACTCGCATCGAACATCTCTACGAAGATGATTGGGCCTCTACAAACCAGTCAGACACACCCTCTTGAGTTGAGAACGTTGTCAACTGAGATGGTTGACCGGTGGCAGTATGGGTTTGACCTTTCCACTACCCCTTGCCATCACTCTGCCTCCCCTAAGGGGGATTGCCCAATTAGAGTTGTGCCTCTTGCCTTCAATTGACACTCGTCAAAATGTCCAGCCTTTTGATAATGTTGGCAATACCTATTCTTCTTAGGTATATTCTGCTACTCGAGTTTGAGTTGAGACTGGGAGTTTCATTATGATTTCCCTGCGTGTTTGTTATTTTGATTTTGATTTCAAGTTTGATTTGGTTTACCTTTCCCTTGCTGCCCCTTCGAAGAATGAGCAATAAGAGCCCTCTCTAAGGGATTATTCATATGAAACTGATCAAACAGCCAAGCTTAACACAATAGCTGACATTCAATTTCATAGAATGTGGGTGAATTGAACAAAGAAACCACTTATTGCACAAAATTAAAGTATTTACACGGCAACTTGTTAAGAAACAATGTGACCTAATCATCAAAGAACTTAGAAGTCCCTGTAGTGAAGAATTCGACAAGGAAACGTCGATACTCAGTCAACTTGACTCTCAAGTAATCCCAATCAAAGATTTTGAAGTTCAAAAGCTCATGGTCAAGATTTATTTGACAGGTCCTATCCCAAGCCGCATAGCAGTCAGTCAAGTATACCCATTGCTCTGACACTAAGACAAAATGCTGAAGCTGAGAATAAAACTCATGCAATAAGCCCTGCATCAACTCAACAATAGCGGAGGCATTCCTACCCTTCCATGAGCAGACGACCTCGTATGGAACAAGTGCAGGATCGAGTTGGGTTTCCAACCCCTGCACAAGATCCCATAGGTTTTGCGAGTGGAGGACATGTCTCATCAAGTTCGACCAAGTTGTAAAGTTTGATCCGTTAAAACAAGTCTTATCATTGAATGCATGCTTAGCAAAAGATAAGGTCAAACCATGAAGTGTTGGGAATGTGGGGTAAGATGGATGTGGAGGATAAGATAGTGGTGGTGGTAGTGGTGGAGGTGTCTGATAAGAAGGAGGAGAAGGAAGAGATGGGTAGGCAGAAATAGGTTGAGTGTCCAATGAGTGCCGATTGATGCATAGGCACTCGAACATGAATGTTTTCATAAGGTGTCGATGGAGGTGGAGGCATTGAGACATATAAGCCTTGTCCAAATGTTAGTTGGGACACAGCATAATGACTAGAGGATCCACTAGGTAATGCCATGGAGGCAAACTGTAGCACCAACTGATCCACACTAAAGAGAGACTGGGAAAAATACCCAGGTTGCAATTATCTCAAAAGTGTATGAGGAAAAAGTGGAACACCACCCAACCAAGAAAAAAATGAGATCCTAACAACTATACTTAAGTTTGAAAAACCCCCCCGTGTGGTGAATGAAAATACATGTAATCCTATATGAGATGCAACATGTGGTGCACTTAATGGAGGCTGAAAGGATGTGGCAACGGAATAAGGTGGGATGGGAGGGAGATTAAATGGATTTGTGCTAGATGTAGATGTGGAAAATAATGTGGGTTCCTTTTGTCCATTAAATATATTAAATTGAAATGATGATGATGATGATGATGATGCACCTACTTCATTATGACCTTCGAAAACAAAATTGTTTAAAGAAAAAGAAAGGGAAGGAGTACTCACTGTTTCTTGTTTCAATTGCTTACCTAGTCTTGAGTTCATAAAAAAATATTATTCTTCCTCATTACTCATAAACCAAAAATTGTTTTGCATAGTCCTTTATCATGAAAATCATCCATACCAATAGAAAAAGGGGAATCATCATTAACAGAATCTAAAATGGTAGACATTCCTGGTACCAGAGAAAATAAATATGAAGGCAATGAAGTGTACTCTATGCCAGTTTCCACTTGCGGATGGCCAGTCCTAAGTGGAGATTCCACCCTTCTTGCATGTTCAGTAGATCAATGCACTGAATCTAAAGAGTTAAGTTCTAACTTACCTTCTATCTATTATTGGGCTCTATGCATCAAAATAAGATCATACTCAGATGTAGTAATCTCGTAAGGTCGTGAAACTCCATGGTAATCCAATGTCTGTCAGGCCATGTCAAGAGCTTGTGAAGCAAGCTATGAGGCCCACTCCGACTCGTTCCTCAATGGATTTGGCTCGGATGTGAGAGGTGATGCAAAAATAGTGTTCAAAGTCATCAGCCCTTCTATTGTTTCTGCTTCTTGTGTAGAGCTTTCAAATCAAGGCCTAGGTTTCTCTCAAAGAACACGGCTTTAATATCATGTGAAGAAATACCATAACACAGAAACACAAATAACACCATATTACAAAGCACAGACCGATACAAAAACACAATTAGGGTTTGGGTAACTCATAGACAATGAACACAGAGAATGAATGAAATGATATAACTATTGAAAATACAATGCTTATGCAGCAAACACACTATGCAGTGAATAAATATTATACCTAGAACTCCTGTATCTTAAAGATCAAGGCAAGAGTAATGAGCTTGAGAGTGTGTCGTACTTTGAATGGATCTCGAATCGTAGCAAGTCAACCTCCATATATCGAACACCAGCAAACGCAGCCAAGGAAGACTGGATCTGATGCAAACCGCAGTGCAGGAGAGAGAAAGACTAAAAACGCAAGAAAAACCAGTAGCAACTGTCAGCATGCTAAAATCAGCTCCGAACAATATATGGTAGACTAGAAACAAGCGCCAAACTATTGTAGACAACACTAGGTAGCTTGGACCGCAATGTCCTCCGCATCCGAGGTGTAGGCAACAAGCTGAAATACCTAAAATCTACAAAAACGAGATTAAGGCTGAATGGAGGACAGCATACCTATTTATAGGAAGTTTAAACCCTCCCAAGTAGATTTATGCTTATGGGATACAAACACTCTCTAGGAACGCGTTTCTTTTTAAATAAACAAGATTTATTTCCTAATTAAGCATGTTTTGGGGCTGTTTAAGTAAAACTAATGCATTTTTAGCTCAACATGACAAAGAAACAATTGTCGCCTGCCACCAGAAAGCTGTCACTTACAGAGAGAACTGTCGCCTACAGCAGAAAAATGTCGCCAAGTCTCAAGAAATTGTCACCTATAGCAATATGTTGATGCCTGTACCAAGTAGCGAACACCAGCAAAAAGGCATATTTGCATTTTGAGCAAAGCGCAAAAGTTGATGCCGTCTAATGCCAAAAAGCTACCACCTAGTCCCTAGAGACCGTTGTCTGGCTGCCTCAGGGTGCAAACGGGCAATAGACCACCTATTTGAGAGTAGTTAACACAATAAACACATACTAAAAATCTGCGTTTGAGAAATCTAGGCTACTCCATGATAAAAGCATGCTCTTCTGCAAGAAATCTCCAAACTGTGTCCTTACTTAGGCTTTAATACCATGTGAGAATGCACAATGGGAGAGAAACACGAACACAAAGAGAAGCACAGAGAGAGAGAGAGAGTAGAAGATGAGGGAAGAATACTGCACTAACTAAAGAAGAATGTTGATACAGTGATGATAAACTAATCAGTCCCTGCACACAGCTCAAAGCGTCAGTGAGGGCACCAGATCAAGCTAATGACGATGGCAACACCAAGAATGTTGATACAATGATGATGGACTAATCAGTCCCTGCACACAGTCCAAAGCATTAGTAAGGGCACTAGATCAAGCTGATGATTGAAGAAGGATGTTGATGCAATGATGATAGAGTAATTAGTCCCTGTACGCAACCCAAAGCATCAGTGAGGGCACCAAATCAAGCTAATGAGGATGATAGCACCAAGAATGGAGAGTCGGAGTGTCAGAGTCTGCACCTGCAAAGGGGAAGACTGAAGACTAAAGAGTGTGTGTGTCTGCCGGGGCTGGCTATAAGTACCATAAATGCCCAAATCTAATTGACCTACATCAGTGGATAACAAAAATGCTGGCCGACCAGTAATAAATGCTGGTCACATAGAAAGAAATGCCAAAAAAAGAATACGACACCCTGGGAAAATCCCAAATGACAAAGACAATGTTTGGCGAGTGTAGGCAAACTGTGGAAAGCAGTAACTAGCCTAGGAATGCACACAGGAAGTCGACAAATAAAGAAAATGCACCTAAACTGCCAAAGCTCCTATGTCTCCGTCAGACTCTAACAAGAGCTCACAACTAGGAAATGACAAACTGACATAACTAACACAGGCAGGCTAACAGGATGAGTGGTAATAATCATTGTCACCTCATCTCCTCTTTGTAAAAGGTTGAGCTTTTATTACCTATTTCTGACATCCAACAACATTTTTACACCCTTCTGGGCATCGAAAAACCGGATAAGATCTCACTTTTCATGGGCCTATATTGCACAATGCATAGAGAAACACATCCAACTTTATAAGCCCATTCAAGCATCTAACTGCTTATTCCAGCATCATTGTTGCACATAATGTTTGTTGATCAGAAAGTGGATAACATAATCATTTCAGACAAAAAATGGTCAAATAGGATTGTGTTCAGAAATGCCATCAATCTCAAATCGCAGAGTGTAAAAGGGTATGTCAGCGATGAGATAGTATCACTCACTTGGATCAGTTGTGCTCACCACGGCAATACCTCCAAAATCGCATGTAGCGGCACCTTTGGCATATATCTGGTAGTAGCTATTGAAGACATAAGAGGCATGATCCAGTACGGTGTTAGGGAGGAAGCAAGGAGCACCATACTTGATAGGTCTACAGTCTGCGGGAGTCTGGCCACAGGCATAGTCCAAGGCCGCTTGGAGGGTGGAGTCATCTGCGGTCTGCTTGGCTACGCACCAGGACGATGTCGGTGACACGCTGGTCTCGGTGCTGCTGCCTTGTTTGTCCTCTGCCACACCGTTCCATGAGACTGGGATGAAGCTCTCCGTGATGCCCAGCTCGAATGGAAATGCTGCAACAATTTAGTGTCCTATTAGAGGCATCGACTTTGTCAATTTCGTGGTTTGAAGGAACTGGCGATATGGGTTCCATACCTACGGATTTGGCAACACAGCTGAGCAGCAGAAGACCTAATAACAGGAACATCATAATCTCTCTCTCTCTCTCTCTCTCTCTCTCTCTCTCTCTGTGAGTCCCGACTCCCGGGCGGACCGGTCCCGGCCTCTCTGATTTGTATATTCAATAGGCTCTCTCCCCTCCCGGGCTCTCTCTGATTCGCATATTCAATCGGCGCGCTCTCTCTCTCTCTCGGCTCAGACTCCGATCATCGTAGTGTTCATTTTTGGAGGTTGCACAGCCCTTCTGGGCCATTATTGACCTGGTGGAGAATCCCAAAATATTGCGAGCACTGCATTTGAAAGGCAAAATAAAAAATTTGCCCTTCTAGAAGAAAGGCAAAATTTTTATAGCATTGCAGGTGAAAGGCACTTTTTTTTCTAAAATTTTAATATAATATATTATAAATAAATTTATTAATCTAATTACTCGGGCTCCAATACCTAGATACTAAGTTAGAACGATGGTTACTAGTGAGATTACTAGTTTACTACTATTATCGCGTTAGTAATAATAGATTATAGTCTATACTATATAGTACGCTCTAAAGTCTTAACTCGAAAATCAAAACCCTCCCAAGTCCCCTCATCATCTTCTTGAAATCGACATGTTACAGCACTCGTCTCGGTCGTGAGTCGTGACCTACCGCCTGTAGCTTCAGCCTCATGCACTTGTGACCTGTCACCATTGCCTACAAGGCTCGAGTGTCGAGCAAGAGCCTGCTAGTCCCTGAAGCCCTCTCTTGGTCACCACGACGCCAACCCAACTTCCAAGGTGGAGCTAACCAACGGAATCGCGGACCGCCATGATCCATCCTAAGTAGTAGGACTCGACCGACTGGTCAATGTCACTAGTGAATCATGAGTCACCGTGGCCCATCGATGACTGCCACCTGGTCCACTAGTGGAGTCGTGAGTCACGACTCATTGCCCGGCGCTCACCACACTTGGCTCCAGCAACCACCCTGGCACCCAGCGCCCTAAAGGCTGGCCCCTCAATTGCTGCCCACAGCACGATTCCACCCTCACTGCCCAGCACCATTCCATTCTGCCTTGGCCCCTGGGCCCTCAGTCTCGCTGCCACCCACACAACATGACAGTAGCCACCTGGCACCCTGGCCCCTCACACGTCTTGGAAGTCCTCACGAGTCACGCCTCTTGGACGGCCGGCAGACCTGGAGACTGGAGTCCTAACTCTAAGTCCTCACAACTCACCTCAAGGCTCCTTAACTTAAATGGTATACCTGTAAGGTTGCACAATGCATATAGGTTAGAGTACTTACAGAGTTACAAGTTATTGGTGATTACTATTCATGTTATAAGTTATAACTTATGTCATTTGTCTTTTTTGAAGCTAAGAGACTAGACTTAGAGACTAGAGTAGTTCTTTTAGAACTTTAGAAGCTTGTTACTAGTTAGCTTTTCTATGGCTCAAGATGTTAGTTTTAAAGCTAGCAAAAGCTGTCCATCCTAGGCCCTCGCTTGAAACCCATGCCGTGCTCAAGTGCACTATTCTACCATATCCATCATCCATGTCATTGTTATTATCTACATTTCCATGATGTTTGACCAAGTCTCCTTCTAAGTAGGACCTTGTGATAGGGACGATCTACAATACGAATCCTTGTGAGTCGTTGAGCCTTAGCTTTATTTAACAATATACTATGTAGAGTCAAGACTTCAAGTTCAAAGTTTCACTATATAACTCAAAAAGTTGTCATATTATCCATTTATAAAAGAGCTCACATGAGCTTAGAGACTTTCAAAATCTAAGACTATTATGATCTTACATGGGCGGCCCATTACTTGTACTTATATAAGAATGTTCAACTAGGGTAGCCAAGTGGAGTCTCTCTTTGGAAAGAGAGCATTGATGCTTAGAGTGCCACACTACCATGGATATTTCTCTTTTTTTCTCTTAGGAGTCAGAACTAATCAAAAGTAATGTGATTATTATATTGGAAGAGGTGTTGTGCCATGTGGTCTTCAAGCATAAATGGAGATTCACTTTTATCTTTGCCTTGCAGGGTAGATTGATATTAGAGTATACAATCTAACTTTAAATTAAGTCTTATTCATCGAAACTTTCAACAAGTATGAGTTCAACATTCTACCATTTTAAATGCTCAAGTTTTAAAGATTGCTAGTATTTGCCACTACTATTTGGAGTGTCTAACTTTAGCATACCTTAACTTTTTGCATTCATATTATAGATATGGATCATCCTAAAAAGGAATTGAGTCAATTGACTCTATCTCTAGCACTTGCTCAAAAGAAACGAATTGCTCAAGGAGATTCCATGTTTGTAAGTGCCTCATCGATTGCACCTCCGTCCACATCTAACACACCTACTGCATCTAGTCACATAAATGTGAGTTTGGATCTTAACATGCCTATAGGGGATGCAAGTGAAAGTGTGGATTCTTTTGATGATGCTATGAGAAGTCTTGATGGGGTAAGAGAGCACTATGTTGCTCATGTAGATGCTACCCTAGATTACGAGGGTAGTGCACCTCAAAAAGTGAAAGGTCAACACTCTTACAAAGAGCACTGGAAAACATAGCATCCATGGAGTTATTCATTGCACAATGCTTATGGTAAAGAAAGGATTTTTTGTAGCTATTGCATACAATTTTGAATGAGTAATGCTTTTGCTACTGTTGGGAGTACAGTACTTCAAAGGCCATCATTACAGACTCATGAGAAATCGAAGGAGCATGAGAATGCTGCATTTCTATGGGCTGAAAAAGAAAGGAAATCTAAGATACCTATGAGCTTGCATCTTGAAAAGATGGACTCTAATGCAATAGATAAAAAGGTATCTCGCGTAAAAGTGCTTTTGAAAGTTTTGTATTTCATTTCCATTAGGGATAAGCCTTTGTGTGATTTTCAAATGAATGTTGAGGAATTGGCATTCCTTGGAATGCCAAATGTTCCTATTGAGAATTGTTATGCCTCCTTCCTTTCATGCACACCTTCTTTGCTTTTCTTGGAGGCATGTTATATACACATTTATGAGATGGTTAAAAGTGAAACTATTGAGAGTCCTTTATTCTCCTTGATGGTAGATGAAAGTACAGATGTCTCTAATGACCATCATATGATTGTGTGTATAACATATCTGACAGAAACTAGTCATGTATGCAATCATTTCATTAGGTTGGTTCATACAAGTAATGGAACTGCAGGTGCTTTATATGATGCACTTTCTAAGTTCTTATGCATGTACAGTTTATCAAAATCAAAATTAGTGGGGTTTGCCATTGATGAATGCAATGTTATGACATGGAGAATGGATTGGTTGCATGTTTTGCCAGAGACATACCTCATTTGGTTGGAATTCATTGCATTGCACATAGAGATGCTTTGGCAGTAAAAGATGCATTGGGTGGATTTCCTACTTTTGATGTTGTGGAAAAGGCAGTAAAGAAGGCTTATAAATGAGTGAATAGCTCTTATAAGAGACATGAAGAGGTAAAGGACCTTGCTTCAGAGTTTCATATTTCAGCCCATGAGATTTTGAGAATGCATGACATTCGTTGGTTATCACGTGGGCAAGTAACAAAGAGGAATTTGGAAGCGAAAGAAATGTGATTTGTATACCTCATTTACCTCTTTTAAAGCTCATTTTTTAATTCATTTATTGGCAGATGTACTTCATCATTTGAATGTTTTGAACAAAAAATTCAAAGTTGATCATGTGGATATTACCACAATTGGCATGGAGCTTGTGACTATGATGGATATTCTTCAAGCTCTCTTTCTTGTAGGTGAGTTTGGTAGAGGTGCTAATCATATTACTCAATTTTTTGGGCAAGTGAAAGATGGTTACATGGTGTTTCAATATGGTGTACAACTAATAGATAAGTATGCATTGCATATCAATGTCTTGGGAAATAAAGATACAACCAAGGATCTTATCACAATGGATGCTTATATTGATGTTGGAAGACAGTTTCTTTGTAGTGTTATAACTTCATTGCATGCTTAATTTCGTGACTTGGAACTTTTTGAGGCTACCAATATTTAGCCTTAGAGACTATTGAGAGGATGTACGTGGTATTTTCAACATGGGTGCTATATGGATTAGGCCATTGTTGGAAAAGTTTGGAGAAATAGTGAACGTGAACATGTGTAAATTGCAATATGAAGAGTTCATGGCAAATTTGAAGAGAGCATGTCCTGGAAAGAGTATGCATATGGCATGGCAGTTTTGTGCACATTATATTGAATAGGATCAGTCTTTTGGTGAGATGAAGAAGCTTTGGCATGCTTTCTTGGTCATTGTTGCAAGCACAGTCAATTGTGAAATGGGATTCTCCAAGATGAACTGTGTCAAGTCAAATGACCGCAATCGATTGAGCTTGGAGAATGTTAACAAGCTTATGTTTCTTTCTTACAGTGGCACACGAGATCCAAGAGAGGTAGATTGGGATACGATCTACTCTACTTGGGATAGCTTGAAAGCTCATCGGGATGTTGATATCCATACCACAAGTTAGATAGTTGTGCTCTCATTACGCCATCACTTGTATGGACTATTTTCAAATAAAAATATAGTAGCATTGTTGTTAGAGCTTGTAAGAATACAAAGATTTATGTCTCATATATTGCTTTATGAGGGGGGGAAGCTCGAAAGAGCCCATCCTTCACGACAAAGATACTTGAAAATAGGTTTGATTATATAGTTCATGGAGGCTAGATAGTAAAGGCTATATTAATGATTCATAATAGAGTTGATTAAATCGAATATGTATAGTATAAATTGCACGAAAAATTTATCTTACACATGAACTAGAATTTTATCATTGTTAAGTGATTTTAATTAAAAAGCTTCATTGCACAAAGTTTAGATCTTGAAAGGTAATATTTATTGCACACTTTTTTCACATCAAAAGAAGAATGACGTTCTCTCTTCCATTTACTTCTTACCCATTTGTCATAAAAGGATTGGTAGTGTCTCTTGCGTTATGCTTACAAGGCTTGGTTTGTTTGAGTAGATAGATAGCGAGGAGGGAGGATATTAATTTATCCCCCCTTTATTTGGGTATTTCTTACCTAGTGCTTACAAAGATTAGTTGGTCTTTTAGGGAAACCCATAGTTAGGAGGGTGGACATGCTTTGAGCCTTAACACTTGGTCAAGACTAAAGGACTCACATTGGTGATAGGTGGGTATATCACAATTCCCCACAACCCATGTGCCCACAAATACAATTAAGAGAAAATAATGGGACTTGAAATTTGTACATGTGATTGGATTGTTGAAAAATGGCTATTGTAGTTTCTTTGAAGGTCATGGCCATTATTGATGTGCTTGAAAGGACATATGGCCAAAGCATCTTTTTGCTTTTGGTTCTGAGGAATTTGCCTATATACGTTTGGGATTGTGAGATTTCTCTTTGGTGTGAGCTTTGTTGATGTTTTGCAATGCTTATTGCTTTGTAGCTCTATTTTATGTATTTGTGATTCATCAATACTATTGTCATTATTTTGGTAAATTTCTTTAATTTTGATTACATGTCTATATCGTCCGCTAACCCCTTTCGTTGAAGGGAGTCATGCAAATTCTCCATCATATTAAATAAGTAGATTGATATTTTGTCCCCAAATTTTTATTATTTGTGTTCCCTATTATCATCATAAATTCTATTTTATCTAGCTTGAACTATTTCTTAAGTATTATGATTGTACCTTGCATTAGCTACAGTTTTTTTATAAATACAAACTAGTTGTACCTTTGAGTTTGTTGGATTTCAATGAAGTTAGTGGAGACAACAAAAGGAGGATAACTAGGTGATAGCGGCAAATCATGCAACATGGTTGGAAAGTGAGGTGTGGAGGGAGGAGTCAAGGGGCCTCATAGTTGGAGTAGGGAGTTAGAGTTGTTCCTATTATTGCTTTGCACAATAGGTTATGATTGCATGATATTTGAATGGGAGGAGTGAGGACTATTGCATTACAAATAATAGTGATGAATTTTATACTAAAAATGCATTTAATGAATTCAAACACATGCTTGTGCACACACACAAATGTGTACTGCATGTATATGTGGTGGATTAATGAAGAATCAGACTTGATAAATATTTGTACCATGCATTGAATCAACGAGGCTTTGATTATGCTATCAATTTTAATAAAAAGGGAGGAAACAAAGTTACCAATGCTAAAGAGGAACCTATATAGTATAGAAAAGATGAAAGGCACACCAAACCTACTAGAAATAACAAATATAAAAACTAACGATTGTTAAAAATAATAAGTAAATAGTGGCTATTGGAAATAAAAAGCAAAGACCAAGGCAATAGCTTTAAAAGTAGCAAATTAATATTTGAAGCTTTTTGAGGCTCTAGCACCACTTTATTTCGATTTGTTTTATAAATCATGCCATTATCCCATAATATGTTATTGATTATTTTTTGTCTCTGCCACCATCATAGGCCACATCACCTTGTTCTGTACACTGCATGACCAGGCTCCCTGGCCTTCTTGCTTGCACCTAAGCTCTTCCATCCAAGGTGATGCAACAACAACATTCTTGCCTTTCTCACTACTTAGCTCTTGGCCCTAGACACCAAGCAATGCCATTCCAAGTTTTATCTCAATCAATTCAATATTTCCATTGGACCTTGGAGCGAGTCCAATTGTCGATGCCTCCACTAGTCTCATGAACTCAATAGCCATATATCCTCTTTCTGTTAGTCCCATGGATCCAACAACCACATATCCTCTAAAATTCATATATCCTCTGAAATCTTCTTATGAATCCACAAGCACAATCATAAAGCAAATACACCTAAGCAATGAATACAATTCTTTCCAATCAACAAACTAAAGCAACCCTTTTAACTAGAAAAACAAAACTAATTATTAAAAAATAACTCAAACCCAATTATTGCAACTTGGTATGATATGATCTATATCCTCAATGATGTCTTTTGAGCCCATTGATGGAGCATCTTTTTCAAGTTCTCCAGAAGTATCTTCTATGTGATGACCTCCTTTCCTTTGTAATGTCGCTTAAGGACCATCATTTTGGAGTAAATTTAACAAATATTCCACACAATGGGGGGCAAATAAGGAAAAAGCTATTTTCATGTGATAATAAAGAGAGAGAGAAAAAGCTCAGTAGTCTTTGGTAGAGCTTTCACATGATTATGAAGAAGAGAGGAAAAACTCGGTGCATTTTAATATATTGTAGAAAAAAGTGAAAAAATCTTTGTGGATTTTGATAGAGCTTCCATGTATGTGTGGAGAAGAGGGAAAAAGCTTAGAGGAGTGTGGCAAGGGTGAGGTCACCAATTGGCATGCATTATGCATGGCATGAGGTGGTTCTTCCTTGTCATGCATTACTTGTATGTGAGAGTCTTTGTGTAGATATGTGTTGTGTTGTCATGTGGGACACCTGGATTGTCATGTGTTGTGTATTTGATAAATACATATCACAATACCTCTATCTCATGATGTGCGTGTGCGTGTGTGTGTGTGGGGGGGGGGGGGAGAGGGCTAAAAGGTGCTTGTCGAATAAGCACTGTCTCATAAATTTGGCAAGTGAGTATCTTTTGACAAGTATATCACAATCAACTTGACACTATATCATGAACTCATATAGAGGTATCATTTTGATTGTGACATTGCCCCATTCTCATTGGGTATGGACGGGCACTTGGTCATGAATTTGGCTAGATAGTATCCTAATAGGCTCCATATGAAAAAACAAAGTGATAGGACTTTGGTCATATATTTGGCTTCATAATGTCCTAACACATTAATTATTTGGTATTGTTTGATGGGATGGGCATTTAGGTCATGTATTTGGCTAGACAATGTCCCCACATATGTGTATTTAAAAAACATATTGCAATGTTCTTGCATTTTTAAACTGAATGAGTAACAACTCAATGCAATGTATGTTACATTTTACAATGAGTAAACGATATTATACAATTGTGTAATTTAATTGAAGATTATATGCAATGCCAATGTAACTCAAGAGTAAAATTATACAATTATGTTTTGTGATTGAAGATTATTGCAGCTCTAAATTAGCTTAAATTGATTTCATGCAATTGTGTTTGTAATCGAAGGTTGTATGCAATACTTGTCTAACTTAAGATTGTGGGCACTCCGCATTTGCTTGATACAAGCTATATCTGGTAGCACAAGAGAGCACTTATTATACATCAATAGCAATGAATTTACCCTTGTTAACTTTTGCAATCAGGTATTGTGGGAGCTTTCGCTCAACCGCCAAGACCCACGGACCGCTTATTGTTTCAAGCGTTCCAAGCGAGCTCTAATGGCTATCTCTCACCTAGCCGACGTGCCATCGATCCTACGAGTGTAGTGAGCTTACCTTGATACTTGATCGAGTACCCTCCTCTCTCTTGCACTCCGGTAGCTCCACGATTCTTGATGCTAGCTCAAGCATCCTCAAGCATCCTCCATCTCCAAGCTCCATCCTCCATAGCCACGCGCGCAAGAGAAGAGAAGAGAAGAGAAGAGAAGAGAAGAGAAGAAGAGGAGATGGTGAAGAGCTTCACCCTTTGATCCCTCACTCCCACACACACTCACTCCCTCACACTTACAGACTAGAGCTTCCCTCTTCTACAAAGATTCATAACGTCTTCCATGTTAGTCAGCTCAAGCCCTATTATGGTGATCCAGTGGATTTAGTTGATGAGCTGCCACCTATTGATGAAGATGGTATCGTTCAGTACATCCCAGAGGCTGTTATAGGTCAGCGTGAGAAGAAGCTTCGATCACGTTCTATTGTGGATTTGATTAAATGGAGAGGTTTACCCTCTGAAGAGGCTTCTTGGAGACCTGATTCAATATTGGATGAGTATCCATATTTGAAGGATACATTGGTGGCTGAAGCCTATTGCTTATGGAGCTAGTATTGGTGCAGACTGGTTCAGGACAGCACGCTGTTTTAGAACAGTTTTTGTCGTACTTCATTTTCAGAATTGAGCTATCTACATGAGCTTAAAGTACTCTTCAAGGCTTCGTTTTGATATGTGGTACACCTCATTTGGACACTTCTATCAAAAGTTATGGCAGATTTGGTCCAGCAGGGACTGTTATTTTAGCAAGCTGTCTACTTTCTTCTGGAACTAATTGTTGAAGATTCTATGGCTCCAATGGCTTCTAAAGTTCTTCAAATCATGTATATAGTGGAGTTCTCTTTCCGTTCTTCATAATCAGCCCTTGTAATGATAATTCTTCACTCATTTCCCATTTGTAAAGCTGTAAAACAGAGTAGTACTCTGTTCTATCCATCTTTTCTTTAGTTCTTTCTAGGTTTGTTTTTGAGGACAAAAACTTTTGGGAAGGGATGGATTGTAAGAAGCTGGGAATACTTAGAATGCTATTAATATGCCATGTCACATTGACACTAGTATATAAGGAGAGAAGTTGTAATTTTACACATCTTTTTGACATATCAATACATTTACAAACTTTCTCTCCCTTCTTGCTCCAAGCTTCCATGGCTTCTTCATCTTTCTTGTCTTTCTCTCTCCAATTCTAGTCTTTCTCTCTCCTCATCACTCTATTTCTCTCTCTTCCTGCAGTCTTTCTCTCTCCTCTGCAGTCTTTCTCTCTCCTCTTCTTCTCTCCCTAGTTCTCTCTCTGACATTTCCTCGTAACCTACACAATTCTTTGGATGTTGAAGACATGAGATAGGGTTTGTTTTCCTTAATGACTCGTACTCATGATCAAGCTCTACATGGAGGTGATATATCTCTCTCCTATATCACTTTGATGATGATTTGAGCACTGCCATCTCCATTTGTGATGTTGATTCCACCTCAGCCATCTCCATTTGTCATGTTGATTTGGGGCCCTAGCCATCCCTGTTGATTCCATCCTAGCCATCTTCGTTTGTGATGTTGATTTGGCCCCAACCATCCTTGTTTATGATATTTGTGAAGTTTCTTTAAAAAATGAGAGAGAATACATGGAAAGTTTCAAAATGTAATGTGGTGGGCACAACTCAAGGCTTCACAATGTTGTCTTTGACTCATCTTTTGATAAAAAGAGACTACATCGTAATCCCAATTAATCTAGATACAAGATGTAAAGAGAAAATGTTAAAATTTTTTAAATTTTTGTCATTTTTAATGATTTTTGAATTATCTCTCTCTATGCTGAGGTGAAAAATATTATAAGGCCCAAACTTGAGTCCAAATCTCTCCTAATGTCTGCTTGCATGGTGGCCATTGATGTTATTGTTGAGATCAACTAAGCAATTGAGGGCAAGTGTCCGTTATCCTTTCATCTCTACTAGCTTCCATTGCAATGCTTTGGGAGTCATGTTTGAAACATTGAAGCTTGTAGCTTGTTGGAAGCTATTGATTATGGGGCTTGGAAATCATCAAGGCTACCTCTCAAGTTATCCAAGGTGTTGGATGTAGTCCTCATGGTCTTTAAGCTAACTAGGTTGATGATGTGATTTATGAGGTCATGAACAAGTGCATTTTTTAGGTCAAGAGTGTGACTAGGGCTTGGCTCCTTGCTAATAGGTAGAGTACAAAGCTCATGACCATTTCTTAAGTGCATGCAACTCTTGTGCAGATCCTAGTCCATGGGTCCAAATGTGGAGTGGTTCTCACTTGATTATATGTGTTGAAATGTGCGAGTTCTCTTTTTGTGCATTGGTTAATTATTTTATTTGTCAATTTGTGGTCCTTTTTTTTGTTCATTTGTTTTGAAAGAAATCAAAGATAAAAAGTCCTTGTGGGATACACCCTAATTGTGGTGTGCAACATGTAAGTATGTGTTGTCATGTAATGAGTGGTTGTGAGTTAGTGTTGTGGTGTGTGTATACCTAGGTGTACAAGGCCAAAAGGAAATGCAATGTATTCTAAGATGTAGTGGGTTTACAATGAAGACTAAATTCATGTTGACATAGAGACAATGAGTACACAACTGTTACACAAGTGAATCAGGTTCCAAGATGGAAGCTTGGACTCATAAAGACAATCTTGTGTATTGGACTGACAATGACACCAATTGAAAGAGGAAAGCATCATGATATTGTATTCATCATTATGAAAGTACAATGCTTTGTAGTAGTTGGGTTGTTCCACTCTCCTCACTGTGCATACGGAATTCAGGACATCTCTTTCAGGAGTATACATCATTTGTCATTTCTCAACACCCCCCCTCAAATGATGAGTATCTACACTTGCTAGATTTTGCCCCCCCTACATGGTGACATGGCCCGAGAGACTAGCTCATAGGCAGCCTAGTCAAGTTAAAGCTTGAAACTTTACATCTTTGGCAAGGGTTTTTACATAGGAAATCCACTAAGGGAAAAATAGAGATCCACTATGGGGAAAACATATGAAAGATACAATGAAATTTTTTTAGAACAATCTATCAAAGTTATTGATGGTAGCAGAAGCATATTCTTCTTCTTCTTCTTCTTCATTCATGAACTAGTTCTAGTGGTGATCATTTTGCATCTGTTGTGCTCTTTTCTTGTGGAAACATTCACTGGTTGTATGGCTAGTCTTGCCACAATAATGAATATACTCAGATCCTTGTTGTTGTTGGTGTTGAGTCCTTGACCATGGTCTCTTGCTCCATAGGTGCCCTTAGTGTACAAGAGATTGTTGTTGGTGGTGTGTTTCTTTGCATCCTTACTTTTAACTTTGCTTTCTCCATCAAGTAGTGAGTGATCAATATCTTTAAGTGAGAGACTTGGAACATTTTAGGGTGGACAAAAGATTCTCATATAGATCCTTATTTACACTTGCAAGCAGTACAACTATTGCTTCATGTTCATCAATATTCTTCTTAAGAGTTACAAGCTGGGTTTTTAGGCTCTTGAACTTGTTAATGTGTATGGTCATAGAAGCACTATCTTTTATATCTAGTTTATAAAATTGCACGAGTAATTTTACCTTTGAATTCTTTGCTTGGGTATCAAAGATCCTGTGAAGTTCCTCCCAAGTAGTTCTAGCATCTCTGATGCTAGAGATATGATGTAGCACATCATCACTTAGTCCCCAGGCAATGATGCCTAGTGCCTTGTTATTCATCTTCCTCCATTCTTTGGTTTTTGGTGGAGCTACTGTTGCAAGGATCCCGCTTTTTGAATCTTCTTTCCCGTCATCTACACCACCTTCATTATCTTCAAAGAGATCCCAGAGGTCTTTCCTCATGAGGTGGTACATGACCTTTTCCTTCCAGGCATGGAAACCTTCTCCATTGAACTTTGCTATTTGTTCTAGCTCTGCCATTTTTGATCAACAGCAAATCAGCTAGCAAAAGAGTTGTACTTCAATGTGTCAAGAGACACAAGATGATTAGTGTTTAACAACACTGCATGAGTATTAAAAAGATACTATCTTGGAGCTCAATGTTAGATGTTGATGCTTGATCTTCTTCTTGCTTGCTAATTTAATGTGATTGTTTCCTCGAAATTAAGTGCTTAGTAAGACCAGAGTGATAGAGTCTTTAGTGGATTGAGAGGAGTAAGAAATGAAAGGTTTTATGACCTTGAAGGTCAATGGCTATGGCTGCCCACAGAGATAATAGTTAGGGTTTCTCAAATTGTGATCAACAGAGAGAGTATTTTGAGAAACCCTCTTGGGTGAGGTTAGCCCACTTGAGGCGCTACCAGATCCTTATGGTGGCAGCACAGATCGCACAACATGGAGATGATGGCAGCCGTACGACGAGCAGGGGTGCAGTTCATGAAACGAGGAGGAATGTCGACAGTGCTAGCTTGTGTAGTACTCAATCTTGATGTGTGAAGTGATATGATGGTGTACCTTGAGCAGAGGGAAAGATCTCCAGAAGAAGTCATGTGGAGATATTGACTGTGGAGAGAGATCTAGGAGCTGCAAGTAGACAAGGTACTACTGTCCATGGCAGCCATGAAAGCTCCAGTGAAGGTGAAGGTGAAGCTAGAGTAGGAAATGAAGACTTGAGCTGATATCAAGTTGGGTAGAAGTGAAAGGGAGCTAGGGAAGTAGAGTGAGAAGCTGACCATGCTTAGCTGAGCTTTGACACCATGTTAGAATGCTGGATCTAGAGCATGGCAAGAGCTATGGAGGTTGGAAGATGAAGACTAAATTCATGTTGACATAGACAATGAGTAGACAATTGTTACACTAGTGAATTAGGTTCCAAGATGGAAGCTTGGACTCGTAAAGATAGTCTTGTGTATTGGATTGACAATGTGACTAACTGAAAGAGGAAAGCATCATGATATCGTATTCATCATTATGAAAGTACAATGCTTTATAGTAGTTGGGTTGATTGTAATTTACCTGCCTATTGGCTGTCCAAGCACGTTTTAGCGGTTCATCGAGAAATGAATCTAAGCGTCGCTGCTCGACACTTCCATGGAATGTTCCGGGGTTTGTTGACTAGTGTTTCCCGAGTCGGAATGTTCGCGGCTGGAACCCACTAGGATCAACCTGAAATCTGGGTTCCTAGGGGTCAAGGTCTCCTGACGGCATTCTAACATCGAGTTTTGGATACCCTACTTTATGCAGAGATACCCAATCCAAAGCAGATCCATACCACACTTGATTCAAAGAGAATGGGAAATGAGAGGGATGCACTGCTCAACCTCTCTGCCCGTAGGGCATAGTCCCATTCCCGTCCCCTAAAATGGCATGAATTGGGTCCCGACTTAACAATACCTAAAGGTTAAATATTGGTAAAACCTTATGAGAAGCCTACTAGTTCTCTGGGACCACCCTGCTGTAGGACATGTCCACCTACTTCCCTCAATGGGTGTTCTTTAATTATCTAATTAAGTCCTATTACATTTATGTGTGACATTCAAAATCAGCTTCCTAAATTAGGCCTTTTAGGGAATAGGGTTTGTTTGCATAAGTTATGTCACAGATACGAATATAGAGCAAGCAACCCTTTGACAAACAAGTTCCTTAACTTATCTTAAGTTAATCTTTATCTCCTGCCCATATAGGATAATTATATCCCTTTTGTCCAATAGAAGTCTCGGTCCAAATCACATGGCACCATAATTTCTATCCTTTATCTAGAATAGGATCTTCCAACGCCTCAGATGTTGGCAGTCTACAACTCCGTTTCGGACTCGGCAAGGGTTGTCTAGAGCTTCGCTGACCCCAAGTGACCTAGGTGTGAGACACACTTTCCTTGGTTGGCCTTTTCACCACTCGACCTTCAGCACATGAATCGAGTAGTGCCCTCTTGGATTGAAACGCGGTGTGACCTTGGAGACGATCCACCCACGCAAAATATCATTTCTTAATTAATCCAATTAAGAACCAAGTACAATCAAGGCAATCGACCTAATATCATCTTCCAAGAAGAACATTCCTTTATTCCCATGGCAACTTGCCATTACAGAACCTTGCCATGCAGTTACCATCAAACACAAGCACTTGAAATAATCATCCAATTTACATCCCACAATCAGTTTAATACAAAAGCATTTAAGACATTATTTAATCTATCAACAAAAGAATGATATCCTTTTTCCAAATATTGCAGAAATAGTTGTGATAATCTTTCCATTGCGTATTTGCTCTCTCTCTTGGGATCAAAGAGCGATTCTATGTAGAATCTACCTAACACTCCTTTCTTTCGGCTAAGGCATATGTTAGGGTTTCAAACACTGAACATGACGTAATTTTTATTATTCACTTTCATTGATCGATAACCTAGCCTTCTTCTCAACAAGTACAAAAGTGTCTTTCCTTCGACATAGGGTTTCCTAATCCCTAGAATTCTTGCCTTTGAGGCCTGAAAATGTTGCTGCATCTAGCCTAATTCCTGAATACGATTGATAAACATAGTCGCTATTGGACGGATCTCAAGGTATCATAGTTTTAATCCTAATGATTGTATTCGGATACAGGGGTTTGTGAGAATCTCAATGCGTCATATGAGTAAATCGACACTTGGTCATCTATGGATACAAAGAATTTTCTAAAATCCTCTATGAGTTCATTAACTATTGAAAAATAACTCAAGTTACTTGTTAAAAAGAACTCGTGCGCATGCCAAGTGACATACCCTATGTCTCAATGAATATGGGAGATGGCAATTAATACCTGGATATTCAGATATGAATTATCCATATCCGATGTTGTATCCCAACAAATGTAGCAAATGATGAGCTGTCCCCTCCTCTTAAGAATGGCATGAAGCGCATATTCTCAGAAACTATGGTTGAACTTGCCCTCTCTGTAACTGAAGATGGCAGGCCAAGAACTACCTTGGCTTTAGTAGGAGGCCCGACTGCAGCAATGAGGCAGCTACAGGACCATGACATGAAAACTTACAGTGCACATCAGAAACCTATGTTTCTTTCCAATTGGACCGCTCCTAAATCCGATGGTCTAGCATCCTGGCAATCTACCTTGGAACAACAACCCGCTGGCTCTTATGTCCTTTAATATCTTAGGTGTATTTCCTAGTAGCATGTAAAAAAGATGTAAATTCTTGTCAGTATCCCAAACTGCAGTAGCAACCAAGTGTGGAAGCCCTTATTGCTACAGTAGTGTTTGCATAGCCCCACATGCTATATTGCAAAAGTTGACAATGGTCATTGGTGATTTCATTGTTATTGATGATTGACATTTGCTTCTCCATGCTAGTCAATATAGCCTACACCAACCAAATGTACAATGCTTTTGCAACATTGAGTGCCATCTTTGTAACTAGAAAACTCTCAAGTCTTTAAATTGAAGGAAAATAACTGTGTAAGCAAAATGGTAAACCACCCGAAACTTACAGACTACAAGTGAATGAACTTGGCTTGAATATAGGATTGTATGTATGAAAACTCCCAAACACTATACACAATTGAGAAGCACACACGCATGAAGAGAAATTCTTATAATTTTCTATAGTAAAGGAAAATAAAGCATAGTGGCAAAGCCCCAGACCTATGAACTTCAAGTCAACTTCATTGTAGTAAAGGATTGTACATATGAACACTCACAAATACAATTCATACTTGATGAGCAAATATATGTGAAAACAAGTTCTTATGATTTTCATTGAAAATTCACAACTACTTGATATAACAGATGATGGTGGAAATGCTACATAAATTGCATCAAGTCATTCCATAATGAGTTCAAAAACACAAGACATACACATACACATACATACATATATATGTCAATCCTTTTCAAAATAAGTGTTGTCTACAATCTTCATTGTTTGATCTATAGCATCATTGGAGTTTGCATGACATACATACAAAACAACACATTTACATGATATAAATTCTTTTCAAAATATGTATTGTCTATAATCTTTATTGTTTGATCTATATCACCATTGGATTTCATGACATTAAGTGCTTGTGTAGTTGGTATTGTTGCCTTAAGTCATTGATGTTTATATGAGAGAGAGAGAGAGAGAGAGAGAGAGAGAGAGAGAGAGAGAGAGAGAGAGAGAGAGAGAGAGAGAGAGAGAGAGAGAGAGAGAGAGAGAGAGAGAGAGAGAGAGAGAGAGAGAGAGAGAGAGAGAGAGAGAGAGAGAGAGAGAGAGAGAGAGAGAGAGAGAGAGAGCTATTTCTTTCTTAAGGTAAATAACTAAAATTTTAGGTAAGAAGTACAATTATATGAAACAATCCTCTGTTAATTAAAAGTTTTATATAATGTTCAATTAGAAAAATTACATGATATCAATTTAAAGTAATTTAGAGATGCATATATTTGTCAATTAAAAAATACAATTGTACGACTTCACTCTTGAGTTAAAAAACACAAAGATATGACAAGTTTTCAAAACAAAACAACACATAGATGAGGATGTTTTATGGACGAATACATGACCTATATGCCCATCCCATTAAAAAATACCAAACAATTAGTGTGTCAAGACATTATGTAGTAGAATACATGATCAAATGCCCATCACTTTATTTATTCATGTGTAGCTTGCCAAGACATTAGCTAGCCGAATTCACAATCGAGTGCCCATCCATACATAAGGGGAAAGGAAGGGTTTCACAACCAAAATGACTTATCTATGCCGAGTTTACGATACAATGCCAAGTTGGTTGAGACATACTTGTCAAAAGACACTCATCGAATTTATTAGCTGAGTGCTTATTTGACAAGCACCTTTTGGCCATATGCACACATATCATGAGACAATGCCGAGTTTACAATACAATGCCAAGTTGGTTGAGACATACTTGTCAAAAGACACTCATCGAATTTATTAACTGAGTGCCTATTTGACAAGCACCCTTTGGCCATATGCACACATGTCATGGGACAAATATATCATGACATGTATATATTGAATACAGGAAAAATGCCAATCCATGTGTCTCAAAGTGACATCACAACACATATACACACAAAAATATATCGTGAGACAAATATATCATGACATGTACATATTGAATATAGGAAAAATGCCAATCCATGTGTCTCAAAGTGACATCACAACACATATGCACAAAAATTCTTGGTTGTAAAGCATGGCTAGAAAAATTGCTTCATGAGATGGATAACATATGCTAATTGTTGGCGATCTCCCCTTGTTACGCATGTGTGTGAAAAGTGTATACACATACATACATTGAGTGATAGTAGAGGATTTCCTTGTTGATTCTCATGACATGCATATATAATGAGTTCAGTTGCATGCTAGTCTAGTGGCCCCTTTTATAACACATATGTATGTATGTTCATACACACACATACACGTACATATACACTGGGTGGTAGGATAAGATTGTCTCATGACGTGCATACACTAAATTCACAACATATGCCAATTGGTAGGTCTTTGATACTACACAGCACATGAGAGAGAGAGAGAGAGAGAGAGAGAGAGAGAGAGAGAGAGAGAGAGAGAGAGAGAGAGAGAGAGAGAGAGAGAGAGAGAGAGAGAGAGAGAGAGAGAGAGAGAGAGAGAGAGAGAGAGAGAGAGAGAGAGAGAGAGAGAGAGAGAGAGAGAGAGAGAGAGAGAGAACTAAATGTAGGTTATAAATGAAACCCCATGGGCCTCTTGACTCTCTCTTTTATATATATTGAAGCCCCTAGGGATTTTTGTTAGGGCATGTAGGCTCACTGGGCTTCTTTTATATTCCAATGGGCCCATTGGGAGTATTAAAAAACCCAATGGGATTTTAGCTAGTTTACAAGTTGCCTTTTACTTGCTCAAGGTAATCAAAATTCAATGTAAAGTATGTAAATATAGTAATTATGCCCCTGCTTACTTAAAATTTTAAGCAATTACATACATATTCAATCAGTATAGGTGATTGATTAACCAAAGGAATATATGTCTTGATAGCTTTACCCTAAAAACCATAAGTGAGACTTCCATTAGGTAACATTCCTTGAACCCTTTCATGTATAGTCCTATTCACCTTTTTAGCCATCCTATTTTGTGCTAGTTTGTTTGGAGCAATCAACTCCCTCTTGATATCACGCATATTGCTAAAACTTTGGAATACATGAGAGTTATATCCCTCACCATTTGTAGAGGCAAGCTCAAGCTCATTGTCATTGCACATGGTTCAGAATGCGAGCGGGTGTTGGTGGGGCAAAGACCAAAACCAAAGCTATAGAAGCAAGTTCGGATGCACAATAGCAAACCATTCGGACTCTCTTTGGGCCTTCTTTAGCTCGGTTCATTCCTCCTTAGTCATCCTTTCTTTTGTTTCCTTCGGTGGCTTCGATGGGGTTCTCTTCTTTGGTGCCCTGGGATCTCTCTGACCAGACTGTGCCTCTTGGTCTTCCCTATCACTTATAGTCCTCTCACTAGACTGCTCTTACTCGGGGTGTGACAATCGGTCAAGGGTCTCCCCTACTTCCCCTTCTCCTCCTTATGCGTCCTTCAAGGCCTCTTGGATGATGGCCGTCAATACTCCACCAAACTTGATGGTGGATGCCTTGGAGGAGGACTTTTTACTAGTTGACCTCACTGTGTGGAGGTTGGGGACTCCCCACCTGCTACTACTATGCCTATGGCCAAGGTTTTTTCTGAGTTTTTGATGGTCTTGCGCATGAAGGTGTTCCAGTCCACCTCATCTGGGGATCTAGTTGCAATGCTTTCCAGCAATGGTACCTCGATTTTGTTCATAAGAGCATTGTATCTTTGATTGGAGAAGAGGGCATGAACCATCTTTCCTTGCATTTTGATTTCAGGGTTTGGGATGTTTGCCAAGCTTATCCCATCCACTGTGTGGACATCAGCCTTGCTTACCCCCAACAAGTTATACACAACCCTCATTGGGCGTTTCTCAAACCTGCTAGCTAAAACCATGGCCTTCTCCACCATCGTAGGGCTCAACTCCACCTCTACTTGGTGGGCTTCTTCTCCTCTTCTTATCATCACCATGCCACAGTTTCTTTTGGCATTGAAGCTCCTCAAAAATTCTGTGGACTTGCTGTAAGACCTTCTCTACATACTTTTGTAGGCTGCACTGGTCCATGAGTTGTTTTATGGCTGGCTCCTCCATGATGGTGTCTTCTAGGTCTAGGGCATACTTGAATGTTAACTAACTATACCCCCTCATTTCTACCATCAAGCCGTAATTTTCTTGCTCTTCTTCCATGAATGGGAGCTTGCCACCTTTATCTTGCCCTGCCATTTTAGGTGGGCCCACTTTAAAAACCAAAGAAGCATGTTAGCACATTTGAGCAGTTAAACTAGTTCACCAATTAACCAAAGGAAATGGACAATATCATAGATGGATATATGCTCAATCTGCTACAATGAGAAATATGTTTCCTCATGCAGAAAATGACACTATTGCTAAAGTCCTTAGTAACGATATGGTCAAAAATGCATTGGAAAATCATAAATTTAGGGATATTATGGATGGTGTCGTAAGTGAACATCTTAGGGATGTAAGCAACTTGTTTACTACTATGGATGCTTAGGGATTATGTGACAAGGTGGGATTGAGTTCTAAGTCATATAGTGTGCTCTATCAATAATTGGATACAGGCTTTAAGCAGGTCTTCAAAACTAAGCGAGTAGTGCCTCTACCAAAATCATTTCACATGAGGAAGGCTCGAAAACAACTAAATGAGAAAGTTTGAGAAACTGATTGGTGAGGGTATACATCTGGAACACACATACATATTGAAGTATGGTTCCAAAGAAGTTACCTTTGTATTGAATGCATCCAACAACTTCGTATTGGATATATGTAGAGTGCAGGTGGCTATGGTCAAGTTCTACAATATGTCTTTGGAAGAATGTAGAGGAAAGCTTAAGTTTGTTCTCAAACTTGACGAGAGTGTATCAAGGGGCAAAAACTTGAACATGTGAGTATAACACTTAGGAATCGAGCATTGAATCCCAACATCAATGAAAACCATCCTTTATATTACAATGTGAAATTAGAGAATGAAATATAGTGGCTTGCAACATTTGAAGTACTAAAGGAGGATCATGAAGTGCTTAAAAGTTTTTTTAAACCTTTCTAATATACCGAGTGTTATTTGTTGAAAGGTAAGCATAGGAACTCTCCCTACATTAGAGAGGATAAGGGTAGCTAGGTGTAAAAGGGTTGGAGTATAGGGGAAACCCTAACCCTAACTCTTCCAAGCTATATAAACAGCCTAAAGTATACACTCAATTTAGAGGAGAGTGTACTAGTTGTACTTTGAGTAACTAACTAAACAAGATCTTGCCTTGTACTTGAGCTCTCTCTCTCCCTCTTGTGCACACTCTCTCAAGCCTCCAACTCTGATATACAACATGGTATTAGATCCTTCTCTAATCTCTTCATCTTCCTATACCCTCAGCTTCACTAAGTGCACATGATTTTCCATCATCTTCATCTTTTACCTCTTGCCTCCATAGCCAAACTAGACCCACCTCTGTTGGAGGACTTGAGGAGAATAAAGGAGGAGCTTTCAGCTCAAGGCCCCTTCTAAGAAACTCTTCCCCAACTCAGGGCGCAACATCCCAGCACTATAAACCTCGACATAAGCCATGCAGAAGAACGACATTGTCTGAAATATAGAATCGGTGCAGTTTCTGGTAGTGTGATGTCTCCAAGCTTGGCATGGGCAACAAGTGACGAAATCACTAGGGCCACCATAGGGCTTTCATAGTCCCCCTAGTGGGCCACCTCCCCCTAAGAGGGCTTGGGGAAATTTGATCTCTATTGGCTACTAGAAGCCAAACCCTAATTGTCAGTTTCCTGGCAACCATAACCAGGAAGCTTCAAGCTTCTTCAACTTTCAGATTTCTCAATGTATGGTCATTAACAGTGATTTTAATCACTGAGTTAACTCCTTCTGAGTCAGTTACTAATCTGGGAACCTAATCTCAAAGGTTAGTGCACTCGGAAAGTCATCATCAAGCTTATCAAGACCGACATTTACCATCTCTAGCAACATGAGCTACAGATGAGTGCTTATAAACACTAAGGTACATTGTTTAATCATCATTGCTGCTAATACTTACACAATATGAATGTTTTTATCAGGAAATTAAAACATCTGAGTGCTTTGCTTCAAGTTGTAAGGCTATGTGTACAATTATAAACACATAGACCATCATACACTAGAATTGTATTGCATATCTTGAGTGACTTTTTCAAGTACAGTGGTCAATTAAATCAGAGGGGTGAGTGTCATTGTACTCTCCTCGGAATCACCAGCAACAAGCATTGAAATCATAGACCATCCTTGTCCAACACAAGGTTCATCCACTAAGCCATACCACAAGGAGGAGCCTGAAGTCCATTCTAGGCTCAAATCATTTAAGCCTAAAAAGAGCATTAAACCTTGGAAGAAGATTGCACATAAGAAAGGACCACCAAAGTCATATTTTGATTACATATGTATGATTTTCAGCCTTTCTCCTCCTTGCAACTTTGATATCAAGTGTTTGATTTGCTTCCGCATTCAGTGGCAAGGTTGTAAGGGACTAGACATTGCCCTTGTTCTAACAAGTGGTAAGACATTCCCAATGGCCACAACATATGCTGATGTCCGTCCTCAAATTCGGAAATTTAATGGAAAAATTTTCCATCCTTGGCAGGTTTTGATCAAATATAAAATGATGGAAAGAGGATATTGGCCCTTCATAAAAGGGACGAAAATAATTGACCCAGCCAATCCCCCTGATGTAGAAGATGATGTACGGGCTCAGGCCATCATCATGCTTCATTTAGATGAATCCTTAATTCATCACATTGACCAGCTTTTAACTATAAAAGAAAAGTGGGATGAGCTCGAAAGACTCTATGGTGCTACAGGGAAGAACTCTAAGATATTTCTCAAGATTGAGTTTTTTAGCTTGGAATGAAACAAGGAGAAGATCTAAGCAAGTTCATTTCACATATGAAGGGGCTTATGGCACAGCTTGCCTCTGTTCAAGCACCTATCCATGATGAAGATGCCATTTCCATCCTGCTAAAGTCTGTGAAGAAGGTTTTTCCAACCCTGGTGACTACCCTAACTAATATCCCAAACCCAACTTTAGCAAGTACCATCTAGTCATGCTTGGATGAAGAGAAGAGAAACCATACTAAAGGTTCTTCAACATTTACTTCCTGTGAGCAAGTGTTAGTTCATACAACTTCTACTAAGTGCTCTTTTTGTCACAAAAAGGGGCATATTATGAACAACTGTTGGAAGAAATATCCTAACAAAATGAAGTGCAATAAATGCAAAAATATCTGTCATATCACCAGTAAGTGTCTCGATGTTCCAGAAGTACTTAAGGAATTGGAGGTCAACTTTGCCTCCCAATCCACAGGTGGCCGACTCTTTTGAGCCTTGTAACACTCTCTACCTATAACGTTTTCTTGTAGCTTGATTTATAAAGGCATCTCATTGAGAATTAAGGAGGCATCCTATTTGTATCCAATGCCACCTGGCATTGGGGGGGGTGTTGAAAGGTAATCATAGGAACTCTCCCTACATTAGAGAGGATTGCAAAGGCGGAAGTGTGGATACACCTAGATAGATTAGCAGCTCTCTTACAAAAGTTGAGGTTTAGGGATGGTGATGCCAATACATTTAAAGAGATAGTTGTTTGCTAAATTTCACAACTCTATGGTGGGGGAATGGACTTCAAACATCATAACACACTACGTGGTCAGTATTGTCACCATTACAAAAATATATCATCATTGAGAATTAGTTTATGTTTCTAATCTCTCTTTCTTATGCAACATATACTTGAGGTACATGGTCCATACTTTGCAGATCAAGGGAGTTTAGCAGTATGGTCAACTCAAGGCATGGAATAATCTCACTGGCAAGCTCATTGTGCTTTTCAAAAGGCAACTGATCATGGAGGTGGCATCAATGATTCCAATATTATGAGGCAATTATTCCAATGGTGGTATAGGAGATTATAGATACAATACAAGGAAAAAAAGAAGAAGTCCAAAACCTCTCAAGCAAAATCTATAAGTAGGGCAATATATGAAGTGAGAAAAGCGAGATATGAAAATAGCACAGGCAGACAACACCATGTAGAATGGTTGGCAACCCAAGAGAGAGATGGCAAGAAATAGAAACTTAGATAAAGAGTAAAATTTTGATGCATTTATAGTCAAAGAGAGAGTATAGGTACTAAGGATATGATTCGTCAATACTCCTATCTTAAACATGAGATGTCTTTAACACTCTTATCTTAAGCTTTAGATAGTTTGTCTATTTGAATTTGGCTAAAATAGCATTTTGTAAATTTTGTTTTAAATTTTAAAGGTTTGAACTATGTTTTTCAAAGTTTTGATATCGATTGCTCTAGCTTCGGGTCTATTAATCTTAAACCACACTTCTTGGGAGAAGGGACAATGTAACAATTCCTATCTTAGAGAGTGAAGTTTAAGGTTATCTCTTCTTGAGTCCTTTATTTGACTATCGATACAAGATATTGTTAGAACTTTCAAAAAATTGAATTTAAATGATGAAAAGTCGATTTTAAAATCTTAAGACAAATATTTGAAAATTCCAAACCTTGGAAGATTCACTAGCCTAGAGAGAGAGGGGTATGAGGGGGGGTGGCAAGAGATAAAGAGAGGGAGGGATGGGGTGGAGAGAGAGAGAGAGAGAGAGAGAGAGATATATATATATATATATATATATATATAGAAGTTCATTTATGCTACAGTAAGTTTAAAAGTTTCATATTTAAGTCAAGTCTCTCCTTTTATTTTTTCCCATTACTCTTCACTCTATCCTCCAATTTTCTGTCCTATGTCATCATAACCATGGCACATTCCAAGATTCCTATCAAGAAGGTGAATGCAAAAGAATGAGCTCAACACTCTTTTAAATCTAGTAAGCGTACTATGAGTGATAATAGCCTCTTGGTGGGCGATAACGGTGGCCCTACTACAGCTTCTAATAATGGTGGTGCTACTATGACCAACAATGGTGGCCCTAGTGTGGTCAATAATGATGGCCTGCCTATTGAGAATAATGGTTCACCATTGTCCAAAAATGGTGGTTCATGTGCTCCAATTTATCTCCAATTCCCACTACTACTCTAGTTGGTAATACACGTCCTCCAACACATAAGAAGCGAAGATGGAGACCGTGCATAACTACTCTACATGAGCTAAGGAAATTCTAGAAGACTGCCAACTTAATTATTCCTAAGGCACCATTCTCTAGGTTGGTGCAAGAAATACTACAAGATCTGCAGTAAGGGTATCATCACAAGTTCTTTTCAAGGAACCATGCAAGGAGTGTGGGGAAATGGTCAAGCCAAGCCTTGCTTGCTCTCCAAGAGGCAGCTGAAAGCTACTTGATTGATCTCATGAGTGACAGTCAACTTCTAGCCATTCATGCCCGACATATCACTATTAAGCCCATAGATTTGATTCTTGTTCGTAGGATTTGCAACAACAAGGATGCATTTAATCTTAATGTCAACAACATGCTTTGAGAAGCTACCTTGTAAATGGATCTATGTTTAACTCAGGTATAGTTGTAGATTTTATGGAGCTTAGTTTCTAGTTATCCTTCCAGCAGACCTTCAAATATTTAATGTAGTGGCTTTCAAAATGGAGCTAAATTTTTCCTAGCTCTAGTTGTACTTGGTGCGATGTACTATCTATCGTGTATTTTGTGGTTTCATAATGCTATATTCGATATGTGATATTATATTTTGACCATGACTTGCATTGTGTGAATTTTTAAGTTTTCAATTTTGCAAATAGTTTTGTTGAGGATAAAATTTATGTGAAATCACGCATACAACGGTGAACAGTTGTACTTGGGCCGATACACTATATCTTTAATGTGTTCTATGGTTTGTCGATACTATATCCCATATATGATATTTCATTTTGCCCATGATTTGTATTTTGTGAGTTTTTAAGTTTCCAATGTTGCATGTAGTTTGGTTGAGAATACATTTAATATGCAAGTACGCACACTCAATGAACTTTTTTTGTTCTCAGTGAAGTATAACCCAATTAATGCATTTTTCAAAAAAAGATTCAGTTGGCAATTTTATAAATCAAAATCAGGTAAAACTTCACCCATGTGCCTGTAACATGTCCACTTGTCCGCTTATGGGACATCTCTTAGCAACCCATCGGGAGGAGTGTGTAGAAGGCTCCACCTGGCACTTGCAGGGAATGACATAGGGTTTGCGATCTAGGTCTTTCCGAGTCTGGCCTGAGCAGAAGTGTCCAGCTGTTCCCACTTGGGATCGACCTGAGGTCAGGGTTCCTTTCCTATCAGCAAAGTCTCTAGAAAGAAGCTAGCGTCGAGGTCCAAATGTACCAGTTTGCATAGGAACAACAGAGTCAAAGCGGATTCATGTTGCACTTGGTTCATGGAGAATAAGAAACGAGAGGGATGCAAAGGTCAACCTCTTTGCCATACGGCATAGTCCCATTCCTTTCCCCTAAAACAGAATAAACCGAAAATTCTACATCTACTGATACTAGTCTTCATTGTCTTATTATCTCATCATTTGAGAAAAGTTCCCAGCTAACCGGGACCACCCTTCCGTTGGACGGACCTAAGTCACGTCCACCACACTTTCCTCAGTTTGCTTTAGTTATCTAATTACCTAACACATTACGTTTTGACATGCAAAATCAGCTTCCTTAATTAAACAAATTAATCACGGATTCCTTCACGTAACTTAGGCATTGACACAAAAACAATGCCAAGCAAGTTTCTTTTTCTCCAATAACTACTCTTTATTTATCAAAATCTTGGAGTACATCCAATATCACGCCCGAAGGCTATCCCAACAATCTACAGGATTGCTGCTCCAAGTTCCGCCCATTGACTAGTACATGGGCCTCGAGATCCCATCTCGAGTCACATCGGCCTCTTGTGCGGGAACCGGAGGTAAGGGATTTATAGCCAGAGCCTCCCCTGGCACCCAAGTGTCCTCTCGCTCCAAGAAGCACCCACGGAGAGACCTCTCGTGGCGGGTTAGGTCCATATACCTAGCGCGGCTAATAACCACCTTGGATAGGGCCAGGTAGACAATCAGAGGTAACTGTTCCTGCCTCTCCCTCCAGGCTTTCAACCTAAAGCATTAAGTGTTTTCCTTGAATTGGTTCCTTGAGCAGAGAGATCAAATAATGTACCTAAGTACAAGCACGAACATTTCGAAGGTCGTTTGTACGACCGACTGCTAAGGTGTGACTCCTTTTTTCCCGGATGCTCCCATCATCCGATCTTGGGTCTTTTCGCGACTTGGCGAGATCCCAATAATTTCAAACAAGATATACAAGCAAATGGTCTTGGTAAGTTGACTTATACTTGCCCTTTTTCCTTGGGTTTTACCTTAGGGTATCTTAGTCCCTAACTCAAGCATTAGCTGGTCAATCAAGGCAATGGACATGCCGTATTCGCAACCCAACCAAGGGTCTTTTAATCTCTAATTCCAACCAAGCTCAGTTAACACACATGGCAACACATGATTTTTCATTTTAGACTTTCAAGATGCAGTCTAGATGCATGCGATCCTTCCAATTCTTTTAGTGCGGTTCTATGCAAGATTTCCCAATCAACCTTAACCATCATGCACATTGTGCATTTAGTATAGTTGTACCTCCTAAATGACTTTTATCTCTCTTTATTCCTGGCAACGAGTACTTATTTCTAATGCACCGGATCACATGTGACTTGCGTCTATGAAAGCCTAGGGTTTTGTCTAACGATGCAAGTGTATCTCATGAATAAAAATTAACATTTCATGTGTTTCTTTTAACTATGATTGCGAACGTGAATTCTAAATGACTATTCATGCATTGAACTGGTTAAAAAGATATCATTTAATGTGAAGTAAGGCGATAACCTTATCATTTTATGTGAGTAAAAGCTATCATTTCATGCATAAAATCTTATGCGAATTCCAAACTCTACCGTTTCACGCATGCAACTTAGTACTTAGAGTAAACAGAACCCTAAGACTCGTTCTTATTCCATGCACGTCACCAATCCTTTCATTTCTTCCATGAGAAATAATACCTAATTAATTTTTTTAAAGCTTAAAACCTGGGCTTGATTCGTGTGTGCTGCGTTGGTCACTCCGCTCGCCCCTCTAGCATTACCGGTAGCTTGGGCGCCTACGCTTCCCGTGACTTTATTCTTGGGAGCCATTCGCCTCGTGGAGATTGGGCAGTCCGGACCTTAACGGGTTTCAGGTTGACAGGTTCGATAGGAAAGACCGTTGGATGGGGTCCTTCGCCAAGAGGGTGGTTTGGGTGTGGCTCCTTGCAGCTACTCACCACCCTCACTCCCTCTCCTTCTCTCTCTCTCTCTCTCTCTCTCTCTCTCTCCTCGTCTCTTCCCTTATTCTCCTACTCTTTCCCTTTTCTCCTCCACTTATTCTTCCTTTCTCTTATTCTCCTACTCTCCCTCTCTCTCTCCTTCTCTTCCTCTCCTCTCTCTCTTCTCTTTTTTTCTCCTTCTACTTTTCTCCTTCTTCTTCTTCTTCTTCTTCTTCTACTTCTCTCCTCTTTCCTTCTACCTCTTCCTCTTCTTCTTCCACCTCTCTCCTTCTCTCCTCCTCCTCCTCCTCCTCTTCTCTCTCTCTCCCTCCTTCTTTCTCTTCTCTCCTTCTCCTTCTTCCCTCTCCTCACTCCTTCTCCTTCTCCTCTCTCTCTCCCTCCTTCTTTCTCTTCTTTCCTTCTCCTTCTCTTCTCTCCTTCTCCTTGTCTTCTTCCCCTTCTCTCCCTCTTCTTCTCTCCTCTCTCCTTCTTTCTCTTCCCACTCCTCCTTCTTCCCTCTCCTCACTCCTTCTCCTTCTCTCTCTCCCTCCTTTCTCTTCCCACTCCTCCTTCTTCCCTCTCCTCACTCCTTCTCCTTCACTCCCCTAACTGGATGGCAATCAGGGAGATGGCCGCTTTGTTTGGAGGGCCCCGGGGAGGGTCCTGCAGCATCTAGTAAACAGGGGGTTGACTATAGTCAAAGGCCTAGGGCCCATTTCAGTAGAACTGATAGGGGGAAAAAATGCCCTAGTCAGAAGGCCCAATGGAGGAGTATGCAGTGCCGCCAACGAGGAGAGGGGGAAAACCTTCAGACAGAGACCCAAAGGCCCTGCACAACTGCTGACGGGGGGTGACGTAAGGGAGGGGGGGCCGTAGCATCTGTCTGTCATCAAGCGAGGAGGAGGGAAAGCCCTCAGTCGGAGGCCCCAAGGCCCTGCGCAGCAGTTGATGGGGGGAGGGTGGTGACGTATGGACACGCGTAGCCTCCTCTCTGTGCCTGGGGAGGGGAGAAGCCTCCCCTTATATGAGGGGAGGAGGTAGGTGGCATGGCCACCCCTTTCGCCTGGAGGTTTCATGCCTCCCCCCCATCACCACCACTCCCACTCTCTCTCCCCCCCGACGTGCTGTCGGCGAGGAGAGAGGGGGGAGTAAAAAAATTTGTACTAAAGGTAATTGATTTTTCTCCTTTTGAATTTATAGGGGGGTCCTATGGGATGTTACAGTGCCGGGGGCATCATAAGAACTCATGAAAACTAAAAAATTGGCCCCATCAAAAGCCGTTGAGACACTTGATCGGAGGCTCACGTGTGGAGCCCTGATTTTCTAGATTCAGGGCCCCACACGTGAGCCTCTGGCTAGGTGTCCCAGATGCTTCTAATGGGGCCAATTTTTTGGGGGTGGTTAATATGTCCTAGAAGAGTCCACATGTAAAATTTCAAGTCAATCTAATCACTGGTCATATTTTTTTTGAAATCTAGATACATTAATTCAAGTTTATGGATTTTTAAGAAGTTTGGCTATAAGTTGAAAGTTTCGCCCCATTTTACCCATTTGAGTTCTGTGTTTCAAGTTCCCACTCCTGGAAGACATGGCACGCACAGGAGCAAGCGGCTCAAAGATCCCCCCATGAACTCCCACACAGAGGCAACCTCCCCTTGCTATTATTTTGTTTAATTACTTATTATTTGTTTTATTTATTTATTTAATTTATCATTACGTATCTTTGGATAAATAAATGTTACGTACGAATTCAATAAAGTGATGTGTATTAAATTTAAATGACGAATCATGTTCCGTATAAATTCGACAAATAAGTATTACATTCAAATACAAATAATAATAAATGATACGTATCACAAACTACATTGCACGCAAATCTAACAACATCAATTTTTATTAATACAAGAGAAGATTACAAACTGCGTTACATTGCAAAAGAGACATCATTAGGTAGTAAGTACATCTAATCTGTCCTAGGCTTCTTGGAGCTAGGCTCCCCATGGTTAGAGCTGCTCTTTATCATAGGCAACAATACATTTTTTCCCAAAAGTTTTTGCCTAATGAAACTGGGTCTTCAACTCCATCAACCATACCATGGGCCACCATGGAGAAAAGTGGGCCAGACCTAGTACTTGTGAACAAGTAGAGCAGCTTTGAATGTCCAAGCAACACTACTTTCTCCAAGCTGGAGTTGGATGAGATGGTCTTGAAGGGGCTAGCCTTTGTTAGCACCCTCAGTTTCAGGAAGTTCTCAGTGAAAGCATGACAACATGTCTTATGAAATCCTACTATGTTGCTGACAAGCTGGCTAATGTACTCTTTCGATGCAGAGTCATGTATCCTTTCTTGGCCACCAGATCAGCCACCTTGCCTAGATGAAAAATCATCTATATAGATAATTTCCTACGTCACATAAGTTTAGTAGTATCAGACTCACTATTCATGGTGTATTAAATATATATACTTCAATTTTGCATGCAACTTCACCCATAGGGCCTCCACGGTATAAGGACCCACATCAAGAAATTTGGTCAAGCCTGTGGATAGGGCTCTTGTAGGGGCTCGTCAATTTCATGATGTGGGTCCTTATGCCCTAGAGGTCCTATGGGTGAAGTTGTGCTGAAAACCAAAAAAATTACCTTCTTCGTGTCATCTATCTACCACTATAATGGAGCATCTACGTTTGCTTCTGCAATTGGGCTGCCCTCATCTCTCTCCTAGAAAGGTATTGTGTAGTCGGGTCGAGGACCAAAAAGGATTTCCTATAAACACTCAAAATCCTAATCGGAGATGTCATACTTTGGCACCGCATCCTTAATTTGCTTTTGGATGCTTCCAATGGCAAAGATGTCATCAATGCTCATGCCATCATATCAAGCTACCTCATCCACATATGGTGGTGCATCCTATACATCAAAATCTATAAAATCATATGGTGCATCACACACAATAATACAATATAGTTATTCTTCTCTTATCTCCAAAATCTCCAACACATCTTGCATGAATAGATATTCAACCCCCTCGATGGGGTGACAGCATGGAGAGAAGCAAGGGGTGTCTCATTGCTCAGCATCTCAACACGGCAGGGAGGTGGGTGTACAATAGCTAAGCTCTATGTTGCCTCCTCACTTAGATCGAGATTGGTTTTCTTAGGCTTCCTCTCGAAATAATGTAGCTCCAGCTATGCTCAAAGGGTACGTCAATATCTTTCTCATTCTCCTCTTGCACATCAATGCACAAAACATAGATGGAAAAGTCTACATCATGCTTGATGAGATCCATCGTGATGTGGTCCCATGATGAGGTGGGTACAGTTTTAGCGTGGAGTTGTTGCCCCATATGCACCAAAGCTTGGTTTATTACCTTTGCATGGCTCAATCCAGTATGTAAACTATATAAAAAATCTATTGAAATCCACCTAAGAGAAGAGTTTGGGATGAAGCAAGTGAGAGGGTTCGCCTCATCACAAAATTATGCCAATATGCTAGAGCTAGGATCTACCATGGAAAGTGAGCTCTCTAGATTCAAGGTCATGCAAAACCTAAGGTAAATCTAGTTTCCTATAGGCGTGTAGTGTGTGGAGCTAATCCATGCTGAAGGCATGAGTAGTAGCCATGGCACAGAGAAAGAGAGAACGAAGGAGAGCACATGTATAGAGAAGTAGAGAATGAAAATGAAAATGAGTTTGGAGATCTAGCTTTTATGTATTAAGGGTTTTAAATAAAGATTCTTATAACAATTTAAACTTTAGAGTTTCAAATTAAAATCCTAATTATAGATACTTTATTTCAATAATTGAAAGCCACGATCAAATTTACTCAAATAGACAAAGGCTTCATTACACTACATTATATCCTCAAATATGTTCAAGTCTAACTAAAGAAAATATTGGATTTTTAAAAGGAAAAAATCTAGAAGACCTTCAAACACAACAACTAGAAATCTAAATACTTTCAACACTTATTTTCATTCCTTCCAACAATAGAGTGAGTGCTCAAAAAATGAGTAGAAGAGATGAGGTGCAATATATCGTTATGCAAATATAATATTCCAAAGACTACAGAACTCCTGCTTGCAATTTAATTGTGATTTTAACCAGTGGGATTTACTAATTACAACATATATACTCACATGCTTGGATCATGGTAAACCAAAATTATCAAAATTAAAGTACACAAAAATTTAAAAAAAGTTTGTATTCGCTCTTTATAATAATTTTTACAAGGATTCCACTAGGATATGTAGAGAAGCAGATTGCTTACATGTTAGGGATTGCTCATCACTACAAGTCCTGACCTTTCTATTATCTAACTTGAAATAGAAGTTGCAAAGGGGCGCATTAGACATTAATTGGATTTCTTGTCTCAGAAAAGAAATGGGCCAATAACTCTCTACCCTAAATACAAAAGGATTATGACCATTCCATAAGATAACCACATCTATGAGAGCTGTATGTGTCTCATCTCTTGGGTATCTTGATCCAAGCGGATCCAATCCCCTCGCAAAAGTTGACATTTTCTATATCAAAAGCGAATGCACAGAGTTTGTCTAGTGATGAAATACCTATAACTAAAACAAAAAATATGGTAGGTAAAAGTGACTAACATAACAATACACTTCAATAAAAAAGATTTACATGAATGTAAGATTAGATTCGTTGACCTTGCACTTGATTATCTCATCAAAATGTGTTCTTTTGACTTGCCATGACTCACCCAATAGTTGACTCATCCATTCCTTAGACGGACACTTGCATTGATAAGTAATCTTTGTTTTCTTCAGAACCCCACATGAATCAAACAAATGTGCAAATAGTAAAAATAGAATAAACCAACTAAGATGCACATCTTTGGAGCTTATGGTAGGTTTCATAGCACTATTGATGTCACATTTTATATTTGATTTACATACTCGTGACAACTCCAAGCTACCAATCAACCATTCACAACCAGCTAATGGCGGCAATGGGACATGCTACAATCTCTGACTTTCTACTACATACAATGAATTATAAAAATATATATTTTGAGTTGCAAGTTGACTTGCAGAGTTATTATCGTAGATCAAAGAACCTATTTCTTTATGCCAAACACGTATCTTGCGACTCAAACATTCCACATTTTTCCATTCATGCAGAGTCAATGGATATAGAGTTGTTGTCAGTAAAACACATTTAAATTAGAACACTACAAATATTATACAAAATAACTCTAATGCAAAAGAATAAACAATGATAAAATTTAGAAACTTACTTTTTTGTTTATATTTTGCAATGTAGTTCTCGTCATGCACACGTATTTGTTTATGTGTATAAACATGTTGGATCAATACTTCTGTTATTGTACTTGTCCCATTGAACACTTTTTAAAACTCTAAAATTCTACCTTTCTAATGTTTACTAGGGTCTGCAACATCCTTACGCTTGACCTTGAAACTTTCTCAAGTACCTGGATACATCAAAATCCAATCCAACTTATATTATTTATCACAAATCCAATTACCATTATTATCTTTCTTTTTGAAGACCTCCATTGCAAGTAAGTTACTGATGTTTTTCTTCCGTGAAGACATCTATATTAACCAAATATAAAAGTTATCTATCAGCTCATTTTTATATTCTTTTATTATTACATGTAAGTAAATTTATCCATATATAGAATCATTAGTATAATAATATTATAATGCACAAGCATCCCTTTGTCATTTTAGGTATACAATTCTAATATTATGCAATGCGATGAGACTGCAGCATTGATGCTATCTCATGCTATTCCATGATTTTAGAATCTAAATAAAATTATCCAAACGAGATAAAAAACTAACAAAATCTTTTCTTATTTATAGCATTCACTACAAGGATATGGAGGTATAGCGACAGCACTTTGTGACGCAAATAGTGACGGTACTCAGACGAAAAAAATGCGGGCCGAAACCCGAGCGCGTTATTTTGTGCGCATACACGAAAGAGAGAGCAAAAGGGAGAGCGAAAGAGAGAGCAAAAGGGAGAGCGAAAGAGAGAGTGAACATCTTGCATTTGAGAGGGAGAGGGAGAGAAAGAGGGAGAATGAAAGCTTCTCACTGCTGCCGCCACTGTTCGCGAAGAAAAGGAAATGTACGGAGGGCGAAGAGGAGCCGCTGTCGCGAAGAGAAGCTGTCAAACCCTTCTTCGAGCCTTTACGGTGAGTGCATTGTTCCTTCTTGCTTTGTTTTTGTGTTTTGTCTTTCTCTTTTACTTGTTTTTGTTAAATTTCATGTGTATTGAGAGAGGGAGAGAAAATGAGAGAGAAAGAGAGGGAGAGGGAGATGGAGAAGAGGAAATGAGAGAGGGAGAGGAAGAGGGAGAGGGAGGGAGAGGAAATGAGAGAGGGTGGGAGAGGAAGAGAGGGAAACATTAAACATAATAGTGAAAGAGAGAAAGAGAGGGAGAGGGAGAGGGAGGGAGAGGAAATGAGAGAGAAAGAGGGAGAGGAAAGAGAGGGAAACATTAAACATAATAGGGAAAGAGAGAAAGAGAGGGTGAGGGTGAGGGAGGGAGAGGAAATGAGAGAAGGAGAGGAAGAGGAAGAGAGAGGGAGAGGAAAGAGAGAGAGAGGGGGAAAAAACATTAAACATAATAGGGAAAGAGAGAAAGAGAGGGAGAGGAAGAGGAAGAGAGAAAAGGAAATGAGAGAGAGAGAGAGGAGAGAGAAAAAACATTAAACTGGTTTAGGGAAAGAGAGAAAGAGAGGGAGAAGGAGAGGGAGAGAGAAAGAGAGGGAAACATTAAACATAATAGGAAAAGAGAGAGGGAGAGGAAGAGAGAAAAAATATTAAACATAATAGGGAAAGAGAGAAAGAGAGGGTGAGGGTGAGAAAGGGAGAGAAAATGAGAGAGAGAGGGAGAGGTTGTTGTTTTCTTGTTTGTAGTAGTAGTAGTAGTAGTAGTTTTTTTTTTCTTTTCTTGTTTATTATTGTTTAGTTTTTTTATTTTTTGTTCTTGTAGTAGTAGTAGTAGTTTTTGCTTCTTTTCTTGTTTATTGTTATTGTAGTAGTAGTTGTTGTTGATGTTGTTTTTTCTTATTTTCTTGTTTATTATAGTGGTAGTGGTAGTGGTAGTGGTAGTCGTGGTCGTGGTTATAGTCGTAGTCGTCGTAGTTGCGATTGTAGTAGTAGTGGCGGTGTTTTTGTTTGTTGTTGTTGTTGTTATTGTTGTTGTTGTAATAGTTTTTTTTTTCTTGTTTATTGTTGTCTAGTTTTCTTATTTGGTAATTTTGTTGTAGTAGTGGTAGTAGTAGTAGTTTTTTCTTCTTTTCTTGTTTATTATAGTGGTACTGGTACTGGTACTAGTAGTCGTAGTCGTGGTCGTGGTCGTGGTCGTGGTCGTAGTCGTAGTCGTGGTAGTGGTAGTGGTCGTGATCGTCATTGTAGTCGTAGTCGTAGTCGTGATCGTAGTCATAGTCATAGTCGTGGTCGTGGTCGTGGTCGTGGTCGTAGTCGTGATCATAGTCGTAGTCGTGGTTGTAGTAGTGGTGGCGGTTTTCTTGTTTGTTGTTGTTGTTGTTATTGTTGTAGTAGTAGTAATAGTTTTTTTTTTATTTTCTTATTTATTTTTGTCTATTTTTCTTATTTATTGTTGTTGTAGTAGTAGTGGTAGTAATAGTAGTTTTTTTTCTCTTTTCTTCTTTGTTGTAGTAGTAGTAGTAGTAGTAGTAGTAGTAGTAGTAGTAGTAGTAGTAGTAGTAGTAGTAGTAGTAGTAGTAGTAGTAGTAGTAGTAGTAGTAGTAGTAGTAGTAGTAGTAGTAGTAGTAGTAGTAGTAGTAGTAGTAGTAGTAGTAGTAGTAGTAGTAGTAGTAGTAGTAGTAGTAGTAGTAGTAGTAGTAGTAGTAGTAGTAGTAGTAGTAGTAGTAGTAGTAGTAGTAGTAGTAGTAGTAGTAGTAGTAGTAGTAGTAGTAGTAGTAGTAGTAGTAGTAGTTGTTGTTGTTGTTGTTGTTGTAGAGAGAGAGATATGTTTTGTTAAAGAAAATGAGAGAGGGAAAGGAAGAGAAAAAGGAAGAAGGAAGAACGAGAGAGAAGGAATAAACATACAGCATAATAAAGAAAGAGAAAAATAGAGAGAGATGGAAGGAGAGGAGATAATGAATGGATAAAAAACAAAGAGAGAGTGGTGGCGAGGTCCAGTGAAGTCCGGTGCAACACCACGAGACGAGAAACACTCCGACATATGTTAATTTGTGGGTGGATGGGTGGGTGGGTGGAGACTTTATATACACTAATTTTTGATGAGCTATAAGAGAAGAAATCCATTCTTAAATAATTTAAGAAAGAAAAAAAGAATGATAACACAAACAAATTGTTTGTCGTAACGTAGACAAAATAGAAAACGATGAAGGTCTTGATGTTCAAGATCGCGAGGCGTATCTTAATCAGCGTGTCCCATGTCCGTGCTCTCAATATAAGCTGGCAATTAGACGAAAACGTCGATTGTCTATAGAACATGTATCGACAGGACTTGCAAGGGCAAACCATCCCTCAAAAAGTTCTTAGACACTTTTCGCTCATCCCCCGCATAAACCACATGCTTCGTACATCCGGCATGGCGAGCTTGACAACGTGGCATGCGCAGAATAGGTCCATGGATGGAGTTCAACGCATATTAGCGGATTCACACGCATGGAGCCACATTGACTCTACCTTCCCAAGCTTTGCTCGAGAGCCAAGGAATCTTCGGCTCGGTCTTGCAATGGATGGTGTGAACCCATTCGGTATGCGCTCAACTTATTACAGTGTGTGGCCTATAGTCCTTGTCAACTACAATATCCCTCCATGGCTTTCTACGAAGAAAGGACATCTCATCCTTAGCTTACTCATCCCCGGCTGCTACAAAGTCAAAAATATAAATGTGTATCTTCATCCATTAGTCGATGAGCTTAAGATTTTGTGGGAGGAGGGGGTCACCATGCAAGATATGAGTAAGCACGATGGTCGACGGTCTGCCAATATTCAAGTCATTCTCATGTGGACCATGCATGACTTTCCGGGATTCGGAGAGTGCTCAGGTACATAGGTTTTCGTTCTAGTTGGTGATATCTATCATAGCTCATTCAAGTTTGTATTTACTAGATAGAGGTATTGGGACATGTCTGGTTACCTCAGGTTATCATGCATGTCCATTGTGCAGGCCACAGTTAGACTCCCGAAGGTCACGAACCATGAAGAAGATGGTATATCAAGGACGCACCGCTTTCTTGCCAGAGGGTCATGAACTCAAGGAAGGTTTTCTTGGACGACCTCCAACACGTATGAATGCCCAAAACTTGTATGAGTTGAAAATGATCCACGCGGAGTCACATCCAAACGAAATGTGACGGTTCTTAGTTTTCTACGAGTTGCCATATTGGACCCACTTACAGATCAACCACTTGGATCCCATGCATATTTTCAAGAATGTGGGCAGCTTGCTATGGGACCACATCACAGGAAAGAGAGACACTATAGGGGTACGAATGGATTTGAAGAAGGTAGGCAAGATGGAGGCACTTTGGCCGCAGTCGAGTGCTGATGGTCGCGTGCAGCTACCTCGCACTCCTTGGGTTTTGTCCACTAAAGAAGAGCGCATTGTGAAGCAAATAGTCAAGTATATCCGCACTCTGATGAGTATGATGCATTCTCTCAGGTCTCTGTTTTCTAAAGATAACCAATTATCAGGGCTAAAATCCCATGATTGGCATAAGACATGTCAGGTTTGTACTACGAATGGATTGTAAGTGGCATGCGCATTTTGCTATTTGGAGTGTAGTCATTATTCAAAATGCTTTCTCATTTGTGGCAGTTTGTACTATCGATCGCGATCGCAGGATGCCTTACTCCAAAAATACGCAAGGCCATTTACAGGTTGTCGACTTTAGTGCAATGGATCTCACAGAAGGAGATTAAGATGTCCTCTATTGAATCCATGAGGCGGGGAGCAGTGGAGACGATCTGTCTCTTTGAGAAATACTTGCATACCAGTATGCTCACAATACAAATCCACCTTCTTCTTGTGCATCTTGTAGATGAAGTGGAGATTGCTGAGGACCTGTCCATACGTGATGGATGTTCTTTTTGGAGCGCTTCATGAAAACCCTGAAAGGCTTTGTGTGACAACGAGCTCGGCCAGAATGTAGCATGGTTGAAGGTTGGTTGGTGTCTGAGGGGCTAGTGCATATTTCACAATGGCTACCAATGATGGATCCAGACAACAGTATGCTATGGTCGCTAAAGGACGATGATAGACTGACTGTCGATGTGGTGGTTGAAAATGGGGTAGAAAAAAGAATGGATGCCGTAATTGAGGAGAAAGTGAATCGCTTTTGTATGTTGCACCATGCTTATATGGAGATGTGGCTCGCCAAGTACCAGCAAGCTAGGCAAGATCGAGAGGAAGCACGATCTGAATTTTGACGTAGTACGTGCCATCGACCGATTCGATATCCCAAGGGAATGGAGGAGATGTCATGGTTTATGTCAACACAATAGTTGCATGGAGCTTTGACCGCAGCGTCTCGCGAAGGGTTAAAAGTCTCAACCGAGGAGTGGAAATTCTTGAGGGGATGTAGTCCAAAGGTGATGACGTGTTTAGGGTTTGTTGTATCTATATTTTTTATATGCGACAACTAATTGAGTGTTTCAATGTACAGTATAAAATATATAGTGCAGTGTGGTCGCATGGACGGCATTTTCACGTGGAGGCTATTGACAAAATGCGCTCCACAACAGACTGTGGTATCATGGCAAGGTTCGAGCAAGAGAGTCGACGGCGAGCAACGGATCCAAACACGGTTATAGATGAGATGGAGTATTTTGGAAACTTGCAAAGTATTGTTACGGTGGATTACCATAGCTTCTCCATGATGCTATTCTATGTGTAGTGGTTCAAAGTGGTACTTGAAGGAGCTGGAGTAACAGTTCGACGAGGTCCATCTGGATTTCTCAAAATAGATTATGAAAAAAAATGGACGGATTTGCGCGACACCTTTGTATTGCCGGCCCATTGTGAATAGGTGCATGAACTCATTTGTTTGTTAATTGTATTATGACATGATACATGTCACAATAGTTAAATCTCTCTTGTACATACAATATTTCTTCCCATCGATCCTAACTAGATGTCAACAACAATATTTCATAAAAAATACTTACAGTTGAAACAAAACTTTACATTTAATCACTGTAAAGAGCAACATGCTTGAGAAACTTTGTAGCCCTCAATCCTAAGGCTGTTAAAAAAGAAGTCGATTATATCTTGCTGAGATGGAGGCCTAAGATACAATAGCAAAAGGTAATTTAACTCAAAATATGCATAATTTGCAAACGTTTTCTCCAAATGCAATGATATTTAACCATGAAACAATTTTTAAAAAATGACATTACCTGTAATTTTTTTCACAAGGAAGCCTAGAGACATTGAACAAGAAGTTGAGTTATTACAAGATCATTGTTTCTTCACTGTGAGATTCCTGGAGTACAAAAACAAAAGAAATCTCATGTTAAAGCATGCATATAACTTACATAGGCTTTGTCCAAATGAGTTGAAATTTAACCATGGAGCAACAGAAAAAAAAAATAATATACATTTGGCTCTCTTTGCAGGATGTTGAAGAAGTTGAGTTTTTAGAAAATCATTGTTCTTCACTATGGAAGATTCTTGGAGTACAAAAGTAAAGGAAAGCTTAATATGCATATAACTTGCATAGATTTTGTCCAAACGAGACGAAATTTAACTATGGAGCAATAAAAAAACAAGACAATATACTTGTAACCTTGTTTACAGAGAAACCCAAGATGTTAAAGAAGAAGTTGAGTATTTAAAAGATTATAGTTCTTGACTATGAGAGACTCCTAGAGTACCAAAACAAAAGAAAGTTTGTGTCAGAGCATGCACATAACTTACATAGGTTTTTTCTAAACAAGATAAAACTTTACCATAGAACATCCATGGAAGAGAACATTATACATGTAAATTTTTGTTAAGAAAATCTTGGGGCTTTTGTAGAATAAGCTCCGCTCTCATAAAACATGAGAAACTCACTTTATGTTTGTGTAGAGGCAATGAAATTTCATAGGACTATAGACACGACAAGCAACAACGAGGTTGTAAATTTTCATTAGGAAAGTAAGAACGGAGAAAGAGAAATCTTGTCATTAGGAGAGTCATTAACTCAAGATAAAGGTTTCCCCTAATGATTGTATTACCGAAATTGTCTTTTGGAGTACTAGTATTTTATTATATTAAAAAAGAAACTTGCCAAGAAATACACATCAAATGTGCTCTAATAAGTAAGTATAGGAATGCCAACACACCCTTTGAGATCTTGCACATAGTTCTCAAGGACTCCATCTTCATAGTTAAACATGTTAAGAAATGTTCAAAAACTTTGTCTAATCAAATTGGTAATACTAATACTTTGTGTATAGTTCCTTCTTGAAATCTTGTGCATTGCACTATTTGAAAATATTGTTTGGCTACTTTGAGGAGAGAGTGGGAGCAGCTAATCCTAGCATTTTGAACAAAGTAGATCACATTCATTGTTGGTATTTTCTATGCATGAACAAGATGGATTGACACTAGTAGTTTGTGTAAGAACATGTGCCTAAGAAAGGTTTGGAATTAACTCATGAGAAATAGAAAAAGCAAAGATGTTTTGGCTGGTGGGAAGTGAGGGTGGAAATAGCTGTAGAGCAAGGAGATTGGCACTAGAAGAAGCACTGTAGAGAGAGATATTAGGATCATAATCATGATTATCAAATCAATTAGTTAGTAAACCACAATTAGACATCATGAGCTTGGCACTATAAGAATGAGAGAGAGAGAGAGAGAGAAAGAGAGAGAGAGAGAGAGAGAGAGAGAGAGAGAGAGAGAGAGAGAGAGAGAGAGAGAGAGAGAGAGAGAGAGAGAGAGAGAGAGAGAGATTAGTATGATGATGATGATGATTATCATTAATTACCAAGTTGGTATAGCCTAATTATTAAGCCATAGTATAATAATTTTGTTGATATCATAATTGACCAATGGCTTGGTCCAATTCATAGTCCTTAATAGAGTTGCTCAAGGATAACTAGAAAACTGCAACAATGAAAACAATTGCCGCATTCTATATAGGGATCTTCTTCTTGACTTTGTCGAGCAGCAACATCTCTAGTGGTCGTGCAACAAAATCATGCTCGGGGGAGGAAGAAGCCTATGGCTTTGGGCCACCTCAACCTCCCTATCATTGGCAAGACCCTAGGTTTCCTTGGGACTCAAAAGAGGAATGCTTCTTGGGAGTTTGTCTGTCCCATGTCACCCAATTCACCAAGGTTAAAGATGAGCCTCATTGTAGACGACCCTATTGTCATGATCAATGCCTCCCCTATTGGAAAGGTCATCGTCATCGGTGAGAACTAGTTTGTCCATCTCATGGCCCCCTAGTGTTGTCTTTGTCATTGGGTTGCTTCCTCATCTCCCTAAATTCTAGCCACAATGCTAAGTGCATCTGAGAGAGCATCATGCCTTCCTACACGTTGAGCCCCTACAAATGTACACTTTCCATGGAGATCACGGTGTTCAAGACTCTTTGATCCTCTATCAGAGAATGTTGGGAACGCAAGCATCAGGCTAGAGCCTTCCCCCTCATGAAGCATATCATATTATGGTTTGTATGTGAGCTATTCATGAACAAATATGAGAAGGGACAAAAGATGTTGGTGGAGCCCTTTTTTATGATGATGAAGGGGAACAAGATGCTGGAGGAGCCCTTCTTTATGATGACAAAGGACTCCCTTAGCCACAAATCATGCTACCTGATAGTCAATACTCCAAGTCCTTGGCAGATATCTTGAAATACCTTTACCTCTCTCTTCCTTTCATCTTTTTTAGCCTTGCATTTTCAAAAAGCAACAATACATAATCACCCTCCACAAACTACAAAGCACGTCTATGGTGATTAATTGCCTTCTTTTGCCTTTTCTCTAATCTTTGAAGTGCATACTTTATATTTGCATAGGCTGCATCCAAGTTTTTCACATAACGATTAGCCTCAAAGATCTTATCCTTAGTCTCCAAGATAGGTGGTGCACTGTACTGTTATATGCAAACTCAACTAATGGAAAACATTGCTTCCACTATGTTTTGTGGTCTAAAACATAGCATTTCAAAAGATCCAATACTGTGGAATTTTCTTTCTTAGATTGATCATCTATCTAGGATGGAAGGATGATGAGAATTTTAGTATGCTACTACCCATATTCCCAAACAACCCCTTCCAAAATTAATTGGTCATCCGAGGGTCTTGATCCCTGGCGAGTGACTCTCCTATACCATGATACTTAAAGATGTAGTACAAAAACAACCATGCCATATGATCAACCATTGCTTCTAGATAGAATGTAGATAGATTTACCTAGGGGCCCTTGCCACAAGCCCCTACGTGTCAATCATTGTGACTTGACCAACCCATTACAAGCAAGGATGACTAAAATTTAAATTAACAAGATTATACTATTAAAAACATTATTTATTATCAGTAGCTAGTACGTGAGTGTGAAGGTAGATCTTTAGCCTCTCCTAAAATAGGTTGCAGGATTGAATCAATTGGCTGAGACTAGGAACCTTAGAGGGGTGCTTTTTTGGATTTTGAAATTATTAACCCTTCGAGTCATTAGTAATTGGCTCTAAGCGAAATTATCCATGGCCTTCCATATATGGTTGGAGGAGAGGAGGCCAGATTCTTGTAGAGGGAAGTACCTCTTTTGAGAGAGATGAGTAGAGGGAAGTACCTCTTTTGAGAAAGATGAGGAGATTCTTGTAGAGGGAAGTACCTCTTTTGAGCGAGACCTCATCTCTGTCTTGGCCTATAGGGGTAAGGATGGCTAGCCTTTGATAGATGATGAAATTAAGGACAACATGGTATTGCTAGTTGTTGCGGCCCACAACACAAGGATTGTGGTGTGGGCATCATGCATGCACGCCTTGGTCATACTACTCATCGTCTTCGATTGCTACTCTTGCCACTCAAGCTATATCATATGCATGAAATGATGAGCAAGTGGGTATGTGTGGATCTGGATCGGTACTGGTAGTCCTCTCTCTCTCTCTCTCTCTCGTATCCGTTTTGCGCTTCCTGCCCACTAAGCACCATCGTATCTTTTCATTCCACACCTCTCCCACAATCGAAAATTGCCGAGATTTGAAAGGACATATGCTAGCATTTAAAAAAAAAGAAATTATTATTATTATTTTCATCTTAGGCGCTAATTAAAAAATAGCAATGAAAGTGAACAATGGGCATAGGGCGTGCCTAAAAAGTACTTCCTATAGCCGCACGTGTAAAGACACTCAAATGTGATTATCAAATAAAAGACACTCAAATATGATAATCTAAATTACTCACAAACATACATCCGGTGTGAACGCGTGGTACTGCGTGAGGCGTGATGCGGCCATGCGGATTGTGCCGTTTGAGGCTGGCTCTGGCTCGTGCGCTCTCTCTCTCTCTCTCTCTGCGCCCCGCCGCTCCCCCTTTCTTCTTCTTCTTCTTCTTCTTCTTCTTACATATACGTATTATCCAACCAGGTATATATGGCGGCGCCACCTTCCTCCAGCTCACATGCAGACGATATACTTTATCACGATCCTTTCCACGGCGGCCTTGTCTTCATGCGACCGTCTTCATATAGCCAGGTGATGGAATATACTCATAATTATCGTCCCCATGCAAATTATCTCTGACCCTGATATTCATCCTTCATGAAAAATCGAATATACTCTATCGATGATGAAGAATCGTGATGCTCTCCTCCTCCTCCTCCTCCTCCTCCTCCTCCTCCTTTCTTGTGTTATAATGACATTCAGTGCTGCTCGTTTCCTTGTACGCCTGCAGGATCTCATGCGAATCGAGGACGTTCCACATGAGCAGCACCGCTTCATCAGTCCTTCCCCCGCGACAAGGCTTCCATCACCCATCAGATCACACTACCGCACTCCTCCTCCCCACGCTAATTATTCCACCTCATCAAGTAAGTAAGCTTTGACCTAAGTCTCTAGGTTGATAACCTAGTGATTTGTTTATATATGTATGTATATATGTATGCATGTGTGTGTCTGCTTACTAAATTTATTTTCCTTCTTTAGTATCATACAATAGCTCATCATGCCACCCTGATCCTTGCAACACTTCAACTTCATTTATTAACTATAGGCATGTACCAAAAGAAAGCTTACAGCGACTTGTGGTTCTCTAAACTCTAAACAAGACTACTATTTCTTACAGCAAGAGAGAAGGCTAAGATCTACTAGTTTCTTTGGGGAGAGGAGGTAAAGCATAGGGATGAGTGCACTAATGTCAAACTTCTAAAGACCTTTGTGTAAATTCTTAGTGAGCAAGTGCTACATGTGGAAAACTTTATAGGTGGGAGAGGATGGAGTGGAAATGGACCTCGTTGTGTTTTTCACATACACATGGCTAATTGGTGGTGGTTATTCATTCATAGTTTTTTATAATTATTTTTCTAAGTTTACACATGATACATATTTCATAATTAGTTACTAGCTTAAGGGAATGTAAGGAAGGCCTCTATGAGCGGTTATGGGAATAATAATTCTCTAGGGATTGAACTTTAATAAATATTTACACATTAATTTTTAATATTTTCAATGCTAGATTCAAACATGTTCATCCCTAGTCTCTCCTATCTCTTACATATTCAAACATGTTCATCCCTAGTCTTTCCTGTCTCTTAGAGATTCAAACATGTGCATGCCCTCTCTTTCCTCTCTTTTATCCTCTAATGAGTGCGCCACACACACACACACACACACACACACCTCTCTCCAACTGTAGTGAAAACCTCCACTAAAGCTCAACCTATCTTATATGAATATACTCACCTCCACCAAAAATGTATGAATTTATGGGTTAGAAATAACATTTAAATAATTAGCTATTGAAGTTAGACATAGTCTCGCATTGTACTCTCACAAATTCAAAAGGAAAAACTTAATTATAAATTTGATATGGGTTTTATTATATTTTAAATATCTTTCTAATTTTTTACCTATTCTTTAAGCCATGAAGTAGATCAATGCGAGCGCATATATAGCTTATTTTGCTCCTCCATGCAATATGATGGCCCTGAAGGAGTTTACTATGCTAACTCTACAATAAGAAGAGCTGAGCCCAAAGGAGTAAGAGTTACTTTAGTCTCATGAGACAAGAAACCCTTCACTAAGTTTTCCCATCTATGGTCTTGGAATATTTATGATGATCACATTGACATGCAATGCAATATTTGTTCAACTACCAAAAGATTGTGGAGGAACAATTCGAAGAGCATGATTCAAATACAGGAAAGCACACAATGCGTATTTTGAGAGGTCTAAGAGATAAGGTGTTTAACTTCTCACTTTTTCAAGCATTTATATTCATATTTAAAGTCAAACTACCATATTTATCATACCACATAGCATTTTAATCTCATTTTAACATGATACATGGATCTTTAAATTAGGGTCACTCGATCACATACGAACAAGATATTGCTTCAGGACAAATTCAAGAACATGAAACATTGCACAATCTAGAAAAAGGTAACTATTCACATGGCAATACAACAAATGACTAATTAGACATGCTGACATTTGAACAATATGTTCATTTTATAGATGAGGTGGCCAAGTTTGATAGGAAATGGAAATCACGTGCTGAAAGAAGCTTTCCAGATCAAGACAGACATTTTAGGAGAGAAGCGATTGCATTTATACCAATGTAAAAGAGAAGTACTAGTATATGGCTACATGAGCTTGTTGTATGCTTTAAAGTTCTTGTTCACATATAATTGTATTATGCATTATGTTATAATTGTAACTTCCATGTAATTCCTATTAGATATTTATAAGTTGTTATGGGTTATTTGTACCAATACAAACAACCCATAACAAGTTGATATGATTAATAATAGGTCTTCTTTTCAGGTACTTATAGAGCTCGAGATGGATTGGCCTTACCCACCCAACCACCAACAATTCATACTATCAGGTCAACACTTCAGCCTCTCATATCATAACCCTAAACCTCAACAAACTGTATTAGTTTTAGATAAATACTTCTCATCCTAAAATGTCCCATTTCTGGTTAAATTTCTTCACAACATGAAAGCACATTTAAACACTACTTTGAAAAAGACTTCAATATATTTTTTATTAATTTTGCATTACCCTTTAAACATAAAGATGTAGATATGAGGCTCAATCAACTTCATATCACATGTCTACTCATGTTAATAGAACTAGATAAAGGTTCTCATCACATATCTACTCTTTCAATTTTAGCATTAAGCTCATTCAATTTCTCATCACAAAACTACTCAATAATAGTGTGAAGAAAACCAATAACAATGAAATTTCAAATCCCCTCAAATTATGTATATTTTCCATTAGGTGTAATGAAGTTTGCTGGACTTTAAACTAATGTTAATAAAAGTGCAAAAATTTTACCCCAAATGCATTGTTAAGGATTAAAAAATATCTGTATGAGCTAAAACATACCATGGAATTAGTGTAGCATATATGAAGTATTAGTTTCTTACAAAGATTATTTTAAGAAGCACTTGAATCTATGGTCTAAAATGTTTCCAACATGCTACACTTGTAGTCTAGTATATCCATTACAATCAGTACCTTGCAAGAAATTGAGAAACATGTTATCATATTCCAAATCAACTTGTACAATCTTTTGAGAACTTATGCTAACAAAATTTACTGCCTATTGAGGTGGCATTTTGGGTCAAACTAATATATTAAGGATATTTGTACTTGGTATGTAGTACATTGTATGACAACATTATTCTATCACATATTGATGTATTGAAGATATATGTACGAACTTTTATGACAATAGTTTAAATTTATTGTTGGTAAAAGTTTTTAAGTGTATCATGTGCATCTAATAGAAGGGATTTTTATAAGGGATCCACATTTGACACATTCTTTGCATATAGAAGGGTGACACTTCAAGAGGGCGTTCAGATTTACATAGAATATGGGTGTATTTCATTCATGAGAAAATTGCAGGTAAGGATTTTTCTATATATGCCTTTTAAAAAGTCATATAGAGGGTTTAGACATGTAGAGAATCTAGTTATCTAACACTTTCCTATGGAATATTTAGAAATGGACAATAATTAAAAGTAGCAACTAGTGAACATGCAGATTTGATGTATGAATAACCTATGGGATATTTGTAAAGGGATAATATTGAAAGTAGAAACAACACTTGTAGGATGTTTATAAATGGAATCCATAGAACTTTCAAGAACACCTTATATCACTCTATAAGATATATGACATGAGTGGAAAACAAATGCTCACTTCTACAGGGGGGCCTATCTCATATAATAGGGCTTACATTCGATGGATTTTATTGTAATCTCTTAAGATGTAACCTCTTGTGCAATTATGATCAAGCTTCAAGATTGCATGAGAGACTTCTAGATAAGTTGCATAAGGTTAGGTGTAGAGATTACATGAGAGACAAAGTCAACTAAGGTAAGTCTAAAAATTGTATATGAGCATATGAAAAAAAGGGTTGTGTTTCGTAAGATCCTTAATATCTTAAATATACTTGAGATCAATAAGCTAGAATAGAATAATAGATGGGTGAAAGCATGTATTTTTGGCCTATAAAGTAAGCACAAGACTTTGCCTTTTATGATTAAAAGTACAACCACATAAAAATGTTAAAAAGAATTTGAGTTAAACAACATAAAAATAAGTCTTGTAAAGTACAATCTATCAAAATAGTTACTTATATATTAAATGAAATCCATGACCAACCTAAACTTTAGTTTGGGGGTTTTCACACTAATCTTGTAGCAAAAAAACCATAAATGTGCCTATTTGTATAGCTTACAAGAATTTTTAGATTTTATTTGGAGATATCTTATACAAAAAGCTCTTATAACAACTTGACAAAAAAATTACGTGTGAAGGGGGGATTAAGGGAAAAAGATTAAAGGATTTAAACCTTAAACAGGGAATCAAATAGACTAGTCGATGGACTGGTAAAGCTCGTTGATGTTAGCAAGAATGTTGCCGCCTCCTCTCATTCATATCGCCATTTGAGCTAATCGACGACATCATCAATATCATCCTTGTTTGAAGCGAACTCAAAGTATGGGGAAAATTTAGCCACAAGAATGAGCCTAGGAATCAATGAATAATAACCTCCTCTTGATAGGCATGTGATGGCCAATAACACATTTAAAGCCTTAGAACTAAGGCTTAAGGCTTATAAATCCTAAGCTTAAAGCTAAGACAAGGCTAGTTTCTTTAAGCATTTCCATTCTTTGCATGCTAGTTATTGTCCTAGAGAGAGAGAGAGAGAGGAGGAGGAGGAGGAGGAGGAGGAGAGAGAATGAGAAGAAGATAGGAGGATTGAGAAGAAGGGCAAGAGGAGACAAGCACCATCGAAAACCATCACATAAGAAGCACCTCTTTGACATATGGAAGCTTCTTCCATCTTGCCTCTAATATCCGTGGAACAACTCCTCTTCATAAGATTTCCATCTCATAAGAAACCCTCTAGTTGTTCAAGGCTTCTAATCAAGACTGTCATTTGGAAGCTAGCATATATAGACTTCCTACTCATGATGGCCCGAAGAGATGGTATTCTAAAGTGGAAAGCACGAGAGCTACAAATGTGATTTTTGCGAACGTGGAAAATACACAATCGCACTCTCAGTTTCTTTTGAGAATTAAATTTATCAAATATAAGATTAGGAATGTAAGTATAAGTTTTTTCAATAATTGATAAAGAATTTATAGTTCTCAAATATGATAAATTCAATAGGTAAGAACCATTGATTTAGATTTTTTGAAAGGTGGAATAGATTATACAGCATCATAATGCATTGAATAGTTGCTTATATATAAATCAATCAAATTCAGTTTAGAAAGGATTATTAGAAACATCTAAGACAATTTAGAAATCAAGTAATAGCATAGAGAAATATTTTATTGGCAATTATAAGTCATGCAGACCTAGATTAATATTTTCTTAGCATTTATAGATCATGCAAACATAGATAAATATTTTTCTTACTATTTATAAATCATGAAAAGTAAATTAAGAAAATTAAAGCAGGTCATTAAGCTTATCGAATTGGAATACCTTCTTTATCAGGGAATTTTGAAATACCTTCTTTAATAGATAAAATTCCTCTGTTGTTAATTAAGTTGAAATGATTAAATCACAAACTTAGCTACTATTGAAAAATTATGAAATGATGTAAGTAACTATTAGAACCTAGGATATTCGAATCAACTCACTTTGACAACATGACAAAGTGAAAATACAAACCTTAGGATCGTGAAGCAACCGAATAAACAATACAATCTTTCTTCTTTCGAGAAAAATAGAAGCCTAAAATTTCTAGGAAAAATACTCACTTGTTGACTTACATAGCTTCCAAAGAAAACAATCAAGATCCGAAGGTTTAGACTTGGTTTCCACAAACTAAGATAAAATTTTAACTAGGTCCCAACACATAGGAGTATAGAAAGATAGTCAAGATTTGTAATAAGGTCCATTGACCAACCTTGACAAAGGTTAGGTTGGGAAAGATTATGAGCAAGCACTAAAAAATTTAGAAAAAAATTAATACTAACCAAAGGAAGATCCAATGAAGGAAGACAAATTAGAAAGGGAACTTTGAGAATTCGAAGGGAAATAAGAGAAATCCAAAAGGGGGTTAAGACCAAGTTGGAAATAATGGTCCGTAATTTAACACCCTTACTTTGATTGCCTCATTTTGTATAGAGTTATTTCTTGAGAAAGAAGTGCTTGTATTTGCAAAAGGTACATAGAAGTTTACTCGATACACTTAGGAAGTTGATTGGATTAATCAAAACTATATACCAAATTTACCACAGGGTTTAAGAAAAGCATTCTAGACCTCCCTCAATGCTAGCTTTGGATCCCTTTACTAAGGGGGGTTGATTTTGCTACCTCGAAGAGTTTGGACCAACCTTGATGGTGGTGAGAGGTCACTTCGTAGAGGGATCCTTACTAAATCATAAGCATATTACAAAATGAGTGCATTGGAATGTTTTGTTAATATTATATCACAAGTCAATACCTTTTGTGCATTGCACCTTGTAAAAATGAGCCATTGCACATTGCAACTTAAGTAAACAAAAACATCATTGAACTCATCATACTTGAAGGAAATAAAAATTTTGAGCTTACTACCTTCTACTTCCATTCATTCCATGATGAAAAAATAATTTATGATTGACTCTCCAATTGATACATTTCGCATTTGTTTCATGGATCTAAGACAAAATGGATGAGGCAAGACCATATGTTTTGTCTTGTTGTGAGCTAGTGTATTTGCTATCATGTTGTATATGGCCTCGTAACCTTGTCAACTAACCCTAGCTACATCACATGTCATTTAAACTTCTTCCACTAATAAGCTATTAAGAACATCTATAAGAACCTCATTCAAAGCAACAAGGTGGAGGGCTCGAGGTCGAGAATCTCTCAAGATTGCAATCAAATGGTTACGTTTTAAGAATGCCTTTAGAAACTCCAATTTGTTGATCCTCACCTTGGCCTTTGGCATCATTAAAAAAGTTCATTTTAAAAAGGCACACATTATTAAGAAATGTAGTTATTTCTAAATTTCATTTTAGTCAATAGGAGATCATGAACTTTAATACTTGCACTTTGTGCTTCACCATTAATAAATATTGACAATATTATTAGCAGTTGATATTTTCTTTCCTTGTCATAATCCATGGGCGTTTGCTTGCATCTTTGCAACTTTGTTTCTACAATATTCTTATCCTTCTCCATTTTCTCCAAACATGATTTCAATGAAGCATTCTCCTCCTCTAATGTCGAAGTTCATTGCATATCCTTTACCATCTCTTGTTCCTTGTCTTTGAATTACTTCAATTCTTCTTCAAGTTTATGCACTTTGACTTAAAGGGCTTTTTGCAACACATTTAATGACCCCTAGGATTGTAACAAAGATTAATAAGTGTGATATAAAATTGATTGATAATATTGATGCAATTGACGATTGCTACCCTAGAATTTGTAATAACCTAGTAGATCTTGTTCACCATCTCCAACAAAAGTGAGCAACGAAGAAGTGGAATTAAATGTTGGATTTAGCCTAGTGCGAGGGTCATTTAGATGCAACAAACCATCTACCCAAAGATCATTATTTTTCTTTTGCTCTGATTAATATTGGAAAGTGAATGATGCATTTAGACCATGCTTGCTATAAGGGGACTTTATAAGAACATACATGTAATGTGAGACATAATTGATATTTATTTTTTAGGGCTAATATACATATATATAGAATACATCATAATTCTTCACATAATATTACTATCCTGAAGAATAGCAATCAGATTATTCTTGAATAAATAATGCATCATAGACAACATTAACTTTTAGGAAACAAGAACAGAGTGAAAGAATCAAACATTAGCAACCCTATCTGGGTACTATCCTAAAGATCTTTGCATTCCTCGTGATAAAAAATATGAAAATATAAATCTGAAGTAATCAAGATACTCATCCCCTTTCAGATGAAGTCACATGGCATACAAGGGTCGCTTCATACATGTTGATTCCAAGTGCCTATATGTATGCATAAATAATAAAGTAATGGTGTAGTCCAAGCCCCAACACCTAGCATAGCCTTATGGATGATTGGGACAGTCAGGAATCCAATCCACACATGTAGGTAAGTATCATGTCGTAGTAAAACTAACCTAGAGAACACAATTATACCTTGTTAGAGATCTTGCACCCCTTGATAAGCCCCACATAGCAATAGTGAGTAGAGCCCCTCTAGGATATTCAAAGCCCTCTTTTGTAGTTGTATAACCGGCCCTAAGTGTGAGCAAAATGAAAGTACTAACTATGATGAAACAAAACAGAAAATACAACTAAGGTGAAATTAGATAGTGTATTATTTGGGCACATAAGGAATAATGTCCATGCATGGAGACACATCAATAACCCATTAATGACCACTACCACCCAAGGAGAATGAAGCTTCATCTCCTTCAGTTCCTCATGAACCTCATTTAGAACCTCCTTGAGCTCTACATATTTATCCACACTCTTAAACTCCCTTTGTTACAATAGACAAGCAATGTAGTCATAACTATTCCTTTTAGCTTATAAGGCAAACCAATTTAGCATTCAACTCCACGCATGTAGTTTCAAGATCCTAAATTCTATGTGTGTTTTTTTCCTACAACAAAGATGCATTAATCACCACTAAAACAAAAGAGTCTTTCAGCATTTCATAAGGTCAAGAAATAACTCCAATTAATTTATGTGCCATAATCTCCCATGCATTTTTCACTTCACCTAGTAAGTCATTTCTTATGTCATGGACATCAAATTTTGGCACTACAACTACATCAATATCCACTCAATGTCCTACAATATCTACTTTTCCACAACTTGCAATTGCTTAAATCTATTAGTAGCAACCTATGTTCAACCTACAATTGCATATATTTGTTCATAATTACATGAATTTCATTCAAACATTTCAACTAAAGCTCATAAGTCCACTTGCCAAAAAGTATAGCAAGCATCTTGTCCCCGTCAATCACCTATTGTAGTTCTACAATCTTCTTAGCATGCTACAATTTTCATGTATCACACTCATTGTGCTTTTCCTATAGCTGTTGTGCTAAACTGTCAGATTTTTGCTACTACAAAACTAATTATTCTTGCAAGTTTTTTACAATTGCTCCTTTCATGGCACTATCTATATCATACTATTGTAGATAAGCCAAAAGTTTATGCATGACTTCCAATACATCTGGCATACCAATGAATGTCAAGCCCTACGCAACAAAGGTCACAGAGGTAGATGGAACACTGCGCACAATAGCATCCACATGAGTATAAGTAGGAATATCACATTTTGCATGAAGATTGCTTGCCTTAGAACCACAATGTTCCAATTAATCCTTCTCGGGTCCTTCTCATGCATGTGACCCATCCTGATTTTACCAATCTTAACCTTCTTCTTTGCATGAATCTCATCAACCTATTTATCCCCATGCAAGTTACACTCTTTCATAATATCCATGGATGAGTCCAATCCAAACTCAAAGGGAATTTTCTTCACATAAATAGCATCACATCCCACATGCGTAAGATCCCTAAAGATAGACTACCTAGTTTCATCTCTATCAAATAGGCTTTTAGTTGCATCAACACCTGTTGCCTAGATTCTACATCTGCATTGTCCTTTTGCTCTTGGCCATCCCCACTTGAATCCACATCTGACACATTGCCTTGAATTTCACTATAGTTGGCCTTCAATAGAAACTCATGAGCAAGTTAAGGATATAAAGATCTAGCATACTCATGGAGAGTAACTAAGAAGCAACCCATCCTAGATTTTTGAAACAACTTTCTAAAGTTAGATACTCTAATCTCAACACTCAACCTATCATACAATAAACTTGACCAATTGGGCATTCTAACATTCTCACCATAGTAGATAATTCCAAAGTTTCCCATGCAATACTATTAGTCTTGATGAAGAGCATGAATTTTTCCATAAACCAACGGAGTTGTAATTTTTGACCTGCATTAAGCTTTTTCATAACATAAACATTTATAGGCCCTATGTGGTCCCCAAATGCCTCATGCATTTGCTCCTCTCTGAGCATCTCCAAGATGCCGAATTAGAATTCATGGGAAGAGCAAAGACATGACTCACAATCTCCAACTGTCAAGTCCATTTTCCTTGAAATTTGACCATTAGTTTGCCAAAGTATATCTAATTCAATAGAGACATGTACATTAGCAACCCATTTATTCCATGGTAAACAAGCATATGCAAATAGTCCAATTCTTTCTAACCATGCTCGATGTGCCACCTCATTAACATCAAGTGCAAGTGCTAAATTGACAAACGAAGTAACCATATTTGTTCCACTAGGGAGAATGTGAGCATTATTAGAGGTGTTACCTCTCCCTCCTTGGGTTATGATCTCTGCTTCTCCTCAATGGCATAATCAGCATCATTGTCATCTTCAAAATCATCCCTAGCTCATTTAGACATAGCCATCTTGCACGTAGATGATCTTCAAGTGATCTTCGGGCATGTGTCATGGTTCTAACAGTAACCTAGACCTACAAAGATGATGTTGAAGAAGAAAAACAAAGGCTTTCATGTTCCATTGGTTGTGTGAAGTCTAAGTCTAACTAAATCTTTTCTCCATTTGTGCCAAATGTCATACCACTCTCATAAGCTTGTAACTCTTCAGACAGTCTTATGTCCTTTGCTAAAGTTATGCAATAAAAATGTGTCATTTCCAATATCCTTAAAGATAACAAATGGACTAGCTTACCTAACCTTCAAATTTTTTAAAAAAAATTTGAGTCAAAATTTGTACACCACAACCCAATCCCTCTTTTCAAAAATCTTCCTTTTTACATGTGTGTTCACCCATGCCTACCTTTTGGACTATATAATTCCTAAAACATAGGTAGCCAACACCCTGTCCTCTTCCAAGTTCAAAAGTTGTCCCAGCCTGCGTTGCACTATCTTTTCAAGATCTAGCATGTGCTCTACATCAATTATCAAGCTAGGAACCAAAAAATTCATTGGCACAACAACCTCAAGTCATACACCAACCTGAAGCATGTGAGTCCCTTGTCACCTTGTATGTTATCCTGAATGCTCATAATGCAGAGTCCAACTTGACATCCAAATCCTTCCTATTATCCTCAAGTATCTTTTTCAAGATATAGAGTATGGTATGAGGTAGACTTCTTGTGTAAAATCATGTGCCTAGCTATCAATTCTTGAATGATATGATTCAAAAAGTGCTTACCCCTATCATTAACCAACTTTGTGGGGAATTCAATAATTAGTGCAAACCAAACTATATTGGTTACCTTTTCTTTTAGGAGTTGGCTTGATAGGTCCAACAAAATCTATCCCCCATTTTTAAAACACTTCAAGAGGTAACACAAGATGATCTTGCATCCTATCCCTATCAAGATTTTGACTCTCCTTCAAGCTTTATAGGCATTCTTTGGCATACTGGTCCTCATCCCTCAAGATAATATGCCACCATAAACCAACTTGTAAAATTTTCCTACTTGTAATTTCCCTAGAAAAAATGACCACTTGAGAGTCTAGCATGGGTTCATGAGGGACTACTGGCTATTCATATTCAAGCACACACCCCCTCAGTATGTTATGAACTCCTCTTTTGTACAGTGTATTCATAATAACCTGAAATGATCTAGTCTTAAGTGTCAATTGTTCAAAGAGAGGGGAAGAGACAGATGAAGATTAGATCCATGAACAAAGAGTAGTCTACTCTCTCTTCCATTATTCATTCATTGTAACATACAAAAGGTACTAAGTCTAAGTCACACATATAGTGTATGAAAGTAGGTTGCTAATTGACTGGACACCTCTTACCTATGACCAACTCATTATTATGCTACACATGACTGGTAATACCTAGCCACAAATGTCCTAAGTAGAGTCAGTGCCAATACCATTGATGAGCTTGATTCTCAACACTCCCCATCAAGCTCACGTCAACTGTTGTACTCCAAGTAGCTCCCTAAAGTAAACAAACTTATCTCTACCAAGTGATTTGGTAAAGATGTTAGCTACCTAGTCTTCAGTCTTCACATGAAGTAGATCGATCTTTCTTGCAAGTACCATTTCCCTAATGAAGTGATAATGAACTTCCATGTGCTTTGATCTAGCATGGTAAACTAGGTTGCTAGCCAACATCACACTACTCATGTTATCACAATGCAATGTGACCTTCTTGTCTATCTATATACCCAAGTCATGTAACAATTTTGAGAGCTATTTCTTCACATGTAGCTAAGGATACACCTCTATACTCTACCTTTGTCTCAAAGAGAGAAAGTATAGGCTACTTTTTATTGCTTCAACTAACTATACTACTTCAAGAATGAAAGCATAACCACTGGTTGATCATCTATCATATGAAAAACTAGTCTAATTAGCATCTATATATACTATCAAATCAAGTGGCTTTCCAAACTCATAAAATAGCCCATAATTATTAGAAGTATCCTTCACATACTGCAGAATTTGCCTAACTACATCCAAGTGAGGTTTGCATGGCTTTTGCACAAACTAACTAGTTAGCCCCACTGAATAAATGAGATAAGGATGAGTGATTGTAAGATAGATCAGGCTACCCACCATTTACCTATACATTATAGCATTCTCTATCTCCTTGCCAATATCAACTCCAAGCTTTACATTTTGATCTAGCGGTGTTTCCATGGGCTTACAATCCATCATTCCATACTTGATTACCATATAATATGTGCATATTGTTTTTGTAGCAGTCAAATTCCTTGAGATATAGTCACTACCTCAATGCCAAGAAAATATTTTAGCTCTCCCAAGTCTTTCAATTTAAAATTCACTTATAACACGGATTTAATTTTGACAATACCATGGTCATCATCTCCAATAATGATCAAGCCATCTACATAAATAACCAAGAATACATAACTTGTCTCTATCTACTTAATGAATAGACTATGATCTACATTTCCTATTTGAAATCCAAGTTGCTATAAATACAAGCTAATCTAAGCATTCTATGCTCTCGGTACTTGTTTTAACCCATAAAGTTCATTTTTCAGCGCCTACACACATGATTCGGGTAATTAAGGTGAACTTAACCCTCAGGCTATTCTATATACACTTTCTCCATCAAATCTCCATTCAAAAATGCATTTTTGATATCCATTTGTCAAAGGTTCTATCCCTTAGATGTTGCCAAAGCAATGAGAGTTCTCACGGTTGCCATTTTTGTAATTGAGTGAAAGTCTCCTTATAATCAAGACCATACTGATACACATGCCCTCTTTAGTAACCAATCGTGCTTTGTATCTCTCCAAAGATCCATCTGTTTTGCATTTCACCTTGTAAACCCATTTACAACCAATGGGTGTTTTGCCTTCAGGTAATCTAACCAAATCCCAAGTATTATTTTTAGTCAATGCTACACAACTCATCCATGTTTACACACCAATTCCCATCATCAACTATGTCATCAAACTTTGTAATTTCTTTATGACCCATCACTTTAGTCATGTAAGCAAAGTGTCTGGCTAAATACCCACTATAAGTCAACCTATCAATAGGCTTTCTAACTCTCTGTTACCTTCTTAACTGCAGTTCAATATGTGATTCCCTCTGATGAGGTGGTATATACATGCTTGCTTTGCCTAATGCCAGGCATATTAACAGATGGTATACCAATTTTACTATCAAGACTGTCATTGCCAGGTGACTGATAACCATAAGTAAATTGCCTAGTAACATCTTCAAATATTTGTGCTTTCCCTTTATCTAATCTCCCTCTCATTGACATATTCGTATCAGTGGACATAGAACCATGACTATGCTAGCAACCTATCCAGCTATCCATGGACTAACAGTAGAGGATTTGTCTCCTATAAGCCCATTAACAATGGTAATATCCATAATATGAATTTCAACATGAGTACCATCTATTGGTCCATCAGAAACAACCACATTTGGACCACCATACCATGAATCCAACTCATCAAACACTACATCCCTACTAACCAATGTCTCACGGGCAATCAAATTGTAGCATTTATAGGCTTTTTTGTCTAGTGCATAGCCAATAAAGACACACTTAGCACCCTCTGGATCTAATTTCTTCCTCTTCTCATCCGACACATGTATATAAGTGATGCATCGAAAGACTTTAAGATGGCTGATGTCCGATTTGTGTCCATATAGTTTCTCATACAATGTAAGTTCATGAATACTCATTGTAGGAGTTCTATTCAACACATATACTACAGTTACAACTGCTTCAACCAAATAATAATTTGGTAAATTCTTCTCATTTAACACAACTCTTGAAGCTTCCATAAGCATCCTATTTTTCCTCTCTACCACACCATTCTATTGTGGTGTATAATTGTATGTAAGCTGTCTTTTAATGCCATCTTCAAACCAAGTACTTGTCAAATTCACAAGAAGAAACGTACTCACCACATCCATCAAATCTTAAGCATGAGATATAACATCCAAACTCTTTTTGATCATGTGTTTTAAAATCCTTGAAAACATCTAGTACTTCATCCTTGTGCATTAGAATATATAGCCAAGTATATCTACTACTGAAATCATCAATGAACAATACATAATATCTTGCACCACTAAAGGTACACATTTGAATGCACCAACTGCAATGGTCTAGTACTATTTCTGACATGTCTGACAAATGAAAGTCTTGGTTACTTTCCAAACTGGCAAGTGAAGCATACATGTCCTAACTTCCATCTACTTAAATTTTGGCAAACCAAGTATAATATCCTTCTATTGTATGGTTTTCATTCGTTGTATGTTTACATGTCCAATGTGCTTATGCATTTATGCCAGATTTCCACATTTCGAATTGCTCCTGTGTCATGAGCAAGCATGGCTACATTTAACTCAAGAATAGTAGCATCCAAGGTAAACATCTTGCCATCCCTTCTACCTTTAACAATCAACTTGCATCCATTTCCATCCTCTTCAATAAAACAACCATATCTATTAGATCTGACTTGCAGATTTTGCTCTGCCATTTGTCCAATAGACAATAATTTTTTAGTGATAGGTGGTACATGCAACACATCATACAGACTCTTTTTCTTCCCATCATAAATGACTAGTGATATAACACATGTATACTTGATGTCATGTTGCATATCATCACTAGTATATACATAGCCACCATGAGAGCATGTAGTCATCTCATCAAACCATTTTCCATGTAGAGTCATATGATTTGAGGTACTTTAGTCAATATACCACTTTTCATCAGCCTGGCCTTGCTTAGGCATACCCTTTAATACATGTGTCATAGCAAATAGCCTATCTGACTAATCATCAGCGGCATTATTAGAGGATGCATGGTTACCGTGTTGTTTGCCTTTTGCTTTCATATCAATATACTCTTTATTGTAATCTTTTGCCATATGTCCATACCTGCCATAGTAATGAAAGTCTTTTTCTCTATTCAACTAATCATGAGACTGCCAAGGACCAACTCTGCCTCTAGGTGATCTCCCCTCCCTCTAAAGGATCTTGATCCTCTTTAACCTTGTGTATTTTGATTCTACCAAATATTTTTTTATTGCTATCCATAAGCATTTTGAGTGTCATCGTGACCTCAACATGCTCCACAAGCCTTGCCACCTCTAGTGCTTTGACTAGAGTAAAAGGCAGTATCTCTACTTCAAGAGGTACTCAAACCTATATTCAAACCAAGTTTGTCTTCTTCATGCAGTAGTAATCCAAGTAACTCATCTCAATCAACGGTTTTAGTCTTACAAAATCTATGTGTCAAAGGCTTTGTATTCCTTACCCAAGCCATTCAAAGTAATTATAATCATGTCATCATCCTTGACCTTTGATCCAATAGAAGCAAGTTGATTTGCAATTATTTTAATTTTTGTGGTATAATCATGCATGCTTTTGTCATTTCTTGACATGTTATTGAACTACTACTTCACCCAAATTTCCCATGCATGAGTGACATTGCCATAGTTTTTCATAAGAATCTCCCATCATTGCATCCTTTGGAGTCTATGATCTCCATGGTCATAGCATCCGATATGCATAAGGAGAACCAATGTAGAATTTTATTGGCTCTTTCCATCCACTTATTATGAGTTCTCTACTACTCAAGAGTAGGATTTCTATCTGACAATCTTGTTCTAGCTTCATCTCCAATACATAAATCCCAATAAACTCTTCCAATTAGGAAGTTTTGCATTCTAAGGTCCATAGAGAAAAGTTCTTATTGTCCAATTTCTCCCCCACAATTTTTGTGATGTTATCAACTCCTATTTCATTAGTCATAATGCTACCAATTCAAGATAATGCAATGTCTTTTTAGTTAGGCAATAACAGTGCCTTCAAACAGTCTCTAAAAACTTGTTACAGTTTACTAGTAGTAGCTACAATTATCATCAATTGCTTAAGACAGAAACCGTGTATTTACCATAGTAAATGGTAGTGTAACCAAGCTCCAAAATATAGAATGTAGTTTAAATATGCAATTCAAAAACTCCCATAAACATCTCCATACATGTACATGACACCCAAAGATTCAATACACCCATTGGAAGTACTCGATTGGTATCAAACATCTTTATAGATTATCTGTCCAAATGAGTGTTGATTATAAACTATATTATAGTAGCAAAAAGATACTTAAAATGAGCTCAACATAGGTCCAAATCAGCTCAAAAACATATCAGTCATCACCACAACATCCCAACATCAAAACATGTCCATATGAGCATTAGTAGATGCATGAAACTCATGCCAACATGCAATGAACCCTTTCACAATCAATGAGACAAGTAGTCCATAATAACTAGTAGTGAAAAAGTCTATAATAACTGAGGTATCCTTAGCTTAGTAGCACCTCATAGCATCTCAAACATTTTTTATAACATCTAGGAGTCAAAACATATCCATATGAGCATCATTAATTGCATGTTCAACATGTATACATGAAGAAGGGCCTTCACTTTGTTATTAATAAGTAGCCAATGGACCTATCATACAAGCAATAGAACACCTCAGAATAGAGTGGCCAACACTCAAAGCATTTTAGAAGGCATCCTAAAACAACCAAGCATCATCTGGGCATTAATGGACATTAACATGAGATCTAATAAGCTTCAACCAATGCGGTATATGATGTTCTTGTGTGTATGACAACACCCTATCTGCAACATATATTCAATGTCTAAGCACAACTACTCAATGTGGAGCTCCCAACCAAGATTCCAATGCTTGGGGAGTCATCAATGCCTTTGCCAATGTTTCTAGAGTATATCATATGTCGAGATGCATGAAATACTTGATGTCCTCCCAATCAATTTCAAGATATTGAAAAAAAATAGGTGCATTCAGCGTGAATTGTCCTACAAGGCGTAATGTCAATATTCAACGCTAAATATTACTTAGGGAGCTCCAATACATGCCAATGAACCCCCTCTTGATTCTTCAATAGGCTTTGACAACTCTAGATGAGAGAAACTTCAAGTACATTCCTTGCAGACTGGTGAGGATATGACTGCCAATGCTTTAGCATATTTCTTCACAGGCTAAAGGTTAGATCCAGTTCGCACCTCAACACTCTAGTTTCTACGAAACCCTACTCTAATACCATGTTCAAAGAAAGAGGAAGAGACAAACAAAGACTAGAACCATGAAAAAAAAGCAATGTACTCTCTTTTCCATTATCCGTTCATTGTGACACACAAAAGGTACTAAGTCTAAGTCACACATATAGTGTATGAAAGTAGGTCACTAATTGACCAAACATCTCTAAGTCTGACCAACTAATTATTATGCGACACATGAACAGTAATAGCTAGCTACATCTACACTAAAGTAGAGTTGGTGTCAATACCACTAATGAGCTTGATTCTCAATACCAACCTCCTTGTCTAATCAGTTGTACAGTGCGCTAGCATAGCTCCCTTTAGTAAGAAGTGAAGTAGTTGGTCATAGTATAAATCTAGATCTACAACCTAAACTTCAAAGAGTTCACCATTAGGTAGCTAATCAATAAATGCTTCAATATCATGATTTTTCAACCTATTGAGATAATCAATCCACTACATTTTCTTTACTTGGAGTATGAATGACTTTGTTGTGAAATTCTTGTTACAGCAACATCCATCTAGCCAATCTACTTTTTAACTTAGGTTTACAGATCGAGAACAATAAGGCTTGGTGATCTACATTAAATATCACTTGATTACTAGCAAAGTAATGCCTCCATTTCTACAAAGAATAAACCATCCCAAGTGCTTCTCTCTCTTTAACTAAATAATTCTTCTCTGTAATACTTAACCTTCTACTTGCATAGTATATGGGCCTTAACAAGCCAAGTACCTTATCCTACATAAGCACTACTCCCACAGCAATGTTCAAAGCATCAACAAATACAAGAAAGGATAAGTCCCGCATAGGAGGCTATAATATTGGAGCTACCACAAGCATTTTCTTGAGAATAGTAAAGGCTTTTTCCTCTTGCCTCCAAACATACTTCATATGTTTCTTGGTTAAAGTGGTAAGGGGAGAATAGATATGGGATAAATACCTCAAGAATATACTGTGCCACTTCCCTTGGCCAATGAATCTCATGACTTTCTACACATTTGTCAAAGCTTTGGCCTTTTGTACTACTACTATCTTTCTTAGATCTATAACCATACCATCTTCACACACGTTATTGCCCAAAAACACTATCCTTTTTGCTACAAAAACAAACTTAAAGGGATTAAGGGACATGCCAAACTTTTTGCACCTCTCAAAATAGATCTTAAGATGATTTGAGTGCTCTTTCCTCCTACCAAGGCACAAAAATCATCAATAAAAACTCTCATGAAGGTAGTCAAGTGGGTATGAATTGAATGTATTGTGTACATCTCCCTGAAACTGAAGAGGTCCATTCTTGAGTCCGAAATTCATTACAGTGCTAACATATGCTCCCCATTTTGTGATGAAAGGAGTCTTATCCATATTATCGAGATGCATCCTAATGGGATTATGTCCAAAAAATCCATCCAAGAAACTGTACATTTTATGCCCTACTACATCATTAAGTAAAGAGTCAGTAACAGAATCAAGAAGGGATCTATAATTGTGGTTGCATTGAGCTTCATGCAATCCACACACACCCTAATCTTCTCGTTCTTCTTAGGCACCACACTATGTGAGATAACCATGTCACTTCATTAACTAGCTTGATGGAACCAACCTTCAAAAACTTGTCAATCTCCTCCTTGACCACCTTAGAATAATTTGGGTTCATTCTGTACATCTTTTGGATGATTGGCTTAGCATCCTTCTTCAAGTTGATCCTATACTAACATACTATTGGATCAAAACCTTTCATATTTGTAAAGTCCCATGCAAAGATATCCTAAAACTCTTGGCATAGCTTGATAAGACCTTGCTTGAAGTTCTCTTCCACAAAGATACTGACCTTAATAGGTTTGGCATCTCCTTCCACATTTAGGTTAACTTCTTGTTGCACTTCACCTTCAACTACTCTTGTAGATTGTCTCATTGTATGCTCATATCTTTGCTCAGTCTAAATGATGGCCTTTTGTCCTTCCTCATCCAACACATCAAAATTGTCCATACCATGATCCTCCACAATTTGCTAATTTTTAGGTTTACCTTGTTGCTCAACTTCAAGATTATTGGTTCTAGGGTCCTAAACCGCTTTAAAACCCTTATTTCCTGATCTGTCCTAAAAGTCTAATTGTCCTTGCCCTACAAAAGAACCTTCAAGATGTTGTACTCTTGACCGGCTTTGGTCTGCAAGTTGAACATTTTGCTATTCAAAAAGTGCATTTCTAGTAATAATTCCTCCTCATCATCTTCAACTTCATCTAGGAGATTTATTGTCTGAGCTACCATAGTTCTGGAAGTATTCTTTAGGATCACCTTATTCAAGTAGATAATATGATTTCATTGGGTCCCCTGGAGATATAGACATAGTCATCCCCTTAGTCCTATAGCTTAGCAAGTTTAAACCACATTCTTCCAAGGAGTATGTTATACAAGTTCCTAATTTTTGACATTCTTAGCCACCTTGATTTGCTAAATTTTGAGGATACCTAATGGTTGTAACCTCCTTTGATCTACCATCTTGACTTGGAATGGGGCTAGAAGCAATTCTCCTTGCTTACTAGCTAAATATGTTTCTTCAAGAAGTATATTCACTCCAGAACCACCATCAAGAAGGGAGCAAGAAGGACATCATAATACATCTTCCTTGCATACTCAACTTGAATAGTGGGAACTTGATAATGTGCAACTTCCTTTTATGTGGCTATGCTTACCTGACATTTAGGAACTCCTTGATCTTGAAATGATTTGCCTTAAAAAACTTCATATTGCTTTTGTTGGATCTTCAAGAGTAACTTTCATTTGAATCGAGGTGACTGCTTATTTTGAGCTATTTTCACACTATTTCTCATGCAAACTAAAGGGCTCTGCCTCTATATTATGCAATATTTTTCATAAAAATTTAATAAAAATAAGATTGTAATTCCGTATTTGATCATGCTGAGATCGAGTTAGAAGTAGAGAGTTGGGATATTTTAGATGGAAAATTTTAGGCAGCAAAAAGGTAGTAAGTGGTAGAAGGTGAATACCGGGAGACATTCATAGTGGAAGTAGTGGATATTTTAGAGGTGGGAAGAAATGCGGGTATAATTTAGCATGCATGCATAGAATTTGGGTTGAGAAGCCATGGGTGGGGTCAAAAATACATCGAAGATGTGGAAGGATATCAAAAAGATCTGGTTTAAGTGGGAAAACCTTAAAATTTGAAAGGGGATAATCAAGAAGTTGGAGAAGGATGTCATGGGAAGAAGAAGTTTGAGAAAGAAAAGAGAAAATCATCAAAAATTAGGCATCATATTCTAGGAGTATGTTGATGGATTCTCTATAGCATTTTGGTATCATCTCAATATCATTTTGCTACAAACAATAACTTCTCTCATCTCCTTCCTCATCATTCTATTCTTGAAGACTATTGTTCAATGTAGGGAATGAGAATTACAATAGGATCAAGGGAGAATTAGAGGATATTAGTGAAAAATGTGGGAGATTAAAAGACTTAGAGATTTTTTAGTGTAAAGGGAGAGGAGAAGCAAGCAGCATCATTAAACTTGTGATCTCTGAGTTTTAAATGGATGGAAACAAATTGAATTCTTGTATTCTATGTATTGAAATGAAAAAAAAAAAAGATGAACAATAGGATTTTTTAAAAAAATTGTCTTATTTAAAAAATATTAATATTTATGAGTAATATTAATGAAAAGTAAGTAAAAACATAATAAAATGAATCTAGGAATGAAATTTTACCCTATGAAAATGAATACATTAAAAGATATAAGCATTTCAATGGTAAAAATGATAATTTTTAGGTAATTGGGGATAATTAAAATTATTAATAAAATATTGAATGTGAAACATAAAAATAAAATTGAATAATAGTAAAATGGATCTCCTTATCAATTTTTAGCTATAATGGATCTCTAGATTTAGACATGCCTAATTTTAAAGGTTGAAATTGATAATTTTATGCATTTTTATGAGGTAATTAGTGAATATTGGAAGTAAATAGGGGTATTTATTGATGCCAAATGGTGCGTGGACTACACTTATTATGGAAAATATCTTGTTAACATGGTTCAAGTTTTATATCCAAAGATAATTATTATGAATGTTTTTGTTTTTTTGAGTAAAAATGAAGAAAATTAATAAGTCTAGATAAGGAAGAAATTTGTGAAAATTATGAAAAGAGACTCTAGTTTATTTCTTGTTTAAAGTTTGTTGTTAAAATTTCATGGTTAATGGAATCCATTTACAAGTACTTTCTTTGTAAAATGGTGTTTAAGGTTAAAGTAATGATTAGTGTATATTAGTGGTTTTACTTGATTATTAACAAAGGTTACTGATGAATTAATAGTTTTCAGATAATTAATTTTTCTTATTTAAATTTTGAACAAATTGGGTTTGATATGTTTGGGGTTTTAGTTCAAAATGAGGGTTAAATAGTAACATTTGAAAGATTGCAAGTGACTTGAATGAGACTATCGGGATGATGATTGGACTACATAAGGGAAAGTTAGGATGTCTTTTAAATTGTTAATTTGAGGTTTAAAAGAGTGTATAAATCCACTTTCAATCATTAATTAACACAATGCCCTTACAAATAGTCATCTTGTTTGTTTATTTGGGGGTCTCTTTGGGGGCCATCATTTTTTGTGCGTTTGTCGGGAGGGACAAGCTTGTTAAATAAGGAGAAGTGATCTTGGATGTTTTACTCACTTAAGCATAAACTAAAAGTAACTAAATTTTAAGATGGAGATTATATACTAAATAGGAATAAAACATAGAGGGAAGATCTATAAGATCTTTCAATTTCCTAAAACTAGACTTCTTACAAAGTTCAATATTCTCGAAAGGGGCCAAATAATAAACTGCCACAAGCATAGCAAGAGCAACATATAAGGAGTCTTCGTCGTTGAGAGATGGGGAGAAGTTGTAGAGCTTAAGATTAGAACTTTACACCTATTTGACCTTCTCGTAGGACTTAATTAGTTATTTTGAGATTAAGCAAAATAATTATCGACCTAAGTAGACGAGACTTTGATGAGCTGTTCCAATGAAGCTTTCTTATGAGGCTTCTTCCCCAAATCGCCATTGGTTATTTAGCAACTAATTGTAGATAAGGCAAGGGATACATGATTAGTGGATGGGGACAAACACTTTGGACCCCAACTATGGGTTGATGTCGAGCAATTGTGAACTTGGAATTGGATGTTTCAAGATGAAGCATATGGGATTGTGCTATTAGCGTCACAATTTAAGTTAGTTGATGAAATCTAGCTTAGCACCATTAGTGTGAAACACCATTACGATCGATTTTCTAGAGAAGCGTATAAGTATTTTAGGAGAATAGATTGGGCTCAAGTGTCTCAATGGGTAGTAATAACTAAGGGAATCAAAGTAACATTTGATACAAAGGAAGCGAGGGAAGTGGCTAAGATTTTAGGTTTAGTAGAAAAGTTCAGTGATGATATATTTTATGGGTGCCTGAGGATAAGGAACTACTTGACATTCTTCGAAAGTTGAGTTTACATAAATAGGGGCTCTCAAAATAGACAATGACAAAAGGATGTGCACGGTAGAGAAAGCTGTTATGCACCAGAGTGAATGACTGAAAGCCAAAAGTTAAGAGAGCAAGAATAAGATTGGAAAAGAAAGCTAAGCGAATAGTGGATCAATTATTAGAAATGTTGAGCTATAAAATACTTTGCAAGTGGGCTGAATTTGTCATTAGAAACTAGAAAAATCATCTTTTGTTGGAACTGAGTTAGGTTGCAATTGGGAGAGACAAGCAGGAAGCTCCGAGGGAACAAGTGGTACCAATAAGGTTGGCTTGAAGAAGATACAAAATGAGACGACCCCCATAGGGTTTAGACAGCTTATGTGCACAATCTCCAAATTGAAACAACATGTTTTAAAGTGGCACCCAATAAGTTTCTATTATTGGGTAGTCAATTACTAGGTGTTGCTTTGGAGAAATTACATAATGTTCTTAAGAAATATTCTCATATATTTGCCTAGAGCTATGCGGATTTGAAAGGCATGAAACCTAAATTGTGCCAACATTATATTGATATTGAACCTAGTGTCAAACCTATATGCTAGTGTCAACGATGCACAAATCCTAATTATGCAGACAAAGTGCATGCTAAAACTACTAAGTTTTTAGTTGTGGTTTTATCTATCCTGTCATGTATAGTGACTGGGTTTCACCTATAGTCATTGTTCCTAAGAATAACCCTAACAAAATTTGCATATGTGTGGACTATCATGCACTAAATAAGCATACCCCGTAAAGATCATTTTCATTTGCCTTTTTCAGATTAATTCTTAGATCGAGTGGTAGGACACCATTTATACTCTTTTATGGATGGGTTTAGTGGCTATAATTAAATTCTAATTAACTTGAAGATCAACCCAAAACTACTTTTACTACAGACTGGGGTGCTTTTTCTTATAAGATAATGCCATTTGGTTTGTGTAACGCACCAATTACTTTTCAGAGAGCAATAATGGCGGTTTTTCAAGATTTTCTAATTAAATGGATGAAAGTATTCTTAAATGAATTATGTGTACATGGTGATGAAGAAAATATGGCTGATCATTTGGAAGAGAGGTTCCAACGTTGTGAGAGTACAGGAGTCTCTTTGAATCCAAAGAAGCGTGTTTTTGGAGTGCCGCAAGGCATATTATTAGGCCATGTAGTTTTGGGTGTGTCAGAGAGAGAACTAGGGAGAGAGAAAGAGGAGAGAGAAGACTGCAGGAAGAGAGAGAAGAAGAGTGATGAGGAGAGAGAAAGACTAGATTTAGAGAGAGAAATACATGAAAGAAGGGAAAGCCATAGAAGCTGTGAGCAAGAAGGGAGAGAAAGATTGTAATTGTATTAATGTGTCAAAAAGATGTGAAAATTTACATCTTCTCTCCTTTTATACCAATGTCAGTGTGACATGGCATAATATCAATATTATTAGCACTAATTTGTTATTCCCAGCTTCTTACAATCCATCCCTTCCCAAAAGTTTTTGTCCTCAAAAACAAACCTAGAAACAACTAGAAAGAAGATGGATAGAATAGAGTACTACTCTGTTTTACAGCTTTACAAATGGGAAATGAATGAAAAATGACCACTACATGAGCTGAATTTGATGAACGGAAGTAAGCCCCAGCTATATACATGATTTGAAATACTTCATAAGAAAATGGAGCCATAAAGTCTTCAACAAATAATCCCAGAACAAAGTAGACAGCTTGCTGAGTAAACAATCCCTGCTGGACCAAATCTGCCATAACTTTTGATAGAAGTGTCCAAATGAGATGTACCATATATCAAAACGAAGCTCTTGAAGAGTACTTTAAGCCCATATAGATAGCTTAATTCTGAAAATTAGGTACGATAAAAACTATTCTAAAACAGCGTGCTATCCTGAACCAGTCTGCATCATTACTAGCTCCATAAGCAATAGGCTTCAGCCACCACCAATGTCTCCCTCAAGTATGGATACTCATCCAATATAGAATCAGGTCTCCAAGAAGCCTCTTCAGATGGTAAACCTCTCCATTTGATCAAATATTCCACAATAGAACGTGATCGAAGCTTCTTTTCACGCTGACCCATAACAGCCTCTGGGATGTACTGAACAAGACCATATTCATCAATGGGTGGCAGCTCATCAACTATATCCACTAGATCACCATAATAGGGCTTGAGCTGACTAACATGGAAGACGTTGTGAATCTTTGTAGAAGAGGGAAGCTCTAGTTTGTATGCCAAATCTCCAATTCGCTTAAGGATCCTGTAAGGGCCATAAAGCCTGTGGGCAAGCTTATTACTGGATCCATCTTTTAACGTAGAGTACTTGGATTTGGGCACCTTCAACAAAACCAGCTCTCCTTCTTGGAACTCTAAAGGCCTCCTCTTCTCATCAGCATACATCTTCATTTGATCTTGAGCCTTCCTTAGATTCACCTTACATTGCTGAAGAAGGGTCTGCATTCTTTCCAACTCCTCCTTCCCATGAGGATTGATCTTTTCATTAAAGATGACTGTGGGTAAGGGCACCTTGTAACCATACAAAGCCTCAAAGGGTGAAACTCCTATGCTCGCATGAGTGGAATTGTTGTAAGCAAACTCAGCCAGGCGTAACCAAGAATCCCATGAAGTTTGGACATCATAGCAAAAATGGCGAAGATAAGTCTCCAACCATTTATTAAGTCTCTCTGTCTGTCCATCAGTTTGAGGATGATAAACCGTAGATGGAGCCAATTTAGTGCCCATAGATGTAAATACCGCCCCGAATCACCGAGAGGTGGGCAAAGTTCCCCCTGGGTTGGTTGGTTGCACCCCTTCGGGATCTTCGATAGTGAGGGAGGGTCACCTCTCTTTTGTCCCACTATCTCCCCCGGCATCCACCTTTTTTCTCGGTGGGAATATCAACATGGCAGAGGCTAGTGTTCTAAGCAATCAGCATGATATGCATTTTTGAAATATTCATTCAGCCTTTCATGAGATGCAATTGAATGAGATTTTGAAAAATTGGGATAGGAGAAGGGTCTTACCGATGCAATTCAGTGACTCACTGATTGCTAGTACTTACCCTTTTACAATATTTCAACTTGGGAAAAAGAAATTCAGCCAATCAATCGGATTAGAGTAAACAAATTCATCAATCAATGGATTCAGTCAATAGGATTCAAGTATTATGCTAAGATTTCAGATTAAAGCCTCTAATTCACTGATTAGAACTAATATGCATAAAGCAAGCATTACATTCATGAATAGATGGATTCAAGCAAAGGTTGGCTGAGTATTTTGATGAATAGTGTTCAATTCTTTAATCTCTCAATCAAATGGATTAAGCTCAGCAATTGGATTAATGAGGTACCTTTGACATGGCTAAAGATGACTTGATCAATCTCATATGCTTGATAGAGCCCCCGGTTGTCCAATGTTGGTAAAATAATCCATAAGGCTTGTTTATCCGGTGCTTAAGAACAATCTTGGAGCCTCAAATGCTTGAAATTGAAGCATTAAACCCATTTTCCCCAAATTTTTTCTCCAAAGAAGCTCTTGATCTTCAATCTTTAGCCATTTCGTGCTTAATCCTTGCAATTTGTTGAAGAATCCTTGCTGAGATGATCCCATGGGCTAAAAGGATGAAGAATCTTCAAGAAATTGTTGAAAATTGAAAGGTCGGGCTGAAGCTTTCATGGCTGCCATGGTCTGTTCACCTAGGGTTTATGAAGAGGCTGAGGAACCTTGAATGGAGCTGAGAACCTTCATCTTGCTGAGGATTTATGCTTGCAAGGGACCAGGAAGAGTGCCAGAGCTGAGGGGAAGAGCAGGCTGAGCAAGGAGCAGGCTGGAATCAGCCCGAAAATTACGCTGCAATTTTCGGGGCTGCCTGGCTGAGCAACCTTGTGCTCATTCTGAAGCTCTTGATCAGGGGAAGTTACTCCAAGTGATTGTTGGCCAAGAAGTTCAGGGGTTTGAGAGAAATGAACAGATCTTAGGGCTGAACTTCCATGAAACCTGCAGGAAACTCCAGGAAAGGGGAAAGAGAACCCCCTCTTTTCAAAGTAACCACAGTTTGTTCCCAAACTAAGCCCGGTTAACCATCCTTTACCCTAATTACCTTTAATTTTGCATAAAATTTGATGATGTCCTGCCATTAGCCATTACCCGCCATATCTGACCTTGGATATCTCTAGATGTAGTCTCTTACTAACTGTAGATGTCTTGCAGCACTCCACTAGTCACTGTCTTGTACCATTTTTGTCTGAAATTGATTTTGAAATAGGAAAATGGGACTGAAAATGAAAGAAAAGAATGGATCAAAGACTCAAGCTCTGATACCACTTGTCAGAGAGAGAACTAGGGAGAGAGAAGATTGCAGGAAGAGAGAGAAGAAGAGTGATGAGGAGAGAGAAATACTAGATTTAGAGAGAGAAAGACATGAAAGAAGGGAAAGCCATAGAAGCTGTGAGCAAGAAGGGAGAGAAAGATTGTAATTGTATTAATGTGTCAAAAAGATGTGAAAAATTACATCTTCTCTCCTTTTATACCAATGTCAGTGTGACATGGCATAATATCAATATTATTAACACTAATTTGTTATTCCCAGCTTCTTACAGGGTGATGACATTGCAATGGATATGGTGAAAGTACATAAAATTGTTGATTTACTTTTACCCCAAAATTTGAAGCAGTTATGAGGGTTTCTTGGCCATCTAAAATTTTATCAACATTTTATCGAGTCATTTGCAGTAGTAGCTTCACCTTTGACCACCTTACTAAAAAAGAATTAACCTTATGATTGTTCAATGTATCAAGCTACATTTGAGAAGTGCTATAAGTTTATGATAAGGAAGTTTGACTAGATGGCCGCTTTTATAAGAGAGTTTTCCTCTTTATTGATCTAACATGTTAATGGTTTAGTGGTTAGTGGTTGAGTTCTGTGTAGATTTGATGATTGCTACGATTTGAAAACCACTACGTGCTTATCTCAGTAATACTTTGGAGTTGTAATGACCCCTTTTATGTATAGGTTGTTTCGTTACTTAACCTAAACGCATCTATGCTCTTTTGAAATGAAGAAAAAATAAGGACATATCAATTGGTTGGAATAATTTAGCATTTAGAAATAGATCATTATTGGAAAAAAAAAACTAAAACTACCTAAACGCATACAAGGATTTAGTATACAAGTGAGTTACACCAGTATGGGATGGGATATCAACACTAAGAAGTGATCGAAGGGGGTGGTGTGTGTGCATGGACCTAGTGAATTTCATTGTATGTAGTGCCTGATTAGAAATCTAATAGAGTTTATTCCCTTCTCTTTATATCGCTCCTTTTAGTGATGTAGGGTAGCTAGGCAACAAGATTCTCTCCTTTTAGAGATAGTGAGCTGGTGGGTAGCTTTGTCTTTTATTTGCCTAAGCAGAGTGACTATAATATTATATGCTAGATTAGATTCCTCAAATGAACTATTGAGCTGAAATGATTAAATGTTCAATTTATTGATGAAGTCTTAGCCTTCTAGTTATTTCCTTTAAGAAAAGAGACTTAATCCAAATTAACATAAATTAAGTTTGGGAGAGTCTTCCAAAGAAAGAAAGAAAGAAAAATGCCTTAAAGACTAAAGGTTTTTTAAAAAACCAAAAGAATATAACCATTACCTCTGAGGTCCTGCTAGGCACTGTAAGGATTTTCTTAACAAGTAACTTGCGTTTGATGCCTTGCATCTCTTTGGGGTGGGACCTTTTGGAATGGAAAATAAGTATATATACTCTTTTGACCCCATGAAACAAAATAAAAGAAAGATAGAAAAAAAAAAAGGAAAGTTGGGAGTCAGAGACCATAGACTAGTTGTTCTAGTAGAACATAAAGGGTTAGCAGTTAAACCCTTGGAGTCTTATTTGGTATTGTAATATTAGCTTGCCTTGTATGGGTTTTTTGTTAGGCATGGTCCTTATCAGTGATGCTATTTTAGAAGCAATATTTCTAGTAGAAAAGTAGTGTGGCATTTTCTTACCTAGAGAGATTATTGTTGTTTTAGCAACTCTAGAATGCTTCCCAGTTAGTATACTACATGTTGGGATGAAAGTAAGTTATGCACTTTAATGGGGATAGTGAGTCAGGGGATGGTTAGATTGCATATGTTTCAATCCTTTTAACATTGCAAGGGAATGGGCAAATAGGGATGGCCGTTTGCGATGGAAAATAGCGGCGTTGCTATTAGTGTTACTATTTGCGTCGCTAACAGTAGAAGGAAGGACAAAAGAGAGAGAGAGAGAGAGAGAGAGAGAGAGAGAGAGAGAGAGAGAGAGAGAGAGAGAGAGAGAAGAGGAAAGATAACAAAGAGAGAGAGAAAGGGGGAGAGAGAGAGAGAGAGAGAGAGAGAGAGAGAGAGAGGAGAATGAGTGAGAGAAACAATGAGGGGGCAGAGAGAAACAAAGAGAGAGGCAACAAAGAAAGAGAAAGAAAGAAAGAAAGAAAGAAAGAGAGGGGGAAGAGAAAAAGAAACAAAGAGTGAAGGGAGAGGTGGATAAAAGGGTGAGGTAAAGAGAGGAAGGAGAGTAGAAAAAAAAGAGAGAGCTAGAAAGAGAAGGGGAGAAAAAAAGAGATAAAGAAAACAACAAATAGAGAGTGAGAGAGGAGAGAGAAAAATGGAAACAATGAGAGAATTAGAGAGAATATAATGATAGAAAAATAAAGGCAAAGGAGAAAGAGAGGCACGAAGAGGGGTGGGGAGAGAGGGTCTTTCAATGTCTTATTTTACGAGTTTTTTATTTTCTATCTTTGATTTTGATTGTGACGAGATGCGTCGAGTGCGAGTGGAGAGAAAAAGAGAGAAATACATAGAGAAAAGAAGGGAGGGAAAGGAAAAGAGAGAAGAAGTAAGAGTGGAGAGGGAAGATGGGGGAGAGAAAGAAACATTCAGAGAGAGAGGGGGAGAGAAGGACGAAGGGAAGCAAATAAAAAAAGAGAATGTGAAAGATGGGAAGAGAAATAAATAAGGAGGAAGGGAGGCAAATAAAAAAAGAGAAAAGATAGAGAGAGAGAGGGACGGGGAGAGAAATAAAAAGGGGTATAGATAAAGACAGAGGGACATGGAGAGAAAAGGAATGGATAAAGTGGAGTAGAGTAGAGCAGTTTATTATCGTCCACAGAAGGCCAAATTATGACCCATGGGACCTTTCCAAATATACAATGATTATCCTTCCCCATAGTAGGAAAGGGTAGCTACGGTGAAAGAACGATCTATGCAGCATGGTTCTCCCGAAAGCATAACATGCGGGTGATGAGAACCCCTAACTTCAATATAGGAGTAATGGTCAGAAACGTGTGAAGTGGCCCGTGTAAAGGGATATCAAAGTCAGTTCGTATGTGTGCATATGCTAGGCATGTCATAATCATGTGCTCCTCTTATTCTACACTCTGTAGTCCACACAACTTGCATAACCTCGTCTCTCTTGCCTATCCACTCCATGCACGTGTCTCGATCAATAAAGTGTGTGATCGAGTTTGAAGTCATGCAAGTCTAAATACCATTGAGAGCGGGTTGGCTATGTATGGCTACGTGTGTGCCTCTGCCTACATGTAGGATTCCCAACATGAAGGATAGATATGCATACTGTAATAAGCAAGTTTTCCATTTGCTCCCTTGCTTTGATGTTTGCTTATATGCTCGTAAAAGGTCTGATTGAAATGTGTCCATGCATATACCTTCAGATGCCATATCTAGATATCTATCCACTCCCCACCCTTTAAACCATTTTCGCATATCCAACTCCCATCCTGTTGAAAGCACTTTACTTTTCCACATTTTCTATAGGCATGTATTAGCATCCCATGCCCATTTGGGGAGCCTACTATCATCCATTTGACGTACTCAGGTGGCATATCTCAATACTCGGATTATAGCATGCACCTCAATTGGCCACCGACTGGCCAGTTTCCAAAAGCATAAGTACATATGGTGTACTACTTTTGATGCCCAAATGTATATGAATAAAAGCTTTTTGTAGCTTCTCAATTTCATTCCATGCAGATGAGGACATGCTCCCCCCTCCCCCCCCCCCCCCCCCTCGGTTGTGTGCTTATGCAACAAAGACATCCAATGGCATATGCTTCAAGAAAATTAAAGATCCACAAAAGAAACTATGCCACACATGATCTAGAATTACTTGCTATAATTCATGCCTTTAAATTATGGAGACATTACCTGCTTGGTAATAGATTTTCTCTAGTCATCACTAATCATAAAAGCCTAAAGTGGAGACAACGCCGATGGATTGAGACCTTGCAATAATTTGACTTTAAAATCAAGTATAAACAAGGCAAGGAGAATGCGATTGTAGATGCCCTAAGCTATAAATGATCTAATCCTAGAGAAACCCTCTAAGGCTGGAACTCTTGCTACAATGATTTCAATGCCTAGTAACCCTCTCATAGAAATGGCTAAATAAGAGGCAGTAAAGGATCCAAGCTATCAGAACTCGTTAAGAGAAATTTCCATTAAAGATTCAAATCCAAAACTCAAGACTAAGTATCACAATTTTTCCATAAATGAGGAGCTTGCCTAGTACAGGACAACACTAATGATTTCCCATTTTCAAGCCATCCTAATTATGCTAAGACTCTTAATGCAGTCAGAAGAAGCTTCTACTAGGAAAGACTCAAGGGTGATGTACTCAAGTATGTCACTGAATGCCTAAACTGCCAACGAATTAAGGTCGAGCATGTCAAGTTGCCAGAAAAGCTCCAACCACTTGACATCCCTCAAATGAAATGGGAGTATATCAGCATGGATTTCATAGTCGGATTACCCCTGGTACAAGGAGGATATAACTCCATAATGGTAGTCATTAATATGCTAACAGAAGTTACACACCTTATTCATGTAAAAACCAATTACAAGGCTTTCGATATCACCAGGCTTTTCATTAAGGAAATTTTCAAGTTGCATAGATTACCCCAAAGAATCAATGTAATATTCCCGCTCGAAAATATTACCAAACTTGACTCCCCGCACGCTGCGTAAAACTTGTGCAAGGTTATCTCCCGCACTGTATTTACTGGCAGTTAATCCGTACCCCACACGCGCAAAAACAAGGCCTCCGCATTGTGAATTCGAGCCCAGGGTTTCAAAACTACCTAATCGCAGGGAAACACCCTCTTGGGAGGGGGATAAATGGATAATGATCAAATTAATGCAAATTTTTTTGCTAATTCCCCCAGCCGATGCGTGGATGGAGGGAAGGGAATGGGAGAAGGAGATGATGTGTTGAAGATTGGTGTATGGGGGGAGAGCCATGCACCGGCTATGTGGTGGCTCCCCTCTCCCCCCCCTTGGGCTATAAACCCCCCCCCCCCCCCCCCCCTTAGCCTTGGAAAAAGAAAGAAAGAGAGAAGGCTACGTGGAGGAAAGGAGGATAGGTTGCCATAGCTGCCGCCGTGCTATGTGAAGGCCACCGCCTATCCTGGAAGAGCGCCAAGGTCGCCACCAGCTGCCGATGCAGCCGCGCTGCCGCCATCACAAATCCTCCTCTCCATCATTATAATCACCCTGTCGTCGTTAATATCCCCCCCCCTTCAAGCATTACCTTAATCCCAAGTGGATCCTAGAAGGTCAGAAGCTTCTCTAAGAAGCTTCTAAAGGAATAAGTCTTGGGCCTTGTTCCTACGCACCCTCCTCGGGTTTTAAACCAGGCTCATAGAAGCCCCAAATCCCACAAGCCTGCTCGTAAAAACCAATTCCTGCAAGCCCTCGTAAAGCCCCATTCCCACAAGCCCTCCCATAAGCCCAAATCGCAAAAGCCCTGGTATTTTCAAAGATCTGCATTTCGGTGAAGGTATCTCCTGTGTACGAGGGAGAAGGGCAAGATCTTGAGGCTGATTACCAAGGCTGGAGGAAATTCACTGATCGCGTAAGGGTAAAGGCAAACCGAAAGTCCGTAATCACGCCTATGATGGCCCCTAAGAAGTCGCAAGGCATGCCTGCGGGAAGCTCTTCTCCTAACATTCACATGGACATCTCCGCGAGCCCACAAACTCAGGTTTTTCGATTTTGATTCCACACAAAAAGTAATGCATTAATCACAATAACTTTCATGGAATAAGAAGCACCTATGCATGTTCAAATTCACATAGCATAGCTAAAAGTAATTGGGGAAAAATTGTCTATTTGAACGATTACTAGAATTAATTCATGACATGAAATTATTGGTATTTTCAATGTAATGAATGCAAATTGTCTATCCATCTTACGACCTTAGTAGCATATTTCCTTGTCGTGCAATTCAAAGTGACGAGCCTAAAACACCTATTGCCTATCATTATAAGGCTGAAATTATTAAGTGCACTTTTGACTAGACATGGAAAGGATAAGCATATGTCGCATTTTAGGCAATATCTTCACGGTAATTATTCATTAGGAAAACTCATTAACACCCGTAGGAAATAGCAGAGCACGGAAATGATTCTATGAACTTGCATGTGGCATGTGCTTGTAAAATGGAATAGGTTAACTCTAGCTTTAATTGGCATGAACTTCATTTAACTACATTGTAGTTAGGAAAGGGTTGCATGTTGCACATTCATCGTGTGTAAAATTCATTCATCAAGAGCTGCATTTAGGAAATTCTGCATGGTTTATTAAAGCATGAAATTCTAAAGCTTAGAAAAAGGGTTGTAGACATGATTCCTTGATGTAAATCCTAGTAGGTCCTAGGAAAGCTATTCTTCAGATTATCATGCATTTTTACTTTACCACGGAAAGATAGGGTTATTGCGAACCTTGCAATACGTAGAAGCAATGAATCGCATGTTTACATGTGTTGTGACATTTTGCAACTATTTTTCTCTTTTAGATCAAGTTTATCATCTCTAGGAAAGGTTCGTCCTTGTCGCAAGACAAGTAGATCGAATTATCTAAATCACCTAACAACCCGCAAGGGATTCATATAGGCATGATTCAGTCGATATGATAAATATCCCAAGTGCTAACTAGGGTTTAGCACGTTAAGGATTCGGCCTAGTTTTGCACTTGTTGCCAAATCGAAACCCTCAAACCCGAAGGTCCTACCCACATTCACGCAATGTTGGGTCAATTGGATGCTCATGCAAATAACGATCTAGGGGTTCTACCCTAAGAATCATTCGACCTAATTGTAAAACTCGGGTTGATTTTGGAATCCCTAGGACCGAACGTTGTTGGCCTAGTGCAATTAGGATTGGGTTGGATAGGAAGACACTCTAAACCTTCCTTCTTGTCTAAACATAATTCCTTGACCAGGAAATGCCGTTCAATGGGTGAAATGATCCCATGGAATAGATGTGACACTTGTGCAACAAGTTGCAACGTTGCATGCTCTTGTGGTCTGATCACAAGAGAGTTTTGCCATTCCTTGGAATGAGGTTGACAGGTTCTTGCACAAGTTTAACTTGCAAAAGGATGAGTAGTCATCTTGTTACATCACCTTTCTTGGGAAAATTTGCCAAGTTAAGGGAAGTTAGGTAAGCAAAGGATCAATCAAGTTAGAGCGACATGGTCGCCACGATTTACTATTAATTTATGAAACCTAAGGTATTGATTAAGTTGGGTTAACAGGGTATGGCCCTAACCCAAGGACAAAAGGGTGAACAAACAAACCCTTGGGGGATCTTGCCAAGTCGCAATTGATCCCGGATCGAATGTTGGATGCATCCGGAGAGAAGGATTCACTCCTTAGCAGTTGGCCAAATAAACGACCACTGGTTTGATTGTGCTTGTAACAGTTTAGGAGTACTGTTTGCTCAAGGAACTAATTGATGGAAAGTTAATTAATGCTTCAGGTTGAAGGCCTGAAGGGAGAGGCAGCATCAGTTACCCCCGACTGTCTGACTGACCCTAACCAAGGGGGTTGTTAGCCACGCCGAAAATGTGGACCGGACCCGCCGCGTGAGGTCTCTCCATTGGGCGCTACTTGGAGCAGGAGAACACTTGGGTGCCAGGGGGCTCTGGTCGTAAATCCCTTGCTTTCCGGACCCTGCACAAGAGGCCAACGTGATTCGGGATTGGATCTCGAGGCCCGCATACTAGTCTACGGGCAGAATCTTGGATTAGTAATCCCTGTGGATTGCTGGATAGCCTTCAGGCAGATTATGGATAGGATTATGGATTAGCCTGCGGGCTGGACTTTATGGATGTATTCCAAAGATAAATAAGATAACTTGTTGAAAAGAAACTTGTTTGACATTGTTTTTCTATGTCAAGTGCTAAGATTACGTGAAGGAACCAGTGTCTAACTGGCTAATTAAGGAAGCTGCTTGATGCATGTCCAACTAAATGTGGTAGGTAATTAGACAACTAAAGCAACCCTGAGGAAAGTGCGGTGGATGTGGCCATGGGTGCGTCCTACGGATGGGTGGTCCCGATTGGCCGAGAACTTTTCTCAATCCAAATGGATAACAAGGAGCTCTTCTCAAAGGAAGTGAATAGCAAGGGCGCTGACCTAGTGTTTAGGTTACTAGAATCCCGATTTATGCTATTTTAGGGGTACGGAATGGGACTATGCCTTATGGCCAGAGAGATTGAGCCTTGCATCCCTCTCGTTTCCCATTCTCCTTGAACCAAGTGCAGCATGAATCCGCTTCATCCCTGGCATTTCTGCGTAAAGTAGTTCGCTTGGGGTTCGACGCTAGCTGTCGTTTAGGAAAGTGACCATTAGGGGAAACCATGATTCAAGTCGGTTCTAAGTGGGGGCCCTAAGTGGGAACGGCCGGAATACTTCTGCTATGTGGCAGACGTGGGAAGTCCTAGATCGCAAACCCCGTAAAATTCCATGGGAGTGCCGGACGGAGCCTTCTAGAGTCTCTTCTCGATGGACTGCTAAGACATGTCCTAAAAGGGAACGGGTGGACACGTTACAAATCATTAGCAATCGCGATTCTCTCTTCACCTAAAACTTTTGGAGGAGTTTGTTCGAAGCTCTAGGAACCCATCTCTACTTTAGTAATACTTACCATCCCCAAACTGATGGTCAAACAGAGCAGGTCAACCAAGTTATTGAACACATATTGAGAGCTTATTGTAATAGGGAACCCAAATGGTGGATCCAATACCTACCCTTAGTTAAATTTGCCTACAATGCATCATACCATCAAAGTATTCAAATGACTCATTTTTATGCACTATATGGGCAAGATTGTCTTACACCATTAAATTTTTTCGATCCTACCCTATAGGTAGAAGCATCTAGGCAAATGCTAGAAGAAATGGATCAACACAAGTAAAGACTATAAGGCAATATATTCAAGCCACCAAGGATTGGCAGAAGGTATATGCTAATCAACAAAGGCAAGAATGCATCTTCAAAGAAGGTGACATGGTTTTCTTACGAGTTCACCCAAAGAAAGATTCCTTATCTTTAAGGGAATTTAAGAAGCTAAGTCCTAGGTGTCATGGGCCATATATGGTGCTAAAGTGTCTAGAACCAAATGCCTACAAGTTGCAACTCCCCAATAACGTGAAAGTACATAATGTATTTCATGCTAGTCTATTGAAAGCATATATTTCTAACCCAAACCATGTACTTAATGACCAACAAATTGTAATGCCCAGTCGAGGAGTCCTTGAACTTCTACCAGAAAAGATACTTGGCATGCAGGAGAAGACTCTAAGAAGCAAAACCCTTAGAGAGTATCTCGTCCAATGGAAAGACTACCTTGATGAGGATGCCACTTGGATTGACCATGAATCATTATGTAACCAATATCCCCAGTTTCATTCGAGATGAGGACATCTTGATTCCTCTAAGGGGGAGAGGATGTGATATCCCCACTTTAATCTTCCCAATTTCTCACAAAAATGGACTTGAAGAACTCTAAATCATTAAATAGAGAAGATCTTGAGCAAAATGACATGAGGATCGTAACTCGACATTTTTCTGGATTAATAAGTATTGTAGCCATCCGTCATGGAAGTTACTGCATGAACGAGAGTTAAGAGCCATAGGTCGAAGTTGACCAAACACGTTCAAAACTTGGCAAGTAAGGTAAGCCACAAAAGCTTTAAGCTTTAAAAATTAATGCTTTATAAAAAAGAAGAAGATTGAGAGGGAGATGACTATGAACAAGCTACTGCCCCCCCTTTTTTTAATGGAAAAAAACAGCGCACCATCTTCCCCAATTTTGGCATCCTTGAATCTGAATCGAAAAGCCTGAATTCACCTTCAGTAATTTAGCAGTTAACTCCAGCAATCTCCCCCTCTTCTCAATTCGACGAGAGGCTTGGATTGAAGCAAGATCATCCGAGAGCCAAGTGAATCAGTCATGGCATCTCTAGTAGCCTCTCTAGACCTCAAAGATCAAATCGTCAATATCAGATTACATCTTGGAAGCTTCATATTGCTGATTTTTCCAAGATCCCTTCCATAAAGAGCTCTTCTTCTTCAATTTAGCTATAAATATGAGACATTGGGAGCCATTGAGGGCAGTCCGAGCAAGAGGGGAGAGGCCCTTCTCAGGAGTATAGAGCAAGAGGGAGTGGGGCAAGAGAAGCACAAGCACGGGAATTTCTCGTCCACGAAGACAAGAAGGATACTCCACAAGCTCTTGAATTCAAATCCTCCATCCCTTCTATCCTATTTCTCTCTGGAATGTCTTCTTGATTTTTCTAAATTATTGGTGATCGCCTTCCCCCCATCAATCAAAATCCTGTCAATCTAATTACCCCCAAGCTTCTTTGCCAAAATCCCTTTTTGCAATCTCGCGATTAAAGACCATGGCCTTGAAAAATAAAATTACGAAGGCCACGGAGGCAAGAGCTGCCAATAATGCTGTGGACACAATTACTACAAACGCAATGGCGAGTACAGGGATTACAAACGAAGCTGCGAATACCATCAACGAAGCACCCATCATAGATCCTCAAGTACTATTTTTTTTAAAAACCATCTCAGCAAGCCTTCATCCCCTGAAGAAGCAACAAAAGCTGCATTCGTAAAATAAGATTTTATTTGATTCCTACATATAATCTCTTTAAAGAATTCTTAACTACAAATTCAAAGGGTTAACTTAGGTTTGTACAAGATAGCAGCAGAGCTTGCATCAATTATGACTTCAAAATCTTTGCTTAGGTTGGGTAGCCTTAAGATAGGGACAGCTATCAAACTCTACTTAAGCTTCTCAAAGCTAGATTGTTCGAAAAATGTCCATGTAATGGAGACTTGCTTTTTGAGAAGGTCGGTGAGAGGTGTGGCAATTGAGGCATACTCTTTAATGAAGCCTCTATACTAGCCCGTTAGCCCTAGAAAGCTTCACACTTCCTTGACCGTTGTCAGGGGTGGCCAGACTTGTACATCTTAGAACTTGGCAAGATTCATTGAAATGTTATCTGCCAATACTATGAATCCTAAATATTCAATCTGCTTTTTGAAGAAGAAGGCATATTTCTTCTTTTTAGCATAGAGTTTGTGGGCCCTCATTGTTTCAAGAACTATCAGTAGCTGTAGTCCATGGTCTTCTTCATTCTTAGAATATGTTAAGATATCATCAAAGTAGACAAGGAGGAAGTCGTCAAGGTAGGGTCAGAAAATGCCTTGCATCAACCTATTGAAGGTGGCATGAGTATTTGTTAACCCAAATGATATCACAATAAACTCATAATGGCTGTACCTTGTGTTAAAAGAAGCTTTAGGAATATCTTCCTTCCTAATTCTTATTTGATAATATCATGATATGAGATCGATCTTTGAAAAGACCTTTGCTCCCTAGAGTCGACCAAGTAACTCATCTATCCTAGGATCTGGATATTCGTTTTTTACTATCACCTGGTTTAATCCACGGTAATTGATAAGTGTTTTGTCTTTCTTTTTCTGAATAAAATTGGGGCTTCCCATGGTGAATTACTTGGCCAAATGTATCCCTGGTCTAATAGATGCTTGAGTTGTTCTTTTAGCTCAATGTCTTCAAGAATTGACATTCGATAGGGTTGTTTAGCGATGGGGGCAACACCTAGAATGAGTTAAATTTCGTGATCTACTTCCCTTGCAGGTGGGAGCTCTATCAAGTGTTTTGGAGAAACATTTGCATATTCTTTTAGCCAAGATGGTTGATCCTTGGCTTCACTATCCTAATCAGCCTTGTTGATTTTAATTAGATAGACAGGTAATCCTTTCTTCAGTCCCTTTACTATTCTTGAGGCTTTAGCCAGCTGAACCTTAGGGTTTCTTGCTTCTCCCTGAGTGGTTATTTATTCTCCCTTTGAGTTTTGGAATGCGATTTGGCCCTTTCTGCAATGGATATGGGCATTATTTGGAATTAGCCTATCTATTCCTAGCAAACACTCATAAGCCTCAAGGTTCATAATTCAGAAGTTCATTTTGGAAGAATTGCCACCTAAGCTAAACTCTACCTTGCTAGTTTGTTGTGTTGATAAAACTTCTTTGCCATTTGCTAACTCCACAAGTATTCTAGGTGTAAGAATAGTGTTTATGCCTAAGCTTTTTGCACATTTTGGTGATATGAAAGAGTGGGTACTTCCACAATAGATTAAAATTCGAAAGGGTTTACCTAGATAATCTACTGGTGTTTGAATTACTAAGAATTGGCGATTTGGACCCTTCTTATTGAGAGTGGTGTGTACTCTAGCTCTTTCCATATCAAATTCCATTGTGGGATCTTTATCATTACTGATCTCCTTTAGGTTTATGTGTGGGTATAAAGCTTCCCACTGCATTTGATTTGGCCTTCTTCGTCTTGTTTGGTTGGTATTGTCCTTGGACTCTTTTTGCATAACCTTGGAAGTTTCCCTTATTCTGATTGTTTTTGTTCCAAATTTTTACATTCCTTGGCCTTTTTTCGATCTATTGAACTATGGGAGGTGCTCAAATCAATGCACCATCAAACTTTGGTGGCTTGTGTTGCTTGAGAAGAAATTCCTTCTCTTGAGCTTCCATAATAGTGAGATTCGGGGTGACATTCTGAGGAATTATGAAATTTTATGATCAAATTTTTTTCCAAACATATTTTTTAAAAAAATATTTACTTTCTTGCTCTACCTTATTAATTTAGGAAGGAAATTATGTACTACTTGTCCTTTTGATAATGATCAGGGTTTATACTTCAAAAGAGTATTATTTTTTATCAAAAAAATATATCAAATTGATAATATCTTTCCACTATTTTTATTATCAAGGAGATAAACGGATGGGCAAAAATAATTCTTTAGCAGGGGAATACATTATTCAAGTAGTTTGGAAGCTCATATTATTATTGGAAAAGGTTCTTCTACCACAATCTAGGCATGGCACTGTGATACATCCATCGCATAGTAATTAGGATTCTGAGAATAGATATTCAAAAATCTATATTTCAGGGGAAGATCAGGTAATTCATCTTTCTTGTAGTTGCAACAACTGGAGCATCCTACAACCATGACTCAATTAGTCGATATAATCCTTGTAACCTCCTCATAGATATACCAGTTGAATTTGACATGTCGCCCTCTAGTGAACATGTTTGAGTTTACTTTGGCCTCATAGAATAGATAAATCTTGGCAACCTGAAGGGGTTCTATCCACCTTAACCTCTTTAAATTATTCTAGAGATAAGCATGCATCATCTGGTTTCTCCAACTCTGAAGCTAGAGGAGTGCATTGCAAACATGAACATAACTTGGAAAATCAAGAATTGTTTCCAAGGTTTGTCTTTTTGCCATAAATCAAGGACATATATTAATAAGAGAAGTTTTTTACAACTTAAGGAAAATATATTTTATGTTGTAATTATAACTAGTTTTTATTTACTTGCATCGTATCTTATATCAATGTGCTCTCTGATACCAACTGTAACGTACTTGCCCAAGCTTTCATTGGCGATACGTTCTTAGTAGCCCATCAAGAGATGTCCTAAGAAGCGCCATCCTGAATTTTGTGAAAACCATCGAAGCTTGCTAACTAGGCTCACTCGAGTCTACTGGACAACAATGAAAGTTTCGACCATTCCCACGAGGATCGACCTAAGTCTTTTCAATCAAATCTATTACTAATAGCTGATTAGTATTAGCGGTTCGAGATTCCATTCCCTATAGGAATTTGCTGACTGAAACGGACTTACACTGTGCCAGATTCAAAGTGAATGGGATAAGTATAACACGTTAATCCCTTTTGCTTGAGGTTCTAAAGTGATGCGAGTCAGGCTTTTTGGTTTCTAATGGCCCATCAAGTGTGATTTTTATTCCTTCTTAGGAAAGCTCTCGACTTACCAAGACCACCTAGCCATAGGTCTGGATTCCATCCTCCCGCTTCCCTTCAGAGAGTAGTTTTAGTTTCCTAATTACCTACCACTTTAGGTTCAACATATAAAAACAACTTTTTTAAATCATCTCTTAATTCATGACAAAAAACATAGTAAAGCAATTCCTTCTTAATAGTTTCTTTCAAAAAAATGACACTTTACAAATATTCTCTTGTTCGTAGTATTATTTGCTCCAAGTTCTATTCCCCAACCAGTATTAACTCTTCTAGGACAAAGTCTGGAAATCGAAGGATAGCTGGCAGTTCATAAGAGCCTAAGGAGTTTTATGACCAAAGCCCCTTGGTATCCTTACCCCCTCATGCCGACTAGAGTTCCCTACTACGACAAGACCTTTTGCATCATGATTGGTCTATACTTACTAACGGGGAACAAAAAGTAAAACCCCTTGGAGTAGATTTTATTCATGATGGCCTTGGGGAGGTCTAGTGCCATTAAGAACATTGCCTCAGTCAACAATCTGTGCTCACCAGAATACTGCCTCAGTTGAGGATCTGTACTCAATCATCCATCTTTTAGCTTCATGATTTTAGAAAAGATAAGTATTTAGCTTGCAATCACAAATATCTTATTTTGAATGCATTATACATAAAATTTTAACAAGTTTATTTCCAAGACAAATCTTTTCTTTCAAAAAATTAGTAACATTGAGACAAATTAATCCAAACAAGAATTTCATACTTGAGAATAATTGCCTTGGACTTTTGTGGGTCCTTGCCCGTGATAAAAAAAATCTTGGTTAGTTTATTATGAAAAGTATTTTCTTGACAATTTCATCACAAGGTCCTTTATGTATATCGAAAATTTGTGTTTGTGATTATCCATCAAAGGTTTTGTTCGATCAATACAAATCAAATAATTTTTTCCTTTTAGGGACACAATACCTTCCTTGTACTCACTTAGGTTCATCTTGTACATACCCAAGTTACCCCTTGGAATTTGCAGTTAAGAATTCTTTAAAGAGATTATATGTAGGAATCGAATAAAATCTTATTCTACAAATGTAGATTTTGTTGCCTATTCAGGGGATGAACACCTGCTAGCTGTTTTTATTTTATTTTTAAATAGTACATGAGGATCCATGATAGGTGCTTGGTTGATGGTATTTGCAGCTTTGTTTGTAATCCCTGTACTTTCCATTGTGTTTGTAGTAATTGTGTCCGCAGCATTATTGGCAGCTCTTGCCTCTAGGACCTTCGTAATTTTCTTCTTCGAGGTCATGATCTTAAATCATGAGATCACAAAAAGGGATTTTGGCAAAGGAGCTTGGGGGTAATTAGATTGACAAGATTTTGATTGACCGGGGGAAGGCGATCACTAATAATGTAGAAAAATCAAGAAGAGTCTTGATTCCAAAGAGAAATAGAATAGAAGGGATGGAGAATTTGAATTCAAGAGCTTGTAGAGTATCCTTCTTGTCTTCGTTGCAAGAAATTCCCGTGCTTGCGCTTCTCTTCCCCCACTCCCGCTTGCTCTATACTCCTGAGAAGGGCCTCTCCCCTCTTGGTCGGACTGCCCTCAACAGCTTCCCATGTCTCATATTTAAAGCTAAATTGAAGAAGAAGGGTTGTGGCTGAGAAGAAGAGCTCTATATGGAAGGGATCTTGGCAAAATCAGCAATATAAAGCTTTCAAGATGCAATTTGATATTGACGATTTGATCTTTGAGGTCTAGAGAGGCTACTAGAGATGCCATGACTAATTCACTTGGCTCTCGGATGATCTTGCTTCAATCCAAGCCTCTCGTAGAATTGAGAAGAGGGGGAGATTGCTGCAGTTAACTGCTTAATTATTGAAGGTAAATTCAGGCTTTTCGATTTAGATCCAAGGATGCCAAAATTGGGGAAGATAGTGCGCTGTTCATTTCCATAAAAAAAGGGGGTTTTGGGGGGGAGGGGAAGCCTGTTCATCATCATCTCCCTCTCAATCTTCTTCTTTTTTATAAAGCATGAAGCTTTAAAGCTTAAAGATTTTGTGGCGTACCTTAATTGCCAAGTTTTAAACATGTTTGGTCAACTTCGACGTATGGCTCACAACTCTCGTTCATGTGGTAACTTCCGTGACGGATGGTTATAGTCCTATTAATCCGAGAAAATGTCGAGTTATGATCTTCGGGTCATTTTGCTCGAGATCTTCTCTATTTAATGATTTAGAGTTCTTCAAGTTCATTTTTACGAGAAGTCAAGAAGATTAAAGTTAGGATATCACACTTGCACCCACAAGTTCACTTTCACTAAGTGTAACATGCCTGGCCAAGCTTTCCTTGGTGGTATGTTCTTAGTAGCCCATCAAGAGATGTCCTAGAAAGTGCCATCTAGGACTTTGACGAAAATCGTCCTCGAAGTTTGCTAACTAGGCTCATTTGAGTATTGTTGAGATCTACAATCACATCCATGCTACCTCTTCGTATGAAGCAGATGGGCTGAGGATATGCAGGCTACTTGAATCCCATAGGCATAGAGGGGAAGATTGCCACCTACCATGTTCTATATAACATTGTATTTGGATGTCACTTTCATATATGATGAATGCAATGTCATTGTCCTTTTGTTCTTCAGCTTAGTGTACTTGATTTGCTTGTGTTTGTACTTCCAGTCAAGTTTTGATTCCTGTCATGTCCAAGTACTCATGAGTCTAGTGTTGCTCTATGAGCCACCATAGCTGCCATGCTCTACATTTGTGTTTTTCACATGGTATCAGAGTGCAGCTGAGCATGGCTTAGCATGTTTTAGTTCACCTCTCTGCTCCTACAGGTCTCCTCTCACTTCTCTTAGCTCAAGTCCAACTTGGCTTGAGTACATGAACTCACTTTACACCTCCATCTTTACTTTGCCCTCTTGTCTGCCATAGCCAAACAATACCCACCTCACTTGGAACTTCTTGATCTACTTGCCCATATTTCTTCATGCTTCCTTCTAGGGTAATATTTTTGAATTCGGGGCACAACTTTCTATCATGAAAATGTCTAACATTGATCACTTTGTAGTCAGACATTATGGAAGTTTGTGTTCGCAGTCCCTGAATAGACACAGCTTGTTTGTATTGTCTCTGTTCTTCCTACGCGATGCAATTTGTGGCCGCCATCATGGGGCTTTGAAAGTCCATGAGATAGACTTTCTATTGATGTAAAAATTTTGGGAAATAATCAAGTCTACAATGCACACAGAGCAGAAAACCAGGCCGGCACAGAAACCCTAATGAAGACTCCATAGCCAATCTTTCAAAAGCTTTATGTCTTCTTCATTTTCTCTCTCCTACCACTCAAGTCACAATGTTACCACTCAAATATCATTGGATTTGGCATACGTTCTCACAACAAATCATTGAGGAGGGGAGATCTTGGTGACTTCTTTTTTTTTGGCAAGATTGAAGCATAGTCAAGCATAGTGTCTCTTGACACAGACTCAGTGACTATTATATCACATGCTTTTGTTAAGCTATTATGCACTTGCATTAAGTTGTTTTGTTCTTACCCAATATTGTCTTTGCTTTGTTTTAACACACACATTACACTATCCATGTACCGCTCACACACTACCACTTCACCTCCATACTAGGACCTTGGCACTTCACTTCCACACTAACACTATGCTTCCACACGAGGACCTTAGCACCTCACTTCCACACTAAGACCACTTCTAAGACTTCATTTTCACACTAAGGCTTCCTTCCACACTAGGAATTTTGCATTTCTCCTCTACAATCGACTTCACTTCCACAACAATATTTCACTTTCACACTAAGACCACTTTCACACTAGAACTTTAGCATTTCTTTTCTCCATGAGGGCTTCACTTCCACACTACTTTTGTGCTAGCACTTCACTTCAATATTGTAACTTCCATACTACTCTACCTCCACATTTCCCATTGCCACACACAGAAAATTTCATGCACATACATGTCCATCCTTGCACAATAGTAATTGCATCCAATTGAATCTAGGAGTCTAGTCCTTGCATTGCATAAGTATTTTCTTCACACATTGCCATCTTGATGACTATGATACATCTAACATTGCTTGCACAAGTGCACCTTAATTTTGGAAAAGATGATTGACTAATTTTGCACAACTCACTCTACTATTTTGGAATAATCATATCTGAAAGTACCTTGAGAACTTGTAAATTTTGAAATCAAGCATTGGCAGAAACAATGTAATACCTTAAGAACTCAACAAGAAACTTGTAAAGTTGAGGTTAATTAAACCAAGAAATGCCTTATCATATCATAAGGACCAACCATAGAAAATCATAGCTCTCCAATGCCTATGCTAAAAGCTCGGATTGATTTTGTTACATGCACTTGCAAATTGGAAAGATGATCCCCACTTCTTCTAGGGAGTGGATCCCTAGGCATGACCCAACTCCTATGCATCAACTATCTACCCTAGCCACCAACTTAATCCTTGAGAACACACCACTCAAGGTTCTCATTGATCAAATGCTTGACCTAATCAATCCATAAACATTAGATCCCAAACCTTGGATAAAAGCTACAAGAGCAAAGAGGAGGATAATAAGTCATGAATTTGAGGAATCAAAGCTGAACACCAAAAACTTAAAAATATAAGATTGAGAGACTAAGAAAGATACGACAAGCCTTTAGGTTTGAAAGCAATGAAGCAGATATAAGATAAAACTCACACAAGAACCTAATGTAGCAATAAGATTTTAGACGCATTCATTATGGCATCACTCAAATGTATCACAATTTTCCATTATATGCAAAGCATCTTATAATACCCTAACTAGGTCTACACAATGCCTACCATTCAAAAGGTAAAGGCCAAAACATTGAATCTAAAAATGGAGAGTTGATGTTTAACATATCTTAGGGTCAAACTAACTACCAAGCGAGAGGTCATCATTGATGCTCTCACTAACAAAGGTTCAGATTACAACATCCTAAATTATGAAGTATGGGTTGAGATTGGACAACTTGAACTCATCCTTACAAATGTCGTTGTCAAATCTTATGGAGGATTAGGTTCCTCCTAGGTAGATACAATCTTCTTCTAACTATAAAGACTAAAAGTATGCCCATCATTTTCTATGGGCATCCAAATTGAGAGGATATGGGAAAGGAACTCTTGCTTGGAAGACCTTTCAAGCAGACAACCCAATGTGAAGTAGACTATCAACACATCGAATACACTTGAGCTTGTTAAACATCAAGTTAATCACTAATTTTGTTAAAGGAAACCTTATCTCTTCTCAAGGCAAGGCACCACCTGTCTTTGAGTGGGGGAAAAAAATCCTAATGAGGATGAGTAAGGTCCTAAAAGCACTATTCAAGACACACAAGGATAAAGGAAACCACATAGTTTGAATCCTCCTAGATCAAGAGATAATAAACATACCTATTGTCAAGAAAAATCCTACATCTAGAAGGAAGAGGATACCTAAGGCATATAGTTGAAAGTGGCAATAGAGAGTTAGCACAAAGCCATGATGTGTTTCCAATGCGGGTATTATGTGGGAAATCATCAGATCTATCTGCGTCTCATTAAAGACAGCATGAAGGCTGCGTAGAACCTGCTAGGCATCTAAATCCCAAAACCTATAAGCCGTAAAGTCACCATCTCCATAACCAAGGAGTATGCATCTGCGTGACATAGGCTCATGTGGCATACTGACAAATGCCTCGCAGCCAAACATCCTCAAGTGATCATAGGAGGGTCTCACGCCACTCCATGCCTCATGCGGAGTAATAACATCCAAAGAGAAACACGACGTTCGATTAACCAAGTAGATTGCCGTCATAAGGGCCTCAGCCCAAAAGCCATAAGACAACCTAGCTATGGTAAGCATAGAAACAACCTTTGCCTGAAAAGTCAGGCACATGCCATGAGCAATCCCATAATACCATAGGCATAAGAAATCAATGCCATATTGTTGACAAGAGATCCATAAGCTGGGAGAGATAGCATGACTCTCATAATCCATCTGAAAGCATCTAGGCCTGCTACCAACAAAATCCATAAACCTGTCAAGCGTAGTAACAGCATCCTCAATCCGTACCAAAGGGTATGCACAAACATGGTGGGTAGCATGATCCATGAAGGTCACAAAATACGACGCTCCACCAAGTGACTGGGAAGGCATAGGTCCATATATTGCAACATGGATTAGATCTAGAGGAGCATGCCTCACACAATCGCCATAAGCCAAAGAGGCTTTGCACGGGCTATGAGTACAATGAGGGCAAGTAGCACGGGGAAGAGTAGGCAATAAGCCCATATCACATAAAGCATCCATCTCAGTGTGTCATATATGGCCTAGGCGACAATGCCATAACAATGCATGTGGTATCTGCGTAACTGCAACCATAGAATCTCCCACACGAGAGACATGCACTACATAATCACTGCCATATCTAGCACCTTTGGCCAATACCAAGCAACCACAATGGATTTTCCATGAAGTATCCCCAAGAAAGACATAGTATCTTGCACTATGCAACTGACTGATAGAGATCAGGCTCTTACTAAGCATAGGTACATGCAAGACATCACAAAGCATAAGAGAAGACCCATTTGGCAAAGCCAATAATATATCCCCTGTACCAATAGCATGACAATCCTGCTCAAGGCCCAAAGAAATACATCCGTCAACCTCCCTGTAAGAAGAGAACCAAGCTCTATGTGGAGTAACATGATAAGATGCCATACTGTCTAAAATCCAATCAAAGGTATAGGCCGTATCACTGAGCAAGTAATCTGCAGGGTAACACGATGCCAGGAGTCTAGGCTCAGGGCTGCTGAAATCAAACAGAACCTGTAAACCTATAGAAGAGGACAACTGCTCTGTAATAGCATGAGTAGGACTGTCCAATACATCCAAGGAGATCAAAGAATCAGGGGAACTCTCATAGAGAACATGCTCATCAAGAGGATTGTCTGCATGGCTAGAAGAGCTGGAAGTTGTCATAGCATATTGCAAAGGGGACTCGTCCAAACCAGAAGGGGAGAACACAAAAGGCATCAACCACGAATGCAAAAGCTCCCACACGGACAAGCCTAGTAGACAAAAGCATGACATATCCAACCACTGTAGCTCGTAGCCATAAAAGCATAAGCATGCCTCGGAGCCATAAATGCCTAAGCATCCCCAAAACATAGGAGTATTCATAACTTTGCAGTGTCTCATACCATGTACTGACATACATGTCCAGCCAAGAACGGCAGGTGGCAAATAAACCTGCAAGAATCAAGCTCCAATAAAAGCCCAAATATCTGTGTAAAAGCATCCAAGTAAGAGGCTCTGTAAAATACATAGCAGCAAACCATGTGCATACACAGGTGGCCATAAAGATCAACTGCTCCCTGACATACACATGCAAAAAAACACCCAAATAGCATAGATGCCATACAACACAGAGAAGCAGGACGGCCATAACTGTAAATCCCAAGTACTATCCAAGTCCACTGATCAATAAGTATATTGCATATCAAATGCAAATGAGCAATCACATCTCAATAGGCAACTGCCAAAACAAGGGAGCAGTTCACTGCTCAATACCTGTAAGTGTATCCAAGTAATAGCCAAGATCCATAATCAGAGCATCAAATCCCATATAGCATCCAAGGTCGTAATGGAAAAAGCCAAGTCGTAACAGAAAAAGCCAAGTCAATGTCCAATTTCTCAAGGGAATACTCAAATGAATGTCGAGATGAGTTCAAACAACTGCCATCCACAGCCAAAGCATAAAGCATTCACCAAGACATCATAACCTGTACTAGGTAGCCTAGGCATAAACCATGTCATAAATGAAATGCCAGCTACAAAGAAGTGACAGTCAAACCCAAATCGAGCTCTAATCTCAGCTCAAAAGCATTTCGGATCATAAACAAGACATGTGGCATAGTCCAAATACATCATGACATCATATTGAGTAGTTGGAAGCATCCCCCATGACCAATAGGCATAACCCAACTGCTTCAGCCGTGAAGTTTCCAACAACAAATAACAGTCCAAAACTGAGTAAAATAATGCTCAAACCAAGCTCAAATCAAATGCCAACTCATAGGCATACATTCCCAGACATGTAGGCACCAATCGAGCATAATTTGGCATCAAATGCCAAGATATGTAAGCATAAAATTGAAGTAACAGGTGGCTGCCATATTTTGGACAGATCTGGGACTATTCAAAACAATCAATGACTAAGCTAAATCAGCTCCAAATTTGTCTCACATAAGAGGCATAACATCCACAAGTGATCAAGTATCAATAGACATCAGTATAGAAGCATCACGTAAGCCATAGGCATACAAATACATGTTGTCTCAGACCTGAAATCTGTTGCAAAATATTTTGTCATCAAAATTTGGCAAATCTGACATCACCATCGCGTTCGGAGCATGCCAAAACCCAATTTAGACTCTTACCTTGCCTAAATCGGGTTCCAAATGCCCGAGATATGACAAAAATAGTGATTTTTGAGCCGTTTTTGTAAACAAGCACAAATAAAACATGAGCATGCTGTTGTACTTGAGGGGCCAAATCAGGGTGGGTAGGGGATAAGCAAGAGCCCAATGAAGGCCTACACAAGCCTAGGACAACTCCAAGCAAGAGGTGAAGAGAACAAGCTTCAATGATGGAAGCTATGGCTGCCTCTTCATGAAACCCTACTGTTCATGTCAAAGAATGGCTAAGAACTGAGTGAGAAGCAAGCTCTCACACCTCGTGTAGATGCCAGGAAGAGCTCGCGAAGGAGTGGCTCTACTAGGGACAGTAAGGTCAAGACATTCAAAGGTCTTAACTCAAATAGCTAAGGGTGTAGCTAATTTTGCAAGATGCTAGTCCCAAAGTAGCACAAGGGTAGGGGAAAGTAAGGTTCTTGCTGATAAAAGATGGTACGAGTATCTAAGGAATGTTCTCAAGAGGACATAAGAAGTCTAGTGAAAAAGAACTCTCAATGGAAGTTCTATCCATCAAGCTGAATTAAGGAAATTACAATAGTTATCACGAGTAAACGTATATTTGTTGTAAACATGACATCGAGAAGATATGTTCCGTACATGGATAGGTGACATGCCTCTATTTTGGACACTCGAAAATGTCATTTGTATTTGTATAAAACACCTACAGCCTACCAGTTTTGTAAAGTAAAAAGTCTTTTGATATTTGACATTCCATGGTGCTTTACAAAGAACAAATAGACTAGCAAACTAACTCAAGGAAGAGTCTAACCTTAAATGATTAGGGGGGGAAGAATAAAATGGAGGGGATTTTGAAAGGAAAAATAAAAAATAAAAAATTTGGAAAACATTGGTTAGAACTATGATTTTAGAGGGCATCTTCTTGGCCTAAAGGAAAGAAGGAGAGAGAGAATTGAACGAAAGGGGGGGAGTAGAAAAGAAGCCCTATCTTGCCACTTCAAGAAAATGGTGATCCTCAAGGATGGGACGCAATCCATCAAATAAGATAGCAAGCGAGAGAGAGGTTTTTTTAAAACACTGTGATGATGACAGAGATTTGAAAGAGAAAAAAAAACAACACTGAGATCCAAATGTCCAGACGTCTTGTAGACTTGCTTAGAGGTTCTCTTCATGGCAACGGCTTAGATTCGTCCATCCACGATTGTAGGCCATTGTTCATCATCCAACACGGATTGTAATCTCTAAGATTTCTACAAGCAATGTGCCCTTTAGAAACATAAGCATGAAAAGAGAGAGAGAGAGAGAGAGAGAGAGAGAGAGAGAGAGAGAGAGAGAGAGAGAGAGAGAGAGAGAGAGAGAGGGCACCTTCAGGAAATTGATGTTTGCTCCAAGGAAGGCAAAATCAAATCTCATAAAGCCTAGGCAATACCTACATACAATGCCGGACATGTATTTGATCTCAATTTCTCTTATTCTCTTCCATTGCCATGTCTTTCCTCTAATGGCCAATATGGAGCCTCAATATACTTGGGTAAATTGAAGCTACAAGCTTCAAGAAGCTTGGCTTCCAAACACCTGGCTTCGTGTGCTATTTGGTGGACAGATTGTCAAGATATCAAAGTAGTCTCCTCCCCCTTCATTTTTCACCATATTTGATATGAAGAAGCCATAGCCATTAAGTTTTTAATTAAACGTGCTTTTAAAGACATGATTATGACCTGAGTATTTCCACGTAGGTGCCCCATTTTCATTTAACAAAAATAGGTAGTGTGATGTTATAAATTTCTTAGTTTAGAATTTTTATCTAATATCTTAAAGCCTCTTTTTCTACTTTCAATGGTCGTTAGTATTTATTTACAACTAATTTTAATTTTAAAAACTCAAAAATACTAAAAATTGCTCTAAGATTGTATATATAATTTTTTATAAAGTTTAAAGGGTGATTATTTATCTAATATAATATTTTTCTTATAAGTTTTATACTATTAAACTTTGTTGAAATTTTTAGAGGAGATTTAACATGCTTTAAAATTAAAAAATGATTATTTTGGTGAAAATTATAGTCTAATTTATTAATAGAAAAATATGTTTTATATCAACAAAAATTAGTTAGACTACTACGACAAAATAGTATCATAAATACTTGGGAAGTCAGACAGAGCAATTAAAATTAGTGACACTTATCATCTATCTAGTACAACAACTCTTAGGAGTTTGCTTGATAACCCGATTAAAAGTGGTTGTCTTTGGCCAGTCATTTTTTTGTGTGTTTGTTGGGAGCCAAGTGCACTTGAACGGGTGGTGAGTCTCTCTAAGATATTTGAATCCTAGGACACATTTGTGGGAAGTTAATGAGTGATTACAAAGTCTATTTCTTAAGAGACTATTTTTCGATTTTGCACTGCTAGGATTACCAAAGGCAAGTGTTAGATTTGACAAGAGACATAGAATTAGTAAAGGGTGGCAAATATTTTGGTTCACATCTAACGATAGATGTTGAACGATTATCCTCCTGGAGTTGGGGGTATAACGAATGTGCGCAAACCATTGTTTTCTTAGGGGCACATTTTGGGCTGCGCAAACCATTGTTTTCTTAGGGGCACATTTTGGGCTGATAGACAAAATCGAAATAAATACGATTAGTATGTCATATCACATTGATTGGTATTATTGCACAGCTTATTAGACGTTTAGAAGGACTGAATGGAATGATGTATTGCCTTGGATTAGTATATCTAGAGGCTTGAAATTTTCTTTTGACATAAAGGACGTGAGAGAGGTAGCTAAAATTTTAGGTCTAATTCTTGAGCAAAAGGAGAAACTATCGTATGGAGAAGAAGATCTAGAATTGTCGACTATTCTCAAATTATTGAGCGCATACGCAACCACAAAAACCGTAACTTTGTAGCTTTAGGGGAAAACATATGAGTCGTAAGAAATTTGTGGAGAATGACATTAGTGGGTACTAATTTAGTGGTGGATGAGTTTTGAGGAGAGACTGAGACAACAAATTAAAGCTTGAGACCACTGTGCAAGGGAACGAGTAGCTCGATAGGAGGCTTGGTTGCTAGAGAGGCTGGAAAAGGTGAATGCTTTGCTGAATTCGGGAATAGACATTGCGTCAAGCTCAAACATGGCCTTGCTTGGTCCTAACATACCATTTGATAGGACCCCATCACAAGCAAATGAAAAAGATTCCTATCAATGGAACTGAGGAGTTTCAAGTACTAATAGTCCCGTTAGAGAAGGGAGTAGACAAAGTAGCGAAAGTATAAAAAGTGAAGTTAATGCTACAATAGGAAGTAATGAACCATCCATTGATTGGGACTTAGAGTCGGATTTTGGATTTCACCAATTATTTAGAGAGCCAGTGGAGGCTTTGTGGATAGAGCGAGTAGCGGATTTTGGATTAGCTTCTTATTTAGGATTCCTCGTCAAGGAGATTCATTTCAAAACACACACACAATGTAGGTAGTGTCCAAAGTGTAATTGACAGCCTTATTGCACTTTCATATTATGTACGAATAAAGAATGGGTGGTCTATGTACATGGGTAGGCCCAGTGGCCTTTTACCCCAACAACCTCCCACTAAAAGGCCAATGTATTGGGGAGTGAAAAGCAAAGGAAAAAGAAAAAAGAGAATAGGTGAGGGATCATGACATTTCACCCAATGCCCAATCAGAAAGTGAGCTGTGCAATAAGCATCGGGAACCTCTATAGAAGAGTGAAGCATCCTTAATTCCATGACATCCAGGAGACAAGCGATCCCACATCTCCATATAGCGGAGCAGTCCAAGAATGCTTCTCATGAAACAAGCACAACTCATGAGTGCAAGGTTGTAATGCATAAGCATCAGAGTAGCGCATAAGAGATAACTGAGAGCACATAGACTCTCCAAAGTCAATCATAGAAGAAGGGCTAGCATCTCGGACGGGGTCTCAAGATAGTATGCAACCTCAAAGAAGTGGAAGATTGACATATAGTATGCAACCTCAGGGAAGCGGAAGATTGATATACGGCTGTAGCATCAACCATAAAGCGCACTGAACGTGCATCAAGAGGCTTAAGAGATGCCTGCGTCTCATAAAAGACAGCATGATGGCTGCGTATAACTTGCTGGGCATCCAAATCCCATAACCTGTAAGCCTGAAAGTCATTGTCTCCATAACCAAGGAGGATGCATTTGCGTGACATAGACATATCTGGCATACATATAAATGCCTGGTAGCCAAACATCCTCAAGTAATCATAAGAGGGTCTCATGCCACTCCATGCATCGTGTGGTGTAATACCATCCAAAGTCAGCAGACAAGGCATCTTATTAAGCAAGTAGACTACCGTCATAAGGGCCTCAGCCCAAAAGCCATAAGATAACTTAGTTGTGGTAAGTATAGAAGCAACCTTTGCCTGTAGAGTTAGGCACATGCCATGAATAATCCCATAATACCATGGGTATAGGAAATCAATGCCAAACTACTGATAATAGAACTAAAAGCTAGAAGAGATTGCATGATTGTCATAATCCATATGCAAGCACCTAGGCCTCAAGAGTAGGGTAGTGTAGTTGCTATTCCTAGAAGTTACAATTTTTTTAATCTTACAAGATGCCTCAAGAGTGTCACCTTCTCTGGGTACCCATTACTCAATATATATAGGAACACATTGTGTGTATACATATCCTTAGTGCTATGATCCTCTTTGGACTTTCATTTCTCCCGGATAAGGTTTGTTCTTTCTTCTATTTTCCATTGCAGTGACTTCCCTTCTCAATCCTCACCTTCTTTCCCCCCATTGAACAAAGTCCCCATTGGAATCTAGTCTCAAAGTTGGTAAGCCTCTTGAGAAAACGAGTAACTAAATCTAAGGGGACCTTGAAGTGTCACCTCCACTGGGTGCCCATTAATCATATATATGCATGTTGCCCCTCTTTCTATATATGACACACCCAAGCCTTGCTACACTCTTCCATCTTCCATCATTGAAGGTTTTCCAGATGAAGTTTGCCCATCTTGTTATCTACTGTGCTAATCCCCCTCCCTTCCCAAGCCCTTAGTCTCTTGCCTTCTTTGTATCCATGACAAGCACAATATGTTTTAGACAAAGTCCCAACATTATTCCCACATTGTGAATCATGACAACATCATGAGCTCCTGTAAGGGAGGGACTACATTACCTAGCTAGGTGGAGTTGGGTATAGGGGTTGCTAGCATGGGGTGCACCTAGCTTGTGATAAGAAGAAACCTGGAAGAAGCTCATGACATTGAACATTGAAGTGCAAAAACAAGGGAAAAGAGTTACTTTTCTCATATAGGAAAAAGTTGAAAAGGACAAGGTGGGCCCGTCGTCCTGCCATTTGCCTTGCCTGTACCGCCCTCCCCTCCCCTCCCCTCGAGGGCTCCAAGGGTGCCCGAGGGACCCGAGAGACACATTTTGGATTTTAGGACTATTGCTCATGTGACTAGGATAAAGGCGTCGCGTCACCACTACTGAGGTTGGTTACACACCAAATGACGGACACCCACTTTGTAAGCTTTAACCAATCAAAACCCTTATTTAAAGGTTGGGCGTCTGCAGTCCTTTACACATTGGAGAGGGCATGACTTGTTGTTAACTTGCTAAACAGGTGAATTCTCTGCCCACTTTTGAACGGGGAGTCTTCCCTGCTCACTTTTGGACGGGGAGTCTCCCTTGCTCACTTTGTAAAGTGACGGACGAAGGTGCACTTTTTGCATTTGCAACCAACCAAAGAATTTATAAATTTATTATTATTATTATTTTTACAAACTATGTCTATTTGATATGTCCAAATATGACACCCATATCCACATCTAGTTTCAAAAAGTGCATGCCCACACTCTCTAAAGGGGTTGTCGGTCTATCACTTGGTGTGTAACGAGCCTGAGTCTATGTGGCGGAGACGGTCTGGTCTGGCGTGAGAGGGCGGGAAAAAAAGGACCTCCCAGTCAGGGTGGTCGTAGGCGTCTCCGTATGGCTATTATCGTCGGAGGACGGAGAGAGAGAGAGCCAGAGCGCAGCTTCTGCCAGAGAGACGACTACAGCCGAATGACAGCCCGCCGGAGGCTGCCTTCTTCCTGACATCCACGCTTCTGCGCAATCTTCATCCCCTCCTTCATGGAGACGAACTGTGTCCTGGAGCGTCGCCCCAGTGATTGCCAGAGCAGCGCAGAAAGCCATGCCGCTTTCCTGCTCAACCACGTCGATGGCGAATTTGAGGATGAAGACGGAGATTGGGCCACTGGTTTCATCAACGCAGACCCTGTGCCTGATGGCTTTCATTGGCTAGGAGCATACCACGACAGCTCGTCGCTCTCCTCCAGCCGCAAACGGCATCATGACTGCAGCGAATTGGAGCCGTCCTTTACGTGCGGTGTATGTGAATCGGACCTCCCTTTGCAGATGCTTGGGCCTGATCTGGCATGCAGCTGTCTGTGCTGTGCTCCATGTCTACAGAACTATGTAGAACTTCAGCTCTTACAAGATATCACAGCTCAGCAGGACAGTAGTGAGGGAGGCTTTACAGCGTTTTCCTCCTTAAAGGGGACCATGAACTCGTTTTGTTGCCCCTCATGTGCACAGGCATCAGCTTTATCCATGCGCAATATACAATTGCTCGCACCTGAGGCTTGGAGAAATTGGGAGGAAGAAGCCAGCGAAGTTTTATTCAAATCTTCTGACTATGTGCACTGTCCAGGGTGCAATGTGAGAATAGAGAAGGTAGTGGGAAACATGCCCGATGGTATAGCACCATCAGGAGTTCCAGAATTTGATCGCACTGTTCCTTTCACAGAGCTGGATGATGTTGGCAAACCCTTGTCACGAGCAGCTCTTTTCCACAGGTACAAGAATTCTTTCCGCTGTGCCCTGTGCAAAGCAGGGTTCTGCGGCCTTTGCCTCAAGGTTCCGTATCACCTTGGTTATACCTGTGAAGAGTATGACAATTTTAAAAATGCAACACATTGTTTATATTGTGAAGCACCAATTCCTGGGAATGAGTGGCTCAGTATACAAGCCAGCTCTCTGAGTGTGAAGGATTTGTGGAAGGCTTTAGACAGAGAATGTGTGGATGCATCATGGTGCGTTGAAAAGCGGGAGCTTGTTAGTGTTCAGAGATTAGCTTTGAGTGTCTGCGAGTCAAAGGATTGCAAAAGGCGGCTCACCACAGCATGCACCCGCAAGTTGGAATGTGGACATTGGTGTGGTGGACTGAGAGGGGAACGTAAATGCTTACCATGTTTAGAGGTAAAAACTGGTGGCACCTCAGTACATTGTGCATTTGTTTTATATTACAAATCTGATCCTGCTTCATCTGAATGCAAGATCATGGCATAGTCTGGTATGTGCAAGTGCATATGCATACATACACACGCATGTGCATAGGTGCACATATCCACAAAATAGTTTTCGAATAATTTGCGTTAGAAAGGCAATGTTAGGCTCTATATAAGCACGAACACACATTAGCGTGTGTAAAAGTGCATGTCTAGGTGTGAACACCTTTTACACCACTTAGCGCCAAATAACGGTCAAAGGTGCAGGTGGACACTTTCAATTGTACTTTCATGAAGCATCTTATTATGATTCATCTATCTTATTACTTGAATCCTAGTGTACATGCAACCTCCCTCTCTTACCCCCCTTTTCCCACCATGGAGTTCCATTTGCCATAGTTTGTTGGACTTCATGTGCGTATCACACCTAATTATGGCATCATAGGATGTTTAATTGGTCAACGTTGCCATTGCTACCTCCACCAATGCACTACCTTTGTCTTATTTAATGTTGTGTTAGTTGTCCATCATTGGCAATACCTTTGCAAATCTAGAGGACTAGGAGGATCATTGGCAAGTTTCTGGATGACTTGCAGAAAATGCCACACACTTGGCTTGCCTGACACTTTTTGCACTATCCAACTATACCCCTACAGCATGCCTGTGATGATGTGTTTGCCGACTACCATATTACTAGTTCGTGCTGCTCAGATTGCTTGCTTGCATTGCCCAAGTATTGCCACATCAACTATTGGCAAGTAGCCTATTGACTTGCAGAAAATGCCACGTACCCAGCTTGCCTGACACCTATTGCACTTGTTGTGCTCTCCAACTCTACCTCCTACAACATGCTTGTGACGATTTGTTTGCCAACTACTATATCGTTGGTTTGTGTTGCCTAGATTGCTTGCCTATGGTTGCTCAAATATCGTCACCTTCAACACACAACATATCATCTCTAGCTCATTTGCCTATCAAATTCTTGTGATTAAGGCTTTAGTTTCTTAATTAAAGTTAATTTTGAAGTTGCAACTCATTATAGGCTTGAAAAGTTTCGAAGGTTTTCGCATTTGAGCACGGATTTTTGCAAAATTTCACACGTCATTGGGGCTCTTTATCTTTCTTCAAAATTTGTCCAAATTTCTTTACTAAAATTTTGGGCTTTTCATGTTAGCATCTATCTTCATCAAATTGAAGCCTTCAACAATTGAAGATCGGTCGGATACATTGCCTTCGACATTGGTTGTATAACGACCTGCCAAGCATTCTGTGCTCGATGATGCCATTGCAAGCAATCAACATTGATCATGATGTCCTCAACATTGACATCGAGGGGGGATTTTAATCCCATTAAACTCATCTACCTTCTTGTGTGAATTCATATTAGTGTATGCTAAAGAACATGTCTAGGTGTGAATACCTTTTACACCTTTTACTCTTAAAAAAGAGGCAAAGGTGTAGGTGGATACTTTAGCCTATATATTTAGGCTTTATTAGTTGTACTTTCTACTAAGCTAAAAAGGTACATTATAAACTTAAAACCTTAAAGCCCAATACTCAAAATTACCAAGCTTTATTGACAATTACCAAAGTGTCTATGTGCCATAAGCCAACACCTAAACTTTTGGAGGATCCACATTTATAAACAAGATACTGCCCAGCCATGTTCCATCCTTGTTTTGCAGATTCTCCATTAGTTGGCGCTAGTCTTCCATTGCTATCTACAACCCTCCATTGATGGATACCTTAGTTCATGGTGCTGCTAGCTCTTTCACAACTACAAGCAACCTATTCACGTAGTCCAGAAGAGTGTGTTTGCTGCATACATCTTTCCAGCCCTCTCCATGCAAACTGTAGTTATTGCCATTATCCCTAGGGACAACAGAAGGTTGGGTTTGCTATTTGCTATAGCCATTTGCATCATCTTTATCTTCTATCTACTACTTCATTGTTCTAGATTTGTCTACCTACATTTTTACTTCTGTTGCAAGCTAGCTTGTTGCCACTGGCTTTGATCAGCTTGATCTAGATAGATTCTTTGTTCATCTCAGCCTTGGTCCATTTTGAGACACAAAGATTTGAGGTCTTGCATTCAATCTTATATATTGTGTTTATTGCATTTACCATTCTCTATTCTTTTATCTCTAAGTCACTCTTTACGTTTGGGTTCTATTGTTTATTACTTTGTGTCTTGCTATACACTTGTAGTTTTTTATACTAGAGTATTTCTTTACATGGTATAAGAGCTAGGGTCTTTACATGGTATTAGAGCTAGGTACTCTTTGAAGAAACCTAGGCCATGATATGAAAGCTTGACATTGGAGGCAAGGAAGAACTCTAAAAGGAAGATGGCTTTTAATACATCAAAACTACTTCAATCTCTTGAACAACCTATGTTGAGAACCAAACAAAAGTGATACTTCTAACTAACTTCCAAAGATTCGGACATTGGAGAAGAATCATGTGACTATCATAGATAGTGTTGTTTTTATAGGAGACTTCATGGGCCGAATACAACTCAATCCTCATGTATAAAGCCTAGCATTTTTCTTCCTTTAGATTCTATACATAAATTTAAAGATCTTGCAAGATCGACGAAGCTTTCAACTAGGATTGGCTACCCAATCGAAGATGGAGACAATGAGTATATACCATCCTTTCCAACCCCTCCTACTTCAGTGCCAGGCATACAAGTTTACACTTCTATTTCCACTTCTTTTGCTTCTACTTCTAGGTAAGCTCTAGTCAGTCCACATAGGCCTAGGTCTTGAATAGGATATATTTTTATATGTAAATACAAGAGGAGCTTCATATAAAAAGAAATCAAGTAACCCTTTTAGTTTTCCTTCAAGTTTTATATCTTCCCAGTCAATTTGATGTTAGTGTTTCTTTTACATTTCCATTTCTACCTCAAAATTAATAGTTTCCATTCACTCCTATCCCATTTGCACCACAATTTCCAATTTCATTATCCCTTTCCTTCTCTTTTGTTGCTTCTATACTTTCATTTACACGATCACTCATATCACCATTGACCATTTCACCCGTTCAACCACACACCACATTGGGGGTATCTTCAAACACAAGTACATCCTTTCTGAATAGATCCTTTGCTTTTGCACACACAAGTTGCGGTTGTGCTCTGGTGGTGGAGGCTTATCCTTCAAACTAAGCACTTTTGGGATACTATTTGCATGGGTTACATACCTAAGCACTCCCACTGGAGTGTTGACCATTGGTACCATATTTCATCAGAATTGTATTCATAGAAATACAGAGCAGCCATTTCAGTCTGTTGGAATGACCTAATGCATTCCAAACCCTCCGAGAAGGTGAAATGGCCAGGGAACGATCCCTATCGTTTCCCAGGTCGTTCCCTACCATTCCCTGTTGTTCCTCTCCTATTCCTTGCTTGGAATAGCTATTCCAGGCTTGTTGACAAAAAGTTAACGTTTTCTTTAGTTTTTTCTTCTTGCTTGTGTCACACTCCTTTTACCACATGTTCACCCATCTCCATGGCCTAATGTGCACGTTCTAATCTCTCTCTCTCTCGGGTTGAAGATTTTTCATCTTCTGCTTCCTCTTTCTCCTCTCTCTCTCTCTCTCTCTCTCTACTTTGTTTGTGTTTCTCTTTTGTTGCGTAATCTCACATGGTATCATTGCCTAAGCGAGGACACAATCTAGAGATTTCTTGCAGGTTTTCATCGCGGAGAAGTAGCCTAGATTTATTAAACATAGGTTTTTAGCCTGCGTTTGCTATATCTACTGCTTGTACAGGTGGTCAAATGCCTAGTCAACCCTCCTTTTGGAGACCAAGGGCCATTATTCAAGGCTAGGCGACCTTGTTTAGACATTAGGCGGCTCCAATTTTTGCGTTTTGCAACAAACACAAATTTGCGTTTTACAAGTGGGAACTTTTTGGCTCAGACGATAGCTTTTTGGCATAGGTGACAACTTCTTGGTGTAGGCAGCTCCCTTCTGTTGGCAGCTAACAACTTTTTCTTGATACACAACACATCTATAGTCTGTGTAGTCAACAGTCTTCTCTCTCGTGTTGTCTCCATCAAAACATAGCTTTTTGGGTGATTGCAGGATCAAAGATGTCTTACGAGTTCACGAGCTTTGATGACTCAGAGGAACTTCTTTCCAGACACTCTTTTAAGCAGTGAGAGGAGTCCCTTGTTTGCACTCATCACCCTTCTATTAATCTATCATAGAAGGCTTTGTCCGAAGTGAAGTCGCCGTCCTTGATACCCTTGGTATAGGTGTCTGTTTTATCTTCATTACTCAAAGAAGAAAAACTCGATGGTTTGAACTATTTGTTGTGGCCGTGTAAGGTGGAGTGCATACTTGACATTTTCGAAAAGCTCGTGTTGTCAGAGTCTATGCCATGGTTGTTTCAGTGTTAGATTTTCTCTAAAAGTGGTAAAATCTGAGTTTGAAGGTTTGAACTGTTTAAGAGTTGAGTCGAAGTCTTAGTGAGGAGTAAGTGATCAGGAATTTTGGATCATGTGTTTAGTGGTGCTGTCTCGTGGGTTTTGTTGAGGTGAGATCCTCAGTCTTTATCGTGTGGTGTTGTCTTGGGGGTTGTCAGAGGCCAACTACCCAATTTACCTACCAATGTTATGTGAGAAGATTCGGTGCATGCTGTCCACAGCTAATCTCTTGCAATCATTTTGGGAAGAGGGACTAAAAACCGCGGTGCATATTTGTAACTGATCTCCATATCGTGCATTTAAAAGTGGCATCCTTGAAGAGGTTTGGTCTGGCAAACCTGCTTCATATGACCACTTAAGATTCTTTTGCTACGAATGCCATGTACATGTACATGTTGATAGCAGAACCAAACTTGACATGAAATCTCATAGAGGCATCTTCATGGTTCATGGAGATGAAGGTGAAATGGGCTATAGAGTTTGGATTCCAAGCATGAAAAAGGTGCTACGTAGCCGGGATGTGGTATTCAATGAGTCAAAGCTGTTGAAAAATGTCACATCTAATGACTCAGACAAAAAGAAAGTTAGATTTCAGCATGATTAGTTACTTGAGCAGCCATCAACCACTGAAAATTTAGCTCCTTTTCATGTTGATTATGATAAGCAGTGTATCATTATCGAGCCAAATGAAAATGGGTAGTAAGGGGATGCTGAACATCAGCTTGAGCACCATAATCAGCATGTGAAAAATGAATTACAGCAGCTTGAAATTGTATTACAGCAACCTGAACATGCAATTCAACAGCCAAACAATGAGGTCATTGATTCCCTTGGATGTGGATCCATTATCTGATAACACAGATCATTGGGTAAGAAGGTCTACACGTGTCAGAAGACCTATATAAAGATTTGATCTTTCTTTGGATTGCATTTTGCTCACAGATGAAGGTGAGCCTCTTACATATAAAGAGACCTTATCATGTGAATTAAAGAAAAAGTGGGAGCTAGCTATGCAGGAAGAAATGAAGTCACTGTATCAGAATGATACTTGGGATTCGGTTACATTGCCCAAGGATAGGAAAGCCATTCCTAATAAATGGGTCTATAAAATCAAATGTGTTGATGACAAACCCAAATACAAAGCCAGACTTGTGGCTAAGGGCTATACACAAAAGGAGGGCATTGATTTTTAGGAAGTGTTTTCTCCTGTTGTCAAAATGACCACTCTTCGAGTGTTATTTTTCATTGTAGCATCTATGGATCTTAAACTTGATCAGATGGATGTTAGAACTGCATTTTTGCATGGTGATTTGGAAGAAGAGCTGTATGTGAAACAACCCAAAGGCTTTGTTATACAAGGAAAGGAGCATTTGATATGTAAGCTTAAGAGAAGCTTGTATGGTTTGAAGCAGGCTCCTAGACAATGGTATAAAAAGTTTGATGCCTTCATGCTTTCACACGAATTGAAAAGGAGTAGTGCAGATCACTGCTTATATATTAAGAAGGTTGATGATGGAAGCCTTATTATACTTGTGCTTTATGTGAATGATATGCTTATTGCTGGTAAGCATAAAAGTCAGATTAATACTTTGAAAAGACAGCTGAATTCAGTCTTTTCCATGAAGGATTTGGGTGCAGCTAAACATATTTTGGGCATGCGTGTAACACGAGATAGAGAGCAACAACTCTTATTTCTCTCACAAGAAAAGTATATCAAGAAAGTACTTGATCATTTTTTTATAGCTGATGCTAACCCTCCTGGTGTACTTTTTCCACCTTATCTTAAGCTTAGCAAAGTAGATTGCTCAAAAGATGATAAGGCAGCCAATACTATGAAGGGTGTTCCTTATGCTTCAACTTGTGGATCACTCATGTATGCTATGGTTGCCACTAGACCTGACATTGCTTATACAGTGGGAGTTGTAAGCAGGTTCATGTCAAATGTTGGCAAAGCACATTGGGAAGCAGTGAAATGTTGTTAGATATGCTCAATGCCCCACCCTCATAAGGTGCCACCAATGATCCATGGTGCTTAAAGTTGTAAGGCCCCCATTATAAGGAGAAGCCAAATGTGAGCCCGGGCATTGGTTGAGTCTTGACTTATATATTAGATGAGGTTTATGTGATTGGATGGCAAAAAGGTGATCATTGTGGGTCTAATCTTTGGGTTGGACTGAGTAGTTAAGCTGGTAGCAACTCGAGGCACATTGCATTGAGTTGCGGGGTAAGGGAGTTAAAAGAGGCCCTTATTTTGGGGTCCGAAGGCAGCGCCCCCGGCCTGACGGTAAAGAGAATATTCCTTGGAATATTCCCTGGCTGACTAGTGGAGACTCATATGGTAGGTTGGTCATGCCGACCTAACTGCCTTCACGGGCTATAAAAGCTAAACCCCTTCACAGCCATCGATCATCTATCTTTCACCCATCAGAGTTGTTCCAGCTAGCCTTAAGCTCTTCACCTATCTTCTGTGTAGATCGCTATCTAAGCTTCACTATGGAAGCGCACCGGGGGACAGAGCCATCTCTGTATCAATTGTTTGGAGCTAAAGAAAATTTCTAATTTTTCTCTTATCTATTGTGTACTCTCTATCTCAGGTTCTGTTCGCTGCGTCGTGTAATTTTTACATGGTATTAGAGCCCAGGGGGCTCTAGGGATTGAAGAGTGCGTAAGAGGCAAAGGCTTCAACAGCAAAGAGAAACAATATCGTCTTTTGCAAGCGGTTTTGGCGCATCAGAAAGCGGTGCAGGAGGTGGTGCTACTGTACCAGCTATTCAAACACTGAGGATTCGTCCACCAACCTTCAGCGAAGGAAAGTTAGATGGTACAAACTATACCTTGTGGAAGTTCAAAGTTACAACTATTCTTGATTCTTATGAGCTTTTGGAAACTGTGTTGGGGATTCATATAGAACCACAGCTTACTCTCGACCCATCAAATCCTAGTGTGATGATTCCTCTAAATATAGATATTCTACGAGCTTGGAAATCAAAGAATGCATATGCATTGTGTGTCTTAGTTACAAGCTGTTCTGACAGTGTTTTGACTTTGATTCACTATACAACCAAAGCATCAGAGGCTTGGAATGTACTAAGGAGTCAGTATGAAACACGAAACCAAATAAGAATTCAAAACTTGGAGAATCAACTAGCAGGAGAGAAGTTTGTTGAAGGAGAGACAGCTGAAGCATTCATCACTCGGATTAAGAATCTATGCGACCAGATGGCTGGTGCTGGGATACAAAAGACTAGCGAGGAGCTAGCTCGGAGGTGTCTTCGAATTTGTCCACAAAAGTTTGATGGACTAGTAACTGTCCTTAATACTCATGTGAGACCTCAAGCTTTGAGTTTTGAGGAGTTTTGTGCATTATTGCTGGAGGAGGAGTTGATGTTGAAAGCCCGAGAAGGAAGCAACAATGGAGTTTTTGCATTCTTTGCCAATGCAAAAGGCAAAGGTGGTTCCTCCACAAAAAATGATGGTGACAAAAAGAAGAAGGGCGATAAGGAAGTTTCAAGGAGAGTGATTCTATTGCAAGAAGAAAGGATATGCAATCGCAGATTGTCGTGTCAAGAAGGTAGATGAAAAGAATGGTACCCTTAAAAGTAAAGGGAAAGAGAGCCAATACGGCTGAAGTAGAGTTGGAGTTATTCATGGCGACCATTGAGGAGGTGTGCTCCTCGACGCAAGAAGAATCTACTACTGACTCATGGGTGTTGGATAATGGGGCCTCCTGTCACATGACCGCGTCACATGACCATGTCACATGACCAACAAGAAATGTCTATACAGTTCTATGTAGTCTCTACAAGAATCCATCACTGTGACGGTTGAAAATGATGCAAAATGCCCTGCTGTAAACACAAGTACTATTTCATTTATTGCTGCAGATGGTGTTGTAAAAAAGATCTCAAATGTGTTGTATGTTCCCGAAATTAGGAGAAATCTGTTATCAGTTGGTGCTATAACTGATCTTGGTCATGAAGTGAGGTTCAAGAAGACAGGTGCACAGAGCCATCTCTGTATCAATTGTTTGGAGCTAAAGAAATTTTCTAATTTTCCTCTTATCTATTTTGTACTCTCTATCTCTATCCCTTTCTTAGATTCTGTTCGCTGCGCCATGTAATTTTTACAAATGTATCTTACGGTACCTTAAGGGCACACAAAGAAAATGTATTTGCTATGGCAAAGGTACAATAGATCTGTAGGGGTATTGTGATGCAGACATGATAGGTGGCTTGGATACTCGCAAGTCTACTAGCGAGTGTATCTTTACCTTGATATGTGGAGCGGTTTCTTGGTGCTTTAGACTGCAAAAAATAGTAGCACTCTCTACCACTGAGGCTGAATATATTTCAGCCCCACTGAAGCTTCAAAAGAAGCTTTTTTTCATCTGGTCAAGGATTTTGGGCTGCCCACCAAAACACCTATACTTAGATGTAATAGCCAGAGCGTTGTATGCTTGGCTAAGAATGCCATGTTTCATGAACGTACCAACAATATTGATGTTCGGTATCATTTTATCAAACATGTTGCGGATGATAGTCTAGTCACCTTGACTAAGATCAAATCACAGGATAACCTTGCAGATGTCCTCACTAAAAGTCTTGCAAAAGCATTGCATTAGACTTGTGGGAGTTGGTTAAAGGTTCGCTTCGGACCTTTAAGTGGGAGGTTGTTGGTGTAAAGGCCCTTTACTCTCTCCCGTGTATATATTACTTCACACACGTGAACTCACCCTAGCGGGTGTAAGTGTACTGTACCCTAAGTATAAATACATTCTTTTATTCTTTGTGTGTACCACACTGGTACACACCTATCCGTTGACTCACTCTCTATGTCATTGTTCAACACTGTTCAATTTTAGATCATTGAGCACCTCGATTAATACACCTGCTCTCTGCTCTCCCTCTATCTGATCTTGCTTTAACTCTACAAACTAACTTGATTAATTTTCACCATGAGAGAGAGAGAGAGAGAGAGAGAAGTCGACACCATGTTAAGATGGAAACCACTTTTTTTAAAGAATTTATTGAAATAAAACCACGGGTACAAGTGCTTGAACCATATACAAAAGGGTTGATTTGGTGCAATTCTGAAAATTAGGGTTTTGAAACCCTAATTTCTATAAACACCAGGCAATAAGTTGATTTTTTTTCTTTAGTGCTTGGATTAGATCAAGCTAAGTAGAAAGCGTTTCTTGGATGAGAGATAGATAGGAGAGTAGGCATGTGGCAGAAATTTCAGCATGAGAGCTTGTTTCAAATGAAGAGAGAGACCTTCAATATATGTAAGTGTGGGGCTTGGGTGCTCAAAAGTGAAAAGTAGAGGTTACAAATAACAAGTATTTGTTGAAAATGACAAGTGTAGGAACACTTGTCTCTTCAAAATGACACGTCCTCTTCTAGATGTCACATGTCACTTTTTTAGAAAAAGAAGCTTTCAAACCTTCTACTCAAAATCTCTCAAATGGTTAAGAATTTGAGAAAGCTGTTAAAGACAAAATTGTTTTTTGCGAAATTTCGGAGCCTTTCACGTGAATAAAATTTCCATTTGAGCAACTTTCAAAAATAGTAACCTCCTAAAATTTAGGAGTTGCTTAGCTTTTGGAGATCTTCATTATATAGGTTCACTGGTTCATAGTTTGTTTATTCAATCATGAGTATTAGATTTCACTTTCTGAAACCACTTATTATATAGGCTTCTAATCAATGTGACTATCTGAGTGTAAAAGTCTTAGTTATCTCAGCTTTCTAGTCAATCAGATTGCCCGACTAAAACTTTTAATTTGACTTGGGTATCTTGTCAATGACGACTCAAGTATAATTATAGGGCGTTTTGGCCATTGGCCACCCTTAAATAGAAAGATGAACATTTAATCATGTTTTGAAACACTTAAATAATATAAATTGCCTTTCAAAGTGCATGAGCATCAAATTAATTAGGAATTATTAAGCCAATATGACTTGGTAATAATTGATATATAAAAGGTTTGTTACAAAAGAGATGCTTGGGAAACGGAATCCATATACCAAGATATGAGACAATACAGAACCAATGTGAGTCACCGGTTGTGAAGGCACTGACACTTGCTCCTTTCTCTTTACTAGAATTAGTTATGTGAATGAATGATCATTGATAATGAATGTGGAGGAGATGTCTGAATAAATAGACAAAAATAATGCCATAAATCATGTTAGGTCGACTAGCAATAAATGCTAAAATGACTTTTATAAAATGCCAAGAAAATTGCCTAAATAATCAGGATAATATCTTGATACCCTAGCCTACTAACATGCAGAGACTCAGCTATGAACTGACATATTTGCTAATACCCTCTCTCAGATCATGGGTGATTTGATACAATATAATATACAATGATAATGTTCCATCATAGTATATACAACAAGGACCACCAAAGTAGAACCATGGATACCCAAGTAGTGGGTGCGCAAGCCACCACCAAGGTGCCTCGGAGAGAACCTGATATCGATGTTGATCATATCAACAGTCGAAAATAGAGAAGAATCATAGCAGCTCTCAATATCTGTCAATAATGTCTCGCAGTAGTATACAAGACCATCGTGTCAAAAATGCCTCTAAACATATATGACCATGGATTCCCCACCTTTGGCTAGATCACCAAAGTGTCTCCTCATGTGAGCTTAAGACTAGGAGCCAAGCCCGCTCTCTGTCAAATAACCAACTCATTATGAACTCGGATGTCAATTCGAGCTCCAAGATTTGAAACTATCAGACTTTGATCAGTGCTTTAGAAATGTCGCTCTTTAGAACCTGTGCACTTGTATACCTGTATAGATGAGGTTCATCTACCTCATCTCACCACCCTCTCACACTTCCTCTTTGGCATTGGAGAGTTGTGGGGGATGACCCCATTACTTGTACTAGCAGCTTGGAATGGAGCCCCCTGTAGCCATCGTTAGGGCGACATAGATGGAGCCTAAACTTGGACTTGAAGAATAGAAAGACTCTCCAAGAAAGTCGTCACGTGTTGTCGCTGTCCGTGCTTGCTCCTATTGTAAAATTGCTAATGTTCTGTCGTCTTTTCGGAGATGTCCCTTGCCACAATAATGACACTGAGACTTCTTCCATGGTATGACACCCCTCTTTGAAAGTGGAACATCTGAAGTACCAAGAGATAGCATCCTCACAGAAACCTGAAGTTGAACATAGCAAGGCTCCCACATAACACTAGTAGATGAGTAAATAATATTTGCATGTTGACTACAAGAGGAGATGCCAAAGGAGCCATGAGGAGGGTGATACAGAGAAGATGAAGAAAGGTAAGGGATCTTTAGGGAGAAAAGTAAGCCAAAAATACAGACTCACAAGGATTGCACGAGTTCCAAGTCTACAAAATACTGAGAAGACGGGTTTTAAAATGATTAGAAGATGGTCGCCTAGGCTGTAAATAAGTCATAGCAGTCAGAACAGGTCCAATTAGTAGACGAAAAGTCAAAACTCAGACCTGAAACAAAGTAGAACAACAGCAAGAATAATGATCCTATGCTCTGATACCATGTTAGAAGTGGACGTAGTGATGGAAGTGTGGAAACTGCTGTAATAAAGTGCTGAATACAAGAGACAAAAGAAAGAGAAAGAGAAACATTGCAAAAGAAAAGAACATTATACAAGGAATTGAGAAGCAAAGAGATACTCAAGAAATGGAATCCATATACCAAGATATGAGATAGTATATAACCAATGTGAGTCACTGGTTGTGAAGGCACTGACACTTGCTCTTTTCCCTCCACTAGAACCAATTAGGATGATCATTGATAATGAATGTGGAGGAGAGGGCTGAATAAATAGACAATAATAATGCCATAAATCATGCAAGGCCGGTCCGCATTTAATGTTTATTGGCCAGGAATAAATGCTTAAATGACCATAATAAAATGTCAAGAAAAATGTCTAAATAATTAGGATAATATCCTGGTGTCCTAGCCCATTGACACGCACAGACTCAGCCATGAACTAACATATCTACTAACAACATATCTCTCATACTAGTGAAATCTATATGATGAATTATAAACAGTGCATGAATCTGAGGTCTTTTTGACAGGGCATTAGCTATCTTGTTTTGCTTCCCAGGAATATACAGTATTTGAAAGTTAAATTGAGCTAAATAATTGGGCCATGTTGACTGAGAAAATGTCTCAAATTATCATGGTCCATCTTGATGAGAAATTTTCCACCTAAAAGATAGTATCTCCAATATTCTAAAGCTTGAATGATATCCATTAATTTCTTTTCATAGGTAGTAGTATTTTTTTTTTTTTTTTGCATTTTGTAACCTTGTGCTTGCATAGGTATGCTCTTCTTGATTTAAGAGTGCACCAATACAGTCTCATGAAGCATGCCATTTAATAAAGAAAGGTTTTGACAAATTAGGTATGATTAAATTAAGATCCTTTTTTGATATAGAACTTTGGAGCTTTAAAAAGCTCCATTCTCTAGTTTGGTCCATTGGAATGCCATTGCTTTCTTGGTTAAATCATGCAATGGTCTAGCAACCACTGCAAACCATTTAGTAAATCTCTTGTATTAAGAGCATAATCCCAAGAAACTTCGAACTTCATGAACACTAGTCAATTTTGGGCATTCTATAATAGTCTTGATTTTTTTGAATCCATTCGAATTCCACCTTCGGATACAATATGGCCCAAGTAGTGAATCTCTTCTAGGAAAAATTCACTCTTTTTGCTATTCATATAAAGTTTGTGTTTGTGGAGTTCTTGAAACACTATTTTTAAGTGTTGCTTATACTCTTATTCATCTTTTGAATAAACCGAAATATCATCAAAGAAAGTACCTATAAACTTTTGATGTGCTCTAAAGATTCTTTCCATCATTCTATTAAAGGTTGTAAGAGTATTGGTGAGACCAAATGATAGCACAAGAAACTCATATGAACCAAAAGTTGCCATGAATGTTATTTTATGAATATCTTGAGAGGAGCAATCCTTATGTGATGGTAGCCACTCTTCAAGTCAATCCTTACGTGATGGTAGCCACTCTTCAAGTCAATCCCACTGAATACTTTGGATCCATCCAATCTATCCAAGATATCATCAATTCTTGGAATGGAAAACCTAGTTTGAATTGTAGTTTTGTTGAGAGTCTTATAGTGTAGTATTCTTATGGACCTTGCAAAGGTTAAAGCAGCATGATCATGGCTATCTTTGAAAAATGTACATGAGATCCGCAGTTTCTTGGGTTTATGTTTTTACTACAGGAAGTATGTATGTGGGTTTGTTGAAATTGCATCTCCATTGAATGTCTTGTAGAAGACAAATATGCCATTTAGATAGACAACAATTGAAATTTTAGCATTTGAAAAGTTAAAAGGAAAAGATAATTCTAGATCTTGTGCTTTATGTTGCTTGATCTAAGGAAGTCATTTGTGGTTTAGTGTGATGCATGTGGAAACAACATTGGGGCAATTTAATGTAGGATGGTCGAGTTGTGGCTTGTGAGAGCCATCTTTTCTACAGTCTAGAGAGGAATTTGCAGATCCATAAGAAAGAGCTCTTGGTTGTAACTCATGCATTGTCTACATTGAAACACTATTTGTTAGGGTTGATTTTATAGTGCAAATAGATCATAAGACATTGAGGTACTTTCTAATGTAGACAAAGTTGTCAGAGAAGCATATTAGATGGGCAAATTTTCTCTCAATGTTTTAATTTTAGATTGTACACATTGATAGTAAAAAGAATGTTGTGGGTGATGCATTGTCATGTAAGCCACAAATTTCAGTTGTGAGCATGGTTTATTACACAAAGTTGGATGCCATGAAGGGGCAGTATGTTGCTGATTCGGACTTTGCTCATGTTTATGATTAGGTTTGCAATGGCTAGAGGTATGAGCACTTTGTGCTTAGAGATGGATTTTTGATGATGCATGGATGATTGTATCACAAAGTAGTTGAGGCCTCGAGTGATCATTGAAAGTCATGCTCCTCCGTATGTAGGACATAGAGGTATTGATGCCATAGTCAAGGCAGTGGAGTATTTCTTTTATTGGCTAGCTTTGAGACATAATGTAGAGCAGTTTGTCAGGACGTGCATCATATGTAAGAAGGTAAAGCATGATATGCAAAAGATGTCGGGCTTGTTCTAGTAGCCCTTGCCTATTTCAGACAGGCCTTGGAAAGCATTGCTATGGATTTTATTTTTGAGCTTTCTAGGACTCTTACATAAAATGATGCGATATGGACTATCATCTGCAAGTTTAGTAAATATGCCATTTTATTCTAGTGAGGAAGAATATAAAGATTGATCATATGGTATGATTGTTTTTATAGCACCTCTTTAAGTATCTTGGTATGCTAGAGTCAATCATTAGTGATTGAGATTCTTGGGTGACCAATTTATCTTGAAGGGGGTGTTTAAGAATATGGATATCACATTGAAATTCTCATCATCTTTCCATCTACAAATAGATGGTTAGCCTGAAGAGGCTAATTCCATAGTGTTGGATCTTTTGAGGTGCTATATATCCAACCATAAGACACAATGGGATCAATATTTGTCATTGGTTGAGTTTGCATACAATAGCATAGTGCATAGTTTCACTGGCAAAGTCCCATTTGAAGTGGTTGAGGGTGGCAAGAAGATACCCACCTACTTTACACACTATGGATAAATCTTTCAGGTTGATCGTTATGTGGAAAACTTGGATGCAGTCTATGCAAAGATAAAGTATGCACTTCAGAGGTCATAGAAAACACAAAAGAAGGCAATTCATCACCATAGACTTGCTTTGGAGTTTGCAGAGAGCGATTATGTATTGCCGCATTTTGAAAAGACAAGGCTAAAAAAGATTAAAAAAAAGAGAGAGATTGTTTCAAAGTTAAATATGAGATACTATGGGCCCTTTCAAGCGTCGGAGAAGATCCAGCGATGTTGCATCGGTTGAAATTACCTTCACATTGGCGGATACATAATGCCTTTCATGCCAGTTTGTTGAGGCATTTTCGTGATGAGATGCTTGAGGATGTATCTATTGAACTTAAGCATGAAGTTGAGGAGTTGGATGAGATATTAGTATATGAGCAGAATTTGGCACGTAAGGAAAGAAATGTCAGTGGTCAAGTTTCTCAGAGATATTTGGTGAAGTTTCATAATTATTCACCAATGGATGCTAAATGGATGGAAGAAAATGATGTGATAGACCATCCTCAGTTATTGCAACTTTACTTAGATGCCTTTCAGTTAGAGTCAACTTTTGTTTGACTCAATCAGGTTCGATAGAGTAGGGCTCCAGAACAATGCTTGATACTCAAGGGGGAGGTAGCACTTCCACTCCTTGAGTTATGGATAGCTCTAGTATGTAGTGGATCTCAAGTGTAGTGAACATATATCCAAGGTATTGTGTATGACGGTATATTTTGCTACGAGGTCACTACCTAGTGTACTAGTCACAGTGAGATGTATGCAGATGAGTATGAGTTTCACTTGGACATTGAAACTATACATTTGTATCTGTTTGATATGCATTTTTACATTAGTTTGGGGATTAATTTTTGATCATTAGAGATCAGATTATGGCCACTTTTGGATCAAATTTGTATTAGTTTCTTATTAGGTTTTTGCACTCGGTTTGTGATCAGTTTGGGATTACATTTGCAGCTATTAGTGATCGGTTTTCAGATCAGTTCATGATCAGATTATGCTTAGTTTTCAATATGGTTTATAGCTTGTTCGATGGGCAACAACATGTTAGTGAATACCATTGACAGTTTCAGCCATCATTTATGTTGAGTTTATACTGTACTATGGTTTTGAAATTAGAACGGTTGAGAAACAGGAGTTATGGATACATCCAATGGATTTCTAGCAATAGTTTTGGACTACTTTTTAGTTTTATGTTTTGAATATGTAGGTTAGAAAATTTCAGCAAGTTTTGGGCATATGGCATAGTTGGACAATAGTGGTCAATGTTGTGACTGTGATCCCTCATGGAAATTCCAATATACTATGCTTTTGCTTTGACACAATACAGAACAATTGCAAGGATTTCAGGGGGAGGTTTGTTATGGAGATGTGAAATTTTTGAGATGCTTTATTCTTGCTAGTAACATTTGATTAATTTAATAATTGAATATGCAAGGTTATGAGATATGTGATGCACATGTTAGTTATTTCATGGTAATAGGCGAAGGATCTTGAGAAGTTAGTATGTCACATGGACGTGCAATTTTGAGATACTCTAATCTTGTTGATAACATTTGTTTAAGATAATAATAAAATGTGAAAGGTTGTTTAGCACATGTGATACACATGCTATTTTGTGGTAACAGGCCAAGAACCTCGAGGATGTAGTGGGTGCCAAAGGCAAAAGTTGTAATAAGTTATGCTTGATAAGTACTAGGTGGTATTCAGTGTTCGATTTGGGCTTAGATCAATTTATTGGCCACCAATGTCAGTGGTGACATTAGAGACTAGATATTAATTAATTAATTAATACCGGTCTAAGAACTAATAATTGTCTAGGGATACTTGGAAGACAAATTGGTTTAGCCAATTTTAATTATTGACTGGTGAAATTAAATTTTTGAGCATTAGAATAATTGTTAAATTAATTTTTAGAAATAATATTTTAAAAATTAATTTAGTAAGTTGGATAATATTAAAAAATAGGATTAGAAGGTTGCTACTTGGCAAAGCTTATCCATGTAAGTGAAAAAAACGTTTTTAGGGACTAGTGGAGTCTATTCTAGTCATTGTGAGAGAGAATGAGGTTGTTAGAGCACAAGGAGATGCTGTTGATGTGATTTGTAACCACCATGGACCAATCCTACAGTAAGTGACAGCAATTTGAAGCCATCTAGGAGTGGGTGATAGTAGCCTAACGTGCTTTTAGTATAGGTGATAGCATATAGGGGGGGTAACAGTCTTTTTGGTGGTTCTAAGCTATAGGTGACAGCTTTCATGGCTATTTGAGCAGGGCAACAATAGTTTTTCAGTCTTCTTGCGATGAAACTTTGAAATTTCTCTCTATAGTATTCTCTCTTATCCCCTAGTCATCTCTCAAGTTATCTCAATGTTTTCTAGTAATTTGTAAGCCATTAGAGCAAAAGATTTCAGTCAAGCTCTATTGTAAACTTTGATTTACAGCAAAAATTAGGGTTTGATAGCCATCTTAGGATGTGTGCTTAGAATTGAGTAGGACTTGAATTTCAACAATTGAAATTGAGAAATTTCAGGGAGATTCAAGAGACCAACGCAACAAATATCAAGTTTGGGGTTGGATTTGTCTTTCAAGGAGCAAGGTGAACACTAATCCCCAAGCAAACCAAGAGGCAAATTGGTTTGGAGGCTTGCTAGTCAATCTTGATAGCAAGAGGCACTTGGATTAGCTAAGGAGGTAAGAGGATCTTAGTTGTACTCCATTCATTTGCAATATAAGATAAATAAATATTGCAAGGGGCGTCGGTTTTGGGGCCAGTAGAATGTTCAATGTTTAAGATTAAAGTAGTAAAGTGTGCACTTTCAGTTTACGTGAATTTTGTGCTTGTTGTAATTACTGCTTAATTAGGTTATTTACCATTCTATCCGAGGAGAAAGACTGGTTTCATAGTGAGTGTCAAAGGTGAAAGTTGTGATAAGTTATACCAGCTGGGCTTTGGTTGTCAATTGGTGTTAGTTTTGACCCTAGTCTATGAAATTTTTGAAATGATTTAATTTTAATTTAATAATCAGATATGCAAGGTTTTAAGGCACATGTGATGCACATGGTAGTAATTTCATGGTAATAGGCCCAGGACCACGAGAAGTCGGTGAATGTCAAAGGCAAAAATCATGACAAGTTATGCGAGTTGGGCTTTGGTTGTTAGTTGGTGTCAATTTTGACCTTAGGATAGTTGTTTGACCATCAAGTGTCAGCGGTGACACTAGGGACTAGCACTAATTAATTAGTTAATGCTAGTTTAAGGGTCAGTTGAGACTGGGGACCACTCAAGGTTGCAAATGGAAATTCTTGGAAAATGGGATCAGAAGGTTGCTACTTGGCAAAAATACCCATGGAGTGGGGGAGAAGGCTGTTTGGGGCTGAGAGAGAGCCATTGAGTGCATTTAGACTATGAGAGAGAGGAAGGAGCAATTGCCGGTCAGTTTTTGGGTAGGAAAACCACCATTTGCTGCAAGCGACAGCAGCTAGTGGCCTTTAGGAGGTAGGTGACAGGAGAGAAGCATCCATTTGAAGCTGGCGACTGCATTTATGAGGCACCTGACATTAGATGACTGCATTTAATGCAAGCTGGTACAAGCACCAATCAGATTTGAGACATTTCTCGTATGGAAATCAGGAAATTCTCTCTCCAGAAATCTCTCATATTCTCCAACTTATTCTCTAAAGATCTCAACAATTCTCAGCCATTTGGATAAATTTGGTGGACAGCAGTGAGAATTCTGCTGTAAACCCTAAAATTCTGTAGAAATTAGGGTTTAACAGTCACCTTCGGACTTGTGCCATTGGTCAAGGGCATTGTGCATTGAAATCAGCATCTGAAATTCAAGGATTTGTGAAGGATTAGATGCCAACTCCATCCATTTGTGAATTGGGGCAACATTTGGCTAGTTGTGAGTCGAATTCGTGCAAGTCTTGGGTCAAAAATCAAGGGGCAATTGATTCAAATTGCTTCTTGATCGTTTGTACATCAAGGTGCTCTTGGATTAGTAAAGGAGATTGTGAAATCTCAACTTGTACTCAATCCATTAAAAGTCAAGTTAAAGAAATACTATAAGGGGCGCTATTTTTGGGGCCTATAGGGTGTCCAATGTCCAAGATTGTTAAGGTAAAGTGTGCATTTCAGTTTATGCTCTCTTATTAATTGCTATTATTAAGTTCTTGATCACGTTTTACCACCCTATCCAAGAAGGAAGGCTGGTTTCAATTTGATCCTCTGATAGTCAGCTCTACCTCCGATTGAATTGAGTCCTCTTCTTTCAAGGACATAATTTTATTTACTTCATTTTAGAGTTCTGTTATAATGAATTATGGGTGCATAGAATCTCCATGACATTAAGAGAAAGAAGTAACAGGAGCATAATGGGGGAGTGCTAATGTCTATCCAAGCGAGATTGAGTTTGTCAAAAGTTCGCACGTTGAAACACGTTTTAGAACAGTATCATTATATTGTTTGACACCATTGTGCATACAATTATGCTTCTCATTCTTTCCAAAAACTGCACCACGAGGGAGGGAGGCTTTTGAGAATGACTCTAATATTGTAATTATGAAAGGCGTTCACATGCTTGGTGCCATGATCATAATGCATACATGATGAAACTTTATGTATTTTTAGGGATTGACCGGTAATGTTGTACTGTTTTGAAATTATGATTGGAGGATTCAAGGACATTTGTTCATGGGTAATGTGTTGTACTGCATTCTGTACTCAAAGGATCGTTGCTACACTGAAGTATGCTAGCCTGTGAGGGAGCTTTGCCCACAGATTGCACAGTTTGAGTGCAGTCCCGTGTTCATAGAGCATGGTGCAGGTTATGAGCTGAGTGTTTTACTGTTGATCTGCAGGGTGCTGTAATAATGGGCTTCCCTTCTGTGTGGCTTAGGTTTGAAGTGTTCACATCTGGATTGCAACTTATCTTCTGACCTTTCTTCAGGATGGCTGCCGTGAAATGGCCCTGTACCACAAGGAACATGCTCTTCCAGCTGCAGATGATTGGTGCTCCATTTGTATGGTGGAGTCTCTGCGGAGTGCTCCATCAATCCAGCTCAAGTGCGGACATATTGTTCATTTTGAATGCGCTAAAAAGAAGCTAAAGGAGGGTTTTCCTGGTCCAGCAATCTCGTTTGGTTACTTGAATTGTCCACAGTGCTCTAAGTGCATGGAGCATGAGAGCCTTGTGCATGATATGCGGAAACCATTGGAATTAATGAAACTGGTATGTCTCTGTCACTGCATTCAAGAATCCTAATTGAGAATAAATTCTTCTAGTACTGCAAAATTTCCCATGAAATTAGGTAAGTGAGAGAGCAGTAAAGAGACTGAGGATGGAGAAGATGAAGGCCCCTATGGAACCTGAAAAGCTTGAAGCAAATGCTTTGCGGAAGTATCTCTATTACATATGTTGCAAGTGCCATGAACCTTACTTTGGTGGAAACCGTGATTGTGGTGGAGATGAAGGGTAAATGTGTAGCATAAGTATTTTGTTCTCTTTACTGACTGGTCAAAAGCCTTAACTGAAGCTTTAACTCTTATAGGTTGCAAAACAATGAAGTCAGAAACTTGCACAACCCTCAGGAGCTAATATGTGGAGGCTGCAGTGCCAGTGTTGGAGAACAAAGGACTTGCAAAAAAGGCCATGGTAACCGGTATTTGGAATTCAAGTGCAGATATTGTTGCTCAATGGCCACTTTCTTTTGCTTTGGGCGCACACATTTCTGCTCTAACTGCCACTTGACTAGACCTGATGGAAATCCAAATTTTGTCCCTCAAGTATGCAAGGGTCCTCAATTTTGTCCTTTGCAAGTTGCACATGCGCCCAATGGGGAAGAATACTGTCTGGGCTGCTCTATGTGTCGAATTTTGAGTCAATGACTATATATCAACTTGATACTTATTTTAAAAAGGGGGACTGGGTGGTGTAAAGAAAATAGCACATCATGAAGAAATGGTGGTCCTCCAGCCTCCTGGATTATCGAATGGTTATTGTACATCGAACATGTAATATATAGTTGATCTTGACAGGGTTCAGCAGCTGGCCTTTTAACTAGAACTTCTGTAAAAGGAATATTCAAATTTGCAGTGTCTGCATCTTACTCTTATGGTTTGAAACATCAAAACCAGTGGATATACTTTTCTATTGCTTGCTTATGACCATCATCTTTGTCTAGTGCCTAGATGATTTCCATTGGCATTGTTCAGACCAGACACAAATTTTGTTGACGACACACTTTGTAATGGCCAGCAGCATCACGAGTCCCAAGCTCACATCTGCAGATCGATGGTTAGCTAAAAAAATTGACCGTTACTTGAGTTTCACTAGATTCTGAAGTGACTTGTTCTTCATAAACTGGCATCAGCAAAAGATGAGAAGTTAAAACCAATTTGAGTCTAAACTTCACAACCAAGTGTTTTATGGTGGTGTCAGAATGTCCTATCCTATCACTCTCTTGAGACTAGTGGCCGTTATGGTTCAGGCATACTTGTAATGTGAATAGCCTCTTGAAGATGGGGGGGGGGGGAAGCTAGTAATACTGGGGCCTGTGCTATATTGTTATATAAAGTTTGAGTGCATTTTCTCCTCTCTTGACTTTCGTAGCCAAGCACTTGTACAATCACTTTATTGGATGTTCACTCAATGGTGTGTGCATATCATACTAATCAAGGGTTGAAAACATCTATCCAGAAAGAAACCAAATGTTTAATGTATAAAGATAAATAGAGAGCTCATTCTTTTGTGCACAAACTTGAGACCTCTATTTGTTCTTACATCCACTATCACCCGAGCTTGAGAAGGTAACACTTTCATTTCCTCTCATGACCATCGCCACAAGGAGAGCTTGTGAGGCAATAGCATCGGTTGAGAGAGAGAGGGGAGGGGGTGTAGGCTTTAAAAAAAAACTTTGGAAGATAGAAAATAATGAAAAAATGGAGTAAAGTTTGGAACAACACTCATGACACCTTAGATAGGGGATGATTTAGGTATTTGGATATCACTTTTACATGGTCCAACAACATAGTGTAGATATAGATGAACTTGTCATGTTTCTACATCAACGGATGGTGCCTTATGTCCAATTCGGTTGCCATCCATCCCAAAGTTGGTTGTGGACCATTGAGTAAAGTTCATCACAAGATCTTTTAATGGTAAAAGATCAAGTGAATCAAGGTGATGGGATGTGAGCATTCTACTTTTTGTAAGGTAGCTACTTCATTTTTAATTTAGATTGAAAAATGGGTTCTCATAGGAATGCAATATCATGATAAGAATAAACCATGACATCAATTCATATTCTTGGATATTGTATTCGTGCTCCGAAAATACCATTGTGATGGTTTCTATCCTTGATAGACTCTTATAAATAAACCTCCATCCTTACCAAGAATCTCTCTCCTATCAAAGGAGAGAAAAGTAAGGATATTATTCTTGTGAGATGCTTTCCTAAGAAAGTGTATAGTTGGTTTTATTTTTAATTGGATATGAATGTGAAGATAATGCATAGTGTAGGACCATTGCACATTTTAGAGAGATTCACATTTTTTGAAGAGAGAGAAACGTATGCATATGAGAAGGCATTTCAAATTCACATCACTTGTGTTTGGTGATAAAATATGGATCTCTAGCTAACTTGGAATATATGGCCTAGAAAAAGACTATTATGATGCTTAGCTAAGTGATACTTTCTTATAAAAGGACAAAGATAGTTATCATTGTAAATCCTTTTATTAAGAAATAAATACAAGGTTAGTGAGAGAAAAGATACTCCCCCTTGAGGAGACACTTCACAAATCAAGCATGATTGAAGGTGTGTTCTTGTAGTTAGTGTTTGATTATTGTTTATATTTACATTAGGTTTTTAAAGATCTAGTCTTTTGACATTGATAGAAAGCCCCATTGAATTTATGCACCCATCCACCCCTCTAGAACATGTTTGGTTCTAAGTAATTGCGCTTTTGGGACTATTGACATGCATATTATATGGCTTGAAGGCTCATTTATTTGGATGAATTATATATATGTATATATATATTCCAAATGTTTCTCATATGTTTCTCTCTTCAAAAAATGTTTCTCATATGTTTCTCTCTTCAAAATATGTGAATCAGATATTTAGCACACGTGTTTAGTGCTAAATATTAGATGTTTTTTGGGTTTAAAAAAGAGGTAGTTTAGGCCTTTGACATATTATGAATAGTGGGATAAAAGTATAAATTTATTCCAAATAGACGGTTCACATTTGAGACATTGGTGAAAAGAAAGCACATAATGATTGATAATGACTCAATGCACATTAAGGTAGCCAAATGGCATAACTTGCATAATGTGAAAGGGTTGTTGCACAATTAAAGTATGCAAAATATTCTCTAGTGCAGATAGAATTCTCTTTCACCATCCATGAATTTCTGATATTCTCTAGTGTAGATAGAATTCTCTCCCACCATCCATGAATTTCTGAAATCTCTTGAAGCTATTCTAGTCTTGAGTCTACTCCTTGCTTTATGTAACTTCTTTGCTAACAGGAGTAATCGATAGCAATACCTTGCAACTCACTTTTAGTGGAGCTAGTGCTATACCCATAGTCTCTTTTGCTAAGTTGCTGGTCATTCGGTTTAAGATTCACTATAGGAGATATGTGGATCATTCAAATGAAACCCTCTTTTTCTTGAATATTGCTAGTTTTTCCCTTGGCATCATGTGACTAGAACCATCCAAATGGTTCTATTTCTCAAATATTAGGTTATTCCCCTACTTTGAGCTATTCCCTTGTTTATCCTTTGGTTGCAACATGTAGTTAGTACATGCATGGCAAGAAAATCATATGGCACTAGCATCATGCAATTAGTACATGTGTGGCAAGAAAATCATATCATGCTAGTACCATGCATGTTACATATAAGGCTTTAAGAATGCCCAAACTTGTGTAAATTACATATAGGTTATTGCATGCATGCATTTTTGAGTTGGTTTTGAGTTTTATTGCATATAGATTATTGCATGCATGCATTTCTGAGTTGGTTTTATGTCTCACGAAATTTTTAGTTATAGGTTATGCCTTATAGAATTTTTGAGTTGGTTTTGTTATTGCATGCATGCATTTCAAAGTTGGTTTTATGTCTTATACGTTATTGCATGCATGCATTTTTGAGTTGGTTTTATGTCTTATAGAAATTTTGAGTTTTAAATTGATATCCTTGCCATTTGAAAGATGCATTTGCCTGGTACGAAAGGAACTTTTGAGTTTCCCAAGGGTACACCTACGAACGCAAACAACCGTGTGAAAGTGTCACCCACCATCAAAAGAGGTTAAATGTAGATATTTCTTGCATGTAGCATAAGTGTAGGAAAAAGTAGTGCACCACCATTGAAATTCCTGATATTCAATGCAAGTCCTTCTCACTTTAAAGTGGCACACAATCACTAAAAAGAAGAGTTATATGGCTAAAAAGTAGCGGTGCACAATGATGTAGCACCTCTACCACTAACAAATGGCTTACAACCATTTACGTGTGATTTGGAACAACTTGTACCACTTACAAGTGCTCAATTACATTTTGAAGTGGTTTGCTACTACTAAAAGCTAGTCAATAAAATATCTACAAGTGGTCTCCCCCTTTGAGCGGTAATGGACTAGTTCTATGTGTTAGCAAACCACTTGTAAGTGGTAGCAAATAATGTGTAAGTGGTATAGTGGATCACTTGAAGGTGGTTTGCTACTATTGTAAGTGGCAGAAGACCACATAACTAGTAATGGACTATTCAGAAAGCATGTTGTATGCCTAATAAGTGGTGATGCACAATAAAAGAAGCAAATTAGACCATTGAAAAATAAAAAGGTAAAGCTCAAAGAGTATCATGTAAAGGCTTGGGCTGATCTTGATGAGCTATGCAAGTCCATTATCATTTTGACTTTGTCAAAGTAGGTTTACTTTAATGTCATTGAGATTCAGGATGGTACTTGGGAGTTATGGGAGAGAATATATAATCTTTATGATAAGCAAAGCCCTGCTTCGCAATTGTATTAGCTTAAGAAACTCATAGATCTTGGTATGAAGGAAGGCATTGCTATGTTTTCTTATTTGAATGAGTTTCATTCCATTTCTAGTTAGCTTACTTTTGTAGGGGATTACCTTTGAGGAGAATTCTAGGGCTATGTTCTTGCTTGTCACTCTCCATGAGTCTTGGGATACTTTTCGCACTACCATAAGTACTAATGCTCCTGCAGATGGTTTTAAGCTCAAGGATGTAGAGGGTGCCTTTCTTACCGAGGAAGTAAATAGAAAGAATATTGAGGCAGTTCGTTCCTCTTATGCACTCATTGTTAGAGGCCATAATGATGGCATATATGGTAATGACCATTGTGGGTAGAGATGCACAGTAGGGCAGGACAAAGTCTAGATCTCATGGGTAGGTCGTGGTCTCCCCTAGCCCTAAGTTATCTCTTACATGTCATTATTACGGGCAACAAGGTCATATTTGATCATAGTGCCATAAAATATGCTAGAATAAGTGAGAGAAGGGCAAGGAAAAAGTGATAGGATAATGCTAAGACTTTAGATGATCGTAGTATCACAAAGTCTACTGTCAAGATTGAGGAGACAAATGCATTGGAGCTTTGATGAGTACTTTCTGGTGGGTGCTTCACTTGATGTCTACTTGATTTTGATACTTAGCCATCTTTCTCTTAGTGTTGATTCCTTGATTTGGGGGCTTCCTTTCATGTGACCTTGCATCATACTGGTTCTATACGTATTGTCCTATGTCAAGTTTTGTGAGACTAGGAGATGATCATGTTTGTGATATTTTTGTCATCGTTGATGTTCATTTGCACTTTACTATTGGTACTTATTTGTGCTGAATGATGTATGCCATGTGCTAGCTTTGATCAAAAGCCTTATATTTGCAAGATAATTGGATAATGCTGAGTATCATGTTCTTTTTTGTGATTTTACATGGAAAATCACTCATGCCAACCGCATTTTGGTTAGAGGTGCTAAGTCTAGTAGTCTTTACGCCTTAAGTCCAACACTATTGATTATATTTCAAATGTGACTGATCTTCCACATGTATCTCTTTGGCATTGCTATCTTGGGCATATGTCCCTTAAAGGAATAAAAGTCTTGACTCATTTATAATATCTCTTGCTCCTTGACTTTTCATGTTTTGATTCATGTGATGAACAAGAGCCAAAGGCTCACTTGTGTGTAGTCATCACCATTGGGACCAATAGGCGTAACAGTCCGTCGGGCTGTTGAGGAGTAGGCAAGTAGGTAATAGATGTCAATACGTGAATAGTGTAGCTGATGGGCACCAAGCGACTTGGTCGAGTATAGTTGCGATGGGCGACTGTTGTGCGACAGGCAATTGGAGGTGTGCAATCGCGACGGACTGCTGCACGATGGGATTGGAGGCGTGTGTGCGGGGCAACTGGAGAAGACATGCGTCAGACGCACATGCGTGACGGACGACAGGGGATAGACGGGCTACACGAGTCGATAGGACGTCATGCAATGTGGGCTGCACAGACATGTCAACGGGCCCAAATTTTTCTCAAAAATTAAAAATTTTTGGGTAACTACATTTTCCCTCTTTTGGATGTTCACATGAGCAAGCATAGAGCATGAATGTGTGCAAATTTGCTCCTTTAAATTTGGGGCTTTTCCCAGATTTGGTGCTAGACACATGTCAATAACTCTTGATCCATAAATTGCAGACATTGAGTGCGGGTCTCAGAAATTTTGGGGATTTTCAACACTATGCACACAAGTGAGCCTTTGGCTCTTGTTCATACAGATGTTTGTGGTCCCATGCCTTGTCAATCCTTGGGTGGTACTAAGTATTTCGTTACATTTAATGGTGATTATTTACATAGGACATATCTTATAGAGTAGAATTCAGAAATTTTTTGTACTTTTCAATGTTTTCTTGCTATGCTTGAGAACCAATCTCAGCCTGGGCTAAAATGCTAAAGATTTGATAGAATATGTCTCACGTTCCTTTGAGAAATTTTGTGATAAGAGGGGTATTAAGTGTAAGTTGACTTTCCCTTATGCAAGCCATCCTAGAATGGTATTGTAGAGTGCATGAATAAGACTATTCAAAAAAGAGTTTGTAGTATGCTTAGTTAGACATATTTACCATATGCATTTTGGGTTGAGGTAGTTACTACTATAGTTTAGTCAATTAATAGATCTCCATGCAATGTTCTTGGTGATAGAGTTGTAGAGAGGAGGCATGGTTTGGAAAGCCTATTTCATAAGATTTGAGAGTCTTTGGATGGGAGGCATTCTACCATATTCCTAGGGACAAATACAACAAGATGGATTTGAAGTCCATCAAATGTATCTTTCTTGGATATGGTGATGTAGGTGAGATAGGCTATCACCTTTCAGATCTACACACTTGGAAGGTTATCCACAATCATGATTTTTTTTTTCATGTGGGCAAGATGCGTAAGTAACTAGACTTCGTGATTGAGATATGAAAAATGATATTTTAGGAGGAGCCTCTTGTTATCGTACAGTTAGCCCCAGTTAGATAGCCTGTACTTGTTGATGATGTAGTGGCCCAATCATGATGTTGGACAGAGAGGACAAGATGTATAGGCATTAGGGGAGTTTTGAGGTCTTGAAAATGCCTTTTTAGGATATTGAGAGAGAGAGAGAGAGAGAGAGAGAGAGAGAGAGAGAGAGAGAGAGAGAGAGAGAGAGAGAGAGAGAGAGAGAGAGAGAGAGAGAGAGAGAGAGAGAGAGAGAGAGAGAGAGAGAGAGAGAGAGAGAGAGAGAGAGAGAGACCAATAGGAGCAAGGCCTCCGTAGTAGAACTTCTATTAAAAAAGATGAAAAAAATCATTTTATAAAAATATATATACATAATAATATTACGAATTTGTATTAGCAATATATATTTTTAGCCTCTTATATTCGTGATTATGTCATTCTTTGTATTGATGGCATACATTCTTAGCCACTTTTATTTAATGATATATATGGATTAATGATAATGACCAGTTTAATCCACAATCAAATTACTAAAAAGCTTAGCACTCATTTTTTTTCCTCCTTTATTTTATCCCTCTTGTGTTTTTTCCTCATTTGTGGTAGCCTAGTCCTCTCTCTCTCTCTCTTGTGGTGCCATGGATACAGAAATTCGACCATCAACAAGGTGTCCAAGCTCCCAAATCACATCCATATTAGTGTTTAACTCATTCCAATTAGATGGAAGATGGATTCCTACTATCATTAGCAGAGGCACTTGGATCACCATCATGTAGTAGGAAAAATGTGGAAAAAGACGAAGATATGAGAGCTCATTTATCTTTGTTTGGAAGGGTAGAATCTAAGATTTTAAGCTTAGAGTAAATAAGAATAGCATAAAAGAGGTACTGGTGCAATGTGTGTCTATGCATAGAGAGCTATATTTCGAACCCAGAACTTCAATCTTCCAATGCATAGACCAAATCTTCAAATGCATAGACCAAATCTTCCAATGCATAGACCAAATCATAAGAATTTGATTCTTAAAGTCTTTCTTTTCTTGAACTTGGTTTAAGGTTTTCCATTATAACATTTGTTTGTGTTGAGATTTAGGCAATCACACCTAGTATAGCATCTTTGAGAAGCAGTCTGGGTAAATGATATGCAAGCTATCTAGAATCCCATATGCACAAAGCAAGAAAATACCACCTATCCTCAAGCTATAGAGCATTGTACTTGCCTCTCATTTTCAATGCAATATGATGGTACTTTTGTCCTTTCAATCAAGTGTCCGAGTCATTATCCAACCACACAAGATTGTGTTTATGAGTCCAAGTCTCAATCTTGGAATCTAATTCACTTGTGTGACATTTTGTCTTCAACTCTATGTCTTCATGAGTTCACTCTATGTCGTCAAGCCACCATAGCCATGCTCAGATCCATGCATTCCAACATGGTATCAGAGCCATGGTGAGCATGGCTTAGCTCCTCTCCATCTCTGCTCAGCTTAGTTGAGTGTTGGAGGCTGTCTCCAACTTCATTTGCATCTCTACCTTCAATGAAGCTTCCATGGCAGCCATAGTTAGTAGCACCCTGTCAGCTTGAAGCTTTCATATTTCTCTCCACAGGCCAAATCTCTCTGAACTTCCTTCTAGAGAAGTGTTTCTCTATTTTCAGAGCTTCTCTCTCACATTTCAATCATTGACATTGGGCAACTATAGCTTCATCATTGCCTCCCTTCAGAGTCGTTGCCATAACTGTGTCTGTGGACAACAACACCTACTTGACTTGGAGTAGTTGGATCTCCACATAGAGGCCATATCTCTCCAAGCTCTCTTCTGGGGAAACATTCTTGAACTTCCTATGCTCCTTCCTAGCACATTACAGTGGGACATTGGCCTCCCAGTTGCTCAACATTGTGCAAGTTTGAAGACATTGCACGATATGTGTGCCTAATTCCGTTTGTATAGTCGTTCTCTCTCCACACAACATGATTCCTGCCAAGACCACAGGGCTTTGGAAGGTCCACACCTAAGCTCTCTCCCATTCAGAGGGTCTTAAAAATGGCTACCTTTGTGAGTTGCAATGATTGAAAAATCAGGCCCCTATCCTGAAACCTAAAGGGCAGCCATAGCCAAGTTTCTTCAAGCTCATAAAACACTTCAATTTCACGTATTGGAGTTCCTGCCACTCTAACTCAGTTTCTAGCAAACATTTAGGCATCAAACCAGCAAGTAGGGGACTCAAGTTACAAGACAAGTATCAAAGAATCATCATCAAGCTTGGCATCTAGTCCTTCACAGGCTAGTATCTCTTGATACTAACATAGTGCTTTTTGGCACTTGTGCTTGTTAGCACACTCAAGATCAACTCTTCTGCCACTTAAATCTAAGAATTTTGGTGTTGATTTGCTGCTTCAACATGGGGAAATATTCACCAACATGTCGATTCAAAGGAGTCGGGTTTCACACCTAGCAAACCCGCATCAAACTCATCCTGATGAAGAAGGGCCTATGGGCCATTACCAATGGACAAGAAAAGAAGCCTCAGGATGCAACTCTTGCAGTTACTTAGCAAAAGAATGATGACAAAGCACATGCCATTATCAAATTGGAGTTGGATGATAGCTACATCCATCATGTAGATGCTTGTGACATGTCCCATGACACTTGGGATATATTAGATACATTGTTTGGTGCACAGTCCAAGTCCTCAAAGTATGGTTTATTGATTGAATTCTTTTGACTTGATATGAAGCCTAATACATCCATGGCATCTCATCTAGACTACATGGAAAGTCTCCTAACCTAGCTTATAGGGATAAATCTCAAAATGGATGAAGATATTTGTATAATTGGTGTTTTGCTAAAAAGTTTGCCTTGTGATTATGATAATGTTTCAACCACCTTAATTAACATGCCAAATCCGAAACTGGTTGACTTTAAGGCCTCTCTATTGCAAGAAGAAAAGAAGATCAAGAATAAAGAAGAATCAAGTACTTCTAAAGAAGAACAAATGTTGTATGTCAGTAAAACAAGAACAAAGGAAGAAAGGACTAGCTTTTGTGACTTCTGCAAAAGGACCGGACACATTGAGAAGTTCTATCATGCCAGAAAAAGGTCTCAAAAGGCCTATCTTGTAGCTATAAAAGAAGAAGATCATGGAGCAAAGGAAGAAGAAGAAGAAGAAGAAGAAGAAGAAGTAGAAGACAACTAGGAGCACAAGGACAAGTCTTAGTAGTTCTTCTATTCCCAATTTTTTGATCGACTTTTTTGAAGCCTTGTATAACTTTTCCCTAATGCTTCTATCATAAGATTTGTAAACTCCGCATGTAATTAAGCATTACAGCCTTTGTATACTTTGTGAGGCCCTTGTTACAGCCTCTGGATGTCCACCATGTGTTTGGTACCCACACTTAGCTTTTTTTTGCGATAACATATGGAGTTTACCATGTTTATGGTGTGCCCACACTTTACAGGTGGTGACTCACTAAATCCTCTACACACTTTGTGCCTTTCAGGTTGTGATTGAGGAGGGGTGTTGAGGTTTAGGCAATCACACCTAGTATAGCCTCTTTGAGGAGCAATCTGGGTAAAGGATATGCAGGCTATCCAAAATCCCATATGCACAAAGCAGGAAAATACCACCTATCCTCAAGCTATAAAGCATTGTACTTGCCTCTCATTTTCAATGCAATATGATGGTACTTTTGTCCTCTCAATCAAGTTTCTGAGTCATTATCCAACCACACAAGATTGTGTTTATGAGTCTAAGTCTCAATCTTGAAATCTAATTCACTTGTGTGATATTTTGTCTTCAACTCTATGTCTTCATGAGTTCACTCTATGTCTTCAAGCCACCATAGCCATGCTCAGATCCACACATTCCAATAGTTTGTATTGTAGATGTCTACCCCTCTAATATTGAGGAATGGCAACTGATCGAGTCTATTGTTGATGTTATGTATGGTTCAATTGGAGAAGAAATATACAAAGGTAGAAAGAAGACAGAGCTTGTAGAGAAATCAATATTTTTTAATGACCATTCTTATATTGTCCCCATGCAGCGTAGCCAATGGGGATCAGTATCTCTCCTTCCTTTACCAAAATTTTCAAGCTTTGAGTGGCCTTTGCCAAGTCTCTAGCTACTAGTGAGGGCTATAGATGTAAAATGTTTTTTGAGATACAAAGAGCATTAAAACTTAATATCTCAACTAGGCTAAGCAAAGTCACTTTATTTATGCTATTAAAATATTTATTGATTTTTTTTCTAGTGTTGAGATAAGAAGATCAAAGTCCATGCTTTTAGTGAAGAGACTAACATATGATCATGTCATACAATTTTTTGATGAATTTGTTGATGAACGATGTGATACTAGGAGAGAATGAAAAATTATATGTAAGATAGATCAAGACTCTATAGCTTGTAAATATATGTTTGCTACTTAAAATTTCATCCTTAGATTTTATTATAGTAGATGGTATTATGATGGTGGTAGTCTGGTTGCTTTAGACCAAAATCTTGATAATTTTAGCAAAGATTCTATAGTGGATCTTGATGTTTGGTTCAATGAGGACATTATTGTAACTCTAAAGGTTAGACCATCATGTACACTACATCAAGTGAGGATGGATTTACAGAAATAAAAAAATTGAACTACCATACTCATTTGTGTTCCAACTTAATAATAAACGAGTAAGCTTTTATATCATATTATGTCCTCTTAGGTGTATATTTGATTCCACTTCTTGATTAAAAAACATTTGTAATATATTTTTTACAAATATCAATGAGGAGAGAAAAAAATACAATACAAGGATATTGAAGAAAATATATATTTATTATCAATAAAAAATACATGTACGATTTGGTGGCAAATTTTTGTTAGCCATCTCCATGACTTATATACACAAGGGCTTACAAGCAATGAGGCAAAGCTACTTCTTTTTTTGAGGACTTTTCTTAGGAGAAGGGACATCCTTTTTAGGAGTTCTTTTTCCTTTCTTTGATGCTTTGGTTGCCTTAGGTGTTGAAGGCACAACTTCACCTGCTGTAGTTACATACACCTCCTCTCCTTCATTGTCCAAGTCCCTACTACTGTTTGTTCTTGGTTTTGTACAATTGACCATTATGTACTTCATGATCTTTGCTCTTACATATCAAGCATGCTCACTTGTTTAGTAATCCCTTGAAAATTGTCACACATTTGTAAGAAAAGTTTTCTAGTTCATTGTTATTTTTTACATGGACTATATTATCATCATCAATGGACTATTTTGCAATGAACCTCTATCTCAAAGTTTAGTATCTTTCACATTATCTTTACAAGTTTATCATCATTGAGATAAATAAACTTAACCAATCTTTTGGCATTTGTAATTACTCTCCAGCCCCACAAGAATGACTATCATCTTGATGAGGACATTGCAACCAACAATATAAAGTAAAACTATGAAACTTATTTATGGTAGTTTATAGAATAAATTTTCTTATTACGTTCCAACTATATTAATTAGGACCTTACCATAACTTGTCTATATTGCATTGTTGCAAGTAAATTAAAATGCATGGGAGGCTTTTTCTCTTGCACTTCAATCAATCTTTTTATAATTTTGTACCAAAAAGACAATAAAATTTAGAGTACTTGTAAAAAAAAGGTCAAGGAGACCCTGAATTATATAACTTACAACTTAGCATTTTTGTGGCTTCCTTTCAAAGAATTGAAAGAATAACATTGCTTGTCCATATAGTCTATTTCAATTAGGCTTCAATGAGAATTGAAAAAAATCATATTGTAATAATTTACTAAAAACAAAATCTCATAAAATCTAATAGAATATTAAATTACTTACTTTTAATTGTATGGAATTAGAAGGAGCTCCAAAGTGTCAAAGTCAATTGAATTGAACCAATGATTAAATGCACTTGCATCAAGCTCGCTCATCATAGAGTATGAGATAGATGGATCAAGAACCTCAATTTTTTGTTGTATATCAAACGGAAGCTCATGTATTACAAACCTAGCAAAGAAATGGAGATAGTGAGCATATACATGAAAAACCCATTGCTAGAAAAATATAGTAAGTAAAAATAAATTTGGGTATATTATACCTCATCCTAATAAGAAGAATAGAGTTACTTACTTCTCTCAATCTTGAGGATCTGAACACAGTCAGAGTAAAAAAATATTATATTAGATCTTTTGTTAATATCACTAAGTAAAAAGCAAGAGACATTGAAGCCCTTAGGTGACATTAGCTCCTTTCAAGAAGCGTAGATAGCTCTTTTTCAAGATGGATGGTAGCTGCTCTGCTTCCTTTTCTTCAGTCTTCTTCCTTCTGTACTCTCTCCATTTATCTACTTGCTCTTCTGTGGTCTTTTCCATTTTTTTGTGTTGCCTTGTGTCTTTTTCATGGGTGACATATTCAACCTTAGGACGTGGATCATCTTTCTTTTTTCTATATGGAGACATATTTAAAATATTGAAAGTCTTCTCATCAGCAAGGAGAATTGGCTCAAGGACCTTTGAAAATTTTTATAAGCCTATGTCTTTGTCCATAAGTATAAGCCTATGTGCATAAGCAACACAAATATATGAATCTTGAAAAAACTCAATCAAAAAATCTTCTACAGCTTCATGGATGCAATTGAGAGTTGTCCTTGTCTATCTAAAACTATCAAGACTATGCTTATCACAAATTTCTTTGACAAGCCTTTGAAATGATACTTTTGGAATCGCATCTTTGAGAGCCTTCATTGCAATTCTAATCTCCTTCAAGCACCTACCATGCTGTGAAAACTTTCTCCTTGGCTTTGATCTCCTTGGAAGTTCAAAAGGCTTGGAGGACTAATGGATCTTTGAAGCAAGGACTCTATGCTCAACTTTTTGCTTTCTTCTAGTAGACTTAGTTCTAGCGATCTAAAATCTCCAAAAATAACAACGAAAGTCAAAATTAGAAGGTTGTGAAATCTAAAGTATAAAATGTGAAATGAAGACTTGTTTGAACAGAGAACCTCTGTTTTCGCGTTTCATACATCAAAGAATAATTTTTGATTTTATTTCTCAAATGAAGGAGAAAATTTATACGTAAAAAATGATATAGTCATAAATAACTACTAGCAATATTTTGGGCAGTCAACAGATTACTATAGAGCGAAGAGCTATATAAAACATGAACCATGATCTATCAAAGACTTCCCAAGTGCCTTTCTCACATTTTACAAGTTTGATTAGCAAGAATTAATGGCATAATGGAAGTTATGGGACAAATATATCATGTTTTGATCAATAGTAGATTACAAGTAGCTATAAGAAATAAATCAAATAATTTTATGCATTATGTGTATGATGAAATCTCACCTTGTGTGTTGGGTATTGGAAAATTTTGCATTGTGATGAAGCTGTCTAGTGTTGGTGAAGTCAAAGCAAGAAAGGAGCTTAGTGGTTCGAAAATTCTTTTTAAAAGGACCTTTCTTTGAAGTATAATGAGCAATTTACTCCAAAGGTGTGGGGGGTATATCATTGTTGCATTGGAACTTGTGCCACCTTTTCAAACATTATGACACTTTTATGGCATTATTTTTTAGGTAAAAGAGAAGATTTTTGAGCCTTATTTTTCTAATTTAAATATAGCCTTTTCTAATTAGTGCATAGTACCTTTTGAGTGAGCTCTTAGGTGATCGTTTTTGTAAATAAGTACACGTTATGGAGCCAATTTAGGTTGTTGTATACATAAAATTTTCTTCTACACATTTTTCTCTCTCCCATGACCATACACCTTGCACATCATAAGCCAAGAATACGCGTGCTCTTGAAGAAACCAATTTATGCTCACAAAGCAATATATTTCTAAGGTAACAAACATCTATTCATTATTTCTCTCATGCATAGGTATTGTGATTTATTCTTCTTAATTTTTTTAAAGGAGTCAATCTTTACTTCGTGTTAGCTTTTTCCATTGTTTATTGAACAATATGTTCTATTCGATCAAACGTGATAAGACTCCAGAAAGCTCTTCTAAGACCTCTATAATCACGTTGCATAAATCTTGAAAAAATCCATGAAGTTTTTTTGTAGATACCGGATGAAATGTGAAAACCAATTCCACACTTTGCTACTTGGATTATAAACTTGTGTTTTATAAGTCAAGGCTCTTTGTTTCTAAACTTGTCTTGTTGTTTCAAAATTTCATTTTGTGAGTAATCAGGATGACTAAAAGGAAGAATTCTCTAGAGAGAATGGAGGAAGAGAATCTAGAAGATACATGTGATAAGAAGCTCTTTGATTGTCTCCATGCAACTGGAAATTCATCTAGATTCAACTACATCCGAGATATGCTCAATGTTCTCTTTGATTTGCAAGAGCTCTTGAAGGATCTTGAAGACAAACTAAAGGATTATAGGGAGTGTTATGATAGACATGTGCATGGCCTAGAGATTGAGGGATTTGTCTATTATAGTCACTGTAGTGGAAGCTACCAATGTAGCTAGAACAACTTTGCAAACAAGGTTTAGCCTCATTGATGAGGAATTCAAGAAGTGGGAGGTAGATTGCCATTTTCATTAGGATCAACATCAATGTCTTCTTGTCCACAAGGATGTTGGATTTCTTGTATATCTTTGGTATATATGGGCAGTTCTTCTTTAGGTACAATACAAGAGAAGAAGACTAATCGTTTATGAGCCATAGATCCTAGTGAGTCCCTTACTTATGAGGATGCTATATGCAAAGGTGATAGTGACTCTTGTGAGAGAGCCATGTTGTCAAAGCTTGATTCGCTATACAAGAACCATAAGTGGGATTTAGTTCCATTGCCTAGTGAAAAACATGCATTGCCATGCAAGTGGGCATATAAATTGAAGAGTACCCCTTGTTAACCTAAGCTATAATATAAGTCTCGTTTGGTGTCACTAAGGGTTGTTTGTGCAAACAGATCTAGAATTCTACTAGATAGATGTGAAAAAAACTTTCTTACATGGGGACCTGTACATGAGGACATCTATATGTAGCAATCTAAGGACTTTGTGGAGGAAAGGGCAGGGAACACCTAGTGTGCAAGTTGATGAAGAGTCCTTATGGAATTAACTAGGCACATAGGGAATGACATCATAAGTTTGATACTTTCATGCAATCATAGTCATATTCTCATAGTGATATGGATTCATTTCTTTACATAAAGAAGGCTCATGATAGTAGCCTTATCATTTTATTACTATATATGTTGATGTCATGTCGATACTAGGAGTGCTCATGATGAGCTAGATGCTTTGAAGATTAAGCTCAAGAAGAGCTTTGAGATTAAGGACATGGGACATGCCTCTCACATACTTGGTATGTGCATTATGTGCAATTTCTCTAAGAGACTTCTCCACTTCTCACAAAAGGAGCACATTCACAAAGTACTTGAGAAACTCCGTATATAGGGTGGTTAGCTAATTGGCATCCCTTTACCTTCTCACGTGAATGTGAATTAGGTAGATTGTTCTTGGTACAATGATGAGAGGATTGAGATAGCCAAGATCCCATATGCATCTGTAGTGGGCAGCTTGATATATGTCATGATAGCCATTAGACTCGACATAGCATTTGCAGTGGGAGTTGTGGCTCGTTATATGGCGACATCTATTAGGAAACATTGGGATACCATGAAGGGTATCATGTGATACCTTAAGGGCACTATAGAGTTGTGCCTTTGATATGGTAGTTAGAACATTGGAGTCATGGGTTATACAAAGTTAGATTATACAGTAGATAGTATGAAGTCCATATTTGGCTATCTTCACCTTTATTGGAGGTGCTATTTTCTTAGATCTGTAGGGTGTAGAAATGCATTTCTAGGGTGCAAAAATGCATTGCCTTGCTATCGAGGAGGCTGTACTACATTGTAGCCCACTGAGGCTTGCAAGGAAGTCCTATGGCTAGGTTGCTTAGTTGTAGATCATGGTATCACAAATATGACTTGTACATTACATTCAGACTCTATGAGTGCCATCCAATTGACATGCAAGTTGGTCTTTCATGCCAAGAGTAAGAATATTAAGGTCCGTTATATCATTTCATCAAAGAGTTGGTTGAGGATAAGTAGACAGATCTAGTCACAATCTCTACAGGTAAGAATCTTGTTGATCTACTTAGTAAAAGTCTCCTAGTGAAACATTATGCTTTAGGAAGATGATGGGTGTATGATGAGACGACATCTATTTTTTATTGTACTTATATTTACACATTGTACTTGTCACCTTTTTCTTGTTTCCTCCTTACTTAGGTGACTTTGCCTTTAAGTGGGAGGTTGTTGGGGGTTAAAGGCCACGTATGCCTAGCCACCTATATTTATCTTATACTTACTACTCGCACACCTGAACAATGTAGATGGTGGCTATCCATCACTGTCACTTTATTCTTTACAATGATAGTAGAATAAGAAAAGCCATGGCACACATTTTGATTGTTAAAATTTCCACATACATTCTTGCTTTCTCTTCTTGCTCTAATCTCAATAGTTGTTACTTCCTTATTCTACTTTTTCTCTCATTATTGCTCAATATTTTCACCTTTCACAAAGTAGTTCTCAAGTTCATTAGCACTTAAAGTGGTGAATAACCACTTTTTAGTGGTGGTGCACAATTGTGCACCCCACCTTTTAGTGGCATTTAGAAATTTTGAGTGGTACACCATCCTCATAAAGTAGTGCATAGCTACTTTTAAGTAGTGCATCACTTCATTTTTGTGAATGTGTCTAACATCATTTTACTTTTTAGTAGAGCTTCCACTTTCATATATACAAAATCACTAAAAAGGAGTGTTATACAACTCAAAAGTCATGGTGCATAGAAGTGCATTATTTGTTTAAGTGAAAGGAGGCGATGGTGGGTTGTGGCATTAGTGCAATGCGAGTTCTTAGTGGATCCTATCATTACCCTTGTTGGGGGGGGGGGGGGGGGTTTCCTGAATCATGGTATTCCCCCCCTTCCATGTTGTGCACACATCTTCCTTTTCTCCCCCCTTGTGACAGACCCATGCAATGGGGGGGGGGGGAACTCAAGATTCTTGCACCTCCTCTCACATTGTGGGGGTCTCTCCCCTAGTGAGAGATCTGCACAGCATGACTCGAGGATGCACCCTCTCAAGTTGTGTGAAATCCCCTCCCCCTCACACAATGTGAGGGGGACTCGAGGATGCACCCTCTCAAGTTGTGTGAAATCCCCTCCCCCTCACATTGTGTGGGTCCACCCTCTAGATCCCGTCTGCCATGCGATTGCAGTTTCTCATATAGTTGTATTTTTAGATGGATGCTATTGAGGTGCAATATGTGGAGGGAGCTCAAGAGCTTGCAAGGAGTGAAGGCGCTCCTAATGCTCCTACATAAGAGTCTAGGAGTAGTGGAGGAAATCCTGAGGATATGCTTTTAAATTTCCTTTCTCGAGTGGGATAAGAGTATCTACTACCATAGGTGTTGTAGGTGTTTTCTATCACTACCAACTATGGAGGAATGAATGAGGGCCTCACGAGTCTACCTTGAGGAATAAGATGCAACTTTTGTCGAGTGAACATCTACTAGAGAGGCTCACATTGAGGGCCTTTAGTATGTTCATATGAATAATGTCTTTGTTGAAAAGCCCCTTAAAAAAAGGTTTAATAGGATGGTGCCAAGGGTTATTGAGAGCATGAAGAAGGTAGATCTATACTACCCTGCAGACAATCAAAAGTGTCATGTCATTGATTACTTTCATGCATTTGTTTGCTTTCCGAATGTGTTGCTAGGGGATGAAGGGAAAGAGTTTGTCCAAGACCCAGAAGATACATAATAGCCTATTGAAGTAGAGATTGATGAGGTGTAAGAGATCTCCCAGCTAGTAGATGTGGGTAGTGAGAGGAAGCAAATTGCTCAACGTGATGTTGAAGCTTTGAGAAGGGAGAACGTAGAGGTGGGTCTGTTGATGAGTAAAAGGCTGAGAAGAATGATGGTGATCTTCCTACAGCTTTGCTCCCCACCTTCCCTATTTTGATGAAAGGCAATATGTTCTCCTACCAAGCCCTTTTTAACATTACAGAGGACTATTGCCCGGCCATTATTGCATAGAATCTCAGAATAGATTTTGACTTTATTGTTCTAGTTTGAGATAAGTATCTTCTTGTGGATTCAAATGTCAAGGAAATAGAATACTACTTAGTGTAGAGACTTTGACCATGATATAGAAGGATGCACTTCGATATGAGTCATCCCTTCCTTTTGAGGAAGAGTTCAAAGCAACACAAAAAAAATTGAATGTATCTCACTTGGGTAGGTCAAGACTTGACTCCTAAGTCTTTCCAAATTGGCCAATCAAGTGTTAAGATATGAAGTGAGAAGTTGTTGGTTTCAAATGAAAATTAGAAGGTTAGTTTCACAGGCTATATTCATTTGGATACTATATTGATTTTCATAAGAATTTCATAATAATTCACTAGATATATTTCCTATTTTTTAGTGTGTTGTGTATAAGGATGGGTTCATTGGTCATGCATGTGGCAAACAGAAGGGAGGTTTAGGCAAGGACTCTGTCTTGGGCCATTATATCAAAGACCTTACCTTTCCAAAGTTTGTTGTTTTCCATCACAAGTTCTGGAGGGACAATGCAGAGTTCCCTCTTTTTACATTGAAGAACCCTATTAAGATATCTTGTAGGGTATCCTATTAGATGGAATGTAGAGAAGATAATGTTTTTGGAGAAATAGGAAGCTCTACGAATTTTTGATCAAGGCCTTGGTATGCACGTACGATGTGGTAAATACCACTTAACGTATGCATCATTTTGCATGATGAGAAGGATCAAGGATCCAAATGTGCTTGCAAATATAAAAAACAACAGCTACTTAAAACTAGATTGATTCCAAAAATTAATCACTTAGAGTAACAATTACAAGATGAAGCTGAACCATCTTCAAAGAGGCCACAAGTAGAGAGGAATGAGGTTTGAGCATTGATTGGATTGTTACTTTACTAAAAAACAATGGTTTTTCAAAAAAAAAGAAGAGATGTACTTTTATTGTGTAAAAATATCATTCCAAAAATTGATAAGTGTTCATTTGTGTCAAGATTTCTCCAAAACTCCTCTTGTATTTATTTCATTGTGTATGGGCTTATGAGAAAGTGTTGTTTATGGGTATCCAAGCCTTTCCTTGTCTTTGTCTAGTTTGTCACCACATAGTATGGCTCATTGATGTATTAGAATTCTCCTACGATTCCTTTCTTTTTTGTCTCTCCAAATGTTGTATTGCTTTGTTAATTTCATATGTTCTTAGTACTTCTTTTTTGTTAGCTCTATGGACAAACTTTCTACCAGTCCATTGGTGTAATTCTTCTAAACTATTAGCTTTCTCTACTCCTCAATCGTAACTTGTATGGTTGAAATAGCCAATGATAGACTACCATATTCCTTAGCAAAATAAGGGGTGTGATTATATATAATGTGTTGTCAAAGCATAAGAAATGATGCTAGATTAGTGCAGCACTTTCAATTAAGCGGTTATACTTTATCAAACATTATGAAAATAATATACTATGTAGTTGGCAATGTGGTGATTTGCCCATGCACTAACAGTTGACTTTTTAAACTCGTCCAATGCTACTTCAAAGCCTTGATAGTGATATGAGTTCCATATCCACATGTCATAAAATGTAAAGATTATATCTAAATATTCCATGCAAGGTTTCCAAATTCTTGGACATAACCTAGAATATACTCATATTATAAGCATGTCATACACCCACACTATTAGCACAAGTAAACTTTCAATATAAATATATTGCTCACCTCAAAGGACCCTAGAGTGAATATATTGTTCTTTGATTGGGCAGCACTAAATCATTTTGGATTGTGCTTTGAAATTGTTGGATCGAGTGCCCTATTCATAAGGGTGATGGTGACCCGTTCTAGCTTTGTATCCTTCACAATATAGCACTCATCAAGCTTGAGTATACATTTTAGGACACCATAACATTCATTAGGAGTCACCTCAAATAATTGAACAAAGTATGACTATAATGTCTCCAAGTTGTAAAATATATTATTGTATATGTTATAAACCATTGCCTCCCTTGTTTCTCCATAGTACGTATCTTCAATATGAAATGGAGCTCCTAGGAGTTGTAGAACTTGATCATTCACTTGTTTTTGCATTCTTTTGTTGGGTTTGGAAATATTGATCCATGCAGCTTAAATTCCTTTATCTTTGATCGAAGAGATTTGTAAATAGTTGTGTATATGCTGCTGGATATACCTATTGCATCCAACAAGGCCTGCATATTGCTTGAGCTAAGTTGGTTTCCTCCCAGGAAGACCTCAATATCTTGTTGTGTAAGCTTTAGATACTTTGGATACTTCAAGATCTCTTTGATAGCTTTCTTATTAATAAGCATTTTAATGTATTAAATTGATGCCTCCATGCTTGAAGCCTTTTCTTCATTAGGTTGTAGCACATCTTGTATTTAGAATTGAAATGTTTAGTTATCATATGTCACATTATAAATAATTTATGAGATGGAGGAAGAAGTAAAAACGAGCTTACTTACTTCAATGTGTGTATCTTTTTCTTAATGACACCATTATGTAACTTTATATCTTAAATATTTTGAAGTTTCTTGTATCGTTTGTGAACACCCAATATTGTTTCTTTAAGCCTCAACTGATCTCTTTGTTTCTCCAGCTCTAAAATAGTGTCCTTGTTATGTAGTAGTTTGTGCTTACATTGGTCTAATGTTAGCCTTAGAGAGGCATTTTCTTCTCTAACAAATCTCTTTCTAACTTATGTATATTGCTAATCACATCCAAATGTTGTGTGTTTTCTAAGAAGCCATTATAATGATTTCCAACAAAGATTACTACTAACGAATGTAATATCCTTGAATAGAGGCATGGAGTTATGCAAATGATTTTTTGGATACAATTTCTCATTTTTCCATAAATCTATATTCCTATTTCCTTGTAACCTACACAATTCTTTGAAGACATGAGATAGGGTTTGTTTTCCTTAATGGCTCATACTCACAATCAAGCTCTACATGGAGGTGATATGTCTCTCTCCTATATCTCTTTGATGATGATTTGAGCACTTCCATCTCCATTTGTGATGTTGATTCCACCTCAAATATCTCCATTTGTGATGTTGGTTTGGCCCTAGCCATCCATGTTGATTCCACCCTAGCCATCTCCGTTTGTGATGTTGATTTGGCCCCAACTATCCTTGTTTACGATGTTTGTGAAGTTGCTTCAAAAAATGAGAGAGAATACATGGAAAGTTTCAAAATGTAATGTGGTGGGCACAACTCAAGGCTTCACAATGTTGTCTTTGACTCATCTTTTGATAAAAAGAGACTACATCGTAACCCCAATTAATCTAGATACAAGCCGTAAAGAGAAAATTTTTTGGGTAATTTTTAATGTTTTTTAAATTATATCTCTCTATGTTGAGGTGAAATTTCTTATAAGGCCCAAACTTGAGTTCGAATCTCTCCTAATGTCTGCTTGCAAGGTGGCCATTGATGTTGTTGTTGAGATAAACTAAGTGATTGAGGTCAAGTGTTCCTTGTCCTTTCATCTCTACTAGCTTCCATTGCAATGCTTTGGGAGTCATGTTTGAAACATTAAAGCTTGTAGCTTGTTGGAAGCTATTGATTATGGGGCTTGGAAATCATCAAGGCTACCTCTCAAGCTATCCATGGTGTTGGATGTAGTCGTCATGGTCTTTAAGCTAACTAGGTTGATGATGTGATTTATGAGGTCATGCACAAGTGCGATTTTTAGGTCAAGAGTGTGACTAAGGCTTGGGTCCTTGCTAATAGGCCTCTAGAGTACACAACTCATGATCATTGCTTAAGTGCATGCAACTCTTGCGTGGATCCTAGTCCATGGGTCCAAATGTGGAGTGTTTCTCACTTGATTATATGTGTTGAAATGTGTGAGTTCTCTTTTTGTGCATTGGTTAGTTATTTTATTTGTCAGTTTTTGGTCCTTTTTTTGGTTTCATTTTTTTTGAAAGAAATTAAAGATAAAAAGTCCTTGTGGGATACACCCTAATTGTGACGTGCAACATGTAAGGACAATGAGTAGACAACTATTACACAAGTGAATTAGGTTCCAAGATGGAAGCTTGGATAAAGACGATCTTGTGTAATGGACTGAGAATGACACTAACCGAAAGAGGAAAGCGTCATGATATTGTATTCATCATTATGAAAGTACAATGCTTTATAGTAGTTGGGTTGTTCCACTTTCCTCATTGCGCATATGGGATTCAAGACATCTATTCTTGGAGTAGACATCATTTGTCATTTCTTAACACCCCCCCTCAAATGACGAGTCTCTAAACTTGCTGGCTTTTGCCCCCCCTACATGGTGACATGGACCGGGAGACTAGCTCATAGGCAGCCTAGTCAAGTTAAAGCTTGAAACTTTACATCTTTGGCAATAGTTTTTTCACAGAAAATTCACTAAGGGACAAATAGATATCCACTATGGGAAAAACCATATGAAAGATACAATGAAAATTCTTTAGAACAATCTATCAGATTTGTTGATGGTAGCAGAAGCATCATCATCATCATCATCATCATCATCATCATCTTCTTCTTCTTCTTCATTCATGAATTGGTTATGGCAGTGATCATTCTACATTTGTTGTGCTCTTTTCTTGTGGAAACATTCACTGGCTATATGACCAGTCTTGCCACAATAATGACATATAATCCGATCCTTGTTGTTGTTGGTGCTGAGTCCTCCACCACGGCCTCTTGCTCCATAAGTGCCCTTGGTATACAAGAGACTATTGTTGGTGGTGTGTTCCTTTGAATCCTTGGTTTTAACTTTGCTTTCTCCATCAAGTAGTGAGTGCTCAATATCTTTAAGTGATAGACTTGGAACATTGCTTAGGGTGGACACAAGATTCTCATATGGATCCTTATTTACACTTGCAAGCAGTACAACTATTGCTTCATCTTCATCAACATTCTTCTTAAGAGTTGCAAGCTAGATTTTTAGGCTCTTGAACTTGTTAATGTGTATGGTCATAGAAGCACTATCTTTTATATCTAGTTTATAAAACTGCATGAGTAATTTTACCTTTGAAGTCTTTGCTTGGGTACTAAAGATCATGCCAAGGTCCTCACAAGCAGTTCTAGCATCTATGATGCTAGAGATATGATGTAGCACATCATCACTTAGTCCCCATATGCAATGATTCCTAATGCCTTTTTATTCATCTTCTTCCATTCTTTGGTTTTTGGTGGAGCTACTACAAGGATCCCGCTTTTTGAATGTTCTTTCTTGCCATCTACATCACCTTCATCATCTTCAAAGAGATCCCAGAGGTCTTTCTTCATGAGGTGGTACATGGTCTTTTCCTTCCAGGCATGGAAGCCTTCTCCATTGAACTTTGCTATTTATTCAAGCTCTGCCATTTTTGATCAGTAGCAAATCAACTAGCAAAAGAGTTGTACTTCAATGTGTCAAGAGACACAAGATGATTAGTGTTTAACAACACTGCATGAGTATTAAAAAGATACTATCTTGGAGCTCAATGTCGAATGTTGATGCTTGATCTTCTTCTTGCTTGCTGATTTAGTGTGATGCTTTGCTGGAAATTAAGTGCTTAGTAAGATTAGAGTGATAGAGTCTTTAGTGGACTAAGAGGAGTAAGAAAATGAAAGGTTTTATGACCTTGAAGGTCAATGGTTATGGCTGCCCACAGAGATGATAGTTAGGGTTTCTCAAATTGTGATTAATAGAGAGAGTATTTTGAGGAACCCTCTTGGGTGAGGTTAGCCCACTTGGGGGGCTACCAAAGCCCTATGGTGCCAGCACAGATTGCGCATGTGGGAGCTTTCACTCAATCGCCAAGACCCACGGACCGCTTATTGTTCAAGCGTTCCAAGCTGAGCACTAATGGCTACCTCTCACATAACCGACGCGCCATCCATATCTATGGGTGTAGTGAGCTTACCTCCGTGCCGTTCGAGTTACCTCCTCTCCTGTGCACTCCGGTAGCTCCACGATCCAAGTGCAAGCTTCAAGCAAGCTCCATCCTCAAGCTCCACGCTCCAAGCTCCATTGCTGCGAGCAAGAGAAGAGAAGAGAAGAAGAGAGGAGAAGATGGAGAGCTTCTCCTCCTCGGTCCCTCACCCTCACACACTCACTCCCTCACACTCTCACACTCCCTCTCTCAAGCACAAGCTCAAGCAAGCAAGAACAAGAAGAAGAAGAAGAAGAGGAGAGCTACTTTTGGCCACACACAAGAATGAGCTTCTCATTCACTTTTCAACTTTATATACAAAACCCTAAATCCCTTTTGGGCGGTCATCCCCTTTTCCCCTTTTTACATGGCCAGCCGTAGCCTTGGCCCTTTTTCCCATTGTCCTTCTATCTTCCTAGCTTCCTTTCCACCGCCCATCTACATTTACAAATTGCACGGGTGAGAGCCCGACGCTCCTTGAATTAAACCATGATGCACTTGCGCTTTTTTACAAAAGTTTTGACTTGCCCTTTTCCTTGTGCGCCTTTCTCCCTTATTTAAGACTCTTCTCCTTGTGCGTCTTTGTCTTCCGTTTCTCTTTTCCTTGGCCTTTGTCTTTTTCTTCTGCTTTAGCTTTTCCAGATTTTCCACCTTCGTTCGTTTGAGGGTTAATATTACCCCCCTCCTAGACGAGTGCCAGTCCCATGGCACTCACCGTCGTAGGTAGCAGGCTGTAGCATGCACCGAAGACGTGGGTGACAAGGACGCCGGTGGTTTCCGTGGAGGAGTGTTGGTGGTGGTGTGGTAGAAGGTCTTGGGGGCCTGTTGGTGGCCAAGGTGGCTGGTGGAAGGTTGTTGGAGTTGGCGGTAGGGCTATTTTGTGTTGGGGATTGCATTGATGGCCAGCACAAGTGGTAGTTTGTTGGGGATTCTGCACATGACGATTCTTTGCGGGCTTGTCGGATGGTAAGGGATAAGTAGTCAGAGTTTGATGAAGAGCGAACAACACCTTATACCTGCAAAAATCGGAAAACCTCGCATGTGGTCTCTACTTAAGGGGTAGTGCTAGTCTTCTTATCGTGCACAAGACATATTTTGATTAGTTTGGGAGACAGGTCAAACTCTAAGCAAGCCTGGAGTATTGTCCAGCACTTGAGGACCCAAACCGTGTATAGGTTATAGTGTGAATATTAAGTGTGTACACGTGCATATTTAGGTATTACTTAGTTAGAAGACTATCGGCCTAGTTCCTTGTATAGCAATCAGTGAAGCAAGGGGCTAAGTTGATGGAAAAATTTGTCGATGAAGACGGGGTGTACACTTGAAGATTGCTTGAGACATCATTATGGTTTTGTCAAGGCCATGTAGCATAAGTGAGCTCCTTGATGTCTAGCGCTTTGTAGCTAGTGACTATCTATAGTGCGTGAAAGGTATGGTGTACTTTTCCATTGTCTTTCATGCCTTGCTTACCACTGTGGATTGTAATGGCATTGAGATTAGTGCAAAATAATTGTGCAAGTGGTTCAGGGTGACAGGTCTAACCATAGGCGAGGCGAGCTCCCTAGGTATGTCCTGCCCTTAATGTGCCCTGAACAATTGTGGGGGATGTACAAAGGGCTAGGGGATTAGGGACGGAGCCAGCCAACCAAGGTCACTAGAAAGTATCTAATTTGAGGACCCCTAGATGCGGTGCCGTGATCGTGTGTGCTCTTTTTTTCTTTTTCTTTTTCTTTTTCTTTTTCTCCCCCTTTTTTTCTCTCTCTTTTTTTATCTTTTTTTTGGTGGAAAAAATGAATACAATCAATGCCATACATTGAGGCTGTTAGTCTTTCATTTGGATTGAGAAATGTTGGGATCCAAATGCTATGAAGGATGGATATTACAGAGATGATTGTGTCACTAGCCTTGATGCTAGAGGAACTGTTGTTGAGATGAAGAGATACACTTGAGTTTTTGCAAACCTCCTTGCGACACACTCGATGTTGGTACAAGTGAGGTAACGACTGTCGTGAGCCAACTATATAGTTTTACCCAGAAAGAGAGCATGTCCCATGAATGTGCTTTGGACCATACGATAGGGGCGGTTGGCAAGGGTGCTTTCGGCAGCGTGGCTTTGCCGCGGCTCGTTGTGGGGTTGTTGGTGTTGCGGTGATTGGGCATTGAACATTTTCGCACAAGGACCTGTATTATCCTGCATCCACTTGTCGCTTCATGAGATTACATGCATTGTATATGCCACAACTATAATAAACCAGTGCAATGCAAGGAGACATCACTTATCGGAATTCTATGGTGTTGACTTAGATATTTATCACCTGCGCTTGATTAGCTTTTTCTTTTGCTAAAGACGTGAAATATATTAAATGCAGATATGAAAAGTTCGTACAATTCGGGAACATGTCAACACTTAACCATTTAAAGACAAAAAGTCATGGCCCAGTAGCATTTGATAAGCCCTGTATACAACATGGGGCTACTCGATTTGTACGAGGCGGGGCGAGTCTGGGTGGCCGGGTGCTTGGGGCTCTACTGGTGTGGGGCTCTCGTGGGGTTGGGCAGGGAACATGTCGGCCGGGACATGAATGGTGTAGTCCCGGGCCGCTACCGTTTCCAGAATGTCTTTAAACAATTCATTAAATTCAGTTAAGCATTCTGCGACACTTCTATGTTCAACGAGGGCTTGCTCGGTTGCTATCTCATGCAAAGTTCTAAGAGTTTCCTTAGGCTTTAGCATGGCTGGGGGATCATGCCTAGATGAGCAAGATTGGTCAACGCTAGGATTTCTTATGCTCTTGGGGTTCTCACGTTTCTCTTGAGGTTTTGCTGCTATTTGGTCATGGTTCCTCTTGGATGTGACTGGTATAGATTTGTCACCCTGTTGTGACAGCGTTGTATCCACTCTTGATTGATCAATGTGAGTTCTATTGTTAGTGGATAGAGTGTTGCAAGCAACTATTGATGGCAACTGTTGCTTTGGTTTGTCAGAGCACACAGATGTGTCTGAGGTTTCACCGCTATTAGGAGAGGCATCAGTGGGTTCATTGGTGGATGGACTCGATGCTTTATTCATCAGCTCTCCAGCGCCCTTTGTCTCAATGTTCTTGGGGTCCACAACCACCTGCAACTGTTGTTGTTTTCTCTGCTTTCTCCTCTTTTTCTTGGTCAATGAAGGTGCCTCTCTCAACGACTCAGGACCCTGGACTAGGTCAACCATTGACGTACTTGGTTGGGCCTCAGCATTCTCTCTCTCTAGTGTGTCCTTATGGGACATAGTCGTGGCCTGCTGAATAGCCTTGCCAGGTTGAGTGGTTCGATGCGTGACCTCCCTGACCACAACTTTGAGAGGTTTCTCTTCAAGCCTAGGCTTTAGGTACTTTGAAAGTGCTGGAGTTGTCGAGGGATTTGGTTGCGAGAACTCCTCCACAGGTAAACTACTAAGGACACGTTCCACAAGGGGAGTTGTCACGGCCAAGGGCTGTGACTGCTGTGATTTTTGATTGGAAGTAGTAGCAGCTAGTTTAGTGGGCTGGCCACCCTTGGTGGATTGCGGTGTCAAGTCCCTAGGGCGATCGGAAGTGGCCGTGTTTTTTGTTGCCCTTTGAGCACTCATCTGTGTAGATCGAGCATGAGTTGATCTAGTCACATTAGGTTGCTCATGCATATCCTTGGGTCGAGAGCTACAGATGGCGTCATGTCCCACCTCTTGGACATTTGGAAGCTTAGATGGAGATAGAGATTGGAATTGAACAGTTTTCCTTGGCAACCACTGTTGTGCTTCCTGCGTCTGTTTGGAAAAAGAGGATGTAGGAGATCTAGGACTCTTAGGTGGACTTGGCACTGGCTGAATGATTTGCTCGAGGCTATTAGATGATTGTGTCATTTGCTTTGTTGAGCAATCAGCCTTGCCTTGAGCAACGTTGTGCCTATGATGCTTGTTCTCCCCTTGGGAAATCAAAGGCTCCTTGGGCACTAATGATTTTTGTGCATGCTCAATGGCTACGTCTGATGTCCACTTGTCAAGCACACTAGGTTGAGGATCTACTTTTTGATAGGCCATGTTTGGTTTCTTGATTTCAGTAGTGAGGGGCTCGATCACTCCAATATTTTTGCTTCGAAACTTGGCCTTTTGTTTAGTTTTCCTCCTACGCCTCTTTGCTTTGGACATAATTTGGGCTTCTGATAGAGGTGGCTTAGCAGGGAGTTTGGGTACCCAAATCCAATGATTGCCTGCATAATACCCTTGAGCACGAAGCAACGCCTTGGATATCCATCGTGGCGTTGTGCTAGCTCTCCATCGATGCCTTCGCCTATAAGGCTTGGGCTTCTTTCGTGGTTTTTTACGATATTTTTGAGTCCAAACCCTATCCTTGGCCTTGTCCCCTAACCTTTTTGTCTCAAGTACGGCCTCACTCACTGGTTCTCTCCATTCAACCTGCGCTTGTATCAACTCTTTCAACAACTCCTTGCTCTCATTACTAGGCTTGCTTGGTATGTCAGAATGCTCCTTTCCCTTCCTTCGAGGTTAGGTGAGGTCACCCTTGCTAAACGTTGTGATTATCCTCACACCTGGTAGTGTTACGTGTATCCTTTGTGCTATATAGTCGGCTTCACACTTCGTTGCCTTTTTGAAGGGCCTTCCTAGGAGGATTTCCTTTCCACAATTCTCGCTATTTGGAGGAACATAGAACAGGACTGGCAAGCTTTCTGTTTCAATAGTTACAAGGATTCTGCGCTTTCCTAGAAGTGCTTGTGGGTGTTCCGCGTAAGGGTTAAGAGTTGCATCAGTCGGTTTGAGCTCTGGTTGACCTAGTAGAGTCCATGCTTCGTAAGTCAAGATATTGAAATCTGCTCCTTCATCAATGAGAGCGTCAACACTATGCTCTCTTTCTGCGGTGAGTTTGACCCTAAGATAAGCAGGTGGTACTATGTCTTCATCTTCCGGGTCCTAGCTTGTAAATTTAAGCCTTCTGACAGATGCCCTTGAGTTCTCGACTGCACGACTAGATGTGGATTCTCCACTGCTGTCTTGGATCATCAGTGCTGTGCTATTCAAGGTACATCTCTCGTCAAGAGTGTCATGTCTAGTCATCTTCGCATTTGTAGCTTGCTGAAGTTGCATTTTTCTCTGACTAGTCATGGTTTGAACACAATGTCTTTGTGTTCTCGTGGTGTGGCCTTTTTGCCCTTGATGGCTAGATTGGCCCATTGATGTTCTAGGGTCCCTGTTTCTCTCTGTTCGGGTATGGGCTTTTGGTTGCTCTATTGCAAGTAAGACTCCATGCTGGTGCAGAGCCATTGCTACACTAGGGTCTAATTTGGAGGACCTATCATGGCACGTGTTTTCTCTCCAACCTACTCGGGGGAGGTGCGGAGGGGGCAGAGCCCCCTCTGCGGGGGTCTGGGGGGGGGCAGTCCCCCCCGGCCCGCAGGGCCGTCACGGTAAAATCCATACACAATTTGGAGGACCGTTTATAGCCAAATTTTGAACTACTTGCTCTAAATTTTAGCCCAGTGATGGATCTGTGATGTGCCTTTAGCTCTACGTAGCCTTTGGGGTCAATCTCGGGGTTTAGATGTGTCAAAATTTATGTTCTAGATACCTGTCCGATTTTGACACTTTTTTGTCTGATTCTCAAATGTCCAATTTTCAGGAGTCCGATTATCAGAATCGGACGTCCGATTTTGGGTTGGTTCGATCGGCCCAGTGGTCTAATTTTGGTCATGTTCGATTTTGGGAGTCTGATCGAAAAAGTGGTCCGATTTTGGGAATCGGATTGGACAGGGTAGTCCGATTGGTCCGATTTTGGACTGGTCCGATTCTGGGTGGTCCGAGTGTCCGAGTCTGACGGGTTGGTCCGATCAGACAGGGTTGGTCCGATTGGATGGTTGTTTGAACGTCCGATTCTCAAAATCGGACGTCCGATTCTGGGACTCGGACGGCTTGGTCCGACGGCGCGGACGACGGCCTGCGAGTTGCACGCGATGCCTCTAGGCTGACGTCTACTACACCGAATCGTCCAGCGCCTTCCAGATAGGTGCATGACACTACAAGGGAATGCCAAACATGCTTGAAACCGCTGTGGTGCTTGAATTGAACGGCACTCCAAGGATCTGTGCCCCTATTTCCCTGTTTTAGCCTGTTATATAGCAACAGAGAACCCTACTGTTTGTTTCTTTTTCTTTGTTTTTTCCTATCCTAATGCATCCAATCACAAAGTAAATTCCTACACTACTTCATTCCACAACATAAATCTCAAGAAAGTAAAACACCTACTTGCCAAGGAGATCGAATACTATCTTCAACCCCCTCGCTTCCTACCTATCTACCTCAAGCACCGGTTCGGGGAAAACCCTACTCTAGTGCTCGATTCGAAGCGCGCAAGCGCTCAAGGCTTGAATCCGTTGGTCCCGGCAACGGAAACAAAATGTGGGAGCTTTCACTCAACCACCAAGACCCATGGACCGCTTAGTGTTCAAGCGTTCCAAGCCGAGCACTAATGGCTATCTCTCACATAACCGACGTGCCATCCATATCTATGGGTGTAGTGAGCTTACCTCCGTGCCGTTCGAGTTACCTCCTCTCCCGCGCACTCCGGTAGCTCCACGATCAAAGTGCAAGCTTCAAGCAAGCTCCATCCTCAAGCTCCACGCTCCAAGCTCCATTGCCGCGAGCAAGAGAAGAGAAGAGAAGAGAAGAGAAGAGAAGAGAAGAGAAGAAGAGAGGAGAAGATGGAGAGCTTCTCCTCCTCGGTCCCTCATCCTCACACACTCACTCCCTCACACTCTCACACTCCCTCTCTCAAGCACAAGCTCAAGCAAGCAAGAAGAAGAAGAAGAAGAAGAAGAGGAGAGCTACTTTTGGCCACACACGAGAATGAGCTTCTCATTCACTTTTCAACTTTATATATAAAACCCTAAATCCCTTTTGGGCGGTCATCCCCTTTTCCCCTTTTTACATGGCCGGCCGTAGCCTTGGCCCTTTTTCCCATTGTCCTTCTATCTTCCTAGCTTCATTTCCACTGCCTATCTACATTTACAAATTGTACGGGTGAGAGCCCGGTGCTCCTTGAATTAAACCATGATGCACTTGCGCTCTTTTACAAAAGTTTTGACTTGCTCTTTTCCTTGTGCGCCTTTCTCCCTTATTTAAGACTCTTCTCCTTGTGCGTCTTTGTCTTCCGTTTATCTTTTCCTTGGCCTTTGTCTTTTTCTTCTACTTTAGCTTTTCCGGATTTTCCACCTTCGTTTGTTTGAGGGTTAACAGCGCAACATGGAGATGATGGCAATCATACGACCAACAGGGGCGTAGTTTAGGACAACGAGAAGGAATTTCAACAATGCCGGCTTCTGCAATACTCAATGTTGACGTGTGAAGTGATATGATCGTGCGCCCTGAGTAGAGGAAAAGATCTTCAGAAGAAATTATGTGGAAATATTGACTATGGAGAGAGATCTAGGTGCTGTAAGTAGATAGGGTAGTGCTGTCCATGGCAACCATGAAAGCTGTAGTGAAGGTGAAGGTGAAGCTAGAGTAGGAAATGAAGTCTTGAGCTAGGTAGAAGTGAAGGGAGCTAGAGAAGTAGAGTGAGAAGCTGACCATGCTTAGCTAAGGAAATGATGTCTTGAGCTAGGTAGAAGTGAAGGGAACTAGAGAAGTAGAGTGAGAAGCTGACCATGCTTAGCTGAGCTTTGATACCATGTTATAATGTCAGATCTAGAGCATGGCAAGAGCTATGGAGGTTGGAAGATGAAGACTAAATTCATGTTGACATAGACAATGAGTAGACAATTGTAACACAAGTGAATTAGGTTCCAAGATGGAAGCTTGAACTCATAAAGACAATCTTGTGTATTGGACTGTCAATGATACTAACTGAAAGAGGAAAGCATCATGATATTGTATTCATCATTATGAAAGTACAAATGCTTTATAGTAGTTGGGTTCTTCCATTGTCCTCACTCTACATATGGGATTCAAGACATCTCTTCCTGAAGCATACATCGTTTGTCATTTCTCAACACACTCACATATGCATAGATGCTCATAAGGATATACAAGTATACACAAGGAACCACATATGTGTAGTAGTGCTCACTCATGTTCACTTGTGCATGTGAGTGCACATAAGTGGGTGCATAGCTAGATGAATTGCACTAAGCATGATTGTGTGTTCTAAGACTTTAGTACCACAAAGTGGATGCATGATGTCCGTGGGGGTACATGATGTATATACAAGTGTACTTATGTGTGCATTGTGATGCTTTATGTGTAGAGGAAGATCTCTTAGTGCTATGAGTCCTAGAGTGGGTGTTGGCTATATGCAATAGTATTTATAAGCACACATAAGTACCCACAAGTATGCAAAAATGCACACTAGTACACATAGTTGCACATGTGCTTTCTAGTGTTTTCTTGTGTTCAAACGTGTACCTTACGTATATGTGCACTCGTATTACTGGTGGGTATCCTAGTGCATGCTTGAAGGTAGAAGGTGCCTCTATGTGTTAAAGGAGGGTCCTAATTGTAATGCAATGTGGATAGTTTTATGCATGTGTTGGTGTGTATGTTGTCGTATGCACTAGGTGCATACACTAAGTGAATGCTCTATATGTGTAGCTAGATGCACATAGTGTGTGGGTGGAAGTAAAGTGCAAGAGTGGGATGTAGGTGGATGCACAGTGTATAGTATATGGTGAGACGAATGCACTATGTGCTATATGGATATGCTAAGTATGAACGTGTGCTCTTAGTGTGTATCTATATGTGGAGGCATAGTGTAGATGGATGCAAACAATGTAAGAGAGTGGATGCGCTATAGGTCTATAGATACCTAGGGAGTCTGTGGATGCACGATAGGTTTGTGGGTGGGTTCCTAAGGTATGTGTAGATGGTTGCATAGTACATCATGGATGCACTATGTGGGTGGATAAGAGTGGATGATCAGTGTGGATGCACTATGTAAGTATATGTTGGTCTACTAAGGTCTTTTTGATAGAATGCATAGTTCATTAAGGTTGAGCTATGTGATGTGTGTCATTGCATGGGCTACTGTGGGTATGAATGCACTATGTGTCACTATGGGTGCACTAAGCAATGAGGGTGTATGCAAGGATGCACATGTGTAACACCAATGTGTCACCAAGGTATCCTCCTCTTCTTTTGCTTTCTACTATCCTCCCTTCTAGTAGGTTGAATCTAGATAGTGGAGAAGGAGAAGGGGATATTGATATGCACTAGTGTGAGAGGTCCCCACATGTGCCAATGTGGTTGTGGGTGCAAAGTACATGCAGTCATTGTGTGTGAGTAGAAAGTGTGTGTAGGTGGATGCACTATGCAAGTGGATGGGATGCACAATGTTGTATATGTGTTCTACTGTATGGGGGTGACAATGTGTGAGATGGGATGAACTAAAGGTGTATGCGGATGCACAATGCATGATGGATGAGTAGCAATCAATCACAAAGAAGATGCAACCATGAGAAGGAGTAGTAGAAGAAGATAATGATGATGAGCACAAGGTAAAAGATATATAGAACTACACTAAACAAGGAGTAGAGTTGCTAAAAGCAAGTGCTACTCTTTTTTCTTCACTAAATTTTCTCATGATTTGCTTTGATATTCTTTTCCTCAACACAAAACCATTTGCATAGAAGTATAAAACCTAAGCTTTTTAATCCTTAAGATGTATAGGGTACCTTTATCTCATTCTAAGGTGATTATTTATTATGACTATGACTACTACTTACAATCTTGAAATTGAAGTTAATCACTACCATTCCACCATAATTCCAATCATATCTCATGAACTTGATATCCCAAACATAAAACCAAAACGTATGCTAGAATTAATAAAATAAAATCTAACTACTTGGAGGAACTTTGAAGTTGGTAGGAGTGTCCCCTCCTATTCCACAACCATGAAACCATGCAAGTGACTTTGCGATCAATGTATCCATTAGTTTCGGCAATGGAATGAAAATGTTGGGTAGCACACACTCAATGTATTTGGGATGTTTGGATACACTTATATTGTTTTAGGAGCTTCAACCACCTTAGTTGATGACTACCTCTCACATAGCCTCTTGCACATAAATACGAGTTCCATTTGTAGTGAATGTGCAAAGCATACCCTCAATGATGAAGGATGCTCATAGCACACTCCATGATCCAATATGTACCTCCTAGGTTCTCAAACCCTGTATGGCCTTTGTCATGAGAGAAAGAGCATGGTAAGGCATGAGAAAATGTAAGAAGTGATGGAGGCTTCACCCTCTTGGTCCGACACACACACACACACACACACACACACACACACACACACACACACACACACACACACACACACACACACACACACACACACACACACACACACACACACACACACACACACACACACACACACACACACACACACACACACACACACACACACACACACACACACACACACACACACACACACACACACACACACACACACACACACACAGACAATACAAAAGCAAGAAGGTAAGAACCAAAAGTTGGTACACACAAGAATATCCTTTTCCATTATTTTTTCACACACACACAAACACACACACATACACACACACACACACACACACAAGTAGGGTCTGTGTCTCTTGGTCTTCCCTATCACTTATAGTCCTTCCATTGGACTGCTCCTGCTCAGGGTGTGGCAATCAGTCAAGGGTCTCCCCTACTTCCCCTACTCCTCCTTCTATGTTCTTCAGGACCTCTTGGATGATGGTCGTTAGTACTCCACCGAAGCTGATGGTGGATGCCTTGGAGGAGGACTTTTTCCTACCTGACCTCATTATGTAGGCTGGGGACTCCCCAACTACTACTGTTGTGCATGTGGCCAAGGCTTTTGCTGAGTTTTTGATGGACTTGTGCACGAAGGCGTTCCAATCCACCTCATATGGGGATCCAGCTGCAATGCATTCCAGCAATGGTACCCCGATTCTATTCATAAGAGCAGTGTATCTTTGATTGAAGAAGAGGGCATGAACAATCTTTTCTTGCATTTTGATTTAGGGACAATGTAACAATGCCTATCTTGGAGAGTGAAGTTCAAGGTTATCTATACTTGAGTCCTTTATTTGACTATAGATACAATATATTGTTAGAACTTTCAAAAAATTGAATTTAAATTATGAAAAATTGATTTTGAAATCCTAAGACAAAGATTTGAAAATTCCAAACCTTGGAAGATTCACTAGCCTAGAGAGAGAGGGGTATGAGGGGGGGTGGCAGGAGACAAAGAGAGGAAAGGAGAGAGAGAGAGAGAGAGAGAGAGAGAGAGAGAGAGAGAGAGAGAGAGAGAGAGAGAGAGAGAGAGAGAGAGAGAAGCTCATTTACACTATAGTAAGTTTAAAAGTTTCGTATTTAAGTCAAATCTCTCCTTTCATTTTTTCCCATTACTCTTCACTCTATCCTCCACTTTTCTATCCTATGTGATCATAACCATGGCACATTCCAAGATTCCTTTTAAGAAGGTGCCTGCAAAAGCAAGAGCTCAACACTCTTCTGAATCTAGTAAGCGTACTGTGAGTGATAATAGCCACTTGGTGGCCCTACTACAACTTCTAATAATGGTGGTGCTACTGTGACCAATAATGGTGGCCCTAGTGTGGTCAATAATGATGGCCCGCCTATTGAGAATAATGGTCCACCATTTTTCAAAAATGGTGGTCCACATGCTTCAATTGCTCCAATTCCCACTATTGCTCTAGCTAGTAATACATGTCCTCCAACACATAAGAAGAAAAGATGGAAACCAGACACAATTGCTCTACATGAGATAAGGAAATTCGAGAAGATTTCCGACTTAATTATTCCTAAGGCACCATTCTCTAGGTTGGTGCAAGAAATACAACAAGATATGTAGTTAGGGAATCATCACAAGTTCTTTTCAAGGAACCATGCAAGGAATGTGAGGCGATGGTCAAGCCAAGCCTTGCTTGCTCTCTAAGAGGCAACATAAGGCTACTTGATTGATCTCATGAGTGATGGTCAACATCTAGCCATTCATGCCTGAAGTATCACTATTAAGCCCATAGATTTGATTCTTGTTCGTAGGATTAGCCAACAACAAGGATACATTCAATCTTAATGTCAACAACAAGCTTTCAGAAGCTACCTTGTAAATGGATCTATGTTTAGCTTAGGTCTAGTTGTAGATTTTATGGAGCTTAGTTTTTGGTTATTCTTCCACTAGAACTTTATATATTTAATTACAATGGCTTTCAAAATGGAGCTAAAATTTGCCTAGCTCTAGTTGTACTTGGTGCAATGTATTATCTATCATGTATTTCGTGGTTTCGTAATGCTATATTCGATATGTGATATTCTATTTTGCCCATGCCTTATATTGTGTGAATTTTTTAATTTCTAATTTTGCAAGTAGTTTCGTTGACTAGCAGGTGTCCCAAATGCTTATGATGGGGCCAATTTTTTTGGGGTGGTTAATGTGTCCTAGAAGAGTCCATAGGTAAAATTTCAAGTCAATCAGATCACTGGTCATATTTTTTTATGAAATATGGATACATTAATTCAAGTTTATGGATTTTTAAAAAGTTTGGCTATAAGTTGAAAGTTTCATCTCATTTTACCCATTTGAGTTTTATGTTTCAAGTTCTCACTCCTGGAAGACATGGCACGCACCGAGCAAGCGGATCGAAGATTCCCTCCAAGAACTCCCACGCAAAGGAAACCTCCCCCTACTTCACCACCACCACCATGCCACCATCGCAAGTGTCAATGGAAGCCATGCATAGTGGCCCTCCGAGAGATCCGTCATTATCAGAAGTCCACATACCTCTTGATACCAAAGGTTGCATTCCAAAAGATGGTGTGGGAGATAATGTAGAATATACTAATTGGAAATAGTAGGAGGCAGTTCCCCGATAGTTCGTGGATCGACTTGATCGGTGGACTGCTCATGCTCTCCTTGCACTATAGGAAGCTGCTGAAACCTTCCAAATTGACTTGTTCGGAGACTTGGTCTATGCAGTAGTGTATGCGAGGAGGGTCACCATCATCACTGATAGGGATCTACAAATAGTGAGATTCTTTCAACAATGGAGGGATAGTCCTTGTGGAGAGCAACGACAATAAGGGTCTACATCTACGTAAGCTAGCTTCTGAAATGATTTTGCAAAACCCTGCTTATATTGGATCCTCTATAAATTTTTATGAATATGAATACAATTTTTTGGTGCATCTTATTTTTGTTTAGTCACTTGTTATTTGTTTTATTTATTTATTTGAGTGATCCTTACATGTCTTTGGATAAATAAATGTTACATACAAATTCAATAAAGCGCTATGTATTGAATTTAAATGACGAATCGTGTTGCGTATAAATTTGATAAATAAGTATTACATTCAAATATAAATAATAATAAATAATATGTATCACAAACTACATTGCACACAAATCCAACAATATTGATTTTAATTAATAAAGAGAAGATTACAAACTGTGTTACATTGCAAAAGAGACATCATTATAGGTAGTAAGTACATCTAACCTATCCTAGGCTTCTTAGAACTAGGCTTCCCATGATTAGAGCTACTCTTTATCATAGGCAACAATACATTTTGCCCCAGAAGTTCCTTCCTAATGACACTGGGTCTTCAACTCCATCAACCACACCATGGGCCACCACGGAGAAAAGTGAGCTAGACCTAGTACTTGTGAACAAGTAGAGCAACTTTGAACATTGAAGCAACACTACTTTCTCCAAGCTAGAGTTGGTTGGGATGGTCTTGAAGGGGCTAGCCTTCATCAATGCCCTCAGTTTCTGGAATTTCTCAACAAAAGCAGGAGAACATGTCTTATGAAATGCTACTATGTCGTTGACAAGCTGGCCAATGAACTCTTTCAATGTGAAGTCATGTATTCTTCCTTGGCCACTAGATCGACCAGCTTGCCTAGATGAAAAAACATCTATATAAATAATGTCCTGCGTCACATAAGTTCAGTATCAGACTCACTATTCATGGAGTATTAAAGATATATACTTCAATTTTACGCACAACTGCACCCATAAGGCCTCTAGGGTATAAGGACCCACATCGTGATATTTGGTTAGGCCTGCGGATAGGGCTCCTGTAGGGGCTCGATCCCGTCAAATTTAATGATGTGGGTTCTTATGCCCTAGAGGCCCTATGGGTGAAGTTGTGCTGAAAATAAAAAACATTACCTTCTCCGCGTCATCTATCTACCACTATAATGGATCATCCACGTCTGCTTCTGCAATGGGGCCGCCCTCATCTCTCTCTTAGAAAGGTATCGTATAGTCAGGTCGAGGACCAAAAAGGCTTTCCTGTAAGCACTCAAAATCCTAGTCGGAGATGTCATACTCTGGCATTCCATCCTCAATTTGCTTTTGGATGCTTCCAATGGCAAAGATGTCATCAATGCTCATGTCATCATATCAAGATACCTCATCCACATGTAGTGGTGCATTCTATACATAAAAATCTATAAAATCATTTGATTCATCACACACCATAATACAATATAGTTATTCTTATTTTATCTCCAAAATCTCCAACACATCTTGCATGAATAGGTATTCGACCCCCTTGATGGTGATTTCATGGAGAGATGCAAGGGGTGGCTCATTGCTTAGCATCTCAGCAAGGCAGGGAGGTGGGTGTATAATAGCTAAGCTCTATGCTACCTCCGCACTTAGATCAAGAGTGATTTCCTTAGGCTCCCTCTTTAAACACTGTAGCTCTAGTGACTAAGAGGGTGTGTCAATATCTTCCTCATTGTCCTCTTGCACATCAATGCATAAAACATAGATGGCAAAGGCTACATCACACTACATCTCTACATCATGTTCTTGTAGGTCTGCAACAGCTTGCTCTCGTGATCCTTCAACCCATTGCTTCAAGTCTTGCCATAGGGTTGGATGCCATCTAAGCAGATCTCCCAGGATTAGGGTCATAGGGGTGGTCACAAGAGTGGTGAGGAGGTCATTGGCTGCTCGTCTTTCTCCTATTTTGGATTGTCCTGGCCAATGGCCGTGATTGATTTGCTGGCCTGTAGTGTTAAGGCTTTGCCCAAGCGGCACTACTTGTGGTGCTGTTGCATCTCTCGATTTTGGTCGAGGGGGTGAGGCTGGCATGCTAATGCTAGAGAGATCCTCAATCTCATCCTGTAAGATGGGTTTAGCATCTTTCAGGTGTTCTAGGGCCTCCTTTACCCACTCCTTTACCTTCTCAATGGCCTCTAGTTGGCGCTTCAGGTTGAGGTACTTGCCGACCTTAGCACTTCCCTTTTCAGTTGTCTTTGGGGTTGATGTCTCTATGATATCCTTTTTGCATTTTAGGGTTTATGACTTTTTTTGTTTTAGGGTTTGTGCCCATGTGAATTAGGATATGCACCTCTTTAGTGTTTTAGGATTTCCACCAATGTGAATTAGGGTTTGCATCCTTCTTTGTGCGTCCTACCCACTTTATGGGACAACCTAGGCTAGTCATTCTTTGAAGGATGATTTTTCCTTAACCTAAATGGACCTAGCATATGGTATTCTAATCACAAATCTATGTGTGTCACCCAGACAGAAATTACAAATGTGAGAAATACAATGCGGGAGATAAATACAGTGTGCATCGGTTTAGTAAGCTTGGATCTCACAAAATAATACAACCATGATAATTATGTATCCATGAAGTACAACAATAATATACAAGTATCCAATATAATATAATGAAGCTCTATAAAATAATACTCCACTATCAATTAAATCCATAACTTTAGCTTTCACTTTTCTTTGATCTTCTTTGACTTTTTCCTTCACAAAATATTGTTAACACCATGTAGCATACTCAAATAGCATGTAGCATTCACTATCACTGCTTTCTATTCAAACTTTGGTATAGCAAAAACCCTTGGAATGTTGCTTCAGTCTTCATTAATCATCTATCTAGTGGTTTTGCAAGTAATAAGAGTAATCCTTCCATAAATTTGTTCCTCTATTCAAGATTCTTTGGCAATATCCATACAATATTTATTTTCAACTTTATTTAAATAATCTATTGTATCACGGGCTTTTGTTAAGCTATTATGCACTTGCATTAAGTTGTTTCGTTCTTACCCAATATTGTCTTTGCTTTGTTTTAACACACACATTACATTATCCATGTACCACTCACACACTACCACTTCACCTCCATACTAGGACCTTGGCACTTCACTTCCACACTAACACTATGCTTCCACACTAGGCATTACTTCCACACAAGGACCTTAACACCTCACTTCCACACTAAGACCACTTCTAAGACTTGATTTTCACACTAAGGCTTCACTTCCACACTAGGAATTTTGCATTTCCCTTCTACAATCGACTTCACTTCCACAATAATATTTCACTTTCACACTAAGACTTCACTTTCACACTAGGACTTTAGCATTTCTTTTCTCCATGAGGGCTTCACTTCCACACTACTTTTGTGCTAGCACTTCACTTCAATATTGTAACTTCCATACTACTCTATCTCCACATTTCCCATTTCCACACGCAAAATTCCATGCACACACATGTCCATCCTTGCACAATAGTAATTGCATCGAATTGAATCTAGGATTCTAGTCCTTGCATTGCATAAGTCTTTTCTTCACACATTGCCATCTTGATGACTATGATACATCTAGCATTGCTTGCACAAGTACACCTTAATTTTGGAAAATATGAAAGATTAATTTTGCACAACTCACTCTACTATTTTGGAATAAGCATATCTCAAAGTACCTTGAGATCTTGTAAATTTTGAAATCAAGCATTGGAAGAAATACTGTTATACCTTAAGAACTCAACAAGAAGCTTGTAAAGTTGAGGTCAATTAAACTGAGAAATGCCTTGTCATATCATAAGGACCAACCATAGAAAATCATAGCACTCAAATGCCCATGCTAAAAGCTCAGATTGATTTTGTTACATGCACTTGCAAATTGGCAAGATGATCCCCACTTCTTCTAGGGAGTGGATCCCTAGGCATGACCCAACTCCTATGCATAAACTATCTACCCTAGCCACCAACTTAATCCTTGAGAACACACCACTCAAGTTTCTCATTGGTCAAATGCTTGACCTAATCAATCCATAAACATGAGATCCAAAACGTTGGATAAAATCTTATCAAAGGAAACCTAGGGACAATTGAACCTAGCACAAGAGCAAAGAGGAGGATAATAAGTCATGAATTTGAGGAATCAAAGCTTGAGGGACTAAGATTGAGAGATTAAGAAAGATACGACAAGCTTTGAGGTTTGAAAGCAAAGAAGAAAATATAAGATAAAACTCACACAAGAACCTAACGTAGCAATAAGATTTTAGATGCATTCATTATGGCATCACTCAAATGTATCACAATTTTCCATTATGCAAAGCATCCTATAATACCTTAACTAGGTCTATACAATGCTTACCATTTGAAAGGTCAAAGCCAAAACATTGAATGTAAAAATGGAGAGTTGATGTTTAACATCTAACTTATGAAGTATGGGTTGAGATTGGACAACTTGAACTCATCCCTACAAATGTTGTTGTCAAATATTATGGAGGATTAGGTTCCCTCCTAGGTAGATACAATCTTCTCTTGACTATAAAGACTAAAAGTATGCCTATCATTTTCTATGGGCATCCAAATTGAGAGGATATGGGAAAGGAACTCTTGGTAGAAGACTTTTCAAGCACACAACCCAATGTGAAGTAAACTATTAGCACACTGAATACACTTGAGCTTGCTAAACATCAATTTAATAAATAATTTTGATAAAGGAAACCTTATCTCTTCTCAAGGCAAGGCACCACCTATCTTTGAGTGGGAAAAAAAAATCCTAATGAGGATGGCTAAGGTCCTAAACGCACTATTCAAGACAAACAAGGATAAAGGAAACCACATAGTTTGAATCCTCCTAGATCAAGAGATAATAAACATACCTATTGTCAATAAAAATCTTACATCTAGAAGGAAGAGGATACCTAAGGCATATAGTTGAAAGTGTCAACAGAGAGTTACCACAATGCCATGATGTGTTTCCAAAGAGTTCTTGCATGCTTAAGGGTATTGTGTGGGAAATCATTAGATCTAGTTGCCAAAACCCTTGCACAACCACCTTCATTGATTGTAGTCTAAGTCCCAACAAAGAGAAAGTAAAAGAGACCCAAACACAGACCTAGGCCAAGGACCAAGATACTTGAGGAGAGAAAAATAGAAAAGCTGACAACTAAAAAGCCTATTCTTGTGATACGTAAGGTCACAATTCCAAAAGAGCAACCACTTTAAGCTATTGCTAAAATCCACACATTGAACCATCAATATCAACCAAAGAGGAGAATATCAAGCAACCACATCCATGGTGATGCTACTCATGATAAACATGAAAGTCTAAGGATAGAGCTCTCAAGTGTTAACAAGCAACTACCTAAGATAGTTGAAGTTCTATCCAAATGGCCAAAGTCCCCCAAAGACAAAGAACCTTTGTCACCTATGATGAAACAAAAAATCCAATGGAAATAAACTCATTCAGTTTGTTGAATAAAGAACAAGGATCCACAATTGACATTAAAGAAAGCATCAAATGATCAACCACCTTCTTTTAAGAGTGTTGTCAAAAATATGTCTAGAAATTACAAGACTAAGAGTACTTCATTCCAAGGATCCAAGTGCACAATCATCTTTGATTATGAAAATTGACCAATCTACTAAATCAAAAGTTATTACTCCCAATTTTGAGGTGGAACCCACAAAGTTATAGCTCCTACTATCAAAATTGTCACTCTTGTTGTGAGGAACAAGCCTCTCATGCTTATGCCTCACAAACAAACATAATCTTTAGCAAAAAGAACCCTGTGAATCCAACTATTTAATGTTCTTCTTGACCTAAACTACCACGAAATTTGAATCCTAAGCAATCTCTCATGGAGAAGGTGGATAAGCTTACACAAAAGGAAGATGAATTGGATGCTGAAAGGAAATTCAAGGACAGAATGTTATCACTCACTCATGTATATATTCATACCAACATTGGATTTCACAATGAAGAGTATGAAAGGTTCCTAGAAAGGCCCTTGAGATGGTTAGAACATCTGACAACATCTAGAAACATGCCAAATATTGTAAAAAAATTCACAAAATTGTATACAATTAGCACATTATTACCAAATTTTTATATTAATTCTATGCAAATGCGGTCGTAGCTTTTGTCTTCAGAGGATGGTCTAGCAGTCTAGCAAGAGGGAAAAGAAGGATGTTACATTGAGCATAGTGCTCTAGGACTTGTAGTAGAGAAAAATGGGTTATTTTTAATTTTCATGGATGTGATAAGTTGCAAGGCAAGTGAGAGCTGGAGAGAGAGATTACATGCTCTGCTAGGGATAGTAAGGTCAAGACATTCAGAGGTCTTAGCTCAAATAGCTAAGGGTGTAGCTAATTTTGCAAGATGTTAGTCCCAAAGCAGCACAAGGGCAGGGGAAAGTAAGGTTCTCGAGTATCTAAGGAATGTTCTCAAGAGGATATAAGAAGTCTAGTTAAAAAGAACTCTCAATGAAGTTCTATCCATCAAGCTGAATTAAGGAAATTACAATAGTTATCATGAGTAAATATATATTTGTTGTAAACATGACATTGAGGAGATATATTCCATACATGGATAGGTGACATGCCTCTATTTTGGACACTCAAAAATGTCATATGTACTTGTATAAAACACCTACAACCTACCAATTTTGTAAAGCAAAAAGTCTTTTGATATTTGACATTCCATGGTGATTTATAAAGAACAAATAGACTGGCAAGCTAACTCAAGGAAGAGTCTGACCTTAAATGATTAGGGGGGGAAAGAATAAAATGGAGGGGATTTTGAAAGAAAAAATAAAAAAATGGAAAAAAAGGTTAGAGCCATGATTTTAGAGGGCATCTTCTTGGCCTAAAGGAAAGGAGGAGAGAGAGAATCGAACGAAGGGGGGGGGGGGGGAGTAGAAAAGAAGCCCTATCTTGCCACTTCAAGAAAATGGTGATACTCAAGGATGAGACATCATCCATCAAATAAGATAGCAAGCAAGAGAGAGGTTTTTTTAACCCCTATGACGACGACAACAATTTGAAAGAGAAAAAAAACAACACTGAGATCGAAATATCCAAACGTCCTGTAGACTTGCTTAGAGGTTCTCTTCATGGCAACAGCTTAGATTCATCCATCCACGATCGTAGGCCATTGTTCATCATCCAACACGGATTGTAATCTCTAAGGTTGATGCAAGCAATGTGCCCTTTAGAAACGTGAACATGAAGGAAGGGAGAGAGAGAGAGAGAGAGAGAGAGAGAGAGAGAGAGAGAGAGAGAGAGAGAGAGAGAGAGAGAGAGAGAGAGAGAGAGAGAGAGAGAGAGAGAGAGAGAGAGAGAGAGAGAGAGAGAGAGAGAGAGAGAGGGTGACATAGAGAGAAGAGAGAGAGTTTTGCTCCAAGGAAATTGATGTTTTGCTCCAAGGAAGGCAAAATCAAATCTCATAAAGCCTAGGCAAGACCTACATACAATGCTAGACATGTATTTGATCTCAATTTCTCTTCTTCTCTTCCATTGCCATGTCTTTCCTCTAATGGCCAATATGGAGCCTCAATATACTTGGGTAAATTGAAGCTACGGGCTTCAAGAAGCTTGGCTTCCAAACGCCTAGCTTCGTGTTTGGTGGACATATTATCAAGATATCAAATTAGTCTCCTCCCCCTTCATTCATTGCCATGTTGGATAAGAAGAAGCCATAGTCATTAAGTTTTTAATTAAAAGATTAATCTTTAACTCATAAGGATAATTCATATTGCAATAAAGTAATTAGCAAGTTGGAAGTCTCGGGGAAGAAGAAGTAGAAAGCTTGTTACTTGAGACAAGTGGGTGGATGGAATCTCTTAGCTGGACTATGGGACATGCTTCGAAAGACGTGATCATGACCTGCGTATTTCCACGTAAGAGCCCCATTTTCGTTTAACAACAATAAATAGTGTGATGTTATAATTTTCTTAGTTTAGAATTTTTATCTAATTTCTTAAAGCCTCTTTTTCCAATTTGAATACTTTTTAGTATTTATTTACAATTTATTTTAATTTAAAAAATTAAAAAAGGACTAAATCTTGTTAGTATTTATTTACGATTTATTTACGAGTTATCCTAGGTTTAGTATTCTACTGCCCAATCTAGAGACCTACCCTTGAAGTGATTATTGAAAAGAGAAACAAGAGAATTAAGTAGATTTGCTTAGTTCTTAGGCATTGAATGATATTAGTTAGACTACTATGGCAAAATAGTGCAACAACTCTTAGGAGTTGGCTTAGCAACCCGGTTAAAAGTGGCTGCCTTTGGCAAACGGTCATTTTTTGGTGTGCTAAGATATTTGAATCCTAGGGCACATTTTCGGGAAGTTAATGAGTGATTACGAAGTCTCTTTCTTAAGAGACTATTTTTCAAATTTGGCCCCGGATTGCCAAAGGCAAGTGCACATTTTCGGGAAGTTAATGAGTGATTACGAAGTCTCTTTCTTAAGAGACTATTTTTCAAATTTGGCCCCGGATTGCCAAAGGCAAGTGTTAGATTAGGCAAGAGACACAGAATTAGTAAAGGAGGGTGGCAAATATTTTGGTCCACATCTAACGCTAGATGTTGAATAATTATCCTCCTGGAGCTGGGGGTATAACAAATGTGTGTAAACCATTGTTTTCTTAGGGGCACATTTTGGGCTGATACATGAAATCAAAATAAATACGATTAGTGTGTCATACCACTTTGATTGGTATTATTGCAAAACTTATCATACATTTAGAAGGACTGAATGGAATAATGTATTGCCTTGGATTCGTGTATGTAGAGGCTTAAAATTTCCTTTTGACACAAAGGACGTGAGAGAGGTAGCTAAAATTTTCAATCTAACTCCTGAGTAGAAGGAGAAACTAGCGTATGGAGAGGAAGATCCAAAATTTCTGACTATTCTCAAATTATTGAGCGCATACGCAACCACAAAAACTCTAACTTTATAGCTTTAAGGGAAAACATATGAGTTGTAAGAAATTTTTGGAGAATGACATTAGTGGGGACTAATTTAGTGGTGGATGAGTTTTGAGGAGAGATAGAGACAACAAATTGAAGCTCGAGATCAATGTGCGAGGGAATGAGTAGCTCTACAGGAGGCTTGGCTACTAGAGAGGTTGGAAAAGGTGAATGCTTTCCTGAATTTGGGAATAGACGTTGTGTCAAGCTCAAACATGGAGCTACTTGGTCCTAACCTACCATTTGATAGAACCCCATTACAAGCAAGTGAAAAAGATTCCTATCAATGGAGTCGAGGAGTTTCAAGTACTAGTAGTGCCGTTAGAGAAGGGAGTAGCATGAGCATATGAAAATTATTTTGTGTGGGGGAGTTTCAAAATTTATTTATCTAACCCATTAACATTGTACTGGTTTAGTGTATAATATATGTGAAAATTTGGTTATTGTTTTAGTTTAAACATTGTTACATACTCATATGGACAATTCTTGGAGTTGCAATATCTACGTACATAACAGGTTGTTTCAAACTCTATCTATCTATTTATATTTGTTTGAAATAAAGGAAAGTAAAAATATAACACTACAAGATACATGCCTTATACCAACATTCAAAGTGATGAAAATGTTCATGAAGAAATTTGCCCCCGTCGTCGCAAAAAATGTCGGTATTAGCAATGCCATAGAATAGTTGGTATCAACGTCGCTATTTGCATCGGTATCAGCATCGCGATACCGACGTAGATATCGATGTAGATAACGATGCTTTGCGACATATATTACGACGCTAATAGCAACACATGCAGTAAATTTCCGACGCTAATAGCGATGGTAACAAGGAAAAAAAAATTGTAGCAGGGCAGCTTGCTGTCCTACCACAAATAACACTATGTGCTTTATTTGGGCCATACAAAAGAGTTTCAATAATGTGTACAATGCTCGTGTAAATGAAGGCAATGTGTACTTGAATGATAGCACTGATACATGAAATAAATACATGATTGCGTAATGAAAGCGACGGTACAATCATGGCAAGATACTACTACTACATAAAAAATACCTACACAAATTGCATGACCAAAAAAGAAGAGTATGTGACTCCACGGATCCAAGGGCGAGCTATACATCCTCGCCATCAAAAACCTCATCCCGCCGCAAAGGAGCATCAAGTGGACTCTGCAAAAAAAGAAACAACTACACATCAGTCCACTATACAACAATGCATTTTAATTAAATTTAGTAACTACGGACAAGAAATACGAGCCATCACCCTCCTCCCCTCATCATTCATGATGATGGCTCCTATCCTATCATCTACAAGGTATCCATACCCCTCTGGGGTATGCCTAAGTTGTGTCCTCTCCCACCTCGAACCATGCTTTTGGGCATATCCAGGAGACCCTTGTACATCTAGGTATAGCTACGGAGGTAGTATATCTCGGAGTAGCACCCATAGGGGTGCCACCTGTGGACGACTGAGCAAAAGCTGGAGTGACTGGAGTAGACGTCCCCACAGGTGTGACAAATCCCATAGGTGATGCAACTCCAGCAGAACGATGAGATGAAGACACTATGTTGGTACCTCCACAACAACCACCTGAGCCATGCTCTCTCAAACCAACATGAGAGTGAGGAGTAGCACTTGTATCCCAAGCCGATTGGGGGCTCACTACATCCATGTCTCCGCAGCATCCCCCAGAACCACTCCCTCCATTTGGCCCAAGTCTGGAGTGTCAACCTCGTCTATTGAAAAATGAAGCATTAGAGTTCACCAAACTAGATCTCACAGAACGGCCTGATGGTGTCCGAGATAGCTCCTAGTCCACCATATCTCTGAATCGAGCCATTTGATCTGGAGACATATATGTGAAGTTCTCCTGTAGCTCCTCGTTCCTCATCCCTCGACTCATCATGCTGATCTAAATATCCACAAAGGTCACCTGCACAGAAAAAAATTTGATGTTAGCATAATCAATATAAATCATACAATGCACAGTAATATAAATCTTTAAAAAATGATCTTACTTAAAATGCATATCTTATGTACCCTTATAAGCGATTCGTCAACGAATTGAGTAGGTGGATACTCCAAGTATGAAGTACCCTATGGTCCCATGTCAAACTCCTAACACAACTCCGCATACACTGGATAGACATATCACCACAAAAGGATGAGTCCACCTCGTTCTCAAAGAATTCTTAGACTCCTATATTTCCATTATTGTTACCCAATTCTGGCTCCTCTACATGCTCCAAGCTTTCGGTGGCCTCCACCCCTTGCAATATCAACCCCTCTATTTGCATATTGTCCTTATCTACACTCGAAACATCGCTTTGATCATATACTCTCGCACTTCGGGGAGCTGAAGGTATAACATACCACCATCAAGGTTGTCGGGGGTTTGGATAGAAAATTACCTATTCAAAATCACATACAATAGAGATTTAACTTTTGTGACATGTACCATGTTGTAATAGAATTAAAAAAAAAAGAGTTCATGCACATGTTCACAATGGGCCAGCAACACAAACGTGTCACACAAATCTATCCATTTTTTTTCAAAGTCTATTTTGAGAAATCCAAATGGACCTCATTGAACTATTGCTCCAGCTCCTTCAAGTACCACTTTGAACCACTACACATCGAATAGGATCATGGAGAAGCTACAATAATCCACCGTGACAATACTTTGCAAGTTTCCAAAATACTCCATCTCATCTATAATCGTGTTTGGATCTGCTGCTCGTTGTTGGCTCTCTTGCTTGAACATTGCCATGATACCACAATCTGTTGTGGAGCGTATTTTGTCAATATCCTCCACACAGAAATGCCGTCCGTACGGCCATGCCGTACTATATATTTGGTACTGTACATTGAAACACTTCATTAGTTGTCACATATAAAATATAGATACGACAAACCCTAAATACGTCATCACCTTTGGACTACATCCCATCGAGAATTTCCACTCCTCAGTTGAGACCTCCACCCCTTCGTGAGAAGCTGCGGTCAAAGGTCCATGAAACCATGATGTTGACATAAACCGCGGCATCTCCTCCATGCCGTCGGGATATCGAATTGATTGATGGTGCGTACTATGTCAAAATTCAGATCGCGCTTTTTCCCGATCTTTCCTAGCTTGCTGGTACTTAGTGAGCCACGTCTCCATGGAGGCATGGTGCAACATACAAAAGCGATTCACTTTCTCCTCCATTGCAGCATCCATTCTTTTTTCTACCCCATTTCCAACCACCACATCTCCGGTCAGTCTATCATCGTCCTTCAGTGTTGACCATAGCATACTGTTGTCTGAATCCACCGTTCATAACCATTGTGAAATATTCACTAACACCTTAGACACCAACCAACCTTCAACCATGCTACCTTCTAGCTGAGCTCATTGTCACACATAGCCTTTCAGGGTTTTCATGAAGCGCTCCAACAAGAACATCCATCGCGTATGGACAGGTCCAGCTCCACTTCATCTACAAGATGCATAAGAAGGTGGATTTGTATCGTGAGCATGCTGGTAGGCAATTATTTCTCAAAGAGACAGACAGTCTCCACTACTCCCCGCCTTGCGGATTCAATAGAGGACGTCTTAGTCTCCTTCTGTAAAATCCATTGCACTAAATTTGACAACCTATAAATTGCCCCGTGTATTTCTAGAGTAAGGCATCCTGCAATCACGATCGGTAGTACAAACTGCTACAAACGAGAAAGCATTATGAACAACGACTACACTCCAAATAGCAAAATATGCAAGCCACTTAGAATCCATTTGTAGTACAAACCTAACATATCTTATGCCAATCATGGGATTTTAGTCCTAATAATTAGTTGTCTTTAGAAAACATGGATCTAAGAGAACGCATCATTCCCGTCGGAGTGCAGATAGACTTGACTATTTGCTTCACAATGCGCTCTCCTTTAGTGGACAAAACCCAAGGAGTGCGAGATAGCTGCAAGCGACCATCAACACTCAACTGCGGCCAAAGCGCCTCCATCTTGCCTACCTCCTTTAAATCCATTCATGCCCCTACAGTTTCTCTCTTTCCTGTGATGTGGTCCCATAGTAAGCTGCCCACGTTCTTAAAAATATGCATGCGATCCAACAAGTGGTTGATCTGTAAGTGGGTCCAATACAGCAACTCGTAGAAAACTAAGAATCGTTGCATTCCATTTGGATGTGACTCCGTGTGGACCATTTTCAACTCGTACCAACTTTGGGCATTCATACATGTTGGAGGTCATCCAAGAAAACCTTCCCTGAGTTCATGACCCTTTGGTAAGAAAGCGACGTGTCCTCGATATACCATCTTCTGCATGGTTTATGACCTTTAGGAGTCTAACTGTGGCCCACACAATGGACATGCATGATAACCTGAGGTAACCAAACTTGTCCCAAGACCTCTATCCAGTGAATACAAACTTGAACGAGCTATGATAGATATTATCAACGAGAACGGAAGCCTACTTACCTGAGCACTCTCTGAATCCCGAAAAGTCATGCATGGTCCACATGAGAATGGATATTGGTGGACCGTCGACCATCGTGCTTGTTCATATCTTCCACGGTGACCCCCTCCTCCCACAAAATCTTAAGCTCATCGACTAATGGATGAAGATATATGTCCATATTTTTGACTTTGTAGCAGTCGGGAACAAGCAAGCTAAGGATGAGATGTCCTTTCTTCGTAGAAAGCCATGGAGGGTTATTGTAGTATTAACAAGGACTATAGGCCACACACCGTAAGAAGTTCAAGGCATACCGAATGGGTTCATGCCATCCATAGAAAGACCGAGCCGAAGATTCCTTGGCTCTTAGGCAAAGCCTAGAAAGGTAAAGTCAATGTGGCTCTATGAGCGTGAATCTGTTAATATTCGTTGAACTCCATCTGTGGATCTATTCTACACATGCCACGTTGTCAAGCTCTCCATGCCAGACGTACGAAACATGTGGTTTATGCTGGGGATAAGCAGAAAGTGTCTAAGAACTTTTTGAGGGATGGTTTGCCCTTGCAAGTCCTGTCGATACATGTGAGCACCACACTTTGGACATGTCTCCATAGTTTTGTATTCTCCTCAAAACAATATGCAATCATTGATACATGCATGGATGATGTTGTAGTCCATGCCAAGCTTTTGTAAAACATGTCATGCATCATCACGAGACTCAAGCATGGTATTTGTAAGTGATAATATATGATACTTCAGTAACCTGACAAAAATTCATAAAATACCTTTAAAAAGCACAAATGTTTTTTATGATAGTGTCAAAAAGAAATCAACGAGGCGTATATACAAGGTATCTGAATAACTCGGTCACACTTGCATCGCTCCACCCGTATTTTGCTTGCACACTTAGGAGTGCAAGCAATGTCTTCAGGCGAGATACTCGGCACCCATCTTATAATGGTATGGATGCTTCCTCTCTAAGCGGATCAGATGTCTCGACATCCATCGGAATCAATGCATCGATCATTGCCTCCATCTTAGGCTCCAAGATTGTAGGAAAGTTTGGAAGACTGCATGTCTCCTCTGGTATTGACGATATAGATTAGGTAGTACCTTCCAAGTGGTGGATTGGCTTAGGCACTCCATCCATCGTACGCCCACGAACTCTTCTAACTGGCCGCAAAGGGTGCACTCCTCCTTGGGACGAGACGTCACCTCCCTAGATAGAAAATTTTCCAGCCACACCCAATGTTTTTGTATATGATATTCAATTAGCTTGTGAATACAATGCATAATTGATATACACTTTTCTTACTATTTGCTCAAAATCTAAGATCACCTGATCATTGATCTTTGATTAAAGCTCATCGAAGCGTCATACGTGTTCTATAGACAATCAACATTTTCGTATAATTGCTAGCTTATATTGAGAGCAAGGACATGGGACACACTGATTAAGATACGCCTCATGATCTTGAACATCACGACCTTCATCGTTTTCCATTTGGTCTACGTTACAACAAACAATTTGTTTTTGTTATCATTATTTTTTTATTTCTTAAATTATTTGAGAAGGGATTTCTTCTTTTGTAACTCAACAAAATTAACATATGTAAAGTCTCCACCCACCCACCCACAAATTAACTTATGTTGGAGTGTTTCCCATCTCACGGTGTTGCACCGAACCTCACCACCACCACCACCACCACCACTACTACAAACAAGAAAAGAAGAAGTTAAAGAATAAGATCTTACCCTCTCTTTGTTTTTTATCTATTCATTCTCTTCTCTCCTTCCATCTCTCTCTCTTTTTATTTTTCTTTATTATGTTGTATGTTTATTCCCTCTCTCTCGTTCATTCTTTCTTTTTCTCTTCCTCTCCCTCTCTCATTTCCTTTAACAAAACATCTCTCTCTCTCCACTACCACTACCACTACCACTACCACTACCACTACCACTACCACTACAATAAACAAGAAAAGAAGAGAAAACAACAACAACAACAACAACAACAACAACAACAACAACAACAACTACTACTACTACTACTACTACTACTACTACTACTACTACTACTACTACTACTACTACTACTACTACTACTACTACTACTACTACTACTACTACTACTACTACTACTACTACCAAGAAAATAAAAAATTAAACAACTACCACTAGCACTACCACCACCACCACCACCACTAGCACTAGCACTAGCACTACCACTACCACTACCACTACCACTACTACTACTACTACTAACAAGAAAATAAAAAATTAAACAACTACCACTAGCACTAGCACTACTACTACTACTACTACTACTACTACTACTACTACTACTACTACTACTACTACTACTACTACTACTACTACTACTACTACTACTACTACTACTACTACTACTACTACTACTACTACTACTACTACTACTACTACTACTACTACTACTACTACTACTACTACTACTACTACTACTACTACTACTACTACTACTACTACTACTACTACTACTACTACTACTACTACTACTACTACTACTACTACTACTACTAACAAGAAAATAAGAAATTAAACAACTACCACTACCACTACTACCACAAACAAGAAAAAAAGAAAAGAAGAAATAAAACAACAACAACTACTACTACAAAAAACAAGAAAAGAATAAATTAAAGAACCACTACTACTACCACTACCACTACTACAAACAAGAAATAAGAAATTAAAGAACTACTACTACTACCACTACAAACAAGAAAAGAAGAAATTAAAGAACTGCTACTACTGCTACTGCTGCTACTACTACTATTACTACTACAAACAAGAAAAGAAGAAATTAAAGAACATGATCTTACCCTCTCTTTGTTTTTTATTCATTCATTCTCCTCTTTCCCTCCCTCTCTCTCTCTTTCTCTCTTTCTCTATTATGTTTAATGTTTTCTCCCTCTCTCTATCATTTCTTCTTTCCTTTTCTCTCTTCCTCTCCCTCTCTCATTTCCTCTCTTTCTCTCTCAATACACATGATTTTTAACAAAAATAAGCAAAAGAAAATGACAAAAAACAAAAACAAAGCAAGAGGGAACAATGCACTCACTGCAAAGGCCCGAGAATGGATTCGGCGGCTCCTCTTTGCCCTCTGTACACTTTCTCCTCTTCTTCGCAAATGGCGATGGTGGTGGCGAGAAGCTTTTCTTCTCCCTCTTTCTCCTTTCTCTCCCTCTCCCTCTCAAACGCAAGATGCAATTCGCTTTCCCTTTCGCTCTCTCTTTCATTTGTTCGCGCAAAATGACACGCTCGGGTTTCGGCTCGCTTTTTTTTACATGAGTACCGTCAATAGTGACACTGCTAATTTACGTCAGAAATCGCCGCCGCTATGCAACGCAAATAGCAACACCGCTAATTTACGTCGAAAATCGTTGTCGCTATACATATAACTTGATTGAAATAATTTAGAGATTCAAAAGCCTAAGTAATTAGAGAAGGAACATAAAACAAAACTTTTAAAACACAAGTAAACCGAAAGATACATATACAATTCAGTTTATATGAGATTCCACCCACATTGGATGGGATGTTAGCACTAGGAAGTGATTTCAGGGGATGGTGTGGGTGTCCATGAGACTGGTGAATTTCAATGTATGTGGTGACTACCTAGGAATCCAATAGAGTTTACTCCCATAACTTTGTCATTTTCTTAGCAATGTAGGGTTACTAGTTGAGTAACAAGGTTCTCTCCACAAAATTTTGACTAGGAGTAGCGTGGATGAGAGATACTGAGCTGGTGGGTATCTTTGTCTTTTCATTTGCCTAGGCAAGGTAATTGATATTATGTGCCAGATTAGATTCCTCGTGTGACGTTGTTGAGCTGAAATGTTTGAAAGTTCAATTTAGTGATGAATCCCTAGCCTTCTAGTCATCTTTATAAGTCACAAGACTTATAAATAAAATAATAATAAATTAAGTTTGAGAGAGTATACCTATTTATTATTCTAGAAAGACAAAGAAAAAGAAAAATAAGGAAACAAAGAAAAAAACACCTTAAAGATTGAAGGGTTGAAAAAGAAAGAAACAAAAAAAAAGAAGATAACCATCGCCTTTGAGGTCTTGGTAGGCTGTAGGGATTTCCTTGACGGATGCTTTGCGTTCGATGCCTTGCATCTCTTTGTGGTGGGACCTTTTGGGAAGGACAATATATATATACTCTTTTGATTAAAAGTTTTGAATAAAATGCTTCTTTTATTAAAAAAAACAGGAAAAGGAAGTTGGGAGTTAGGGACCATTGACTAGTTGTTCTAGTAGAACATGGAGGGTTAGCAATTAAACCATAGGAGTCATATTTGGTATTGTCGTATTAGATTACCTTGTATGGGTTCTTTGATAGGCATGGACTTTATTAGTGATGCTATTTTAGAAGCGATATTTCTAGTAGGATAGTAGTGTGGGTGTGGAATTTCATTGCCTAAAGAGATTATTGTTGCTTAACGGCTCTAGAACACTTCCTTGTTGGTATGATATATGCATTGGATGTAACTATGTTATGCACTCTCGAGGACGGGGGGGGGGGGGGGGGGGGGAGTGAGTTAAGGGGAATGCTAGTTTGTACAAGTTTTTATACAACCTACTTGCACAATTTGTCTTGTTTAATTTATAATTCAACACACGTCCATATTTTTTATACATTTTCAGTGTCTACTAGTTTTCTATGTGCTATTTTGCAGAGCCGTTGTAGCTATGCTCACAAGGATGCTTCGCATTTCAGTGGAGGAGAGTATATTTTTCTTTGAAGATGCATAGTGGTGCTCGTGATGGCTGTGATGCAACAAGTTCATGATGTTCATTGTAGCTATGCTCATGAGGACACTTCGCAATTAAGTAGGGGAGAAATGACAACGTCTAGAAACATGCCAAATATTGCAAAAATTTTCATAAAATTGTATACAATTAGTACATTATTACCAAATTTTTATACTATTTCTATGTAGATGTGATTGTAGTTATTGGCTTCGGAGGACAATTCAACAATCCAACAAGAGGGAAAAGAAGGATGCTACATTGAACATAGTGCTCTAGGACTTGTAGTAGAGAAAAAGAGGTTATTGTTAATTTTCGTAGATGTGATAAGTTGCAAGGCAAGTTAGAGCTAGAGAGGGAGATTACATGCTCTGCTAGGGATGGTAAGGTCAAGACATTCAGAGGTCTTAGCTCAGATAGCTAAGGGTGTAGCTAATTTTGCAAGATGCTAGTTCCAAAGCAACACAAGGGCAAGGGAAAGTAAGGTTCTTGCTTATAAAATCTGGTACGAGTATCTAAGGAATGTTCTCAAGAGGATATAAGAAGTTTAGTGAAAAATAACTCTCAATGTAAGTTATATCCATCAAGTTGAATTAAGGAAAGTACAATAGTTATCATGAGTGAAGGTATGTTTGTTGTAAACATGACATTGAGGAGATATATTCTGTACATGGATAGGTGACATGCCTCTATTTTGGATACTCAAAAATGTCACTTGTACTTGTATAAAACACCTACAGTCTACTAGTTATAAGTAAAAAGTTTTTTGATATTTGACATTCCATGGTGATTTATAAAGAACAAACAAACTAGCAAGCTAACTCAAGGAAGAGTCTGACCTTAAATGATTAGGGGGGAAAATAATAAAATGGAGGGAATTTTGAAAGGAAAAAATAAAAAATAAGGTTAGAACCATGATTTTAGAGGGCGTCTTCTTGGCCTGAAGGAAAGGAGGAGAGAGAATTGAACAAAAGGGAGGGGAGTAGAAAAGAAGCCATATCTTGCCATCTTCAAATAATGGTGATGCTCAAGGATGGGACACTATCCATCAAATAAGATAGCAAGCAAGAGAGAGGTTTTTTTTACCCCTGTGTGATGACAATAGAGATTTGAAAGAGGAAAAAAACAACACAAAGATCGAAATGGCTAGATGTCCTGTAGACTTTCTTAGAGGTTCTCTTCATGGCAATGGCTTAGATTCGTCTATCCACGATCGTAGGCCATTGGTCACTAGCCAACATGGATTGTAATCTCTAAGGTTGTTGCAATCAATGCACCCTTTAGAAACGTGAACATGAAGAAAGGAGAGAGAGAGAGAGAGAGAGAGAGAGAGAGAGAGAGAGAGAGAGAGAGAGAGAGAGAGAGAGAGAGAGAGAGAGAGAGAGAGAGAGAGAGAGAGAGAGAGAGAGAGAGAGAGGGCCTTCAAGAAATTGACGTTTTGCTCCAAGCAAGGCAAAATCAAATCTCATAAAGCATGGGGTAAGACCTACATACAATGCTAGACATGTATTTGATCTCCATTTCTCTTCTTCTCTTTCATCGTCATGTCTTTTCTCTAATGGCCAATATGGAGCCTCAATATACTTGGGTAAATTGAAGCTACATGCTTCAAGAAGAATTTCTTGGCTTCCAAACACCTAGCTTCGTGTGCTGTTTGGGGTGGACAGATTGTGAAGATATCAAATTAGTCTCCTCCCCCTTCATTTGTTGCCATGTTTGATAGGAAGAACCCATAGTCATTAAGTTTTTAATTAAAAGTTTAATCTTTAACTCATAAGGATCATTCATATTACAATAAAGCAATTGGAAAGTTGGAAGTCTCGAGAAAGGTGAAGTAGAAAGCTTGTTGCTTGAGATGGCTGGGTGGATGGAATCTCTCAGCTCAACTATGTGACGCACTTCTAAAGACGTGATTACGACCTACGTATTTCCACGTAAGTGCCCCATTTTCGTTTAATAAAAATAAGTACTATGATATAATTTTCTTAGTTTAGAATTTTTATCTAATGTCTTAAAGCCTCTTTTTCCACTTTGAATGGTTGTTAGTGTTTATTTATGATTGACTTTAAAGTAAAATTTTTAAAAATGGCAAAAAATACTTAAATTTGCTCTAAAATTCTATATAATTTTTTTAAATTTTGAAGGGTGATTATTTATCTAATGTAATATTTTTTAATGAAGCTTATACTACTAAAACTTTGTTGAAATTTTTAAAGAAATTTTAGAGAAGATTTAACATGCTTCAAAATTCAAAAATAATTATTTTAAGTGAAAAATATAGCCTTTATTAATAAAAACTACGTTTTATATCAACAAAAATTATGATATCTCGGGGGGAAACTAAAAATACACTTTTTGATGTTTTAGTGAATATTCTTAAAGTTTAGAGAAAGAAAAACAAATTAATGTTATTTTTAAAGGAAATATTCATATAAAATATGGTGTTTCTAATTTTATGCAAACTAAGAGTGTATGCATTACATTGATTTATGTCATATGGATATTAGGGGGACGTAAGAGTATTCTCGATTGTTGCTAAGGTTGGTAATTTGTTATAATTTATTTAAAAATAATTAATAGGGAATAACTATAATCATAAAAAGTCTTAAACAACGTTGAAATTTACAGTTGGTTAACACGATGGCATGAGGGAAAGCCTCAGCATCTATGTTGAAACTCTACATTTTATTTACATAAATATTGCTTAGGTGCTTGAGAAAATAAAGACTAAAGGGCCACTAGAGTAATTTAATAATTAAGGGGAGACATTGGATTTAAAATGAATTGTGTGTACACGTAAGAGTGTTGAAGGAAACTATCTTTATCTTGCTTGATGTTTAGTTTAAAGAGAGGAGCAAAGGACCTTATTATCAAGAAAAAAATGAATTAATTATTTAAACATTGAATAGCAACGATGGAATTCATAATATGGAGAGGGGTTCCGTGTTGAAAGTGGGATTAAGATTTATGGGTTGTAAGGAACGTTAGATTAATTTCTTCTGAATGTTTTCATTTTAATCATAGATAAAAAGAATTAATTTATAAAAAGGTGGAGAAAAACATAAAAGGAATTTAAACGGAGAACAATTATAGATTAGAAAGATCTATATTTAGAAACAACACTCTTTAAAGCTCAACAAATTACAATTCTTGGATAAACCGCAATGAGTATGGTAGGAGAAAATTATGAGAAACTACCTCTGAAAGATGGGGGGGAAACCATAGTTATCCTAGGTTTAGTATTCCAATGCGCAATCTAGAGACTTACCCATGAAGTGATTATTGAAAAGAGAAATGAGAGAATTGTGTATATTTGCTTAGTTCTTAGGCATTGAATGGTATTACTTGGAGTACTACGGCAAAATAGTATCATAAATACTTGGAAAGTTAGAGGGAGCTATTGAAATTAGTGACACTTATCACCTATCTAGTGCAACAACACTTAGGAGTTGGCTTGGAATCCTGGTTAAAAGTGGCTTGGTCTTTGGCAGGTCAACATCACAAATATATTAGTATTATCCAACATTTGTTTTGAAAGTTGTGACGGAAATGACCAAGGTTAAGTAGAAGAAGCTTCACTTTATTTAGGTGTTCCACACACTAAATTACAAGCTAAGAGGAAGTTATAGCATTAGCATGGAAAGGAGATGGATGTAGTGCATTCAAACAAAATTGTTATTCTAGTTAGATTCTAGTTGCAATGTATGGGAGCCACCTAATGACTTTTGCTAAGCAAAGAAAGGCACTCTAGACTTTAATCCATGATTTCTCATACATTATAACTAAAGAGAAATTATGTATAGCCTTTGTAGAACCTTGCTTATTTAATGATTTGATTACTCACATTTGTAGATTGTCTACCAAACCAATTGGCTTGGATGCTTTTGTTGAATTGGAGTACAATCCAAATTTCTATAACTATTGGATTTTCCCAAATGAAAAAATTAACTCTTACATATAACTAACTGTATTAACTTGTGCATTCTTTATCATTTCTCTCAATGTGTTGCAAGAATAGAGTTGAAACCCCTCAACTTTCAACCAACACTACGTCTTATGCGAGGGAAAGATTAAAGGTACAAGCTTTAAACTTTTCTTCTAGGTAGAATGGTAAAAACATTAAATTTTTCTATATTTTTCATTGCTTGGTACCCTCAAAGTTTCAACAAATGTAAGACGATGATAGATCACATTAGTGCAATGAACATCCAATACTTGAAGATGCCACCAGCACCATAAACTTTTCCAAATATCTCAAGTCCTAGAAGTATCCAAATGGTAGATCATCAAAATATTGAGCTCCTAAGTTCATTTGAGAGACTCCTGTAAGAAACCAAGACATCATAGAGCCATCAATAACAACATCCCAACTTCTTCAACCATGACATATCTCAACAATAATGTCCAATGGTCATCATCTTCCATAGGAAAAGTTGTAAATTGCTTCATCAATATAAGCACACAAGCCTTCAATAGTATGGATTTTCAACAATAACAAGGCATTGCTATTTTAATGTTCAGTCTCAGTGCTCAAACTTCGACATGTGCACTTCAATGTCCAACTTACCTCTTTGATCCAAACTTACTATTTGTATTCATCCTTCAATTCTTTCATAGATCCATTTATCTTTGTAAGGATGCATGCCTAGTTGTATGGTAATGTGTTTATTCATAGCGAGATGGAAAAAATAGAAAAAAGAAAGCAAAAAAAATCCATAAAAAGAGAGAGAGAAAAGGAAAAAATGAAAAGAAAATGAAAAAAAGATAAGTGAGAAAAGCAAAGAAAACAAGCGTACATAGTCAGATGCACTACACTACACCTAAAGATCCTCAAGTTGGATGCATCTGATGACCTTGGTCAGTTGGCTCCATCTCTAACCCCCTAACCCTTTTCCCAACATCCCTCACATTTAGCTAGGGCACATCAAGGTTATGATATACCTAGGAAGTCTCAACTAGCATTAGTTAGACTTGTCTCCTTGAACCACTTATACTTTTTCCCTTTCCATTTTTCGTTCATCCTTGTGCTAGAAAATTAACTTTAAACCAAAAATGAAAATATATTTTGAATAGAAAGGAACCAATTGCATCAAATACTACATGTGTTGATCCAATAGATAATCATGTGCTTCAAGAGTTTATTGGATTAGTTTGCAGTTTTGTCCATCTCACCAACATTGTCTCTCCAACATCTTCATCAATAACTCCCTTTTCCCTCAAAAATTCTTTTTCTTTCCATCTTCAGTAGTGCAAGATTCCTTGCTTCATCAACCATCATCAATAGAAGAATCCATGGAGAAATCTTCTAACTATGCATTAGCCTATGTATGCACAAACACTCACAGTATATTTACACCTAACCTATTCACAATTTTGGGTCCTCATGTATGGGACAACACTTCAAGTTTGAAGTTTAACCCATCTTTCAAACCACTGACAATATCATGCATCTTGTGCACAAGGTAGAAGACTAGCACTTTTCCCTAGAAAGTGAATGCATGTGAGGTTTTATTTTGCAAGTACATAAGTTTATGGAGAAATGTGAGTCCTCACCTCTTTAGCATCATAATGTCTCCCATCTCTTGCAACCTTCAATTCCATTTTTCTAAGCATTCAAGCTCTATCCAATAAGAAGACTCAATAGTTAAGAATAACAACATCCACAATCCCATCTTCTACAAGTTATGTCACCAACAACATTGTTATCCTTGCCATCTATCACTATATCAGGTCATCATCATTAGTACCATCAACCACACCATCTTCATCTTCATCAAGATTTTTTCATCAATACTCTAGTAGAAATTACTCCTCCATCAAGACCACCATATCTTCAAGCTAATTCACCAACTGTCCCAACACTCCACATCTACAACATGACTTATCGAAGCACCACTGTGTGGATTCTACTTAATATCATTATAGACCTAGGGATTTTATTTATTACAATAGGAATTTTATTTAAAACCACTGCAGTTCCTTTTTGGGTGGCCATAACCATGGCACTCATCTCAAAGGGGGATAATGTTAATAAGTACTATAGAAGGCTATAATCAAAGGCAAAGTTAAGAAAAGTCAAAGATAGTCAAAGTGCAAGTATTGCCATTATTTTTGGAAGAGTATGATTTTTGGAGCTTTAGTGTATTATTTTTTGGAACTTGTTTTATTTGTGATACTTCACGAACATCATATTATCATGGTTGTATTATTTTATGAGAGCTGGGCTTACTACTCGCGTGCACATTGTATTTATTTCCCATAGTTGTATTTATTGCACCTGCAATTGTTGTGTGGATTGTGCACATGGAAATGTAATTGCAATAGCATAGGCTAGGTATAATTAGGCTAAGGTACAATTATGCTTCATGGAAGACTAGTCTAGATCCCCAAAAAGGGGCTAGGATGCTCAAAAGAGGGTACAAACCTTAATTCATAGTTGTAGGAACCCTAAAACATGGAAGAGATGTAAATTGTAAAATGCAAAGTGAGGTGAAAATCCTAATTTGAAAATGGGAAGTCACCCTAGAGAAGTGGCCTAACCCTAACCCTAATCTTGCTCTATATAAGGGCAAGAGGTTTGAGTTGTACTACTTACCCTTTTGATGCCTCCATTCTACAGAAGCTCTATCATTGCAACTATTGAAGCTTTCTATTCTTCTCTTCTATTCTATCAACTTGCCTTAATTGTTGAGAGAGAGAGAGAGAGAGAGAGAGAGAGAGAGAGAGAGAGAGAGAGAGAGAGAGAGAGAGAGAGAGAGAGAGAGAGAGAGAGAGAGAGAGAGAGAGAGAGAGAGAGAGAGAGAGAGAGAGAGAGAGAGAGAGAGAGAGAGAGAGAGAGAGAGAGAGAGAGAGAGAGAGAGAGAGAGAGAGAGAGAGAGAGAGAGAGAGAGAGAGAGAGAGAGAGAGAGAGAGAGAGAGTGTGTGTGTGTGTGTGTATGAGGTATGCTTAAGAGAGGGATTGAGGGAAGATGAAGCTTTGCATTGTCTTCTTTCTTTTCTTTTTCTTCTCTATTAGCTTCTCTATTCACTGGTATGATTGGTGGTGGATGAAAAAGAGGAAAGCATTGGATTGTGTTGTTTGGATTGTGAAACCATCTTGAAGCCTTCAAGCTTTCAGACTACAATGCAAGAGGGTAAGATAGGTGAGCTTAGTATAACTCAAAGCTAGTATTTTCTTTCTTTATTGTTGGGATGGAAAGGAGGATACTTATAGCAAAGTGTTAAGAAAATAAGGTGAGATATTATCACCGAAGTATGTTGTATCTTGTGAAATAATAAAAGTATGTCCAATGTCCCGAGACTACTGTGTGTTTAGCCCAACAAATTTATTAGTATAATTCTTAATACAAGTTGAGGGGTAGGGGAATGAAGGAGATGGTCACTATAAGGGAAAAATTACACTTTTGGTAAATAATAAGCTAAAGGCAAACAATCGAGCACCAATAGTGCTGCAATGGATAGGATGATGTTTGTAACTTTGGGCAGAAAGGACAATGCTTATAGCAAAGTTTTAGGAAGATAAGGTGAGATATTATCATTGAAGTATCTTGTAGCTTGTGAAACAAGAGAAGTCTTTCCAATCTCCTAAGATTGTTATGTGTTTAGCCCAACTGATTTATTAGTATAATTCTTAATACAGGTCGAGGGGTAGGGGAATGAAGGAGATGGTCACTATAAATAAACCCTTTCAAAAAGGAAACTCCATGTTGCCCAAAGTACTATCATCAACTAATTATGCCCCCATTATGAGATCCCCCCTCTATAGACCCTTGAGGGGTCCTCAAGTAGTCAACCAAAACCCTTAAGTTTCGTGCATATCAACATCTAGTCCCCCTTTTGAAAATGCCAAATGTAGTTGGATGTCAAAGTCCTAGTTTTTCCCCATAATAGGGAAAGCATTGGATAGCCACCCTGATAATGATCTAACACCCATCTAGGAAGAGTGACATTGCAATCAATCAAACACAAGAGTAGCTAATATTGTAGTTCATTCCTAGAGAGTGAAGAAATCTTTTAGACTTCCATAGCCTCAAGGACCAATACTCTACCATAACATATTCCTCTTTGGTAGGGTAGCTTAGGATATTTCCTACGAAATGAGGTCACATTCTAACAAGCCCTTCTAGAGATGGAAAGCTAATCAACTTATCAGGTCCACCTATTTATAGAGATCAATCTCAACCATTGTGTGAGTATCTACAATACAATACAAATAGAAAGCTACTCAACTTTTCTGGCCCACTTATCCATAGAGATCAATCTCAACCATTATGTGAGTATCTACAATATAGTACAAATAGAAAGCTACTCAACTTTGTGAGTATCTACAATATAGTACAAATAGAAAGCTACTCAACTTTTCACGTCCACTTATCCATAGAGATCAATCTCAACCGTTGTGTGATTATCTACAATATACTATAGTGTGATCTAGGGTAGGACTTTTATGAACTAATCTCTTGGACCCAAAAAGAGAGAGTCATTGTTTGATCATTGATAGTCATAGTGTCATTGGTCCATTACTATTCAAACATCTAGAGGAAAATTAGATTTAGCTCCTCTTTTTATGAAATACTGGTGAGATCAATCCTAAGATTTCCAAAGTATTTGAGATTGTTCATGAAAGTATTGGGAGATTCTCAATGGTATTCCTCAAGACCTAAATTTGGGTGAAGCAAGGATTCAAGAGGTCCTTGAGAGTAGTAATTATTTTTTCCAAAGTTTTACATTCTAGGATTAACACATTGTTTTGTAAATTATCCTAAATACCATAAACTATGAATTGAAATGCTTCAACATCCTAAACTAAAATCATGAATAGAATCTTGATATACTCATTAGACCACAATGATAGAAATAATTTCTATCAACCAAAAATGTGTACAATCTTCAACCATGAATCCGTTCAAGTTGCTTGTACACAAAAATAGGTGGGTTAGCTTTATAGTCTAAAGCATTATTAAGGGCTGGGAGGCAAAGAAGGTTTGGGAAGAATTGGATTGGTTGTTTGGCTCTCAAGCCAAGAACTCCAAAATTAATTTGTTGATTCAATTTTCAAACTAAAATTGAAGACAAATGAAGTCTAACTTTACAAGTCTTAAAACATAGCTTACTAATGTAGGAAAGATATAGAAGATGGAGCATGTGATATCCTATTCAATAATGTGGATTCACAAGGTAGCAAATATGAAAAAGTTGTAACTACAATTAAAATTGTTCCCAACATGAAAGTGCACAATGTAGAAGCTACATCACTAAAACAAGAGATTATATTAAAGGAAAAGAATGAGTATCACATATATGAGCATTGGACACTACTTTCCATACCAAAAAGAGGCACAACTAAAGACCCCAAAGGATGCTACCCCTTCTATAGAAAATACCATATTATCTTATAGTATAATTAAATCATCTACACAATTCTAATTATTGTAAAAAGATTGGCCATAATTGATCTAAATGTAGGTTTAAAAAACAATCAAATTTCATGGATAAAAAATAGTAAGGATGAAAAGGTAGAAGGATACATTTTTTGTAATGTGGCTAGTTGAGGACCCCTCAATGGCACAATTTAGTGGTCCATCAAGAGACTTTTCCAAGCGACACGGCTTGGTACTGCTCAAAATAACACAGGGTCAATTATTTAGACTCTCTTGAGTCTTCTCCATAATAGAAACAATCATAACATGTAAGGATTGACCTAAATATAGGTTCCTAATTCAATGCTAAGGTCACATATCAACTTAACTAGCATTAGTCCTTAAGCCACTACATTCACATGTCAACTCAAACCAAAGTAGACAAATGCCACACTTGGTTCAAGGAGAGTGAGAAATGAGGGGGCCGATGCATGTCGACCCCCTACCTATAGGGTATAATCTCAACTTCGATCTCCTTAAACGGCATTGATCGGGATCTAAGACAACACACTAGGTAGTCATGCATTCAACCATTTCCTGATTCTAGTTCCTTGAAGGAAAACTCTTAGCTCACCAAGACCGCCCACCATAGGATGGATCTTACTTCCCCTCTTTCCTCAATGACATGTTTTAGTTATTTAATTACCTTATCATCTTTATTTTTGACATGCAAAGTTATCTTCCTTAAATAACCATTAAACACTAGTCCCTTTATGTATTTTATTGCCATAGACATAAAGACAATGTCAAACAATCCTTTGAAAGCACTTGCAAAATAATATACATATTATTATGCATATTCTTGAAGATGTAATGTTAACCCAGTGTTCCGTCCCTGACTCTTGTTCGAATCTCAAGCAAATGATCCACCACTCCGCCCCCCTTATCTAGCATCAAGGCCTTCTACGAAGTCCATCATGGACTCGTAGTAGGGGTTATCAGATCCAAAGGTTTATGGTAGAGCCATGTCACCCTTATCATCTCTAAGCCTAATGTCCTCCCTATGGAGAGACCTCTCATATTTAGGGCCATTCCTAGCCTCCAATGTGGTTGAATATCCCATGGTGAAGGGCTTCCACCACTAACCTTGGGGAAGGTTTAGTGTATAACTATAAATTAGCCCATGAAGGTACAAGAATTTTGGTGCAAGTACACAATCAAGTAGTTAGCCTATGATCAACAACTAGGAAAACATTGTTTTTCCATAATATCATCTAATAGTTACTTTAATTATTCCATAGGCATCAATCACTTTATCTTTGGCTATGAAAAACCATCTCTTTCCCAAAACAATCAACCTTTCCTTTAAAAGACAAATTCAACAAACCAAAACAATGTCCTTGAATTTTGCAAAGAGGATACAATCCATAATAACGTATCCCACCTCAGAGTGCAATCATATAAAGTGATATATACTACTCTCCTTAGTTCACAATCTTAAAATAATACATCACTAGACTTTCCTGTTACAATCACAAGCTTTTTCCTATTGATACAACTCTTTATCATGCACAACATATGCATAACTTTTCTATGGCCTCACAAGATATCTACCTTAACATCTAATTTAATCTTATATAGAAATCCAACTATGCTTCTCTTCCTAAGAGTGTAATATTTTCATAAGACTACCTAGGTTCTTTAAGGCCTTACTCTTGCAAGTGTACTTATGAGTAGTGATTTTTGATTAATTTGGGTCTTGAATAATTTAATCCTAACTACAAAAGTAACCCTTTGTTTCCTTCATATTCATAAACTCAAGAAAGCTCCCATATCATCAATGATCGACTCTCCCCCATCATTATTTTGCAATTATATTCATATCTTTAGGAGTGCAAGGTTCATATCTTATCTTAATAGAGCCAAACCCATTTATGACTTGATAGAAAGAAGTATTGATCAAGAGTAGAACTGAATTACTTACGAAGCACCTGGGGATCCATTGCCTTCTAAGCGACATGGATAAAATGTTGCTTTGCTTGATGGGGTAGTTATATTTGAGGCGTCATCATGTTGTCCTTGAGCTTCCTATCTCCTATCTCAATGGTACTTCCACAAGACTCCCAAGCTTATACATGCAACTTGCCTTATTAATTTTTCTTGGAAGACCTCTTTTATTTTCACTTTCTCTCTATATATCTCTCTATTTTTCTCTTGATCCTCTTTCTCTCTCTATCCATCTCTTTCTCTATATATGTATCTCTCTCTCTCTATTATCTTTCTCTCTATCTATGTCTTTCTCTCTCCCTCTATTTCTATCTCCATCTCACTCCCTCTCCGTCTCTCTCTCTCTCTATTACTACATCTCTTATTTCTATGTTTTCTCTCTCCCTTTCTCTTTCCCTTCTTCTCTAGTCCCTCTATTTCTTCTCCTTATCACTATCTTTTTCTTACTTCCTATTTCCTCTTCTTCCTTCCTCATGTATCCTCTTCCTCCTATCCTTATCCTCTTCCTCTCTTCACTGTCTGCTCCTCTTCTTCCTTCCTACCTCTTCTTCTCTCTTTCTTTCTTTCCTTCTTCTCTTCCTTTTCTACATCATCTTTCCTTCCTATTATTCTCTCTCTCTCTCTCTCTCTCTCTCTCTCTCTCTCTCTCTCTCTCTCTCTCTCTCTCTCTTTGTGAGCATCATATCGGTCCAACAAAAGAACAATATGCCTATCCTATAAAACTAAGGCTATAGTACAGCCTTAGAGGGGGTATTTCCACCCCTCCTCTCCCTCATTTTCATTATGAATGGCCCATTGAAGTGCTCGATGTCTACAACCTACTTGATCTACATATTGAGGGTGATAGCTTCTAGGGGTGATCCATCAATGGCATGCATACGATAAAATAGAAGTTTGTGAATATTTTGATGGGAGAGGTGGCACTAATGATTCCGAGGTGGCGATGGTTGATCAACTCATTGATTGATTTGTCTTCTTGATTTCCTTTTTTTTTAATTTTCAAAGACTCATTTTTAAACTCCCCCCTCTCAAGCCCTCAAGGTTCCTAGCCAATTGTATGCTACTCATATTGTCACAATGAATGACAATTGGACCATCTACCTACACATCCAAATCACCCAGTAACTTTTGTAGCCATATCACCTCACCTATTGCCATAACAGTAACTCTATACTGAGCCTCTGTGCTTGATAAAGCAATCATAGGTTGTTTCCACATAACACTTGCATTATCAAGGGAAAATATGAGTTCGCTGTTAGATTTTTTTAAATCAAACATGCTAGCAATCCCATCTGTATATGTATATCCAAACACTTGTATATCCTTACTTACTTCATAAAAAAGTCCATAAGGCAAAGTAGACTTCACATACATCAATATGCATCTAGCTATATCTAAATCAGACTTCTAAGGCCAATATCATAGCTTAAGTCTGGCCTTGATCAAAACTCCCAACCATCTTCCTAAACATAATAGGGTCTTTTATCTCATCCCCAACATTAGCACTCAACTTCACATTTTTCTCTAATGGCACTGAAAGAGAATTGCACACTGTCATACCATACTTGGACAACATACTCAAGCCATACTACCTTTAGGATAGCTATATACCCTCATCATATCTTATCATCTCAATACTAATAAAGTATCTCAGCTCACCTAAATTTTTCATCTCAAACTTATTCAAAAGATCCTTGGCTTCAGCAATCCCAATGTCACTATTGCCTGTAATAATCAAGTCATCCACATATATGACTATGATGACCAAGCTTGCATCTCTCTTTATCACATAAAGTAAATGATCAGTATTATAAATATAAAATCTAGTTTTTACAATATACTCTCTGATCTTGTCAGACCATGCTCTAGGTACTTACTTTAGCCATAGAGCGTCTTTTTTAATGTGCACACATATGTGGGATGGTGTAAATTCTTATAACCTGATGGCTACTCCATATACACCTCTTCTTACAATTCACCATGTAAGAAGGTATTATTTGCATCTATTTGCTGCAAAATCCAACCTTTGGCTACTATGAAAGCAATCACACATCTAACAGTTGCTGTTCTAGCAATTGGATTAAATATTTCTTCATAATCTATACCATATGTTTGAGCATAGCCTTTTGTAACCAGCATATCCTTATACATACTAATAAAACCATATGCATTATGCTTAATTTTGTAGACTAACTTACAACCAATATCTTTCTTGCCCTCATGAAATGGTACTAGATCCCAAGTCTTGTTAGCCTCTAATGTAGCCATCTCTTCATCCGCTCTGCCAATGAGCATGACCAATACCATCCTCAAAACAAGTGGGCTCAATGTCCTCAACCACCTTTACTAGATAAGCATAATAATGAGCTACATAAACTTCAAAACAAAATCTTTAACATGGTATCTGACCACCCTAGTAGACCTATGTACCACTAGATCACTCAGTGGAGCCTTTACATTGCCATGTACTCTCTATACTCCTGGTGTCTTGATTAAAGGAATACCAAGCTTATCATCCAAACTCTCTAAACCGCTAGAATCTCCATCAACCCCCAAATGTCTAGCAAATGCATCATTACCATCTAACAATTTCTTCTTCCCTTTGTCTTTACCTTTAGAACACTAGTAGTACACCTAAAGATGTGGAACAACTCATTAGTCTCCCAGACCAAGGGCTAATTGTAGATGTAGTATCAGATGATGTTTCTAGTCCATTAATGCTTTGTGATTCTTGATTTTCTTTTTGCACATAACTATCATGATCATCATCATCATCTAATGCATCACCATTAAATTCATACTAACTGCTCATCTCAATAAAAATAACAACCTTACTTACTCTAAACTCACTTGTGACAAGGTTATAATAGTGATACCCTTTCTACTCTAAAGAGGATCCAATGATAATATATTTTTCAGTCTTTGGATCACGCTTCTTTCATAGCTCATCTGGCACATGAACATATGTAATATAACCAAACACTTTCAAGTATGACATATCACGCTTCTTGCTTGTAAAGCATCCTTCGCGGGTCATTCCAATAAACTAAAGCTATGGGGATTTTGTTCAGAATATAAACAACAATATGAATAGCTTTAAACAAAAAAATACTTTTGCAAATTATTTTTAGCCATCAATGCTCTTGCAACTTCTGCAATATGCCTATTTTTCCTTTCTGCAATCCCATTTTTCTTTGGGATATACCTGTAAAGTAAACTATCTATTTATCCCGTGAATCCTCAAAAAGTCATTGAACTCATTAGAGAGGTACTCTCCCCCTTCATTTGACCTCAAGTACTTAAATTCTAACCCTGTTACTATTTCAATAGTGGCCTTGAAAGTTTTGAAGTGCTCAAACACATGACTCTTTTCCTTCATAAAATACACCCATAGCTTTCTTGAACAATCATTAATAAAAATAATAAAATATTTTTTGCCACTAAGAGATATGTTTTGTGTAGGCCCCCAAACATTTGTATGCACAATATCAAGTATATGCTTGCTCACATATCTATCATGCAATAAAAAAGGTTGTATTACTTGCTTACCAAACTGACATGCTTCACACACTTTATGAAATCTTCCAACTCTTAAAGTAAGCAACCATGCAACCAATCCTTTAGACTCAGCCTTTGCATATTTGCATGTCCAATATGTTTGTGCCATATTTCAATGTCTATAACCGCTCCTTTGCCTTTATCATACATACTAGTATTCATAATAGGAATTCTAGTATCTAAAGTCAACATGCAGCGAACTCTACTTCCTTTTACAACCAACCTATACTTATTATTAAAATCTTCCATAAAATAGCATTTTGCATCAAATCAAACATGTAGCCCTTACCCTACCATCTGACTGACAAACATTAAATTCTTTGTGATAAATGGCACATATAATACATCTGACAAACTCTTTATATGACCATCATGCAAGAACAATGAAACTTTTTTAATGTGTAAAATTGGGTGTCATGAATCATCACCCGTCTGCACATAATCTAGATTTTGTAAATCTTGTATCTCTCCAAACCATTTAGCATGGCAAGTCATATAATTATATAAACCTGAATCAATATGACATGCATCATCATGTATCTCCTTTCCTGTAATAGCATTTATCATATACTACATAGCATACAAATGCTCATTTTTATCTATTTTGTTATGAAGATTATGTATACTTTCCTTTTTGTAATTTACCATTTCGGATATCATCCTTCTTAGCATAATAATGGGCTACAATATGATCTATTTTGTGACGATATTGACAAACAATGCCAGAATTTCTCGAATCTCTATTATGTCATCTATCTCTCCTTTTGGAGCTACCCTGCCTCTAAAATTGCTACAGCCTCCTGAAATCTGCATTTTGCTAAACCCTTGATTTAACATATTTTGTTGATTATCACCAGCACCTCCCATACCATGACCTCTTGAAGAGGATCTGCCACATTCTCTTCTTGAACTAAAACAGAATGCTTAGACTATTTGCTACTTTTTTTAATGATTCACCTTGCATGTTGGTCAGTGATCATGAGAAAAATCAACTCATCAAAATCTAAAAATGGCTTCCATATATACATAGAAGTAACAAATGATTTTTAAGCCTTCTCATTACTAAGGCCACCCAAAGTAGATGATATCAAATCATCATTGCCAAGCATTGCATCAATCACTACCAAAGCATCTGCAATGCTCCTCACCTTCAAAACATACTCATTAACATGTATTTTTTCTTTATTCATCTCTTACTTGAGCTGAATCTTCTATATAATTGTATTTATAGAAAACACATTTTCAAACTTGATACATACTCCATGTGAACTTTTTATGCTTTTTGATATGCTCCAATATGGTGTTATCAATGACTGTAGATAGCTGATATATTATCTCTTTGTCTTTTGCATTCCATTTTTTCCATGCCTTTAATTCGTCTATAGTCATAGGGTCACTTAGCTCTGGCTCCTTTTTTTCATATGAGAGAAACTTAAAGAGGATTTTTCCAATAAGGAAGTTTGTCACATGGAACTTCCATAATAGATAGTTATTATTATCCAGCTTCTCAATGATAGGGCTTCCACTGCTCTCTACCATTATCACAAAATTGATACAAAACAGCAAACAAGTCTTCTACAACCTTTCACAACAAGTGTATAGCAACATACCAAGCATCCATTTTCATTGACTGCTCTCAATAGTACATGTAATGTGCAATCTGTCTGCAAATAAAACTTATATTTTCTTCCTACAAATATCTCAGAATGTACAAATTCAAAATCTGTAAATTGTGCATTCACTTTCAAATGATACAACACCCTAAAATTGTTGTCCACAACCTTGTGGATCTAAAATAGGGCTCGAAACGGCCTTAGATGGCCAGAAGAAGTTAAAGGGACTACTTTATAGAATAACTAGTGCTCCTCTTGTGTATTAAATCTCATAGTAATATGAGATTTTTGCTCTGCCCTACTTTCGGTACCTCTAAAGGCACTATCCAAGAGAAATAGTGAAAGAATGGGAGAGCTTCTTATATATTCCTTGCTTGCTTGAATTATTGCTTGTTCTCCTCTTCTTCAACCTCCAAAACTAGTCTCTATCATTGATACAACTTTGATATCATGTCACGAATCATGTTGTGGGGGGACTTGCTTGGGCTTCTATGCTAAATGCACACTGTATATATATATATATATAAGGAAATACACTCAAAAACACAAGAAGAGAGATGAAGGCCAAAATGTTTTCTTGTTGGTTTCTTCTTCTTCTTTCACACTATTTTCAATGTACATAAAGTAAAGATAAGGTACAACATAAAGAAAACTAGTCTACTAAGTTAAATAGTACTTAACAAACTATACTAATCAGTAACTATGCCAGCTATAGATAAGTGTAATAAACCAAATATTACAAGTAATAAGTTAAAGTCAATGTAAGAGTCATAATGACTACCGATGTGCTAGATGTAGTTCAAAACCATCTAACTAGGTGGTTCATCATCATCAATATCCCCATGTGTTGAGCTTGCCACTCAACAAAAGAGCTTGATCATCTACTAGTAGTCCAAGAATACACCTAATGAGGGGAGAGGGGGTCGGGATTGTATTAAAATATTTATATATGGAGTGCCTTGTATGAAAATGTAACATAAACTATACTTTAAGTGTGGATAGATGAGAGCATTGACGTAAATGGATACACATTAGAGTTTGCAAGTCAAAAGGAACCAAATACAACATACCAGTTGTAATCAAATTCCTACTTAATCGACATCCTATATGCAATGAAAGGGCGTGGCTATTTCTCACTCTCAAAATTATGGCTCTCTTGGTTTATGACATTGCTTAAACTCTACCTCCTTTAGCAAATGTGGCGTGAAACCATGGTAAAAAGAATTTATTATATTGTTTTTTTGTATCATACACGTTAGAACTTCTTAGTTATTTCTAATTTTGGACTTCCCTCATCTATACGGGTAACAAAATAATGAGGTAGACAAAGAGGAAGAAAGCAAATTAGGGGTTGATATGGAGGGTGATGACTAGGGTGATGCAAAGGGTGATGACTAGGGTGGTGAGGAGGGACATGAGAAGGGCAATGAGGATGAGGATGAGGAGGAGGATAAAGAGTTTGATTGAGTAGAGAGGGGATGGTGATGATAGCTCTTCTAATAAGAACTCAAGTGAGACTCACTTGATTTGATCTTAAGCTCACTTAGCTCCAATTTTGGAGATCGAAGTAGCTTTGTCCAAGTGGTCTACTTAACCAAACTTGTTTGCTTGCACACATTATCTTAATTTTATGCTTACAAAAGTTGGATCAATACTATTTTTGCTTCTCTCTCCACATAAGGCCATCCAAACCATGCAAAACTGGCCAAAACCAAGATTAGGAATTGCCAAGGGAAAGATGACTATACATAAATCCACCTATTCTAAGAGGGCAATTCACAATCATATATGAGCTTGTGTAGTTGATGAGGTAAAAAAATCTAAGTGATTTTTAGAGCCTACTGATCAAAACACTAAAAGAAGGTCGAGCACAAGGGCAGTAGCACACAATTACACACAACTTACAATAAGCATAGAAGGGCAAGGAGGATTGTGCTTAAGTAGATGTAATTTTAGTGAAAGTTCAAAGGGGATTTCATAAGGAAAAGGAGAATGAACCATAAAATTAACATAATGTCACATCCATTAATCATTTTAAGAGAGATAATACTAGAAGATGATTTATTTGAAAATCTTTAGGGGCCGAGACATCAGAATGTGAGTAAAAACAAATATATGGATGCAATAATGGTGAGGTTTAACCTTATGGCAAGTTGTAAACATTGCTGCCAAAACAATGTTGCATCCATTGTCAGTGCTATAAAATGGACAAGTAAATATAAGACAGCATGAAGGTCATGTCCACTTGGTTTTAGCTCTTTAACATAGGTCCTTTATAGGATTGGATGCTTGAATTGCATAGAAATGATCCTATAAAGTAATTTTAATTGTCTGTAGAGTAATAAAAACATGAATAGGTACATCATTTTTAAAGCTCTTTTGTATTTTGTAGAAAAGAGTGGGTGCCTTAAGAGGCCCACTCCACCAAAATTTCTTGTAATGTTATTCATTATTTACTTATGCAAGTGGTATGAGATGGCACATGTGGCGAAAGTAGGTGACATCAAAATCCAACTTTTTGACTCTTGGAGATTTGGAATGTGGATGTATTAGGTATGTTGTGGGAACTATGGTGGCTATGCACGAAATGCAATAACCTCTCTCTCTCTATACATACATACATAGATATATGTATACATGTATATATATATATATATGTATATATATATAGAAGTCTTCTAGAATGCAATATATGCTAGCTAGAAGGAGAGAGAAGAAAAGAAAATATAATTTCACGATTACGGAGGTGGAGTTGTGGCATTATAGGTTGGTGAAGGTGCGAGTCCCATCATCATAGACAGAGCTTGTGAGGCACATTTACTGTAGAGGAAGAGTGCGTTTGTTAGGCTGGTAAATGAGCCAAACGCTCAATATTTGCGATTGCGACTCTTAAGGAAAAGAAGGGGATGTGGAAAGCTATACTTAAATGCCTTTTGTAAGTCCCAGCCGACAGCTGCTAGCCACTCAACTTTACAAATACTTAGTTGATAACGGCGCGGCTGTTGGTAAGGTGGCAGGCATCAATCAATCAATCAATCAATCCATCTCTCTCTTCATTGTATTGTATTAAGGTTAGCCTTTGCATTGACATGAACGTGGGTAGGCAAATCATACGTCAAAAGCGCCTCACGCAGTTTGTTTCATGCCTCCATTTTCCAACATGCGGTACCAGCTTTCAAGCCATACACTCCATTGTATGATCGGCTCTATTCCATAGAAAGGGAAATCTGCCTCCTCGAGCCATCATGGAGATGTTATCATGGAGATGTTGCCTCCTCCTGGAGCATGTTCTCTTCTTTCCTCTCACTTATACAAGTGTGGAGCCAACACACCTAAGGAAAATGAGAGCTATAGGCCAAAGGCCAAAGTTCAATCTTTTTTTTGTGACACCTTAGAGGTCCCCACTCTTTCTCCCCCCCCCCCCCCCCCCCCCCTTTGGGTAAGAGTCACAAACCAGGCATTGTATTCATCTTGATCTTTTCCTACTCGAATTTTCTTTTCTCATTACTTCTATTGCCACCAAGGATGGTTGCATTCATGTCTCTCTTTTCCTTAATGGAATGGTGATATCCCTCAATGGAAGCCTCATTCAGTCCAAATCTCTACTACATGTTCAAGCAAAATGTATGTTATCATTTTTTAAGATTATCTTGCCAAATGGCCCTTTATGTTACTTCTCTAAAATAAGCAATTAGAAGTCTTTGGATACTCCCTCCTAATGTAAACATTAATCCTATGGTAAACTAAATGCCAGTACAAAAGGCTTCTACCTCTTGTTTATGTATGCATATAGTTATCTAAACCATGCACATGCAAAGATGGATTAATAAACCACTTTTTTTGCAAGAATATAAAAGGCCCACCTGGTGAAAGAATATGGATTGAAGCTTGCACAATGATGGAGTCATGCAATCTTCCCACTTACCCCTCTTGCATCTAAGTACATCTAACATAGGCAACAATAAGAAATCCATATCAATATTTTAAAAAATGGAAAAATGTGTGATTTCAAACAGCATTGCAATTTGAATCACAATCTGATCGAACAGTGACCATTGATGCATCAAAATTGAAAAATCCATGTGCTTTTTCTATTGAGGAATCTACATGTGCAATGATATTAAGTTCCTCCATAAAGGTGGCATCTTTATCTAGTGGATGAATCTCCACATCGTCCTTCTTTCTTGTGCTTCAAGCTACTGAGTCAATTTCTTACTTTAGATTCTATCTGATACTCTTTCCTGCAATATGAAATTGAAACTCCAAAGTTGCATCCTATTTGAGGAATATATTTATGCTAAAGAGTCCCTCACCAATGTTCTTTTAGATTTTGTAAGTTCATTCTTTAAAATATAAATGTCTTTCAAGTTGCATCCTATTTCAAGGATTCATTGATTCAAATTGGCCACTTGGTGTAATTAAGAAAATAGGAACTTTGTTATTAGAGGCTATCTATGCCAATGAAAGTATTTTGCTTGCAATGCATGTCCAATATCTTGTAGTATTCTCTTAGCCTTTGATGTAGCTAGTCTCACTCTTCTACTTAAACATGGGTGATCTATATTCATGGCCTAGCCATTAACACATACACAACTAATATTAACTAGACTTCAAGATGTCTTTATTTATACACCCGAAACATTACTCTATCAATGTTGTAACAAGTCCCACTAACTCTTTTGGTATAAAAATACAAAGATGGATATGAGCTTTACCCTTGCTTTTCTTCTTGCATATGGGTTTACACTTACCCTACTTACTTCATTATTGGCCTCTAGAACCATCTAGCTAATTGCTACTACCATACCCAAGGGGTCCACTAGGGTTTACCATATGGTACCACGTGAGTGTAAGGGAGGGGGTTATTTAAGGGAAGGAATGTACATTTTATAAGGTAATGTTGCATAAATAGGGGGTAGATAAGGGGTATTTTCATATATTTCTTGCATGCAGGTGACATCTCCTTATTACTACTAGTGAATCCCCCATGCTACCATACACCATCCGACAAAAGAAAAATCCAAAATCATGGACTCTGGTAAGGTAAACCAATAATATGGGTGGACATGGATAACAACTAAAGGTGCGCAACACCTACAATATGTATTAGCACTTTTGATTCTTATTTGAGTGTTCTTAAGTAGATGCAGGTAGCATGCTTCCCTTTTGCTCCTATTGTGGTATACTTTATTCAATGTCATGGTCCAAAAAGCTTCATATTCACTCATCTTATCTTATGTCCTATGGTGCTGTTAAGTATTAATTTGTATTGATAATGTTAGCATATTATTACTTGAAATTCATGTTTTTTGGCATAAGTGTGTATTCAAACATTTGATAACACACATATACATGAGCATGCATGCATATACACATTCACAACAACAACAACAACAACATCATCATCATCATCATTAGTTTTTAATCATTATATTTTAAGTCTTTGGACTTTTCCTAGTTATATTGTATGAGTGCTATGCAAATGTGTGCAAGAGTCCTATTCTAACCAAGAAATGTAACTAAACTACTCCTAATGAAACATAGAAACGATAAAGACTTGCTTAAATATAGCCATGCCATAGATCAATCTTCCATTAACCAATGGCACAAGGTAGTCATGATAGAAAATTAAAGAAAAGTATAGGAAATCTTCTTAGTACACACCCTAAGCGGGTGGTAGATCAAGAAGATGAGATTTTTTTAAATATGTAAAAAAGATTCCAAAACGTTACATGTCTCCTCTTTTACACCTAGCCCCAATACTATGAATAAGGCTAATTTGTCCTGAGTTTAAGGCTAACTTTTTCTTACATTATAAACCACTGCTGCCTCAAAAAGCTTTGTCCTCAAAGCTTGAGAATGGCAACAGTACAAAATATGGATCGCATGAAAGAGCTTGATCATGAAGGTTTGATGGTAAATATTCTCCATAAAGCATTGAAGATTCCTCCATGAGAAGAAAGCACCATTACTTTTAAAATTGTGAGAATCCTGAGAGTTGCCACCTTGGGTTCACCCGCTATATAACATGAGTTCAAATAGTATTTTTAAAACCCCTTTCTAAAAATCTTACACCATTCTATATACCCTTTTGTGTATAATTAAAAAAATATTTATATCCCTCTTGTAAATCTAAATTTTGAGATGAGGTTCATTTTTATAACATTTTCTATACAATTCAAATAAAAACACAATGCTACACTACTTTACACCTAGAGTTTTCACAATGATCCAAGTTGAATATCCAAACATCATATCAATATTTTGAAAGTTGTTAGGAGTTGATAGGATGAACTACCTAGCCAAGATAAGATACAAGGTCATGAGCTTGAGTAGTAGATACATCAGAAGATACAACTGACATATTTTAGACTAGATAGGAGATTATATCAATTACACCTGTAGGGATATTTGGAGGGATTTCCATGTGAGTAAAAGTTTCTATCTCTGAAAAGGTGAATAGATCCCATATAAGAAACACCCATTACATGGATTTTCTAGACCCATGGATCTAGTCACACAATATAAAACATAGATTTTCCTTCCAAGACCAAGACCATGCCCAAGGATTAGCTTTTAAAGAGTGTTGTGATGGTGTGAGTGCCTCCCCTTTATGAAAGGATCTCAAGCAACCAATGAATTTCCCAACTTTAGGTGTAGCTTCAATCTTGACATCCACCATAGAAACAAGTGATAAACTAAAACATCAAGAACCCACATGAATTTTCAAGATAGCCCAACATGTGACCCTAATCTCCAATCTATGCTTGTACTTGCCCATGTCAAAGGGCCCAAAAATATCTATTTTTTCAAAGGTTTAATGAGAAGGTTAATAGATATGAAAGGGGGAAGGTCTAGTCTGATGATCAAGAAAATACAATAGAAATGTATCGCATCATCAGGATGGCCTATTACCATACCCCACTATCAATCAAATGATCCATTTCTACAATGTGCATCATTATTTAGCCATAGAAGTGCTTAGTATGGCAACACCATGTTGCATTAATTCAAGGACTCCATACCACCATTAAGCTATTAATTCTCCTCGTACTCATATTGTCTAGCTTCACTAGCAAGCCAAAGAGATAATCTCTTCATTTACATGCAAAGTAGTGATGATTTAATTCATCTCAAATCCTCCTCTCCATGTCATGCAGCTAGACAACTCATTTTTTTCCCCCATACAACCCTTAGTAATAATGAATAAACTAAAAATTCTTTTAAATTCACACACCCCAATTCACATAAGGATTTATCTACATAACACATAAGCCCATAATAGTTATATTTATATCGTTGCAATGGATATAACCTCCCCCCTTCCCTTGGATAGATACAACTTCATAATGCACCCAATGTCTCATTGCATCACTAAAAAATAAATTGAAGCTTTCATCATCTCTTGAAATCTTGGTCTTGATGGTAGGAGATTTTAACGTAAAAATTGACACACATGCTAACTAGTGCTACAAGCATTCTAAATTTTCATTTTCTAACTTTTAAAAACTCAAGACTATACAATTTTGTGAAAGAATCCTTTCTCTACTTTGGCAAAATGATGTTATAACATTTTACAAAAGCAATATGACATAAAGTTGTATGCAAAATCCAAAACACCCACATGTCCAAAGTACATACTACACATTTGGACTCTATAATATAAGAAGATCTATATACATGTAATATATAAAAGAAGAGAACCATAGTATGATATCACCCATTGCTTTCATCACTATTTATCTCTATGCATAATGTTGCTTGAGAATCCAAAAAGATCAAAATGCCACAAAATTGTTCTGAAAGCAAAACAAAAGTAAATCTCTTGTGTCAAGCACTCATCAATAGCACATACAAAGTATGTAGCATAACTAAAATCAAAAGAAGGTTAGATATTACATACATTATATAAAATATGGTTTGGCCATGATGCACTCCCAATACATCACCTTAATACTTTAGCAACAAAAACATACTTCAATCAACCTAGTACCTTGCCATAAGACTAGTTCAAAGAGCTCTCAAAAACCCCTTTAGTAGCAATACTTCAGCTGTTGTAAAGAGTACGTCTTGGCCTTGTGAAGTGATGGCTTGAAGATCCATTTCCTACAGGAAAAAAGACATTATAAAAAGTGTAACGAGCTTATTTAGAAAGAAAATACAAAGCTTGTTTTAAATTGAAATCACTTACGTTGAGCACACACATGATTACTTAGCACACTTGAAAAAGTCATTAAATAACCTATAATCATTCTCATCTACTTGGTATCTTTCATTTGACGGATTGTATGTTAGAATTGCCAATGCAATGACTAACTCTATGGAAATCATGTTCAAGTCTGTTAGGTCATATGTGAAAGTATGTGATCCTTTCATTCTTTGGTACCAACCAAGCTAAACTTCGATGCCTTGAGTTCAATTTGTTAAATCAAAGCCTCATTTACAATCCACATATCTACCTCTACTTTCTTCCTCTTCTATTGGACTCTACCAAGGTACCACATGCTACAAGACCCATCCATTTTATTCACGTTTGTAGCTTTCCCATCTCTCTTTGGATGCTTACCACTTCCTTGATCTTTTCTATCATGCAGAAAATATATTACACAATCACAACCTACCCCAAAGAAATTCACATTGCTTGATGATTGTGATTTTGATTTATGGTCAAGGTAGACATCTTGCCTCACTCTTTTCAATCGATCATTTGACAATATTGAATTCCCATTCAATTGACTCATTACCAATGTAGTCTTGAAGATATTATTTCCATCAACTTTTATAATTGCATTGATCTTCTGTCTTTCTATTACAATACTTGAGTCTTGAACCTCATCTAATAGCCTCTCAATTTCATGTCATATCTCACTAAGAACAACGACGTCATCATCCCCATCTAGATCCTCTAATTTTTCTTCACCATTGGTTGGTTGTACAAAGTCATCATATTCATTAGCCTCCCCCATTTCATCATCTATCTTTGACCACGTAAAATATGTATCCTCCCAAGGTTGTGACCACGACTTCAAGTTATCTTCTTTGCTAGGTTTCAATCCTAATGACTAACACAATATTTGTGCTTGCTGCAAGCCCTCTTTCAATGCATCTACTATTATGTCATCTAAAGACACACATTCATAGTTACCTAGATCTACCTCTAAAATTTCTTCCTATTTATTCAAACACTTTCATATATGCTCTTGCTTCTTAATGAGCCCTTGAGAAGATTAACCTGTCTGAACTACGTTCATGCATGGTAATCTTATTTAAACTACCAACACTATGCAGAAGGTCTCCAAATTCAAAGGCTCTTTGTTGTCCCAACATACCTCCAACTTTACTAAAATAAAGTTTAGCTACATCTAATCTAGTGAGATGTAATGTGCACTTGAGAATAGAAAAAAGTCATGAAAGATACTGGTCAATTCTTGGCAATCATCTCTATGTACATTTCTATCTCACAACTTGTGTTGATCAATGGAAGATGAGTTGTAGACCATTGCAACATGATTGAGTGTAATCCAGACATTACCCATTCCAAGTTGTTGAGTAGGGCTATCAAGTGGACTAACAAACTTTTTTCCACCATGTACAAAGTCTTGATTGTGTAAACCATACACATGTCCTTCCACAATTCTTCCATTTAATTTCCTTCCACACCATATAATAAAGAAGTGGTCCTTGTTCTTCCCAAGTTATTCTTCAAGCATAAGCTTGTGATGTCTACTGTCCCCATCTAAAGCATGTCCAATTATCAGACTTATTATTTCCCTTAGCTTTGCATCACACAAATGTTCCATAAGGCTTCATTGGCTTCTAACAAAATTACTATCAAATTGATTACATGTGGCTTGTACCACCAAAGCTAGTTGTGGAAGACTCTCATGAAGAGGGTTTACTATCAAGAGTCTTGCATAGCTCCCCACCACATGGTTTTGAAAGGCATCCACTATCTTTTCATAACCTTTTAATCCCTCTCCGACAATAATTTTATCATTGCAAGAGTATTTATGGTGTTATCCTTACTTCCACAAAACCCAAAAAGAGTGTCATCCTTTGCATTCCACTTGCGCAAAACAAAGTTTTCTTTAACTATTTATCGCTTCTATACTTTCTCTACATAACGGAAAGTAAAAAAAGGTGTAAGCCACAAAAAGGTATGAGAGCTATCTTGTAATGTCCCCATTACTTAGTTTATTTTAATAAACAATGTGCATATACATTCCAAAGAACTTAATTTTTACTTTAGATGGATCCAAATATATATTGTGACTTATTTTGAAGGGAATAAGTCATTCAAGACAAAAGATCGATAAAAATAATGTGATTTATAAAAATCATTATTTTTTCCTATTGTTTATAGATTTTTACAATTTTGCCCACGATAGCTTGTCGACCAAATGTGTTTTGATCATTTTAAGTACCCAAATGACTATATTTGGAGTTCATATGATGAAGTTATGATCCAAACAAGTTGCAAGGCAAAAAAAAACGAAATCTATGATGTCATTAAAAATGCCAAAAAGCAGGCGCCCTCTCTTTAGCCCCCCCCTCTCACTACTATATAAACAGAGGTAGGGCATCACGTCAAACACACACATACACACAACGACCCATGCAGATGTCTCTCTACTGCTATTGATGCAATGAAGCTCTGCTACAATCGGCCGAGCCTCTCTTTCTCTCTCTCTCTCTCTCTCCACCCCTGCAGGGAAGCGTTGCCCGAACCCATCAAGCTTCTTCCATGGCTCCCAAGAGATGTCGAGATGTTGAGCAAGGTCACACTTAGAGACCTCCCCAACATGAGGAAGTGGTCGTCACTATTGCTAATGAAACTCAACACGATGCTGAAGCACAAGCAGAAGTTAACCCCGAACCCATTCAAACCGAAGAACCAGCCATCCCACAACAAATCAAGGTTGCGGGTATAAACCATACTCTGGATGGATGGCCAAACGGAGATAATCAGGTTAGTACCTAAGATATAGATCACGATTAGTTAGAACTTACTTGGACTTGTAAAAGCACATTAGTATTACCAAGTACTTTTTAGAAAGAAACACAGAAATTGATAAAGAGGATAGATTCTATGCATCGCATTGACAACTGTGTTAAAATGTCTTATGGTTATGACTACTTTTGGATTTATGAATGATGAATTATGGCTCTTATGATTCCGGGCTTGCACAGCTGGACGAATTGTGGATTGTGGTGGTTTGGGACATTGGGGTCCCCAACCCAATGCTCCCTTACACTCTATGGAGTGTGGAAAAACTCACCTGTGGGTGGGGTTCCTATGCTCCCGAGGGAGGTAGGTGTTTTTAATTTGATCACTCGAGCACCTGACAGGGCAAAGGGCCGAGTGGTAAGTGCCCCTGTTATGTAGGACAGCTTTTGAGGCTCAGGGAAGCTTAGAGGGGCTTTGAGCCAGTAAATTTCCTTGTTGACCGCAAACATAGTGCGATCATATACAGCCCAATCTCGAGGGATTGGAAGGTCCTATCCTAGGCTGGACGGTGTCTTTCTACGAAAATATGATTTTGTACCACTCTGTAGAGTGATGGTTTGAGATGTTATTATGAAATAAAGTATCTAATTTTCTGAATTTTTTGTTATGTGCTAAAGGTTGAGTTTAACGAATCTAGTCTAACGGAGTAATAAAAGGAAGTTGATTTTATATGTCCAAACAACGTGGTAGTATGCTTTGCTAATTAGAAAACTAAGCAAACCCATTAAGGAAAGTGGGAGGCTTTGATCCTAATGATTAGACGCCTATGGGTGGGTGGACCCGATAAGTCGGGTAACTTTCCAACATTAGATAGACCTGATTAAATTGTGACCCTCCAGATACTGGTAGGATTAGTTACCAAGTTTAACACCGTTTTAGGGGGCCGGAGCTAAGATTTTACCTTATGGGTAGGGGGATCGAGTTACACTCTCCCTCGTCTCTCACTCTCTTTGAACCAAGTGCGGTGTTAACCTCACTCCTGCCTTTGATGGATTACAAAGTGGTCTTTCTTAGGTGGGTGTTAGATTTCTGTTAGGGGTGATGTGTCCACGCTTCCCGTGTGAAGTAGAACAACTGAGATTCCCATGTTCAACTAAGTCCAAGGTTTCCCATGGGGAGACGGGGTGGTGATGTGCATGAATATGAATTTCAGTCGACGCATGAATATGAATTTCAGTCGACTACTAGAGGACTCCTTCAGGTCTATTGGAGGAGGCACCTCACATATCTAGGCTTACCTTATGCAACATTTGATGGATGTCCCATCTACAACAATGATTATCAAAACCATTGATGCTACTCCATGTTTCCTTTTTGCATCCATATATATCTTACCCATTGCCTCAAAGATGTATTCATGCTCTCCAAGTATGAAGTGAATTACTTCTTTTCTTTCCTTTTTGTGGTATACATGGATGGCCCTCCAAGGTTGGCACTCAAAGAGTCATGCAAGTGTGACACCCCAATGTTTAATGAGCTCAAACATGGCCTATATAGACTTGGTGAATCTTTGTGCCTACTTGGCTCTCACTATGTTCCTTGCTACATCTCGAAAAAAGTCCCACAATGTTGGTTTACCTCCAAATTTACCTTCTCAATGGGACCCAACTATATTATTACAAAAGCATCTCATATCCTTTCTGATTAGGCATTCAAAGTTTGCTTATTTCAAGGACTTGATCCTCACAAAAATCACGATAACTCTTGCTCACAACCATTATAGCTCCCTCTTGGCATCTTTAAAGTTTCTCTTGGTCTTAGTTGTCACATTTTTTAGCTCTTTTCTGCGAAGATTATTTAATCATTTTCCTCTTCATGTGTTCCTAGCCCCTCTCTTCTCAATAATAGTAGTCTCTATGTACACTCTCATGCAAAAATAATCACAGCAAGGAATTTTTTTACAATATTTACAATTGAAATTTTCAAAGAGTTTTCTACCATATGAAATACAAAGTCAATTTGTATGCCTATAGCATCCATCTACCTTGATTTCAATAGATGCATCATATAAGAAAGCTTTTATGTACGGCTATGGATACCTTGCATTTTCCATTTTAAGTTCATCTAGCAAAGATTTTATATCAACCTCACGGGCTTTGTAAGTCACAATTTTTTACCATAATCCCTAATAGAGCAAATTCAAATCACATGAAAGAGACATATTTGAGTCCCTTGTACAAGTAGAAGGTGTTTCCTAATATGTTGGTGCTGCACATTTTTTGTTGACTAGAGAAAGGTGCCCAATGACTTTTGTCATGGATCCACATCAAATATTTTTCTTGGTCATCCTCAAGCATTTGCTAAATTGCATGGTTGGTGGATGATATTTTAGATATAGCCATAATGTGAGACTTTGACTTTATACACTCTGTAAGGAATGTTTGTAAGTTTGATATTCAAGAACACAAGTGTAACCATTTGTAATCATACTTACATACAACACTTACTCTTCCTTTCTCTTTATAACCATGCAAGGTTGGCTCAACAAGCTCAAAATCAGATCCTGCATGATTTCAAGTTAGAACTCACAAAGTTAATATTCAAAGGATTAGGGGTCAGCTCTAAAATGCGTGTACAAAAGATTGTTAAAAGAATCCAAAGTACAACTCTCTTAAGCTAACAATCGCTATATATAAAAATAAATTTACTAAGGCCTCAATTGTTAGAAAAAAGTTACTTGCCTTCATGAGTGCTATTGAAAATATTCATCTCCTCTATTGTAGCTAAAATTGCAATCATGTCATCTTTGTTGATTTCTTCTACATCTTTTGAGCTAGGTATTGCTCCAACCTTCAACGCTGGGTTTTTCAAATACATCCTCTAATGTGCTTGACTCTCTAGTACATGGGTTTCCATGAAATTAGAAAGGCATGAGTAGGTGGATTGCCTACCACTTATTCCTGATCCATAAGGAGATCCACATTTATGGCACCATACTCAAACCAAGGGTCCATCATCCACATCTTCCATGGTAAGCTTAAACATATCATCTCTTGGGTGGATTGTGAAGGGAGAAGCCTGACTGAGAGTACAAGTAAGAGAAAGCACCAAAGGTGTGAACTATGGTGGATGGGGCAAGAGAGTTAAGAGAGTAAGAGACTCAAGATGTGGAAACTCCAACAGTCACAATGTGTGACCGGCCTTCACTTTTAAATGTCACCAAAAAAATAAAGAATAAAGTGATAGTGATGGGCACCTGCCACCTATAATGTGCATATATTTTGGTATTGTCTGTGTAATGAATACATGATGGTTAGCCACAAGTGCCTTTACCCCCAATAACCTCCCACTTAAAGGAAAATGTACCCCTAGTGAGGAGAGAACAAAAAAAAAGTGACAAAGTGCAAATTTACATAAAGTACAATAAGATGAGGAAAGGGATCATCTCATCCAATGCCTATCAGCTTCCTACGGATGACATAACGCTTTGCTGAGATAATTTTAGCGAGCACGTCTTCTAGAATTTGGTCAATTGTTGAGATCTTGACAAGCTCAATGTATTAGATATACTCAATGCCCCACCCTTGTAAGGTGTCACCGATGATCCATGGTGCTCTAAGTCGTAAATCCCCAATTAAGAGGAGAATCCATGTGTAAGCATGGACATTGGTTGGGTCTTGACTTATATGTCAGATGAGGTCTTATGAGGCTAGATGTGGATCTAGCCTTTGGGTTAGATAGAGTACTTATGTTGGTAGCAACTCAAGGCACAATACATATCGAGTTGTGGGATATAGGAGTTATCAAGGATCCCTATATTGGGGCCTAATGGTAAAGGGAATATTCCTTGGCTGACTAAAGAAGGTTCATAATATGGTCGGACATGCAAACTAGACTATCTTCTCAAACTATAAAAGGAAGACCCCTCCAAAGCCATCATCAATCTATCTTTCACCCAATCAGATTTCTTCTAGCTACCCTTAAGGTCTTTGCCTATCATCTATCTAGATCACCATTTAAGCTTCATAATAGAAGCGTAAGGGTGGACAAAGCCATCTTTGTATCAATTTATTTGATATTAAAGCATCTTCTATTCTTCTCATTTTTGTTGTGTATTCTCTACTCCTTGCTCAAATTATGTCCACTATGCCATATAATTTCTACATTTTATCAAAGCCTAAGGGCTTTGAAGAGTGAAGAGTACATAAGAGGCAAGGGCTTCAATAGCAAAGAGGAGAAATGTCATCAATTGCATTGGGCAGTAGTGTTGGCACATGAGATGGTGGTGTTGTTGTATCAACAATTCAAACACTGAGGATTCATCCATCAACCTTCAGCAAAGGCAAGTTAGATGGTACAAACTACACTTTGTGAAAGTTTAAAATTACAACTATCCTTGATTCTTATGAGCTTATAGAGACAATGCTATGGACTAACCTAGAACCACAATCCACCCCTGATCCATTAAATTTGAGTGTTATGATTCCCCCAAATGGAGATCTTCTATGATCTTGGAAACAAAGGAATGCAGATGCATTGCGTGCCTTAGTTAGAATCTGTTCTATTTGACCTTGATTCAGCATACAACCAAGGTATCAGAGGCTTGGAACATATCAAGGAGTTAGTATGAAATGTGAAATCAAACAAGGACTTGGAACTTAGAGAATTAACCAGCAATATAGAAGTTTATTAAAGGAGAGACAATTGAAGCATTCATCACTTGAATCAAGAATGTGTGTGACCACATGGCTGATGTTGGGATACAAAAGCTAGTTTGAATGTGTCTTCATATTTTTCCATCAAAGTTTGATGGATCGATAACTCCCCTAAACACTCATGTGAGACCCCAAGCTTTGTGCACTACTAATGGAGGAGGAGTTTCATCTTCAAGCTGGAGAAGGTAGAAATAGTAGAGATGTTGCATTCTCTAGCAATGTGAAAGGAAAAGGTGATTCCTCTACCAATGGTGATAAGAAGAAGAAGGGTGGTAAGAAAAAGTATCAAGGAAAGTGCATCTATTACAAGAGGAAAGGACATGCAATTGTAAATTTTCATGTCAATAAGGCAAATGAAAAGAATGGCATCATGAAGACTAAAGGGAAGGAGATAGCCAATGTCGCTGAAGAAAAGTTGGAGTTAATTATAGCGACCATTGAAAAAGTGTGTTCCTCAATGCAAGAAATATCTACCACTAACTCATGGTATTGGATAGTGGTGTCTTCTATCACATGACGAATAAGAAAGGTCTATATAGTTCTATAAAGCATCTATTAGAATCTATCATTGTGACAGTTTTGGGAATGATGAAAAATACTATGCTAAGGGCACAAGTACTATTTTCTTTGTTGTCGCAAATGGTGAACTCAAAAATCTTTCAAATGTGTTGTATGTTCTGGAGATTAAGAGAAATGTGCTATCAATTGCTTTTATAACTATTCTTAGTCATGAGGTGAGGTTCACTAAGATAGATGTAGAACTTATCGACAATGTTGGCAAAGTTTTCGGTAGTAAAGGAGAAATAAGGAAAAACCTATATGAGCTAAGTGCTCTTACAGCCACTACTAGTGTGGGCACAAGCAAACTTCGGCACGAAAGATTTGGTCACATTGTTTTTCACTATTAAAGGAGATGCATAAGCAAGGTATGGTTTCTCACCTACCTTTAGTAACTAAAATGAAGGAACCATGTGAAGCTTGTACAATGGGCAAGCAACCTAGAAAAGCATTTTCAGAAGAAAGCAAGAATAGAGCAAAGGCTCCTCTAAAGTTGGTGCATGTTGACTTATGCAATAAAATGCATGCATAAGCATTAGGAGGATCTTCTTATTTATATTGATCGTCGAAGACTGCATTAGAAAGATGTGGGTGTACTTCCTTTGTGATAAGGCTCAAAGTTAAAGAATAGCTAAAACTTGTTGAGAATGAAACAGAGCAAAGTCAATTGATACCTAGTCCCTTTGCTCTGTCTCATATTTTAGGACTTTTGGATATGAATGTTATGCACATATTTTAAAAAATAAGAGAAACAAGTTAAATCTAAAAGGCACAAAATGTATCTTATTGGGTTATAGTAATGAGCAAAAGTCTTACAAATTTTATGACTAAGAGGCAAAGATCATAGTGAACTGTGATGTGGTATTCAAGGAGTAATCACATACAGTGGAGGAGGAGAATATAAGTTCTTCCATTTTATCATCAGTGAAGAAGTATTACACTATGAACCTATCCCAATAGCTATTCCTACCCTCAAGGAGGAGGAAGCATCATCTTCGAATGATGAGGAAAAATTTCACCAGCCTACAATCACGCCATCGAAAAAGCCTTTGCCACCACGATGGCTGAAGCAGGTCTATGATCATAGCAATCCTATGCCTACCATAATTGAGGAAAAGGCAAATGGACCAATGAGGTCTCTAAGAATAGAGGAGCAAAGAAAGGCATTTGCTCACATAGTCAATATGGCCTTGATGGCTCAAATTATAAGAGAGGTAAAGGAGCCAGTAGACTTTGAAGAAGCACTTGCTAATCTAGAATAGAGAGCAGCTATACAAGTTGAGTATGATAGCTTGATGAAGAATGATACTTGGGAGCTAGTGGATTGACTAGAAAAGAGAAAGATTATTGGCACCAAGTGGGTCTAGAAGTGCAAGGATGATGGTAGCTTAGAAAAGTACAAATACAAGCTAGTTGCACATGGATTTTCACAAGTTGAAGGATTTTATTTTCAATAATCTTTTTCTCCAACTACTAGAATGACAACTATTTGCATAGTACTTGCAGTGGCCACTCATAATAAATAGCCAGATTATCAAATGGATATTAAATCAATGTTCTTGAATGGAGATCTCGAGGAGGAGGTGTACATGGCTCAACCATCGGGGTTTGAGGTCCCCCATTCTAATAACAAAGTTTATAAGCTGAAGAAGCCATTGTATGGGTTGAAACAAGCCCTAGAGCATGGTAGCAAAGATAGATAAATTCTCTTTAGGCTTGAATTTCAAAAGATGTGCCTCATATACTAGCTTGTATGTTTATATGGATGGGGAAAAGTCTATAGTGATTATCCTATATGTGGACAACCTTCTTATTATAGGTGACTATGAAGATATGATCCACTAGACTCAAAAGGCTTTGAGCTCTAACTTTGAAATGAAAGACTTGGGCTTATTACACTATTGTTTGGGGATTGAAGTTTGGCAAGATCATATGGCAAAATCTTCATCTCTCAAAAGAAGTATGCATGGGAGATCTTAAAAGCATTTGGCATGACTGAGTGTAAGGAGATAGCTACACCTATGGAGGTGAATGTGAAGTTATCCATTGAGGATACATCAGCACTAGCAGACATTGGGAGGTATAGGAGTTTAGTTAGCAGCCTCATCTACTTGTGTAACACGAGGCTAGATATCAGTTTTGTTGTTAGTTTTTTTAGCAGGTTCTCAAACAAACCATGAGAGTCTCATTAGGAAGCTAGGATGCAGGGGCTCATATAATTGAAGGGAACTCTTGACTATGGTATCACATACAATTCTGGAAGTGCTCTTATGGGAAACTATGACTCAAATTGAATAGGTGATAGTGATTCTAGAAAATCAATTTCTAGATATTGTTTCTCTTTAGGTTGAGGAATCTTCTCTTGGATCAATAAGAATCAACCAACTATGGCATTGTCTTCTATCAAAGCAAAGCACAAGCCCACTTGCTCTACTGTGTGTAAAGTAGTACGGTTAAGGAGGATCCTTTGGCATATGGAAGCATAGGATGAATATCTAATAGTGCTAAGATATGGCAATCAAACTTGCATCGCCATGGCCAAAAATCCAATTTTTCATGCATGTACCAAACACATTAGGAACTAATATCACTATGTACGTGACTTGATCAAGGATAGGATATTAGAGTTTTTGGTCTACTATCCAACAAATGAGAATGGAGCAGATATCTTCACCAAAGCTCTTATGAAGGATCTGCTTAAAGTTCATCTTCAAAGACTTGGCATCAAGCCAAGGATGTAGTTTACCTATGGGTGGACATTGCAGGGGGTGCTAGATATGCTCAATGCCCCACCCTCATAAGGTGCCACTGATGATCCATGATGCTCTAAGTTATCAGGTCCCTATTATGAAGAGAAGCCATATGTGAGCACAGGTACTAATTGGATTCTAATTTGTATTTCAAATGAGGTCTATATGACTAGATTGCAAAAAGGTGACTTTTGCGGATCTAGTCTTTGGGTTAAATAGAGTAGTTATCCTAGTAGCACCTCGGGGCACAATGCATTAGTTTGCAGGGTTGAGAGTTATCAGGGACCCCTATTTTGGGGTTTAACAATAAAGGAAATATTCCTTGGAATATTCCTTGGTCGACTAGGGAAGGTTCATAATATGGTCGGGTAACCTTCCTAAGCTATAAAAGGAAGATCCCTCTAAAGCCATCATCAAGTTATCTCAGTCAGAGTTCTTCCAACTACCCTTAAGCTCTTCACCTATCCTCTGTCTAAATTGCCATCTAAGATTCACATTGGAATCCTACAGGTAGAAAGGGTTATCTTTGTATCACCTCATTTGAGATTAAAGTTGTATTTTTTATTCTTATATTTGATGTGCTCTCTACTCCTTACTCAGATTTTATCAGCTATATCATATAATTTCTACACAATGGACTTATTCTCAACAACCTCTTGGATAAAGTGGTAATGCACCTCAATATGCTTGATCTTCTTATGGAAGATCAGATTCTTGGGCCAATTGAATAGCACTCATAGGATCCAAATATAGTGTAGGAACCACATCAGTAATACCAAGTTCTGCAACTAAATGGCCTAACTAGAAAGCCTCCTTGCAAGTCTCAGTGGCTGTAATATACTCTACCTCTATGGGTAGATAGTGTTGTGCACTTCTACACCTTGGACATCCAAGAAACAGCATCTCTAAGAAAGATGAAGACATAGCCAGAGGTGGACTTTCTACTATCTGTATGTCCTCCATAATCATAGTCGGTGTATCCCATAACTCATGTATCCTAACCACCATAACATATACATATATCTACAATGCCTTTAAGGTACATCATGGTATCCCTTCACGACATCCCAATGCCAACTCCGAGAGCTGTAGCCACATAGTGTGTTACAACTACCACTGCAAATCCTATGTTAGGATGAGTAACTATCATGGAATACATTAAACTAGCCACTATAGATGCATAAGGGATCTTGGCCATCTTGGCCTTCTACTCATCAAATTGCAAATAATCAACATGACTAACCTTCACAATATGAGAAGGTAAAGGGCAACCAATAGGCTTAATATCCTACATATGAAACTGCTCAAGGATCTTCTAGATGTAATTATTTTGTGACAACGAGTCCCTTAGATCGCTCTTTTTGAGCTTAGATTTCAAAGCATCTATCTCATCATGAGCACCCCCAACAATCAACATATCATCCATAGAGGACCAAAATCATAAGCCTCCCTTCATGGGTCTTCTTCGTGTATAAATATGGATCCATATCATTACAAGTATATCCATGCGAATGCATAAAGGCATCGAACTTGTCGTATCATTCCCTAGGTTCCTACTTAAGGCCATAAAGGCCCTTTCTCAACTTGCACACTAGGTTTTCCTTACCTTTGTCCTCAAAGCCCTTAGGCTACTACATGTAAATTTCGTCATGCAAGTCCCCATGTAAAAAATTCATCTTGACATCCATCTGATAGAGATCCATATCTAGTTGCATAACCGAAGCCAAAACCAAGTATGGTACTTACACATCCTACCTGACATCATGGTCCTAGACCATTGGACCGTCGACTGCTATTGTAGAAGGCTGTCTAGTTGTCTATATAGTAATAGGAGGATCCTCCCAAAACATCATCCTGCATACCTCAATGACATGCTCAGGTTGCTTATATATTTTCTCCTCATGGAAAACAACATCATGATTGCGGATGAGGTTCAGAGCTTACGGATCCCATTGGTGATAACCCATCTTACCTATGTCCCTATAACCAAGATAGTTGAATTTCATGAACTTAAGATCTATCTTATTACGTTTAATCTTGGGAACATGGCAGAAAGCCTCACAACCAACATGCAAATGAGGATATAATGGATATTTTTCATACCATACCTCCTTTGTAACGTGATGGTCTAGAGTAGTGCATGGGAATTGATTAATCAAATATATGGTAGTAGTAACTACCGCAACAAAAAAGTGATATGATAAGCCTAGCTAGCTAAGCAAACTACACAGACTCACTCTTGAATTGTCCTATTCATGCACTCATACATACCATTCTGAGGTGGTATGTATAGGGTAATCCACTGATGTGTAATGCCTCTCTCATCACAAAAATGCTCAAAGTCTTTTAATACATACTCACCTCCATTGTCATATCATAGGCATTTCAATATATACGCAAGCTAGTTCTTACCAAAGGCAAGCTTATGCTTAAAGACATAGCCAATACTTCTAACTTCAGCTTTATAGGGCATGCGTGGACCTTATATGAGTAATCATCAATGAAAGTAATGAAATACTTTATGCTAACTAATGACTCATAGGACATAGGTCCATAAACATTAGAATGAATAAGAGCCAAAGGCTCAGCATGTACATAATTCCAAGCTGCTTATGCAAACTACATATCTGCTTAATGTAAAGAAAATGATCACAATAATTAAAATATTTTTAGTCAAGGGACGGAAGATAGTGCAAATGGGTAAGCATTTTCATTTCCTTTAATGACATGTGCCCAAGGTGGACAATATCATAATGATACATGTGATACTACAGCTACTGCTAAAACATGGTTGATAGACCTAGATACAAGTATGCCTCTTTAGTGCCAAGCCATGAGGACATGGAACCTAGACATGATGCATAGTGCAACCATAATGAAAGCTTTATGTCTTCGTGTGCCAAGTGAGGCCTAGGACATTGACACAAAGCAAAAAGTGCAAGCCTCGAATTGCTTAGGTTAGATGCATGGTGCCAAGCCAAGAGGACATGGGATCCAAATACTATGTGCAATGCAGGCATAAGGAAAGCCTTGTCTTTGTGTGCCAAGCAAGCTTGCTTGGTATACCAAGACAAAGTAGAGAGTGCAAGCCTCACTAGTAACTACCTATCTAGAGCTATTTTTACACTATTTTTCATGTAAATTGGATGGCTTTAGCTCTATATTATGCAATATTTTTCATAAAATTTTAAAAAATAATTCATAAAGTCATATTTGATAATGCTAAGATGGAGTTAGAAGTGGAGAGAGTTGGGATATTTTAGATAGTAAGTGGTAGAATAAAAATACTAGGAGAGATTATTAGTGAGAGTGGTAGACATTTTGGAGACCAAAGAGAATGTGGATAGAATTTAACATGTATGCATAGAATTGGGGTCAAAAAGCCATGGGCGGGGTTAGAAATACGATAGATATGTGGAAGATTGCCAAAGAGAACCGATTCAAGTGTGAAACTTGTAAATTTGAAGAAAGGGATAATCGAGAAGTTGAGGGGGGGGTGTCTTATGAAAGAGGAGGTTGAGTAAGAGAAAAAAACACAGACAAAAAAATGGGTGCTATCATTCTTGGAGTATGCTAATGATTTTCTGCAAAAGTGAAAGTCCTAGCAGAAAGCGGAGCAGAGCCAGCCCAAGTGGGCTTCAATACTCAACAACAAGCTTTCCTGAATACTCTGATGGATGCCACTCACACGGAGGAAGGGGAGTCCCTTGAGGTGGTAAAGAAGAAGCTGAGCATAGCACACAGAGCTCTACAAGCAGGGCTACACATGCCACCAGAACTCATTGCAGTTGGGTTGAGCCTTGATGAACAACACAAGTACCTATTGGCGGCCAGCCTAACCCCACAGGAGATTGATGCACTCGGGTTTGTAGAGGAGGTATAGAAAGAAGATTGCCAAAGGGGTGAAGCTAAACTATAAATTGACACGGGAAAATTTGAAGAGAAAGAAAATGGTGGAAGAAGCCAGACAAAGATTCAGGGCCAAACCTGTGGCACAACCGTCCACACCTCTTCCATTGTGCCCAGGCCAACTTCCATGCAGAACTCATAGTCTGGAGGAGACACAAGAAAAAGAGAAACAGCCTTTTAACTTTAGCTTCCTCCTCCCCAATGGCCTGTGCAGAGTCCTTCCCCTTAAAGTAGTGAAAGAGTTGATCGGAATTGGAAGCCGGCTAGGCTGACAATGGCTGGAAGAAAGAGAGAAGAATCCCACCCTCTGGGGCACCAAGGATGTGGATTATTGGAAAAATAAGGTTTTTGAAGTACCTCGGTCTGTGCTTGGATACAAGTGCCAGGCACTATGTCAGAGATGCATTTGCGATGACAATGTGTTCTCCTAGATGGCTTTTTGTAACACCCTCCCCTCTGAGAGAAACAACCCCACCGTCATGGCATATCCTCTTAGGGTAGGAGTAGATTTTGATACAAACACCCATGGTCGCTACAACTTCCCGATCATATATAACCCCTGTACCACTACCTTAGCACAAGCCCTCACTTTCACCTCTGATAGCCTAGATGCTACCATGACCTGCTTCATTGCTGACTTCTCCTCCTGTCCCGATCCTGCCTTCATTACCACATGCAACTACCTTAGGCTATTAAAAATCTTACTTAAGCAGGATCTCACCTTGACAGAACGTGGTCTCCCCCCACTCTTTTTTTATCCTAACACCATAGATAGCTACGCAATGACCCGCCTAATTATGCGAGCTAGCCTTCTACCTTCCTTCTGCCTAGCTATTCTTGAGGATATGAGTGACAGCCAATTCACCCACTATAACCAGCCATTCCTCTCCACCACCTCTCTCCATGTCCACTTGAACCTTAATGGTTACATGCAGAGCTCAAAATTTTTGAGTCGCTCCATTAAATCCCCTTCCCCACCACATTTTGAAGATGATAACTAGCAATTAGCTACTGCCCAAATCATGTAACTCAGCAAGTTAGCAAAAGAAGAAAATAAAATAAAAGAGAAGGCCAAACACAAGGACATCAAACAAATAACAATGAAAGGAGCACACAACACGTCTAAACACAATTCGTGGCACATAGCTCATAGTCACTGCCCCTAGTAGGGGTCCTCAAGTTAGGCATGTCCGGTGGCCTCGGTCAGCCGGCTCCATTCCTAACCCCCTAGCTTTTTTTGGCTCCCCACTTCATGCTTAGGCACCTCAAGGGCAAGACATACCTAGGAAGGTAACACTCACCTATGTTTAGACCTCTCACCCTAAGCTACACACACCGCACCTCCCTTCACATGAACGGGGTCCTCAAGTGTGGGACATCACCCAGGCTTGCCTGTGGTTAGATCCAGCTCCCCGTTCCACCAGTAGGCACAGAGCACTGCATGATGAGGTAAACACTCCCCTTAGGTAGAGCACTTTCTCCTTTCAGGTACAACAAGATGATGCAAACCACCAACTTCAAAGGGCCCCATCATCCACTTGACATACCTTGGGTTCTCCATCCAAATCATTACCAAAGCTTCCCAATCAACAGAGTCCACATGTGGCCCTATCATCACCCCAGCAGCCACTTGCTCAGAGCCCACCCTTCCACAACAAAGAGCTAGAAGTGCCATGGGACTGGCACTCGTCTTGGAGAGGGGTAATATTAACCTCAATTCGAGATGGTGGAAATATGAAGCAAAGAGCAAAAAAGGACAGAAAAAGAGCAAAGGCATAGAGGCATACCCCTAAAGCTAAACTGAGGCAAAAAACACAATTTTAAATGGAAAGCAACTCCAAAAACTCTAAAAACTCTTGTAAAAGAGCGTCAGGCTCCCTCCTGTGCCATTTGTAAAAGAATAGATGGGTGTAGGCTTAAGGCATGAGGCAAGAAGAGGGAAATAGGAAAAAGGACCTTGCCACAACGGCTGGTCATGTAAAAATGGATGGGTGCCCATGGGATTTTAGGGCTTGTATATAAAATTCAAAAAGTGAATGGAAGCTCATTCTTTGGTGTGTGGCTAACAAGAGTCCTCTCTTCTTCTCTTCACCTTGCTTGTGTGTGTGCTCTTGAGAGAGGGAGTGTCAGAGTGTGAGGAAGTGAGTGTGTGGGAGTGAGGGATCAAGAGGCTGAAGCTCTTCACCATCTTCTCTTCTCTTCTTCTCTTCTCTTCTCTTCTCTTTTGTCTCGCGCACGCGGCTATGGTGGATGGAGCTCGATGGAGGAGGCTTAAGGATGCTTGAGCTAGTATCTAGGATCATGGAGCTATAGGTGTGTGCAAGGGAGGAGGCAACTCATTTCGGCATCAAGGTAAGCTCACTACACTCGTAGGTTCCAAGGTGTGTCGGCTAGGTGAGAGATAGCCATTAAAGCTCGCTTGAAATGCTTGAAATAATAAGCGGTCCATGGGTCTTGGCGGTTGAGTGTGAGCACCCTCCACAATGACATTTCCCACACCAAGTGTTGGACCTTGGTGGTGTGGGATTCCTTTGACTAGATACTGGAGTTGATCCTATCACACTACTAAGCTAGCTAACATTATAAACTCCCTTCACATTGGGGTTCACTTTAATTGAGATCTATTTCTTCATATCTACCAAAGATTTGGGCTTGTAGCTCAACCACCTTAGAAGCATCTAGACTCTATCTTGTAGATGCAATGACTCTCAATGGTGATGGATATATTGAGGATGCCATATATGAATTTAATCCCCGAATATTGCATTGATGATGGTTTCACACCCACACTTATTATATATGTAGCCTGAGGAGTTACTAGAGATCCTACATACAGTGTACTAGTAGCTACCATGGAGGGCGACATACTTGAGGGAACTAATCCAAGGTTATTGTATAACCCCTTCCTCCTCGACTGTTCTAATTGCACTTCCTCCCACCATTGTGCTTCTGTCTTTGTGTCTACCAAAGTAGCTAGTCGTTTAAGGCTTACATGTTTCATAATGGTTTTATGTCATCCATCAATAAATTTTCGTTTTTGCATATCCTTTGAAGGAGTATTTTGTCCCATCTTTCTAATTAACGTTTCCATCTTTTCGACGTAATGATCCACAGTTCTCCTAGCTTTTGTGCTAGATAGTACCCTAAAACCCTTACTGCCTAAAATTAGTTAAGAATGCATCTCTTAACACTACATAAGTAACCCTTGTGGCAACATGAAGGTTACTATACCAGAAGGCTACCTCATCCTTTAAAGTTGCTGGGAATATGTGAAGTTTTTGATCGTCATCAATAATCTCATTCAATATACACGTCACTTCAAACTGTTGGACATGCATATCAGGATTGTCATTCCAACGACCACAATGTTATGTGAAATCTATAAGTCGCACAGGCACTCTCACAACCTTATATAACACTCTTAGCACTTCCTTTAGATCCTCGAAGATTGCAACCTGCTCTTTTGGTTTGTCAAATAATCTACTAAGATCCAATATTTTGAAAGAATATATATACTATGGTCCTCTATTGTACGATCAACAAAGTCTTCGTTTGTTTTATATCCTACTATTTCAGTGGAAAATTTATCAAAACCCACAAAATTATCACCATTTCCATCCTCTCATTTTGTGTCTTCTTCTTTGTTCTCACTAGCAATTGACCCCTTCTTCAAGCTAACCTTATTAGTACCACTTTTTCCCTCAGAGCTTCCTGCTTATCTCTCCCCATTGCAACCTAACTCAGTTCCAATAGAAGATGAATTTTTTGGTTTCTAATGACAAATTCAGCCCACTTGCAAAGTATTTTGTAGCTCAACATTTAATTTTTCTAATAACTGATCCACTATTCGCTCAGCTTTCTTTTCCAATCTTATTCTTGCTCTCTTGTTCAGTGCTAACATTTGGCTTTTAGTCATTCACTCTGGTGCATAACAGCTTTCTCTACCATACACATCCTCCTATCACTGTCTATTCTAAGAGCCCCTATTTATGTAAACTCAACTTTCGAAGAATATCAAGTAGTTCCTTATCCTCAACCCCCCATAAAATATATAATCATTGAGCTTTTCTACTAAACCTGAAATATTAGCCACTTCCCTCTCTTCCTTTGTATAAAATGTTACTTTGACTCCCTTAGTTATTACTACCCACTGAGACCCATGAGCCCAATCTATTCTCCTAAAATTTGTATACGCTTCTCTAGAAAACTAGTCATAATGGTGTTTCACACTAATGGTGCTAAGTTGGATTTCATCAACTAACTTAAATTGTGACGCTAATAGTACAATCCCGTATGCTTCATCTTGAAACATCCAATTCCAAGTTCACAATTGCTCGACATCAACCCATAGTTGAAGTCCAAAGTGTTTGTCCCCATCCACTAATCATGTATCCCTTGCCTTATCTACAATAATTCACTAAATATCCTGTGGCAATTTGGGGAAGAAGCCTCATAAGAAAGCTTAATTGTAACAACTCATCAAAGTCTTGTTTACTTAGGTCAATAATTCTTTTGCTTAATCTCAAAATAACTAATTAAGTCATGCAGCAAGGTCAAATAGGTGTAAAGTTCTAATCTTAAACTCTATAGCTTCTCCCCATCTCTTAGCGAGATGAAGAATCCTTATATTTTGCTCCTCCCATTCTTGTGGCTGTTTATTATTTGGCCCCTTTCGGTAATATTGAACTTTGCAAGAAGTCTGGTTTCAGGAAATTGAAAGATCTTATAGATCTTCCCTCTATGTTTTATTCCTTTTTAGTGTGTAATCTCTATCTTAAAATTTATTTCCTTTTATTTTATGCTTAATTGAGTAAAACATCCAAGAACACCCCCTCTTCTCCTTATTTAACGTGCTTGTCCCTCCCGGTAAATGCACCAAAAATGATGCCTCCCTAAGAGACCCCCAAATAAACAAACAAGATGAATATGTGTAAAGGCATTGTGTTAATTAAGGATTAAAAGTGGATTTAAGCACTCTTTTTAACCTAAAATTAATAATAAAAAAGACATCCTAACTTTCCCTTATGTAGTCCAACTATCACCTCGCCCAACAATCTCATTCAAGTTACTTGCAATATTTCAAATGTTACTATTTAACCCTCATTTTGGACTGAAACCCCAAACATATCAAACCCAACTTGTTCAAAATTTAAATCAGAGAAAGTACTTATCTACAAATTATTAATTCATCACTAACATTTGTTAATACTCAAGTAAAACCACTAATATACACTAATCATTACTTTAACCTTGAACATCATTTTACGAAGAAAATACTTGTAAATGGGTTCCATTAACCATGAAATTTAACAATGAACTTTAACAATAAATAAACTAGAGTCTCTTTTCATTATTTTCACAAATCTCTTCCTTATCTATCCTATTTATTTTTTCTTTATTTTTACTCAAAAAATAAAAACATTCATAATATTTATCTTTGGATATAAAAATTAAACCCTATTAATAAGATATTTTCCATAATAAATGTAGTCCATGCACCGTTTGGCATCAATAAACACCCCTATTTATGTCCAATATTCACTAATTACCTCATAAAAATGTCTAAAGCTATCATTTTTAACCTTAAAAATTAGGTATCTCTAAATCTAGAGATCCATTAGAGCTAAAATTTGATAAGTAGATCCATCTTACTATGATTCAATTTTATTTTTATGTTTCACATTTAATCTTATATTAATTCTTTTAATTATCCTTAATTACTTAAAAATTATCATTTTCACCATTGAAATGCTTATATATTTTAATAGATTCATTTTCATAGGGTAAGATTTCATTCCTAGATTCATTTTATTATGTTTTTACTCTACTCACTTTTCATTAATATTACTTTTAAATCTTAATATTATTTAATTAAGACAAAAAAATACAATTTTTAGCCCATTGTTCATTAGGAAAAAAATCAACTCACAAATGGGCCCTTAAAAATAATATAGTTTAAGATGTGGGCCTTTTGGATTGTCCAATAGGAAGGCTAGATGTTGACATCCATGGAGGGTGAATCTTTTCTCTCCAAATCTTGGGTTTTCTATTGAAAAAATGGGTATTGGGGGATTAAAAAAAGGGAGAATGAATAGTACACAAAATTTGAGTTTCTCTCACCTCGTATTTTTTCCCTTTTTTGGAGAATTTTCAATTTCGGTTTTTTTCCCTCTCACGAAATTAGTTTGACCCAAAAGTTGAACAACATACCACTTTCTCTCTCTTCTCTATACTCGTGAATTTTTGTCTTGATTGAAGATCCTTGCTGAGAGTAATTAGGGTTTTGAGCATTCTCCTTACCTCCGCACTTTCTTCTCCATGCAGCTCCAAATTTTGGGCAAAACACTAGTGCCCATCTCTCTTTGCATTTTCTCTTGTTTGCTAATTTTTCAATAGGGTTTGATGTCGTTTCTTACTGTTATTGTTGTTTTATTACAGAGGTTGTTTGGGGCAGGAGACAGAGGTGCTCATTTCTCTCTCTCTCCTTTCTTTCCCCCCTCTCTCTATGTATTGTTTCTCTTTTATGTTGTGTTTTCAATAGAATTTGATGTTGGTTCTAATTGTTGTTTTCTTGTAGAGTTTATTTGGAGCAAGAGGCAAAGGTGTTAATCTCTCTCTGTTCGGTTTTTTTTTTTGCTGATATCTTTTTAATACAATATAATGTTAGTTCTAACCCTTGTTGTTGTTTTATTGTAGAGATCATTTTGGGTGACATTGCATAAGTGCTCATCTCTCTCTTCCTCTCTCTTTCTCTCTCTGTGTTTCCTCTTTTCTACTGTTTTTTCAGTATACCTTCATGTAAATACTAACTCTTGCTATTTTCTTTTGCAGAGATCAATTTGGGCAAGATTGGATAGGTGCTCATTTCTTTCTCTCTCTCGCGTACTCACACACACTCTCTTTTTTCCTCTCTGCATTATCCCTTTTCTACTATCTTTACAATAGGGTTTGATGCTAGTTCTAACTTAAGAATCAATTGTTGTTGCAGCACTTAACACAAGGTAGAGTAGAGATTCTGTAGCTCAATTTACAGGTAAATCTGCCATATTTTGTGGTGCCAAAATTTATTCATTTAATTAGTGACTTTTATGTTTGATAAGATTGATGTTTTCTTATGTCCATCATTTGCAATGGGTTTTGATTAGCAATGATTCAATCTTATCTTCAGCAGATCAGCTTATAGGTAAATTGGCCCTATTTTGTATTGCTTCTATTCATGTAGTTATTTAGATGTTTTTTGCTAAAAGGGATTCATGTAAGTATTTTTATTAAAAGGGATTCATTTAAATATTTTTTTGTACATGCAGGTATTGTATAAGATTTAGGTGAAGCATATAATTCTCAGTCAACTATTTTGATGTGATGAGTGATTCCTTTGTGCTAGATGATATGGATCTGTTGGAAGTCGATGGTTCAAAAATCCTCTGCTTTATAGGTCCTATATGTCCATTTGGATCTCCATGCCAATTGGCAATGATCCATGACAGTCTTGTATCATATCATCCATATAACACATAATGTGTTGAGTCTTAGAATATCTCAGGTGTCAATCCAATGTGCCTATTAAGATTTGCATGCCATGTGGCTGCTGTAATATTTTCGCCATAACACTTCATAAAACAAATTCAGGCTTGAAATGTTTTAAAAATTGCTCGTTGAGTTATCACATAACTAATCGCATGTAATATCAAATCTTGCATTAAATCAATTCTACAATCCGACACGAGAAGACGCCTCAATGAACCCAGCCAATAAAAAAGTAAATACGCCTCATAAATAATATTACGACGGCTTGATCATAATATTTCTCACATTATATTTGATTTAGTATTTTCGATTCCATTTAATGCATCAAAGATCGCATTGATTTTGCAGCGGCAAGACAAATCGCAAAAGACTTAATCGGTAGACAAAGAACACACAAGAACAAGCATGATATTGAGTAAGTTAAGTATCAAAGAGTATAGCATGACTTTATAAACTAGATAAGGCATAAGGTAACTTGGCCAAAGACTACCAAATGAAGTCGCTTTGATGAAAAAAAAGACGTTTTTGAAAAAATAGGCAAAAAATCATGACTTTTTTACGCCTAGAGGGAGAGAAAGCATTTTAAAATCATCCCCATGCCACCATCCAACAGGTAGGCAATCAAAAAGCATTTTTTATCAAGCCTATTTAGCTCTTGACAAGTAGCCAACAGAATGAGTGATTGCATGCTTTCCCTTCATGGCTATAAATACAACCCCTCTCCTTCACAAAGAAAGCAAGAAGGAAGACCTCCTGATGATGGAAATTTTTCTCTACATCTCTTTTTCATTCTAGCTTGAGCCTTGAAGAAGGAAAATACCCCTCTTCTACCTCATTTCCATTTTCTCCACCCCCTGTCACGCCTTTCTTTTATACAACCATATCGCTAAGCAAAACACTGGCGAAATTTTTCTAGATGACCACCAACTCTCCCTGAGCTACCATGTTAATTTTGTCTGACATTCATGGCTCCACGAGGTCGCAAAAATTCAAGAAGCCCATTTGAAGCAAAAGAAGAAAGAAACGCAATCGATGGAGAAAATGACGCAGTAGGAATTGGCAAAACCCCTGTTACTACAAACCTGATAGAGGTAACATCTCATCAATTTGGAAAAAAAATAATGTTTTATAAGCTTATTGATATATTTGGCTTTAAATGATTATAAACACATTTTAAAGAAGATGCATATGAACTGCTGCTTAGAAAAATGGCCTAAGTAATATAATAATAAACTATTCAGTGAAAAGACTCTTTCACTTGAAAAATGATTATATGCCTATCATAAAGAAAATATCATAATTATGGTCTATTTCGTGATATTTATTGTTATTTTATTAATGATGTGTGTGATTATAATGACTAAAAAAAGGTAGATGATGTTAGGGAAGGGAATATTTTATAACTTTTCCCTGAAAGTGACTATCTCTATTTCATTTTGCTAATGATAAACAGACGCATATGAGTCTTATAATAATTTATAGAAAATCATTTAGATAATATCATGAAATAATCAATGCATTAAATCAATAGAAAATTGTATAGAAAAATATATACTAGACGCGCATAAATTAGGTGCGTAATAATATAATTCGATGTCTGAAAGATGAAAAAAAAATTACACTTATGATTTTTACATTGCTTAGAATAAAGTTTTTAGAAAAACAATTAATATTATATTTATGATCTTCCTAGATAATGTTGAAAGTTCCACAAATGGTTGGACATCGTCGATTAAACCATAGAATACGAGCAGAATAAAATAAAAATTATTTTCTTGTTGAAAACACACACAATGTTAATATTAATGGTTATATTAGCGAGAGCGTCAATATCATGAGTGGACCCACATATGAATCAATGAGAAAACCTTACCTAAAATATCGAGGATGTTGAAGCAAAAATAACTATGAAATACTCGACAACCGTGAAACTATCAGTATCAGGATATTAAATAAATATCGAAAGTCTATAAGACTTATGGGACATTGATAAGAATTTGTCGATACAAATTCTAATGTCCAAACAAACTTGGAAAAGCATTTGAAATCCTGCTAAGTGTGGGTTAGGGCAGGGTAGCGCATGAATTGCCTGCCATAGGTATAAATGCCCATATTATATTTTAGGGTGAAAATACCAAGTTTTTATAAGGATAAAATAGACCTTAGATTCGCGAAATAACTTGCGGATCCGAAAAAAGAGTTGCAAGTATGAAGTGAAACCCTAAAAATAAGGTGGGACCTTAAAAGAGAAACCCTAGAATTGGGTGGGCCTGCTTCCTATGCTAAAAACACTTGCTGTCGTTTATTTTTTTATATTTGTGCATGTATTGATGGTTGCACAAGAATGATTAATTGTGTTGATTGTAAATACATAATCAGGATAATAAGAGGAAAGATCGCGTTATGCCTCCCCCCCCCCCCCCCCCCCCGGACTAGACACGGAACCCTACTCCAAGGGGGATTGTTTTGTACCGCCACAAGGAGCTTTGGACTGGCCCCGATGGCGAGAGGTCCCTTGGTGAAGAATCCATTAGACAAGAGGAGGCGGGAGTGCCAAGGGGCCCTGGCCGTAAATCTCTCGATCGCTCCTAGGAATTGCCTCACCCTTACGCAAATCAGGATGGGATCCTAAAGTCCCCGGTACTAGTGAAGGGACGGAAATCTTGGAGGGTTTGCTTTCTTTTGCATAGACAGAAGGGATTTTCTAATGAATGGAGGTTTTATCCTCTATGTAGGCAAAAGGGAAAAAGTATTGTAAATAACTTTTGCAAAATAATAAATAAATATGTTTTGCCAAAAGATTGTTTTTTTTTTTGTCTTTGTGCTATGTCGTAAAATTACGCAAAGGAACCTATGATAACGAGTTAATTAATGAACCTGCATTTATATGTCATAACTTAATGTGATAGGTAATTATAAAACTAAAGAAAACCATTTGTGGGAAGCGGGTGGGCGAGATCCCTGACGGATCCACCCTACGGATGGGTCGTCCCGGTAAGTTGGGAGCTTCTTTCAAGAGATTGAATGAAATGTTAATTAGGGGAAATTAGGTAGAGTCAAGCATTGACTTACGTAGGGTCGTGTCTTAAAACCTTGATCAATATTTATCTTGGGGAAAAGGTGAAGCGGCTGTGCCAGAACTCCATTAAGGTTCCCTGAATCCTAACTAGCTGCTGGAAAAAAGTATTGCACTCCATGAACCAAGGGTAACCTTGTGGGACACCTCCAATGTAGCTAGCTGATGCATCAAGACCTCAGTTGTCAAATTAGGACCCCAAGCTTGCAAGTTGATCCTCGTGGGGATGGTTGGTACCTTCCGTTACGGGGTGGACTCTGGGAAACCTAGACGATAGACCCTATGCATTCTCGTGAGTGTTGGACGAAGCCATCTAGGATAGTTCCCCGATTGACCACTAAAACATGCTACTAGGGAACTATTAGGTAGGCACGTGACACGTGGTATCAGGCATAATTGAAATTAAAAATATCTATGGTTTTTCAGACTAACTGTTGTAAGTAATAATGTGTGTTGATTGTTAAGGGATAAACTTTGGCAGAATAATGAAGCCTGGAACCAATTCCTTGTTTTTTGAGCAATGTACACATCTGCGTTGAACTCCACGGATGACGGGTGGATAAGAGAAACGATGGGGATACTCGATCACCTATATGATCCATCCCCCGTGAATCACGAAAGAATATGGTTCTGGGATGAGCGTTATTGTTACATCAAGGTAGATCGATTCTTCGACATGCAGACTAATCTAAAACGCCTTGAATGGATGGAAAATGTAATAGTAGTTGAGGCATTTATCTTTTGTCTGTCCAAAAGGAATCCACTTATGATTACCAGTGGTCGACAAATATGTCTAGACCGTTATGTCTATGACAAGGTACTGAAGGTAATCCTAGCCGACAGGATTATAATCCAAGGACGTTGCAAGTATCGAGATTACCATATCCATGGTTTTCCAAATCTGCCATTTCCAGCAATTGGCCTACTTTCTTCTACATGAATGTAATTGATATCCATCCTTGAAAAAGAAAGATATAATGATATCCTATTTTTAAAATTGTACATAGCATCTAGCCTATCCTATCGCTGTTGATGTATATCTACTTGTAAACATCTGCCATTTGTAAATATTCCTTACTTGTAAAAATCATAACATATGATACTGATTATAAAAGATAACAACGACTAGATTTTGTAAAAATATTGTGCTCTTTGGCCCATCATTGTTTTACAAAACTAGTAAGATATGTTAATGTGGAAACGAAGCTGAAAAGTTTGAAGCACTAAACTAATTTGTGAAACTTATGATAACCCAGGGTAATACAACTATCGCTAGTTCGACTAAAATTCAGGAGAAGAAGTATCTCCTTAAGCAGGTTAAGGCATCGGAATTCAATGGCAAGGGCAAAGATATTGAAGCCGAGGCAAAGATTTGGATTGAGACCATGGAGGACTACTTTACTGCCGCGGAAACTAGCCCTGCTAATTAGGCTATGATCACCAAGTTGAAATTGACCGGTGAGGCATGCCTATGGTGGAAACAGTGTTGTAAAGACCAGGGACTTGCTGAGATAGCTATCACCTGGTAAAAGTTGAAAGAAGCTGTGCATGGTCGATATTTGCCACTAGCTTATCGCACGCTAAAAATGAATGAGTTCTTTAACTTAAGACAGCTGGGAATGAGCCTGGAGGCATATTACTCAAAGTTTATCTCATTGCTTAAATATGCGCCTTCCATGACTATTGCTCAGCTGGTGTCTAAGTTTTGTCATGGATTGAATGCTCCTCTGAACACATACCTTGAATCTATGTGCCCAATTGATCTGCAAGATGCTTTGATTCGTGCGGCACCTCTTATTCAGGAGATTCAATCAAAGCCAAGGAATAATCATTAGGGGAGTTTTGAGGTCTCGAAAATGCCTTTTAGGATGTGGAGAGAGAGTGCTCTAGACCAATAAGAGCAAAGCCTCCGTAACGGAACTTCTATTTAAAAAAAATTAAAAAATCATTTTACAAAAATATATAAATATGATAATATTACGAATTTGTAGTTTTATTATGTATTTTTAGTCTCTTATATTCATGATTATGACATCTTTTGCATTAATGGCATAGAGTCTCGGCTACTTTTATTTAATGATGTTTCTAGATTAATGATAATGATTGATGTAATTGAAATTCAAATTGGTGAAAAGCATGGCGCTCAGTTTTTTCCCTCCTTTCTTTTATTCCTCTATTGTTTTTCCCTCCGTTATGATAGCCTAGTCCTCTCTCTCTCTCTCTCTCTCTCTCTCTCTCTCTCTCTCTCTCTCTCTCTATGCACCTCTCTTCTACCATGGATACAGAAATTCGACCTTCAACAAGGCGTCCAAGCTCCCAAATTCTTCTACCATGGATACAGAAATTCGACCTTCAACAAGGCGTCCAAGCTCCCAAATCACATCCACATCAGTGTTTAACTCATTCCAAACTGATGGAAGATGGATTCCTACTATCATTAGCAAAGGTAGTTGGATCACCATGCAATAAGCAAAACGTGGAAAAAGGCAAAGACATGAGAGCTCGTTTATCTCTACTTGGAAGGGCAGAATCCGAGAATTTAAGCTTGGAGCAAATAAGAATAGTATCAAAGAGGTACTAGTGCAACATGTGTTCATGCATAAAGAGCTGTGTTTGAAACCTGGATCTTCAAAGCTTCCAATGCATAGACCAAATTGTAAGAATTTGATTCTTAAAGTTTTTCCTTTCTTAAACATGGTTTAGGTTTTTCCATTATAATATTTGTTTGTCTTGTAGATGTCTATCCCTCTAATCTTGAGGAATGGCAACCAGTGGAATCTATTATTGATGTTATTGATGTTATACATGGTTCAATTGGAGAAGAAATGTATAGAGGTAGAAAGAAGACAGAGCTTGCAGAGAATGGAATATTCTTTTATGACCATTCTTATGTTATTCCTATGCGGCATTGCCAATGGGGATCAATAAAACTCCTTCCTTTGCCAGATTTTTCAAGCTTTGAGTGGCCTTTGCCAAGTCCAGCTACTAGTGAGGGCTATAGATGTAAGATATTTTCTGAGATCCAGAAAGCACTAAAATCTAATATCTCAAGTAGGCTAAGCAAAGTTACTTTATTTATGCCTATTAATATATTTATTGATTTCTTCTCTAATATGGAGATAAGAATAACAAAAACCATGCTTTCAGTGAAGAGACTAACATATGATCATATCATACAATTTGTTGATGAAGGATGGGATACAAGGACAGAAAGAAAAATTATATGTAAGATAGATCAAGACTCTATAGCTTGTAAATATATGATTGCTACTCAAAATTTTATCCTTAGCTTTTACTATAGTCGATGGCATTTTGTTGGTAGTAGTCTAGTTGCTTTAGACCAGAGTCTTAATGATTTTAGCAAGGATCCTATTGTGGATCCTGATATTTGGTTCAACGAGGATATTATTGCAATCTTAAATATTAGAAAATCATGTACGCTACATCAAGTGAGGATGGATTTACAAAATGAAGACATTGAACTACCATGCTCCTTTGTATTCCAACTTGACAAGAAACGAGTAAGTTTTCACATCATATTATATCTACTTAGATGTATATCAAGATCTCACTTTCTAACTAACAAACATTTGTAATTTATTTTTTGTAGATATCAAAAAGGAGAGAAAATAAAATACACTACAATGACATTCAAGAAAAGATATCTTTACTATCAATATAAAATACATGTACAAATTTTGTAGCAGATGTCTATCTGCCATCTCTATGAGATATACAAGGGCTGAAGGGCAAATTTCTATATATGAAGGCCTACAAGGCGATATGGCAAAGCTATTTCTTTTTTGGAGAACTATCCTTTCTAGGAGTCCTTTTGCCTTTCTTTGATGTCTTGGGTATAGAAGGTGTTGAAGCTGTGGATTTGCCTTCCGTGGTTATAGGCACCGCATCTCCTTCATGGTGCAAATCCCTACCAATCTCTGTTGTTGGTTGTATACAATTGACCATCATATACTTCAAGAGCTTTGCTTTGATGTACCAAACATGCTCAGATGTATAGCAATCCTTCGAAAACTGTCACACATTTATAGAAAAAAGAGTTTTAGTTCATTATTGTTCTTACAATAGACTATATTTTTATCATCAATAGACTATTTGCAATTAATATCTATCTTAAAGTTTAGCATCTTTCATATTACCTTTACATGTTTATCATCATTAAGACAAACAAAGTTAACCATTCTTCTAGCATTTGTAATCACCCTCCAGCCAAGAATGGCTATCATCCTGATGGGGACACTGCAACCACCAACACAAAGTAAAACTATAAAGAGGATGAATGGTAGTTCATAGAATAAACTCATGTTTCAATTATTTTAATGAATAACTTACCGCAACTTGTCTATATTGCATTGTTGCAAGCAAATCAGATGGCATAGGGGGTTTTTTCTCTAGCTCTTCAATTAATCTTTTGGCACCTCTGTATATAAAATATGTTGAAATTTAGAGTACTTACAAAAAAAAAATTTTGAAATATCAAGGAGCCCTTGGATAATATAACTTACAATTTAGCATTTCCATGGCTTCCTTTCATAGAGTTGATTAAAAAGCATTGCTTATCCACAAGGTCTATTGCAATCAAGCTCCAATGAGAACTAAAAGCAATCATATATCAACAAATTAGTAGGATAAAATCTCAAAAACTCTAATAGAATATTGAATCACTTACTTTTCATTATATGGAATTATAAGCAGCTCCAAAGTATCGAAGTCAATCAAATTGAGCCAGTGATCAATAAAACTTGCATCAAGCTCATTCCTCATAAAGAATGAGATAGATGGATCAAAAACCTCAATTTTTTGTTGTATATCCAAAGGAAACTCATGCATTATACACCTAGAAAAGGCATAGAAATAGTGAGTATAAACAAGAAAAATCTTATTGCTAAAAAAATATCAAAAAGTATAAGTAATTATGGATGGACATACCTTAGGCCAGCAAGAATAAGACTATCATTTACTTCTCTTCTTTTATCCTTAAGAATCTGAACACATGCAGCATCAAAAGAGATAACCTTAGTTCTTTTGCCTAAGTCACCAGGTAAGAAACAAAACACACTGAATCCTTTTGGATTAGCTGCTTCAAGAAGGGTGGCTAGCTCATTTTCAAAGGACTCTAGTTGCTCTATTTCCCTTTCTTCAACCCTTTGCCTCCTATACTCTCTCCATTTATCTGCTTGTTCCTCTTTAGCCTTCTCCTCTTTTTCATGTTGCCTTGTATCCTTCTCATGGGTGACATCCTCAACCCTGACACCAGAATCATATTTCTTTCTTCTAGCTGGGGCACATTAAGGATATTAAATGTCTTCATATCAGTGAGGGGAATTGGCTCAAGGACCTTTGAAAATCTATATCTTAGCCTCCTAAGAATTACCATGTCCTTGTCCATGAGTGTGAGCCTATGAGCATGAGCAGCACAAATGTAGGCATCTTGGAAAAACTCAATTAGAAAATCCTCTGTGGCTTCTTGTATACAATTAAGAGCTGTTCTTGTCCATCTGAAACTATCCAAACTATATCTGTCACAAATTTCCCTGACAAGCCTCTGAAAAGACAACTTTGGAATTGCATTGTCAAGAGCATTTACTGCCTTCCTAATCTCCCTTAGACACCTGACATTTTGAGAAAACCTTCTCCTTGGCTTTGATTTTCTAGAGAGCTTTTGAGGCTTTGAAGACTGATGAATCTTTGATGCTAAATCCCTAGGATCAATCTTCTCTTTTCTTGCTGTTGCCTTAGTCCTAGCCATCTGCCAAAAAAACATATGTTACTTCTTCTCCAGCATGTAAAGCAAAACACGAGTCCCAGACAAGAGTTATCTATGCTGCATGGCGTTTTCTCATATTAGCTGAATTTTTCTCGAGCTGTCTAGTGAAACGCGAGTGTCAAGCAAGGCGCCTCCTTGCAGCTGCTTCTTTTCGCGTTTCACCGGACTTGTTGTCCATTGTGTCCAGTGAAACGCAAATTTAAGCCAGGAAACCTGCTTGAAGTACCTTATTTTCACGTTTCATCGGACAGCTCATGAATAGCATAAAAATTGACAAAACCAAGAAAAAAGAGCTTTGATCCAAGGAAAGCTTTTAAGATTACTTAAAATATCCACAGAATTAGGGAGGAAATTTGAAGATTTCCTTAAATATCCACAATATTAAGGAATGCTTTCACTGTGGAAAAAATTCTTTTGTAGTGGTCTAGAGCTAATAATAACATAAAGGATTAAGGAAAAATATCAAAACAATGCATTGAATAGAGCTTGTTATTGAAAAGCAAGATGCAGAAATCATACCTTCTTTTTAGCTTGTTCTTCACAATCTCAGCCTAAAGATGACAATATGCTTGAAGGTTTGCTTTGTTGGGGAAGCAGTGAAATGGTTGGAGATTGGAAGGAAATGCTTGGAGACTGGAAGGAACACCAAAAACAAAGATGGAGTAGCGATGAAATGCGATGAAAGGTGAAGGCGGTGAATTTGCATGGACTCAACGTTCTTCGCAAAGTGTTAATAACACACGTGTGACGTACTCTCGCTTACCGAAATTTTTTATTTACTTGGAAAAGGGTTATTTAACACACGTGTGACGTATTTTTGGAAAAAGAGAATGCGCATGTCTTCTGAGGAGTTTATTATGCTGTGTTAAGTCAGACACGTGTACACGTATTTTTCCATTATTACACAAACTTTTTCGTTGGAACTATCACCACATGCTTAACGGTCGATATAAAAGCATTTCAAACCCATTTCTCCGACATTGTCTTCTTCTCTACCAAAATTTCGTCTCGACTTCCCTTCAAGGTCCCTGCATCCTGTGTGGAGAGCAGTTCAATAATCTTTGATAGGTAACAATTTTTTTTATTACAAGTATTTTAACAAAATAAATTTGATTAATATAGAAAGAATGTTTTATAACACTTGAACAATTAAAGATGCTATGTGCTTTCTATCTTTCAAAAGCAGCATAGCTTTTCCAAAAATGATTATATCATCAATTTGTGTGTTTCCATAGAATTTATTTATTGTTCATGTTTTTTTTCTTCATTTGCAATTTTTGACCATTGAAACGCGAGACAATGTCTCTGTTGATGATATTTTACTTAGTATCGCGTTTCACCGCCACATATTAGAATAATTTTTGTCTTCAAGCTAGTGTCCGATGAAATGCGATTTCTTCATAGGCATTTGCCTTACACACTTGAATTTTCACGTTTCACCGGTCAACTAAAAAAATTCTCCTGTTTTGATTTTTTTGTCTTGGAAAATCAATGTTGGGGCCTCTTTCCATGATATCATCTTGTTTTATTGGATATTGGTTCTATTGTGTTTTTTTTTTCAGGGATAAATATTTTTCTGGTCAAGATGACAAAGAGGAAGCTATCTCTGGAAGGAATGGATGAGGAGGAGATAATTGAGACATCTGATGATAGGCTCTTTGATTTTTTACACACCACTAGAAATTCTTCCAAGTTTTGCTATATCAGGGAAATTTTCAATGTTCCTTTTGATTTGAAGGAGTTATTGGAGGATCTTGATGATAAACTTAAGGAGTACAGATGTTTTTATGATAGACATGTGTAAGGTTTGGAAGTCAATGGATTTGTTCATTATAGTGATGTCATGGGAGCCACCAATACATCCAGGTCAACTTTGCTCGGTAGGTTCAACCTCATTGATGAGGAATTCAGAAAGAAAGAAACATGTTTCCCTTTCCACAGGTACCAATACCAATGCCTTCTGATCCACAAGGACGTTGGATTTATTGTGTATCTTCAGTACATGGAAAATTCTTCTCCAGATATAGACCAACAAAAAAAGCTAGAGGATATTGCAAGTATGGATAAGGAGGTCTAAGAGAAGGAGGAGATGTTCCAAGAAGATGTTGAGAATCAACTTGTCCAAGGTTTTGATGTAGGTTTATTCAAGAGTGACAATATCACAATGGTGGAAGAAAAGGAGATTGAGCCAAGTGCACAGGTTGATGAAGAAGGTCCTCTTGCCTGTGTTCCAACATTTCCCACTTATCTTATCAACAAGAACAGATATGTGTTGCTAAATGATATTCAACATCTTTTTGATCTTAGAGAAGATTATTGCTTAGCAATCCTTGCAGGTTGGGGCAAAAATGACATGAATTTTATAGGTTATGAACAAGAACCACTAGCAAGTCTTGATGTTGAGGGAGAGAATTTCCAAGATAGCTCTATAGCCTTACATACATGTATTAATCAGATCATAGAATACGAAAAGGGGGAGCTACCTACAGAAGAAGAGTTCTTGCAGGTCCAGAAGAAACTTCATATTGATGATGTAGGGTATGAAGAGAGATTGAAGTCTCCATCAGATGAGAAGCCCAAGAGTTCAATAAATCTTTATGATGATAGTCTTCTTGAAGAAGATGAATACCCTAAGGTATGAAATATAATTCGAAGTTACCCATTGAGTTTATGTTAGACTTTATTATGCATTATAGATAAATATCTTATATCTTGTACTGTTGTGGTTTGTTCTATAGATTGAGATTGAAGATCTGGACAACTTTCTTGGAAGGGCCAAGGGCTCTAGGCCAATGAAGCTTTGAAAAAATCAAAGCCTTGGCCATTATATTGGAAACTTAAACAATCAAACAATTGTAATATATCATAGTAGATTGTCAAGCTCTCCAAGTCTACCAATGATTGCTTTGAGAGCTATCTCAAAGGTAATTGGATCTCAAGTTTTCAGTAGAGGTTTGGACAAGATCATTTTGGTGGAGAAGGAAGAAGCCATAAGAGTTTTTGGCTTTATGCCTGGATACAGTGGATCTAGAGCTGGATATTTTGGAGTTCTTGGCTCCTATTTGCTCTCTTATGTAGGAGATAGTAAGAATTTGAAGCTTCTTCCAGGCTATCGGAAACAAGAGTTTTTGAAATACAAAGGTCTTATTAAGTGGGATGAAACAAAAGATTCCTCTAGAGGCCCTGTCGAGCTACCTGAAACCAAGGACTCCTCTGAAGGCCCTGTTGAGGTGCCTGAAACTAAGGACTCTTCTGCAACACAATCAGACTAGAAGATGCCAAAGACTAAGGGTTTCTTGAAACCCATCTTTTCCCAACTCTTTGTTTGGTTTGTAACCATTCTATAAATCTTTGCTTTGCGCAAGAATTTAAATATCTATCTTTTCTTCTTTGGGTAACAATTTGTATAGTCCTTGCTAAAGATGATGTATTGCTTGATGTGGTTGTATCTTTAAGCTTGAATTTATGCCAAATTTGTCAATAGAACCATTGAAAGACCTCTAATAAACTATTGGCTTTGCGTCTTCCACCTCCATGTCTTGTATGTTTGAAATATTTTGTTCTTGCTTGATAATGTGATTTTTCCATACCTTGGGTTGACCAGATAGATAGAGATCCATATTGTTTAATAAAGTATGGAGCATGGTTGTATAGAATATGCTGCATAGTCAACAAATAAGGAAAGTTATTAAAAAACATTATATGAGTTCGACAATGAAGAAACAAACATATACAAACTTCTTACCATATAGTGAGTAAAGTGTTGATCACCCCAAGCTTCTGTCATCGCCTTTTTGAAAAGGTTCAATTGGTTTTTAAAGTCTTTGAGATCATCATCATTCCATTCAGTCTTATCACAATAAAAAAACACTTTGTCTAGTGTTTCCCAAACTTTAGCTTTTCTATTTCGAGCTTGTCCATTATCAGTGTGATCCTTAACTGCATTATGTAGGGATTTCCACTGATTAAATTTAATAGTTGAGCCACCATTTCTCGAGTTTATCTTGCCAAGTCTCCCATGAAAGCCTAGAAACCTTCTAGCCTTCACTCCACCAATAGATGGTTTTTTTGGGACACAATTACCATCCTTAGACTTTTGAAGATCTGGTTCAATAACAACATTGCCACCATGCAAACCAATTGCAGAGAGAACTTTTTCAACCTTTGTTATAGCATCTGTTCTAGTTGATAATGGCTTCAACTTCCATGCAAATCCTATATAGAGATGAACAAGCTTTTCGATTATCCTGCAAAGTGCATGAAGTGTACAAATATGGGCATTCGCTAAAGGAATGTCCAAGACTGGTTTAAACTGTGGATCTTTATTGTGCCTAGAGGGAGCTCTATTCCAATTGCTTGAGTTTAACTCTACAGCTGGTGACATGTAGTATAAGCAAGGAGATCTCGAGTTAGCTCCCTTTGATACATTATACATACATTTGAGTGTCTTTAGGTCACCAGCTATGTGCCACTCAATCCTGTAGTTCCCTAATCCTTCAACAAATAGCTCTTCTCCTACTTGTTGCCTTTGAATAACATTATGTATTGATGTTTGATGAAAAACCCAATATAGTATATCAAAATTCTCAATATCTACCTCAAATGCTCCTAGCCACCAGATGTTATATTCAGATTGAACACTAAATGATGTTGAGTGATTGCAATGACTTGACGAAAGTGCTCTATTCATCAAGGTGATAGAGATTCTCTCCAATTTTTTACATTTCAGAATCTCACTTTCATCAAGTTTAATCACAAATCTAGCCACTCCCTGTGCCTCTACTACTGACAAGTCATAAAATTTGATCATTAAGCATTGTAGGGTGGGCAAGTCAAGGAAAATATTGTTAAATTCATTGAATGTAACCTCCTTTTTCTTGCCCTTGAAGCTAGCCTTGATATGAAAAGGCTCACCTAGAATCTCCATCACTTTGTTATTAACTCTCTGTCTGATAGTCCTAACCACAAATGGTTTTGGAAGTATGCAATTGTGTACCTGTCCTTGCTTCATATTTGATTGTAAAAGTTGGAAAAGTTGCATATAAGCATCTCGACTGATACCAATACTATCCAGTGTCTTCTGTACCAACTCAGAATCCAAAGAATGATCCTTCACAAATGACTCCAAGCATTGTTTCTTTGCCTTTTTAAATTTCTTCTTCTCCAAAATATCCTTTGAAACCACTGAAGGAAGAAGATGATAATAAAACTGAGCTGCTTTTAAAGAATCTCTTTCACTTGCATTTGGTTGTAGAAGAGATCTAAGCAAAATTAACATCACAAATCAATGCAAGTAGTTTAAATAAAGCCATATTTAAGATTTTTCAAGTGAAAAAAAATATACCTTGCTGCTTGGATTCTTTTACCACAGCCTCCTCCTCCTCGTTTGAGATTCTCAATATTTTTAAGAGCTCTTTGTCGATTTTGAAGGCCTAATAAAGTTTGCTTTTGTTGATAAGCTTTTCCAATGAATGAATTTTTTGTTGACAATCCTCTAGCTTCTGCAACAACTCTGTATTGTGTTTCATCAAAAGATGATTCTCTAGTCCAAGAATATCCTTTTCTGCAACAAGATTAAGTGTATAACCTAAAAATCCATTGTAGCCATCACCAATAAGCCTCATTAATGACGAGCTATTATAGAAAGGAGGAGTGCTATTTCTGCTAGGATCTTTGGGATATAGCTTTCCATCTAACCAAAGATCAATATTCTTCTTTCCTTCAAACCTCAGTATATGTTTCATAGACTCTGTAACCGTGATAGATTTTGTTCTCTTTCTTATCGGTTCATACTCACTGTCCAACTCAATATGAAGATGATAGAGAGGTCTTTTATGAGAGCTACAGAGATCATTAGATGATTGATCCATAGCTGAGTTACAGAGATCATTGGGTGATTGATCCATAGCTAAGGATATGATTAGAAGCAAGAACGAAAACAAAGAAGAGACTAATAAGGAGGGGAAAAAAAGAAGAGAGAAACGATGGAGAAACAATGGAGGGAGGCAATCGAGTATCCACCAAAATTCAAATTGAATATTACTTTTCACTTTAATGAGGAGAGGTAAGATCTTCATTATGACAACCTTGCCAACTTTATGGCGACCTAGATTTCTAGGTTTGATGTGACCACGAGAATATCACGACAATGACTTATTAACGAATTTTGATATTTTAACTTACCAAAATATAAACCTTTTAAAAATTCTATAAAATGATTTTATTTCGTAAATTGTTTTCTCTCTCTAGGATCTCTTACAGGGCATTTTCGAGACCTCAAAACTCCCCTAATGAAGCTCTAGAATCAAAACAAAGGGACTTCACAGGGCTATGTTAAGCGAGCTCAAGGTCAACGTCCACTTGTTCAAGAAAAGAGGGCCAAAACAAATGGATTCGAGAACTTCATACCTACGGGAAGTAATTCAGGAGTACCTAGGTGTTTCCACTCTTTAATGAGCCAAGTCACTTTAAAAGACAGTGCCCAAAGGTTGGTCAAATTCCTCGCCAAGGACAGTACAGAGGTCAAAACCAAGCTTTAATTGCAAAAGGAAAAGCATCTGCTATAATTCTTAAAGATCTTGAAGAAGAGAGAAACCCAACTATGGAAGCCGATATGGAGAGGGCATCAGTTCATGCCACCCTCCATAAAAAAGGCCTAAATCGCTAATTTTCAATGATTCAAACACCAGCAGAATATGAGGGTAAGTCCTTTAAAATCGCGATTGACTGTGGAAGCACACACTCTTTCATGTCACCAAAGTGTGCCAAGAAATTAGGTATAGACACAATACCTACATCTAGGTTACTTGTGGAACTTGCTAATGGAAAAGAAATCGTGTCTACTCAGCAAACTTGCAAAGTGACATTTAGCCTGGGAAGCACTCTCTCTGAAATGGGATTTAGGATCATGAATTTAGGGGCCTACGAATGTCTATTGGATATGGAGTGGTTAAACCCAATGATGCACTTATTCAGTGTAGAAAAGGCCAGGTGACTTTTCAAAACCTAAAGGGGGAAACAATGATGACCCAAGATGAGGTAGGAAAACCCAAGGTTCAACTAGCCAAATCATCTTGCATAACAAAAGGGTTAAGAAAATGATTACCAATGTATCTCATAAAATCAAATAAGGTTGAGCAGAATAAAAAAGACGAGGGAGAGCCATATTGGCTGAAGGAATATGATGGCATCTTCCCATAAGAGCTGATTGAATTACGACCTCGAAGAGAAGTCAATCACAAGATCTGATCACAAGATCAGACTTGAACCAAGAGCTGCTCCAATTGCTAAGAGTCCATATAAAATGTCTATCCCTAAAGCAATTGAGCTGAAATAGCAACTTAGGCAGTTATTGGATCAAGGATACATCAGACCCAGTAATTTGCCATGGGGAGCCCCAATACTGTTTCAAAAGAAAAAGGACGGAGCTCTCCTCCTTTGCATTGATTACTGAGGTCTAAACCAGGTAACAATCAAGAATAAATATCCCATCCCAAGAATAGACGAGCTACTTGATAGGCTATAAGGGGCGAGAATCTTTTCCAAGATTGATCTCCGATCCGGTTACTACTAAATAAGGATCAAGGAAGAAGATATCCCCAAAACTGCCTTCAATACTAGATATGGTCATTTTGAATTTCTTGTAATGTCTTTTGGTCTAACTAATGGCCCTACTACATTTAATAGATTAATGCATGACATTTTTTGACCTTATCTTGATGAGTTTGTCCTAGTCTTCTTCGATGACATCCTAACATACTCCAAGAGAGACGAAGACCATGAGCTGCAATTGTGCATTGTGCTGGACACCATGAGGACGCACAAGCTCTATGCAAAGAAAAAGAAGTGTGCCTTTTTCAAAAGATAGATGGAATATCTCGGATTCATAGTATCTGCTGAAGGAATCTCTGTAGATCCAGCTAAAGTTAGAGATGTTCAAGAGTGAAAACCTCCAATGATAATTAAGGAAGTGAGAAGCTTCTTAGGACTGACTGGATGGTATAGAATTTTCATAAAAAATTACATCCTAATAGCTACACCTCTCACTAATTTGCTGAAAAAGCAAACTACTATTGTGTGGACGCCCATTGAGCAAACCAGTTTTGAGCAGCTCAAGAAAATTTTGGTAGCAGCACCCATCTTAAAGCTACTTGACCTAAGTCAAGAGTTTGAAGTCATAACAAACGCAAGTTCTCTTGCACTAGGTTGTGTGCTTATGTAGCAAGGTCATCCAATAGCTTATTCCTCAAGGAAATTGAAAATTCATGAGAGGAATTACACCACCCATGATCTCGAGCTGTTTGTTGTGATCCATGCTCTCAAATTGTGGTGACACTATCTACTTGGAAGCAAGTTTACTTTGGTCACTGACCACAAAAGTCTCAAATGGATCTTTACTCAACCAGACCTCAACATGAGGCAGCATTGGTGGATTGAAGTCTTGCAAGAATTTGATTTTGAAATCAAGTTCAGACCTGGGAAAGAGAATGTGATTGCTGATGCATTAAGTAGTAAAGCTTTTTTGAATGCACTTATCATGGAAGATTCATCTAAAGGACAGACTTTAGCTACCATGATATCGATGCCTAGTAATCTAGTCAATGAGCTAGCCAAAGAAGAAGCAAACAAGGATTCTAAGTATCAGTTAATGCTTGGAGAAATCCTAGTTAAGAACATTGATCCTAAGCTCAGAGTCAAATACCAAAATTTCATTATGGATGATGGACTTGTCTATTCCAGGATAAGGCTCTGCATTCCCCTCAGTCAAGTGCTAAAAAAGAAGATATTATGGGAAGCCCATGACTCCCCATTCTCAGGACACCCTGGCTATGCAAAAACTCTTAATGCAGTAGGAAAAGTTACTACTGGGAAAGACTGAAGCATGATGTACTTAGATATGTTACTGAATGCCTAAGTTGCCAGCGGTTGAAAGCTGAGCATGTCAAAATGCTAGGTAAGCTCCAACCACTTGATATTCCACAGATGAAATGGGAGTTCATCAGCATGGATTTCGTAGTTGATTGTGGATATGCTGACAAAGGTCACTCATCTTATCCTAGTCAAGACCAACTACAAAGCTTCAGATATTGCATGATTGTTTGTGAAAGAAATCTTTAGGCTTCATGGATTGCCTAAACGGATCGTTAGCGATTGCGACTCTCAGTTTACGTCACATTTCTGGAAAAGCCTATTTGAAGCAATTGGAACCCATCTTTGCTTTAACACAGCTTACCATCCCCAAACTGATGGTCAAACAGAGTGGGTTAATTAGGTCATTGAAGATGTATTGAGAGCTTACTGTTCCAGAGAACCAACAAAGTGGATACAGTATTTGCCTTAGTAGAATTTTCCTACAATGCATCATATCATCAGAGTATTCAAATGACTCCATTTCAAGCATTGTATGGACAAGATTGTTTGACACCATTGAATTTCTCTGACCAAACCCTAAAGGTTGAGGCTTCTAAGAAAATGCTAGAAGACATGGATGATCAAGTCAAAACTATCAGACAATGCATCCAAGCTGCCAAAGATCACCAAAAAGCTTACGCTGATCTAGGATAGCAAGAGTGCATCTTCCAAGAGGGAGACATGGTTTTCATCCGTGTACGCCCAAAGAAGAGTTCTCTGTCATTGGGAAAGTTCAAAAAGTTGAGTCCAAGGTATTGTGGACCATACAAGATTCTCGAATGCCTAGGAGCTAATGCCTACAAACTGCAACTTCTTGATCATGTGAAAGTCCACAATGTATTTTACGTTAGTCTTCTGAAAGCTTATGTGGCAAATCAATATCATATTCTTGATGACCAGCAAATTGTAATGCCTAATTAAGAAGCCCTTGAACTCCATCTTGATAAGATCCTAGATGTAAAAGAGAAACATCTTAGAAACAGAACCATCAAAGAGTATCTTATCCAGTGGAAAGACTACCCTGAGCAGGATGCTACTTGGATAGAAGATACAGCTCCAGAAAATTAGTTTTCCCAGTTCTTTTTTAGATGAGGACATCTCGATTCCTCTAAGAAGGAGAGGATGTAATATTCCCGCCACAACACTTCATAAAACAAATTCAAGCTTGAAATGTTTTAAAACTTACTCGTTGAGTTATCACATAAGTGACCGCATGTAATTTCAAATCTTACATTAAATCAATTCTGCAATCTAACACGAGAAGACGCCTCAATGAACCCAGCCAACAAAAAAGTAAATATGCCTCGTAAATAATATTACAACGGCTTGATCATAATATTTCCCACATTATATTTGATTTAGCATTCCCGATTCCATTTAATGCATCAAAGATCGCATTAATTTTGAAACGGCAAGACAAATCGCAAAAGCCTTAATCAGTAGACAAAGAATACGCAAGAACAAGCATGATATTGAGTAAGTTAAGTATCAAAGAGTATGGCATGACTTTATAAACTAGATAAGTCATGAGGTAACTTGGCCAAAAACTATCAGATGAAGTCGTTTTGATGAAAATAAAGACGTTTTTGAAACACTAGGCCAAAAAAATTATGTTTCTTATGCATGGAGGGAGAGAAAGCATTTTAAAATTATCCCCATGCCACCATCCAATAGGTAGGCAATCAAAAAGCATTTTTTATCAAGCTTACTTAGCTCTTGACAAGCAACCAAAAGAATGAGTGACTGCATGCTTCCCCCTCATGGCTATAAATACAACCCCTCTCCTTCACAAAGAAAGCAAGAAGGAAGACCTCTTGATGATGGAAAAAATTCTTTACATCTCTTTTCCATTCTAGCTTGAGCCTTGAAGAAGGAAAATACCCCTCTTCTACCTTATTTCCATTTTCTCTAGCCCCTATTACGCCTTTTTTCCATACAGCCATATCGCTAAGCAAAACGCTAGCGAAATTTTTTTACACGACCATCAACTCTCCCTAAGCTAGCACGTTAATTTCGTCTGACATCCATGGCTCCACGAGGTTGCAAAAATTCAAGAAGCCCATTTAAAGCAAAAGAAGCAAGAAACGTGATCGATCAAGAAAATGACACGGTAGGAATTGACGAAACCCTCGTTACTACAAACCTGATAGAAATAACATCTCGTCAGTTTGAAAAAAAATAATGTTTTATAAGCTTATCGCTATATTTGGCTTTAAATGATTATAAACGCATTTTAAAGAAGATGCATATGAACTGCCACTTAGGAAAATGGCCTAAGTAATCAAATAAACTATTCAGTGAAAATACTCTTTCACTTGAAAAAGGATTATATGCCTATCATGAAAAAAATATCATAATTATGGTTTATTTCGTGATATTTATTGTTATTTCGTTAATGATGCGTGTGATTATAATAACTAAAAAAAGATAGATGGTGTTAGGGAAGGGAATATTTTATCATTTTTCCCTTAAAGAAGTGACTATCTCTATTTCATTTTGCTAATGATAAACAGATGCATATGAGTCTTATAATAATTTATAGAAAATCATTTAGATAATATCATGAAATAATCAATGCATTAAATCAATAGAAAATTGTATAGAAAAATATATACTAGATGTGCATAAATCAGGTATGTAGTAATATAATTCGATGTCTAAAAGATGAAAGAAAAATTACACTTATGATTTTTACATTGCTTAGAATAAAATTTTCAGAAAAACAATTAGCATTGCATTTATGGCATATATAAATGAAAATTGATCTTTCTAGATAATGTTAAAAGTCCGACAAATGGTCGGACATCGTCGGTTAAACCATAGAATACGAGCAGAATAAAATAAAAATTATTTTCTTATTGAAAACACACACAATATTAATATTAATGGTTATATTAGCGAAAGCGTCAATATCATGAGTCGACCCACCTATGAATCAACGAGAAAACCTTACCTAAAATATCGAGGATGTTGAATCAAAAACAACTATGAAATACTCAACAACCCTGAAACTATCAGTATCAAGAAATTAAATAAATATCAAAAGTCTGTAAGACTTATTGGACATTGATAAGAATTTGTCGATACAAATTCTAATGTCTAAACAAACTTGGAAAAGCATTTGAAATCCTGTTAATTGAAGGTTAGGGCAAGGCAGTGCATGAATTGCCTGCCATAGGTATAAATGCCCATATTATCTTTTAGGGTGAAAATACCAAGTTTTCATAAGGATAAAATAGACTTTTGATTCGCAAAATAACTTGCAGATCCAAAAAAAGAGTTGCAAGTAGGAAGTGAAACCCTAAGAATAAGGTGGGACATTAAAAGAGAAACCCTAGAATTGGGTGGGACTGCTTCCTATGCTAAAAACACTTGCTACCATTTCTTTTTTTAAATTTATGCATGTATTGATGGTTGCACAAGAATGATTAATTGTATTGATTGTAAATATATAATCAAGATAATAAGAGGAAAAATCGTGCTATACCTCCCCCACGGCTAAACGTGGAACCCTACTCCAAGGGGGATTGTTTTGTACCGCTACGAGGAGCTTTGGACCGGCCCCGATGGTGAGAGGTCCCTCGATGAAGAATCCATTAGACAAGAGGAGGCGGAAGTGCTAGGGGGCTCTGGCCGTAAATCTCTCAATCACTCCTAGGAACTACCTAACCCTCAGACGAATTAGGATGGAATCCTAGTGTCCCCGATACTAGTGAAGGGATGGAAATCTTAGAGGGTTTTCTTTCTTCTGCACAAACAAAAGCGATTTTTCGATGAAGGAGATTTTATCTTCTCCATAGGCAGAAGGGGAAAAGTATTGTAAATAACTTTTGCAAAATAATAAATAAATATGTTTTGCCAAAAGATTGTTTTTCTCTGTCTTTGTGTTGTGTCGTAAAATTACGCAAAGGAACCTATGATAATGCGTTAATTAACGAAGCTGCATTTATATGTCATAACTTAATGTGATAGGTGGTCCCAGTAAGGTGGGAGCTTCTTTCAAGAGATTGAATGAAACGTTAATTAGGAGAAATTAGGTAGAGTCGAGCATGGACTTACCTAGGGTCGAGTCTTAAAACCTTGATCATAAATTATCTTAGGGGAAAGGTGCAGCGGCTATGCCAGAACTCCGTTAAGGTTCCCTGAATCCTAACTTGCTGGAAAAAAGCGTTGCACTCCATGAACCAAGGGTAACTACGATCGCTCCAATCGGACAAGAAGCCCTTATGGGACACCTCCAATAGAGCTAGCTAATACATCAAGACCTCAGTTGTCAAATTAGGACCCCGAGCTTGCAGGTTGATCCTCGTGGGGACGGCCGGTACCTTCCGTTACAGGGTGGACTCTGGGAAACCTAGACGATAGACCTTGTGCATTCTCGCAAGAGTGCCGAGTGAAGCCATCTAGGATAGTTCCCCAATGGACCACTAAAACGTGCTACTAGGGAATTGTTAGGTAAGCACGTGACAGCTACTATCCTTGTAACAACTACTCTATAATACCCACATTTCATACAATGTATTGAGTCAAATCAGACTCCTCTTCATTATAATAAAATTTGTTTTGGCAAAATTCTCTAAGTATTCTTGTGCTATTCTTTTCATTATATTTTATGTAAATGGTATGATTAAAGTGATGCCTTGAAATTGAATCTATATTTTTTGTCTATGTATATATCCACATGCATTTTGACATCGATGTTTATGTCTGTTTACAAAAGTGTAAACATCTCTTAATGCCATGTTGATTTGTATGGCATATTGGTGATTACTAGATAGACTTAAAATGCTTATTATTTAGGGGTTAATACATGCTTCTTTATATCTAATGTGTAGGTTATAATGCCTGAGATAAGAACAAGAATTCTCTCGATAGAAGTACATAACAGAAAATATGAAGAAGGGAATTTGATCAATGATACGTATCTTTGCTCGTCTTGGGTACATATGCGTCCAAGTATGAAGGGAGCTTTTAGGGTGAAAGCATTTGCAATTGCAGATGTATCAAAGTACTGGAAGGGTAAAATTTTAGCTCTCAGACAAAGGAATGTTGGTTCTCACCTTGTCACAGAGGTGTTTGTACAACACGTACTCATGCAAAAACAAATACATAATGCGCCCACTGTGCCCTTTGAACGAAACATTGCAAACAGTAAGTATTTGCAACTCATTGAGAATGAGAAATTTCATAATACCTATATAACAACTTGTCTCGTATTTACAGAAGTATACCCTTCAGATTGTTGTGAGTGGTAAAATGTTGAGAGTTTCACTAGTTTGTTTAAGTGTTACCACCTCAAAATTGGTAGATTGCTCGTTGAGGAGCATACAGCTAAGCAGCTCACAGAGGACCTTGTTTTTTTCTATGACTCCAAGTACATATTGCCCAAGGGGAGTCGAGATTTTGGAACCCTTGAGTCTATGCATATATTGAATCTCAATAGCATAGAATGGCCATTGTGTAGTAGCAACATTTTGCACATGTGTAGCACAAAAATTTCACCAGACATATTGAATTCTATGAAGCCAAGCACCGGCTCAAAGAATGTACATCTAAGCTGGTTCATACCGATTGCAATTTTTGCACACATTTTCAAGGAATGTAAGGATTTGAGATGTACCAAAAGCATGTACGTCATAAAAAATGCATCAGAGGATTATGTAACAAGGATTTTAGGCAAAACTTAAACATAAAAAATAACTCACAGTCCTAACACAGTGGAGTGTCGAATCACAACAAGGGACATGGCTTTTAAGTAAAATTTTTCTCTCTTAGTTGACTATTATCTTACTTTGGGATGAATCAGCTAACTTTCATTTCCAATTACAGGTACTTTGTCACACGACAGACTTTATGCCTAGTGTTCAAGTATCGTAGATGGAGAATGCACAAGGGTAAATAGTTGTGCCTTGATCAAGACATGCGTGAAAGTGTAGCTGTGGATGTTACTGTCATTTGTAAGGGCCGTGAGCCCCAAGTGTTGCAAATGGAGGATGATTGGCCCTTGAGTATAATGCGCCAAGAAATTACAATGTTAATGCAGAATCCACCTGTCAGCTTCTATTTTAAAGTAGATGGCAAGAAAATTCGAAACCAAGCTGAGAATACTGTTATCAGCTGAAAGTGGTGAATAGGTGTTTGGCCCATGTGGATCCTTCACACAGAGTATGCAATGTTCCCATGGGAAGTGCACCAGGTACATCACCTTTGGATCTTGTGGAGTGTGATTACGCATTGGCAATTTACCTCCTTGCATTGGATACACCCCTAGAGGAGGAGAGCGTTGAAGATACAACTCCACATGTTGTTGCTATCACATACATGGGAGAAGAACCGATTGAAGAGCTCATAAGTGTTGAAGAAGAACATTAGGTGGTGGCAAAGCAAGGGTTGGCTCTCATGGTGCCATCTTCTCCTGAACAACCACAAGTCGACAAACCCAACCTTGCCTCCTTGACACCCATTGAAGTAGATGGTGTACAATACTTGCTTCTATCAGATGTGCTACAATACTTGGAAATGAAGGAAGAAGAGTTGTTTTCCGTCCTAGTCAGGGATTCCATGGGAGACCTGATTGATTATGATTACATGGATGTGCATTCGACAATGGCAGAGATTGAAAGATATGATGGCACAAGCTTAGATACTGTGAGTGCCATCATAGCAGCATAGGAGCATATTGCATCGGTTGAAGAAGATTACCTTGTGCCGAATGCTGAATTTGAAGCACTACCACATGATTTGTTCGGACCAAGGCCCCAGCTTCGTACCAAGGAGTTTGTAGATCCCTGTGCCCAAAGAGGTGCCTCCCTGACACACGAGGAAATGAAGATACAAAATGATCTGGAGAAGGTAACATTTCTAACTACCATATATTTTTATGCGATGAAACTTGACGGTAGGGTGCGTCAGGTCCTTGGAGCCCACCGGTGAAATCTTGGGCACAAATGATGCCTGTAGCTACCCAGAAAGTGGCTCAAACACCAGACTTCGGACAGGGTAGCTGCAGGCATCATTTTTTTCCAAGATTTCACCAGTGGACTCGGGGGGACCCGACGCACCCTACCGTCAAGTTTCATCACTTTCTGATAACTCTAGGTTAGTCACTAAATTATCCCTTTACAAATATCCCATAGTTTATTCATACATCAAAACTACATGTTCACTACTTGCTACTTTTAATTATTGTCCATTTCTAAATATTCCATAGGAAAGTGTTAAATAACTAGACTCTCTACATGTCTAAACCCTCTATATGACTTTTTTTAAAGGCATATATAGAAAAATCCTTACCTACAATTTTCTCATGAATGAAATACGCCCATATTCTATGTAAATCTGAATGCCCTATTGAAGTGTCACCCTTCTATATGCAAAGAATGTGTCAAATGTGGATCCCTTATAAAAATCCCTTCTATTAGATGCACATGATACACTTAAAAACTTTTACCAACAATAAATTTAAACTATTATCATAAAAGTTAGTACATGTTGGAAGAGAGGGAGAGAGACACATTGGAGCAAAAGATGAGCCTCAGCTTATTGTTGTTCTTCTTCCATTATTCTTCCATCATACTAACTGAAAAAGACTTACACACATAGATATGACTAACCAAGACTAACTGTGGTTAAGTCATTGACTACACCGAATTATTGAATGTCACACATGTGTAGAGCTATATCCAGCTAATGTCAGTCACACACATAAAGATAGACTGATTGAAGAGTAACGAGAGCTTGATATTCTAACACTCCCCCTCAAGCTCAAACCATCTAATAAAATCCAAGTAGCTATCTGAAGTATATAAACTTTTCTTTACCAAGATACTTGGTAAATATGTCTTCTACCTAGTCTTCAGTCTTCACATGAATCAAGACAATCTGCCCTGTAAGAACCATTTCTCTAATGAATTGGTAGTGAACCTCAATATGTTTGGACCTAGCATGTTAGACAGGATTGCTAGCCAACATAACACTACTGAGGTTATCACAATGCAATCTCACTCTGCTTTCCAACTATATTCCCAAGTCTTTTAGTAGTTTCATTAGCCAAACTGCTTCGCAGCAAGCCGCTAAGGCAACTCCTCTGGCTTCTGTACTAGACAATGTAACAGTAGGTTGTTGCTTACTTTGCCAATTGATCATACTGCTGCCCAATCCAAATGCGTAACCACTGGTTGACCTCCTGTCATAGGCACAACCAGCCCAATCAGCATCAATAAACCCTGTCAAGTCAAGAGATTTTCCATATGCGTAAAATAGCCCATAATCTATAGTACCCTTTACATATCTCATGATCCTCTTGACCACATCTAAATGTGGTTGCGAGGCTTCTGCAAGAACTGACTAATCAGCCCCACTACATAACTTAATTCAGGATCAAGTATATCAAGGTTCCCACCATCTATTGATACATGGTCACATTCTCTATGTCATTCCCAACATCAATTTGCAGCTTGACATTCTGATTAAGACGTGCCTCCATAGGCTTGCATTCAGCCATACCATACTTCCATAACATGTCATGAGTATACTGCTTCTATAGCAGCCATATATCTTGAGGCGTAGAGACTACCTCAATCCCAAGAAAATACTTTAGTTCACCAAGGTCTTTGACTCTGAATTCAGCCTTTAAACATGATTTAATTTCAGCAATGCCCTCTTCATCATCTCTAGTGATGATAATATCAACTACATAAACCACTTGAACACATATCCATTATCTATCTTCTTCGTGAACAGACTATGATCTGCAATACCCAATCTAAATCCATGTTGCTATAAATAACTACTGATCTGAGCATTCCATGCTCTAGGTGCCTGTTTCAGTCCATATAAAGCCTTTTTCAGCTTACATACATGTGTAGGAAAGTCTGGGTGAACATAGCCTTCTAGCTGCTCCATATATACTTCCTCAACCAATTCACTGTTCAAGAAAGCATTCTTAACGTCCATTTGCCATAATTTCCAGCCTTTGCATACTGCCAAAGCAATGTCAGTTCTGACTGTTGTCATTTTAGCCAACGGACTGAAAGTCTCCTCATAGTCAAGGTCATACTACTACACATACCCTTTTGCAACCAACCTAGCCTTATAGTGTTCTAATGAACCATCTGGCTTGCATTCAACCTTGTACACCCATTTGCAGCCAATGGGAACTTTGCCTTCAGGCAACTCAACCAATTCCCATGTCTTATTTTCAGCCAGGGTTGCATACTCCTCATCCATGGCAGCACACCAGTTATCATTTGTACCTACATCATCAAACTTTGTAGGTTCTTTGTAACCTGTCACACTAGCCATATATGCATAATGGTGGGTTGAATAACCAGTGTATGTAAACTTGTCAACTGGTTTTCTGACTCTCTCAGATCTCTGTAACTGTGGCTCACTCTAAGCTTGCCTCTCATGAGGTGGTACATAACGACTCTGCCTTTCTCCAAGTGTCATAATAGATGGAATGCCCAACTCACTATCCAAACTATCAATGCTGGATGACTCATAACCTGCTGTAAGTGGACCTGTCACATCCTCAAGCATCTTTTCTTTTCCCTTATCTAATCTCCCCCTCACTGATATATCTGTGTCAGCGAACATAGGAGTACAACTCCGCAAGCGTCCTGACCAAGGACTTACTATAGGTGACCCATCACTTGTAGGACCACTCATTGATGTACTCACTGTAGGTGTATTTTCAGCATTACTAGTGCTGGCTGATCCATCAGTAGCCACTACAATAGGATTACCATACCACAATGCCAACTCATAAAAAACAACATCTCTACTAATCAATGTCTCATGTGTAGACGTTACATAACACTTGTAAGCTTTCTGCTCTTGTCCATAACCAAGGAACACACTCTTGATAGCTTTAGGGTCCAATTTCTTCCTCTTTTCATCACGAACATGCACATATGCAATGCTGCCAAATACCTTCAAGTGTGAAATGTTAGGCTTATGACCATACAACCTCTCATATGGAGTTACATCATGAATCCCTGCTATAGGAGTTCTATTCAACACATAGACATCAGTCACTACTGCTTTAGCCCAATAACCATTTGGTAAACTCTTCTTATTCAGCATAGCTCTTGCCGATTCCATCAGTACCCTATTTTTCCTTTCTGCTACACCATTTTGTTGCGGTGTATAGCTACAAGTTAATTATCTTCTAATCCCATGTTTAGCAAGATACCTATCAAAGTAATTAGAGACATATTCTCCACCTCCATCTAATCTAAGACATGAAATTTTACAGCTCAACTCATTTTCAGCATGCTTCTTGAAGTCCTTGAATGCATCAAACACATCATCCTTATGTTTCAATAAGCCAAGTATATTGCTGAAATCATCAATGAAGGATACATAGTAACGAGCACCACCAAAAAAAGCATTATGAGACGGACCCCATACATTTGAATGTACCAACTGCAAGGGTCATGAGCTATTCCGTACATGTCTCATAAACGAAAACAATGCTTGCTTTCCAAACTGGCATGCATCACATACATGTCCAAAGTCATGATACTTGAACTTAGACAGTCCAAGCACAATCTCCTTCTGCTACATAGATTTCATCTTTTTTACATTCACATGTCCAATCTGCGTATGCCATATCTCAACATCCTGTATAGCACCATCATCATGTGCAAACATGGTTGCTTTCAATTCTGGAATTGATGCATTAAGAGTAAACATTCTACCATCTCTTTGGCCTCTAGCAATCAATTTGCAACCATTACCATATTCTTCAACAAAGCATCCATCTCTATTAAATCTCACCTACAGATTCTATTCTGCCATTTGTCCAATTGACAAAAGATTCTTGGTTATTGTAAGTACATGTAGTTCATTATGCAGGCTCTTTTTCTTGCCATCAGGCATCAACAATGAAACAATTCTTGTCTGTTGAATGTCATGTTGGGTGTCATCCCCAGTACACACATAACCATGTGAGCCTGCAACCATCTCATCAAACCATTCTCCATGGGGTGTCATATGATTTGAAGCCCCTTAATCAATCTACCATCTCTCATCTCAATTTTTCCTAGATGCATTCTTAGACACATGCTGCATGGCAAACAATCTGTCAACCTACTCATCATGAGCACCGCTAGAAGATGCATAGTACCCATGATGTTTGCCCTTTGCCTTCATATCTCCCTACTTCTTGTAACAATCATTTGCAATGTGTCCATATCTACCGTAGTAATAATAGTCCTTATATGTGTTTGACTGATCATTTGACTGCCATGAACCAGATCCACCACCTTTACGATGGGGTGATCTCCCCCTGCCTCTAAATCCACCAGATCCACGTTGGCCCTGTGTATTTCTGCCATGCCAAGCATTCTACTGATGCTGTCTATAAGTGTTTCGAGTGTCTCCTCGACCTCGAAAAGAGCCACGGCCTCTTTTGCCTCTACCACACTAGCTAGAAAAAAGAACAGTGCCTCTCCTTTGAGACCTACTAGAACTTGCATTCAGCCCAAGCTTAAGTTCCTCATGCAACAGCAAAGCAATAAGCTCATCCCAATCAGGGGATTCAACTCTCACAGAAATAGACGTATCAAATGCTTTATACTCTTTGCCAAGTCCATTCAATGTCACTGCAATCATATCATCCTCAGACACTAAAGATCCAATGGTGGCAAGCTGATCCGCTATGTTCCTGATCTCTATAGTGTAGGCCTGAATGCTTCTACCATTCCTAGACATGTTAATGAACTATTGCTTTAGCTGAATCTTTCTTGCATGTGTTTGTTGAGATATCGAGCTCCACTTGTGATATGCCAGGGTGACCATTGTGCATTTATGTCACTGACTTGTCAGTTGCAGATGCGGTTGGTACACCACCCATGAATAATAGCTAGATGACAGCTATCCTTATCTACTCTAGTTCATGGCTTAGTTAGTATGCCACCTTAGTTAGTTGAGTTTGGTTTGAGACCCATATATAGGGTTCTTCTATTTCTTTGTCTGAGAGTTCTTTTTGGCTTACACAACTAAGAAGAGGAAAACTGTTTTCAGCCTCCACCTGTGTGTGTATTCTCCCATTGTGCAAGCAAGAAAGCTACAAGTGAGACTCCTTCCTTCTCTCCCACATATATCTTCAATACATCAATATGTGCTAGAGTAATGTTGGCATACAATGTACTACATACCAAGTACAAATATCCTTAATATATTAGTTTCACCCAAAATGGCACCTCAATAGGCAGTAAATTTTGTTAGCATAAGTTCTCAAAAGATTGTACAAGTTGATTTGGAATATGATAACATGTTTCTCAATTTCTTACAAGGTGCTTATTGTAATGGATATACTAGGCTACAAGTGTAGTATGTTGGAAACATTTTAGACCATAGATTCAAGTGCTTCTCAAAATAATCTTTTCAAGAAACTAATACTTCATATATGCTACACTGATTCCATGGTATGTTTTAGCTCATACAGATATTTTTTAATCCCTAACTATGCATTTAGGATAAACTTTTTGCAATTTTATTAACGTCAATTCGAAGTCCAGCAAACTTCATTATACCTAATGGAAAATATACATAATTTGAGGGGATTTGAGATTTCATTGTTATTGGTTTTCTTGACACTATTATTGAGTAGTTTTGTGATGAGAAATTGAATTAGCTTAATGCTAAAATTAAAAGAGTAGATATGTGATGAGAAACTTTATCTAGTTCTATTAACATGAGTAGACATGTGATATGAAGTTGATTGAGCCTCATATCTAGACCTTTATGTTTAAAGGGTCATGCAAATTTAATAAAACATATATTGAAGTCTTTCCCAAAGCAGTGTTTAAATGTGATTTCATGTTGTGAAGAAATTCAACTAGAAATGGGACGTTTTAGGATGAGAAGTATTTATCTAAAACTAAAACAATTTGTTGAGGTTAAGGGTTATGATATGAGAGGTTGAAGTGTTGACCTAATAGTATGAATTGTTGGTGATTGGGTGGGTAAGGCCAATCCATCTCAAGCTCTATGAGTACCTGAAAAGAGGACCTATTATTAATCATATCAACTTCTTATGGGTTATTTGTATTGGTACAAATAACCCATAACAACTCATAAATATCTAATAAGAATTACATGAAAGTTACAATTATAGCATCATGCATAATACAATTATATGTGAACAAGAACTTTAAAGCATACAACAAGCTCATGTAGCCATATACTAGTACTTCTCTTTTACATTGGTATAAATGCCATTGCTTCTCTCCTAAAATGTCTGTCTTGATTTGGAAAGCTTCTTTCAGCACGTGATTTCCATTTCCTATCAAACTTGGCTGCCTCATCTATATAATGAACATATTGTTCAAATGTCAGCATGTCTAATTAGTCATTTGTTGTATTGGCATGTGAATAGTTACCTTTTTCTAGATTGTGCAATGTTTCATGCTCTTGAATTTGTCCTATAGCAATATCTTGTTCGTATGTGATCGAGTGACCCTAATTTAGAAATCCATGTATCATGTTAAAATGAGATTAAAATGCTATGTGGTATGATAAATATGGTAGTTTGACTTTAAATATGAATATAAATGCTTGAAAAAGTGAGAAGTTAAACACCTTATCTCTTAGACCTCTCAAAATACGCATTGTGTGCTTTCTTGTATTTGAATCATGCTCTTCGAATCGTTCCTCCACAATCTTTTGGTATTTCAACAAATATTGCATTGCATGTCAATGTGATCATCATAAATATTCCAAGACCATAGATGGGAAAACTTAGTGAAGGGTTTCTTGTCTCATGAGACTAAAGTAACTATTACTCCTTTGGGCTTAGATCTTCTTATTATAGAGTTAGCATAGTAAGCTCCTTCATGACCATCATATTGTATGGAGGAGCAAAATAAGCTATACATGCGCTGACATTGATCTACTTCATGGTTTAAAGCATAGGTAAATAATTAGAAAGATATTTAAAATATAATTAAACCCATATCAAATTTATAATTAAGTTTTTCCTTTTGAATTTGTGAGAGTACAATGTGAGACTATGTCTAACTTCAATAGCTAATTATTTAAATGTTCTTTCTAGCCCATAAATTCATACTTTTTTGGTGGAGGTGAGTAAATATTCAAATAACATAGGCTGAGCTTTAGTGGAGGTTTTTACTACAATTGGAGAGCTGTGTGTGTGTGTGTGTGTGTGTGTGTGTGTGTGTGTGTGTGTGTGTGTGTGTGTGTGTGTGTGTGTGTGTGTGTGTGTGTGTGTGTGTGTGTGTGTGTGTGTGTGTGTGTGTGTGTGTGTGTGTGTGTGTGTGTGTGTGTGTGTGTGTGTGTGTGTGTGTGTGTGTGTGTGTGTGTGTGTGTGTGTGTGTGTGTGTGTGTGTGTGTGTGTGTGTGTGTGTGTGTGTGTGTGTGTGTGTGTGTGTGTGTGTGTGTGTGTGTTGTGTGTGTGTGTGTGTGTGTGCGTGCGTGCGTGCGTGCGTGCGTGCGTGCGTGCGTGTCATTAGAGGATAAAAGAGAGGAAAGAGAGGGCATGCACATGTTTGAATCTATAAGAGACAAGAGAGACTAGGGATGAACATGTTTGAATCTAGCATTGAAAATATTAAAAATTATTGTGTAGATATTTATTAAAGTTCAATCCCTAGAGAATTGTTATTCCCATAACACCTCATAGAGGCCTTCCTTACATTCCCTTAAGCTAGCAACTAATTATGAAATATGTATCATGTGTAAGATAATTATAAAAAACTATGAATGAATAACCACCACCAATTAGCCATGTGTATGTGACAAACACAATGAGGTCCATTTCCACTCCATCCTCTCCCACCTACAAAGTTTTCCACATGTAGCACTTGCTCACTAAGAATTTACACAAAGGTCTTTAGAAGTTGCTCACTAAGAATTTACACAAAAGTCTTTAGAAGTTTGACATTAGTGCACTCATCCCTATGCTTAACCTCCTCTCCCCAAAGAAACTAGTAGATCTTAGCATTCTCTCTTGATGTAAGAAATAGTAGTCTTGTTTAGAGTTTAGAGAACCACAAGTCGTTGTAAGCTTTTGGTACATGCCTATAGTAAATAAATGAAGTTTAAGTGTTGCAAGGAGAGTAGCATGATGAGCTATTGTATGATAATAAAGAAGGAAAATTTAGTAAGTGGACACACACATGCATACATATATACGTACATCGATAAACAAATCACTAGGTTATCAACCTAGAGACTTAGGTCAAAGCTTGGTTTTTTTTTCATTTTACTAGATGGTTACATGGATATATGAATTGGATGAGAGCATGGATATATGAATTGGATGAGTATATGGATATATGAACTGGATGTGAAACCTACTCCTCATATAGTTTGTGGAGGGCGATTATGTATTGCTGCATTTTGAAAATGCAAGGTTGAAAAAGATGAAAGGAAGAGAGAGGTGAAGGTATTTCAAGATATCTGCCAAGGACTTGGAGTATCGACTATCAAGTAGCATGATTTGTGCCTAAGGGAGCCCTTCATCATCATAAAGAAGGGCTCCTCCAGCATCTTGTTCCCCTTCATCATCATAAAAAAGGGCTCCACCAACATCTTTTGTACATTCCCATATTTTCTCCTGAATATCTCACATACAAACCATAATATGATATTCTTCATGAGGGGGAAGGCTCTGACCTGATGCTTGCTTTCCCAACATTCTCTAATAGAGGATCTAAGAGTCTTGAACACCGTGATCTCCATGGCAAGTATACATCTGTAGGGGCTCAATGTGTAGGAAGGCATGATGCTCTCTCAGATGCACTTGGCATTGTGGCTAGAATTTAGGGAGATGAGGGAGAAACCCAAGGACAAAGACAACATTAGGGGGCCATGAGATGGACAAACTATTTCTCATCGATGATGATGGCCTTGCCAATAGGGGAGGCATTGATCATGACAATAGGGTTGTCTACGATGAGGCTCATCTTTAACCTTACTGCATTGGGTGACACGGGACTAACAAACTCCCAAGAAGCATTCCTCTTCTAAGTCCCAAGGAAACCTAGGGTCTTGCCAATGACAAGGAGGTTGAGGCAGCCCAAAGCCATAGGCTTCTTCCTCCCCCAAGCATGATGATGTTGCGCAACCACCAAAGATGTTGCTACTCGATAAAGTCAAGAAGAAGATCCCAATATAGAATGCAGCAATTGTTTCCACTGTTGCAGTTTTCTAGTAATCCTTGAGCAACTCTATTAAGGGCTATGCATTGGACCAAGCCATTGATTAAATATGATATTAGCAAAAGTATTATACTATGGCTTAATAATTAGGGTATACCAACTTGGTAATCAATGACAATCATCATCACCATTATACTAATCTCTCTCTCTCTCTCTCTCTCTCTCTCTCTCTCTCTCTCTCTCTCTCTCTCTCTCTCTCTCTCTCTCTCTCTCTCTCTCTCTCTCTCTCTCTCTCTCTCTCTCTCTCTCTCTCTCTCTCTCTCTCTCTCTCTCACACACACACACACACACACACACATATAGTTCCAAGCTCATAATGTCTAATTGTGCTTTACTAACTAATTGATTTGATAATCATGATTATGATCCTAATATCTCTCTTTACAGCCCTTCTTCTAGTGCCAATCTCCTTGCTCTATGGCTATTTCCACCCTCGCTTCCCACCAGCCAAAACATCTTTTCTTTTTCTATTTCTCATGAGTTAATTCCAAACCTTTCTTAGGCACATGTTCCCACACAAACTAATAGTGTCAATCCATCTTATTCATGCATAGAAAATACTAACAATGAATGTGACCTACGTTGTTAAAAATGCTAGGACTAGCTACCCCTGCCTCTCTCGTCAAAGTAGTCGAACAATATTTTCAAATAATGCAATGCACAAGATTTCAAGAAGGAACTATACACAAAGTATTAGTATTACCAATTTTATTAAACAAAGTTTTCAAATAATGCAATGCACAAGATTTCAAAATGCTAGGACTAGCTACCCTTGCCTCTCTCCTCAAAGTAGTCGAATAATATTTTCAAATAATGCAATGCACAAGATTTCAAGAAGGAACCATACACAAAGTATTAGTATTACCAATTTTATAAGACAAAGTTTTTGAACATTTCTTAACATGTCGAACTATGAAGATGGAGTCCTTGATGAACTATGTGCAAGATCTCAAAGGGTGTGCTAGCATCCCTATACTTACTCATTGGGGCACATTTGATGTGTATTTCTTGGCAAGTTTCTTTTTTAATATAATAAAATACTAGTACTCCAAAAGACAATTTCGGTAATACAATCATTACGAAAAATGTGACTCTCCTAATGACAAGAGATTTGAGGTGGACCAATGGGAGAGAGGGTGGTGTGCATATTAGGAGAAATATGGACTTTCTTTTTTGCCCCTTAAGGAGTGAATAAATAAAGGTAGGCCTAACCAATGAGAGAGCTAGGATTCCAGATTCATGTAGCATGAATCTTTCAACCATATCTTGGCTCGAATCTTCCCTCAACAATAAAATAAGGGGAAATGTGGGGAATACAAGGTTGTCACTTCCTAAAAGTTAGTGACTCGAATTTTCCTTTTCTCATTTTTTAATGTTGACTTTTCCTATCTCCCCTTCTCATTTTCCCCTTTTTCGTAGGTGGAACTCAAATTTATTATTTCTCTTTCTTCACTTCTTACTTTCCTAATGAAATTTTACAACCTCGTTGTTGCTTGCCGTGTCTGTAGCCCTGTGAAATTTCATTGCCTCTACACAAACACAAAGTGAGTTTCTCATGTTTTATGAGAGTGTAGCTTATTCTATAAAAGCCCTGAGATTTTCTTAACAAAAATTTACAAATATATTGTTCTCTTCCATGGATATTCTATGGTAAAGTTTTATCTCATTCAAAAAAAACTTGTGTAAGTTATGTGCATGTTCTGACATGAACTTTCTTTTGTTTTGGTACTCTAGGAGTCTCTCATAATCAAGAACTATGATCTTTTAAATACTCAACTTCTTCTTTAACATCTTTGGGTTTCTCTGTAAACAAGGTTGCATGTATATTATCTTGTTTTTTTATTGCTCCATAGTTAAATTTCATCTCATTTGGACAAAATCTATGCAAGTTATATGCATACTAAGCTTTGCTTTGCTTTTGTACTCCAAGAATCTTCCATAGTGAAGAACAAAAACTCAACTTCTTCAACATCGTACAAAGAGAGCCACATGTATATTGTTGTTTTTTTTCTATTGCTCCATGGTTAAATTTCAACTCATTTGGACAAAGACTATGTAAGTTATATGCATGCTTTAACATTATATTTCTTTTGTTTTTGTACTCCAGGAATCTCACAGTGAAGAAACAATGATCTTGTAATAACCCAACTTCTTGTTCAACATCTCTAGCCTTCTTTGTGACAAAAGCATTTAGGATGTTGTTAGATCATCCAACAAAAAAACCAATTGTATTCTTCCCAAACAATGCAAGAATAGTTGCAATAATATTTCCATCGCATATCTCCTCTTCCCCTTCGGATCAAAGAGTGATTCTATGTAAAATTTACTTAACTCTTGTATGCACAATTTTTAGTGTCATGATTATGCCATCCACAACCCATTGACCGATTCCTCCTTGTAGTTGATCTATCAACAAACAAGCCATATGCAACTAGGTGCAATTAACTTTCCTTAATGCATGCACTTTGGAAACTTGATCTTTTGAATATGTGAGATAAAATTTGAGTATGGGCCTAACCTATCTCATACAATAATCAAAGCAAACATCTATCAATTTGGAAATACATTACTCATGACCAGAACCGCAGTTGGATTGACAGTGATGCCTTTGCCCGAAGCTTCATTGCTGGTTGTGGGATTGCCATCCGCACGTAACATTCTTCGCTTGGGGGCTATCGTCCGCAAGTAGACTCAAGAGATTAAGAAGGTAGAATAGATTCAAGATGGGAGAGCGTAAGAGAAGATAGGTAAGTCGAGGATCGAAATAGAGGGAATTGAGCTAATTCTCTTTCTTGCAGCTCTTAGGGTGACTCTTCTCTCTCTCTCTCTCTCTCTCTCTCTCTCTCTCTCTCTCTCTCTCTCTCTCTCTCTCTCTCTCTCTCTCTCTCTCTCTCTCTCTCTCTCTCTCTCTCTCTCTCTCAAGCTCTCCCTCACAATCTCTTGGAGAGGTATCCTTCTCTCTACCTCTCTCTCGCAGCCTCTCGGGGTCTCCTTATCCTCTCTTGTGCCTCCCCATGCCTCATATTTATAGTGAATTAGAGAAGAGGGCTTGTGGCTGAGAAGTGGATCTCTTTGTGGAGGGGGTCTTGGAAAGATCAATGATCTGATGCTCAGATCATAAATTTGATGGTTCCATTGGCTCCGAAAGGGGGGTAAAACACCAAGACACTTGATTAGAAATCTCTTAGTTCACTCCTTCTTTTCTCTGTTTGAAGTGTCGTTTTCTATTTGTAGACTACGATCGCGATGCCCGTGATTTTCCAAATCCCTCTCTTTATTTTTTTCTTTTGATAAAATCTCCAAAACTAACTAAAATATCACTTGTCTTTTCTTTTAAATGAAATCCAGTTCTAGTAATCTCCATATCTTTTTAGGATAATATCTAAAATATCTAAAATATACTAGTTTTGCCCAAAATCTAATATTTTTGGACCATCCAAACTATACGCATTAATACTAGCGATTAATATAGCTCATGAGCCTTGTTCACATTGTAACTTATGTAAAGGGTGGCTACGGTCCTTGTCAATCTAAGAAAAATATCAAATTTACAACTCTCGATTTTTTAAACATATATTTTTAATTAAATAAAACCCTTAATTATTAATGTTAGTTAATTTTTACCTTAGTTAGTCTGTAGTTAGTAATCTTACTAACTGATTAATTAACTAACTAACTTCAAACTAACCAACTAACTTTTATTGTGTGGAAATATTACATCCTCCTCCCCTTAGAGAAATCGAGATGTCCTCATCTCGAGAGAAATCGAGGGTATCATTTTGGAACCTGTGGGTTATGGGCCTACCATGCTTTCGCTGCTGCGCTACTCTCATCACTTGCAGGCATGCAGTCTTTTGAAACAACAACCTATTGTATTTGATATATCAGAGTCTTGATTACAAGAGAAAATTTATTGTAGTTACATCTCATGGATATCCTCTAAGTTTTTCCTAAGCACCTGGTATATTTTGGATCACTGGAGCTTGTACAACTTCATTTCTTGTAAGCTCAAGCTCTCTTTGAGTTCTGTTGGGACAATTGATGTAGTTATGTCCAATGTTGTGGCCCTCGGAGCATCGGTGTTTAGGGTGCTTTGGACATTCCCTTTTGAAATGACCTAACTCCCTACAATAGAAATAGCGTGGAGCTTTATCACTTGCAGTCACAAGGTTCTTGGTTGTCCTTGGCAGGAGTTTCTTCTTTAGATCAAATTGCCCTAGGATTCTTTTAGCAGGTTGGGGTGGTCCTTTATCTTTGAAACTACGTTCCCAGATTGTCCTCTTCTCAGTTCGGGACTGAGCTCCATGGACAATTGGCTTTGCTTGTAATACTAAAGAATACTTCCAAGCTTCGACATTCTGGTAAGACCCAATCTATATTAGTTGAGAAGAAACAACTTAAGAGAAATTCGTTGCACGTTATAACTGTCATTCCTTGCCAGAGTATCTCTAATCATTTGCAAGTTCTAGGCTCAAAATAGATGCAACTCATATTACTCAAGTTAACTATAGTTACAAGAGTAAAGTTTATTCCAATACAAGTTGTATTTCATGTCAACAAAATTTCTAGGATTTCTAGTCACCCTAAAGAGGTGTTGTCAGTTCTAGGTCTTTGTCTTCATCTGATTCCTCTATATATCCATAGACTGCACATGTGTAGCTTCGTTTTCTTGGAGGCTTCATGTCTTCTAGACTTAGATCAGGGCAATCTGCTTGGATGTGTCCTAGCTCATTACAGTGGAAACATCGACGGTAGAGACATCTCCTATAGATGTGCCCTATCTCCCCACACGTATGGCATCTCTTACCCAGATCTCGAGAGTCATCTTTGCTATAATTGCCTGATTTAAGTTCTTGGATGATTGGATTTGCTTGGAGTAATGCATTTTGCAAGTCCGTTGGACACATTGCTTCAAGACAGTGGTTCAGAGGAGTGTTTAGGCCATGGCAAAACTTGGGTACTTATTGTGCAATATCCATAGGTGGCGCATATTTTAGTAGGGTTACAAAAATTGAGTAGTAAGCTTCCAAGTTTAATTCTAGCTTCTTGAGCTTGAAAAATTCATTCATCCTCAAAGTCAGGTAGGTTGGTGGAAGGTATTGTTTGCGTACAACATCTTTCAGTTGAGCCCAAGTGACAACAGCTTCGAAAATACCTTGATCCTTGCACCATTTCTTCCACCATAACCAAGCTCGGTCAACTAGCTTAAGTTTGGCTATCATTGCTTGATTTGGTAGAAGCAATTCTCGAAGCAAGGAAATAATTATCCATCGACTCAATCCATATCTCTGTCTCTGCTATGATGTCTATCCCTTCTCCATCAAACTCGGGTGCCTTAATTTGCTTGAGAAGAAATTTCTTCTCTTACATGTCAGCATTTGTGGGTGCAGGAGGTGCCTAACAATCAAGCCATACCATTTAGGTTAATCTATTTAGGATATGTCTATGATCAATCATGCATCATTACAAAGTTTTGCTTTGATACCAACTGAAAGGTGCCTACACATCGGCTGTCCTCCAGGCACACTTTTAATAGTCTATCGAGAAACCAATCTGTGTGTTGATGCCTAGCACTCCCATGGAATGTTTCGAGTTTTGCCACCTAGGGTTTTCCGAATCTGCCTCACAACGGAATGTTCACCGCCTAACCCACTAGGATTGACCTGAAATTTGGGTTCCTAGTGGCCAAGGTCTCCTAACATCATTCTAACGTCGGATCCTGGACATCCTACTTTACGTAGAGATACCCAAGCCAAAGAAGACCCATGCCGCACTTGGTTCAAAGAGAATGGGAAACGAGAGGGATGCGCCGCTCAACCTCTCTGCTTGTAGGGCATAGTCCCATTCTGGACCCCTAAAACAACATGAATCAGGGTTCTATCCTAACAATTTCTAAAGGTCGAATGACGGTAAAATCTTGTGAGAAGCCTCCCAGTTCTCTGAGACCACCCTATCATAGGACGGACCCGTCGGGGGTTCTGCCCACTTGCTTCCCTTAATAGCTTTAGTTTTCTAATTAGGTCCTACCACATTTATGTATGACACTTAAAGTTAGATTCATTAATTAAGCCTTTTAGGGAACATGGTTCGTTAGTATAACTTATAGCACATACACAAAAACAGAGCAAGAAATCTATTGACAAACAAATTCAAACAAGTTCCTTAACTTATCTTCAAGTTAATCTTTGTCTCCCGCCCATATAGGAGAAATTATGTATCCCTTCTGTCCAACATAAGTATCTCTTTTGCCCTACAGAAGTAACTGGTCCAAATCACATGGCACCACAAATTTAATCCTTTATCTAGAATAGGATCTCCCAACATGCCCAGATGTCGGGGGCCACAGAGGACTTCAACTCCATTCTAGACCTAGCAAGGGGTGTCCAGAGCTCCACCTAACCCGCAAGCTGTCTAGGAGCGAAACATCATTCCCGTGGTTGGCCTTTTCACTACTCGACCTTCGGCCCATGAATCGAGCAGTGCCCTCTTTGGGTTAATTCGCAGTGCAATCATGGAGGTGATCCACCCTTGCAATATATCCTTTCTTAATTATATCCTTTAAGAATCCAACACAACAGGGCATTCAACCCTAATATCATTTTCTAGGAAAACATTCCTTTATCCCCATGGAAACTTATCATCATAGACCCTTTCCATGCATTTATCATAGATCACAAGCACTTGGAACATCATCCAAACAACAACTAACAACCAGTTGAATGTAAAAGCATTTAGGATGTTGTTAGATCATCCAACAAAAAAACCAATTGTGTTCTTCCCAAACAATGCAAGAATAGTTGCGATAATATTTCCATTGCATATCTCTTCTTCCCCTTCGGATCAAAGAGCAATTCTATGTAAAATTTACTTAACTCTTGCATGCACAATTTTTAGTGTCATGATTATGCCATCCATAACCCATTGACCGATTCCTCCTTGTAGTTGCTCTATCAACGAACAAGCCATATGCAACTAGGTGCAATTAACTTTTCTTAATACATGCACTTTGCAAGCTCGATCTTTTGAATATGTGAGATAAAATTTGTCCCTTCTGATGACCTATACTCGTGCATCATAGTATGGGCCTAACGTATCTCATACGAGAATCGAAACAAACATCTATCAATTTGGAAATACATTACTTACAATCGGAACCGCAGTTGGATTGACAGTGATTCCTTTGCCCGAAGCTTCATTGCTGGTTGTGGGATTGCCATCCGCATGTGACATTCTTCACTTGGGGGCCATCATCTGCAAGTAGACTCAAGAGATTGAGAAGGCAGAATAGATTCAAGATGGGAGAGCATAAGAGAAGATGGGTAAGTTGAGGATCAAAATAGAGGGAATTGAGCTAACTCTCTTCCTTGCAGCCTCTTGGGGTGACTCTTCTCTCTCTCTCTCTCTCTCTCTCTCTCTCTCTCTTTCAAGCTCTCCCTCATAATCTCTTGGAGAGGTATCCTTCTCTCTATCTCTCTCTTGCAGGCTCTTGAGGTCTCCTTATCCTCTCTTGTGCCTCCCCATGCCTCATATTTATAGTGAATTAGAGAAGAGGGCTTGTGGCTAAGAAGTGGATCTCTTTGTGGAGGGGGATCTTGGAAAGATCAATGCTCTGATGCTCTGATCATAAATCTGATGGTTCCATTGGCTCCAGAAGGAGGGTAAAACTCCAAGACACTTGCTTATAAATCTCTTAGTTCACTCCTTCTTCTTTTCCCTGTTTGAAGTGTTGTTTTCTATCTGTAGATTGCGATCGCGGTGCGTGCGATTTTGAAAATCCCTCTCTTTATTTTTTTCTTTTGATAAAATATCCAAAACTAACTAAAATATCACTTGTCTTTTCTTTTAAATGACATCCAGTTCTAGTAATCTCCATATCTTTTTAGGATAATATCTAAAATATTTAAAATGTACTAGTTTTGCCCAAAATCTAATATTTTTGGACCATCCAAACTATACACATTAATACTAGCAATTAATATAGCTCATAAGCCTCATTCACGTTGTAACTTACGTGAAGGATGGCTATGATCCTTGTCAATCCGAGAAAAATATCGGATTTACGACTCTCAAAAATTTTAACATGTATTTTTAAGTAAATAAAAATCCTTAATTATTAATGTTAGTTAGTTTTTACCTTAGTTAGTAACCTTACTAACTTATTAATTGACTAACTAACTTCAAACTAACCAACTAACTTTTATTGTGTGGAAATATTACGAAGTGGTACCAACAATGGTAGTTCAAAGGTGTCAACTATAAGATAGAAAAAAATAAGAAGATACAAAATAAGAGGGTCAAAACAATGAAGATTTTGTGGGTTCTAATAATGTTTCCACTAAAATTGTGGAACATCGGATAGAAGAAACCTCCATCGCTCATATAGGAGAGGATAATAGTATAGATACCTTTATAGAATATCAGGGTCTTAGTAGGTTATTTGCTGACCCAAAAAAGTAAGCTCCAATCTTTGAAGATTTAAAAGAAATACTAAGAGTGTTATATATGACTATGAGAGCACCTCTACGACTAATAGATTTCATAGAGTATTTTATTCATTATTGGGATGATGATCCCAGTATGCATAACCAACGGTTTGAAGTGACATGCATAGCAAATGAGATTATTGATAATAATAAAAAACTTCACACATTCCTAGCAACTTTGAAGAATGAAGCATCCTTGTGGTATAGGAATCTTCATCTTGCCACCACAAGGGCGACTCATGTAGTGTTAAGACAGACATTCTTAACTAAGTTTAGGTGGCAAGGGTTTCATGAATGTTTTGGATTGGAGTTCGACTATCTAACATAAACCCAGGAGAAATTGTGGAATATTACATTAAAAGATGGAGACACTAATTAGGAAGATGGGACAAATGCCCTTTTCAAGGATATGCAAAAATGGAAACATATTGAGGGATTGCAAAAAACTACTAGGGAACAAGTTTGGCAAACACAAAGACAAAAGCATAATGGTGGGAGGAAGTTCAATTAGGACAATTGAGGAGGAAGGGATTACACATTGACCATGGATTAGTTCCCTTACATATTTCACCATCCATGGCAACTAGCACACCATATATAGAAGCTCCAATAGCTCATCGGGCTACATACATGACAACTATAGGTGTGGCACTATATCAATGCCACACTTAGGATTAAATCCATATATTGTACCACCTATGTCAAGAATCGCGTGGTGGAGGGGGTTGCTCAAGATGCTGCGCCGAACACACACAGAATGCACAAGGAGAAGCTCACTCAAGAGACAAGAAGAGAGATGGAGGCCAAAACGTTTTCTTGCTGATTTCTTCTTCTTCTTCCACACTCTTTACAATGTACACAAAGTATAGATAAGATACAACATAAAAGGAAAGTGGCCTACTAAGTCAAACAAAGCATAACCGACTACACTAGTCGACTGGCGCTATAACTATGTCAGTTGTAAATAGGTGTAACAACCTGAATATAATAAGTAATGAGTCAGTGGCCATGTGAGAGTCATAATGACCACCGACGTGCTAAGTGTAGACGTGTGGACCCATCTAACCAGGTGGTCCATCATCCATGTCCACATGTGTTGAGCTTGCCATCTCAACACTCCCCCTCAAGCTCAACTGCATCTCTGCAACTCCAAGCAAGCTTCGAAACTTTTGAAGCTTCTCTGTACCCAATGCCTTCGTGAAGATATCAGCTATCTGATCCTGTGTGCTGACATACACCAAGTCAATCTCACCTGCTAGTACCTTCTCTCTCACAAAGTGGTAGTGTACCTCAATATGTTTTGTCCTGGCATGGAACACAGGGTTCCTGGCCAATTGTATACTGCTCATGTTGTCACAATAAATGACAACTGGACCTTCCACGTGCACATCCAAATCAGCCAGTAACTTTTGCAGCCATACTACCTCACATGCTGCAACAGCAGCACCTCTATACTCAGCCTCTGTACTCGACAAATCAACTGTAGATTGCTTTTTGCTGCTCCATGCAACTGCTGCACTACCAAGAGAGAACATGTATCCACTGGTAGATCTTCTATCAGACATACTACCAGCCCAATCTGCATCTGTGTATCCAAACACCTGTACATCTGTACCTGCCTCATAGAAAAGTCCATAATGTAATGTGGACTTCACATATCTCAATATGCGTCTGACTGCATCCAAATGTGGCTTTCTAGGTACTTGCATAAACTGACTCACAAGACCAACAGCGTAGCTCAAGTCTGGCCTTGTAATGGTCATGTAGATCAAACTCCCCACTATCCTCCTGAACATAGTAGGGTCTTCTATCTCATCCCCAACATCAGCACTCAGCTTTACATTCTGCTCCAACGGGACTGAAAGTGGTTTGCATGCAGTCATACCATACTTGGACAACATATCCAAGCCATACTGTCTTTGGGACAGCCATATACCATCATCACATCTGATCACCTCTATGCCAAGGAAGTATCTTAGCTCACCTAAATCCTTCATCTCAAACTTCTTCTTCAAAAAGTCCTTGACTTCAGCAATCCCACTATCGCTGTCACCTGTAATAATCAAGTCATCCACATAGATGACTATCATGACCAAACCTGCATCTCCCTTTCTCACATAAAGTGAGTGATCAGCATCAGAAACATAGAATCCAATATTGACAAGATACTCTCTGATCTTGTCAGACCATGCTCTAGGTGCTTGCTTGAGCCCATAGAGTGCCTTCTTCAACCCGCACACATACATGGGATGCTCTAAATCTTCATAACCTGCTGGCTGATCCATATACACTTCTTCCTGCAAATCACCATTCAAGAAGGCATTCTTTACATCCATTTGCTGCAACCTCCAACCTTTGGCTGCTGCCAAAGCAATCACACATCTGACAGTTGCCATCCTAGCAACTGGACTGAAGGTTTCATCATAATCTATGCCATATGTTTGGGCATAGCCTTTTGCAACCAGCCTAGCTTTGTACCTGCTAATAGAACCATCTGCATTGTGCTTAATCTTATAAACCCACTTACATCCAATAGCTTTCTTTCCCTTTGGCAATGATACTAGATCCCAAGTCTTATTGGCCTCTAATGCAGCCATCTCCTCATCCATTGCTGCATCCCAATGAGCATGACCAACAGCCTCCTCAAAACATGTGGGCTCAACATCCTCAACTAGTTTCACCATATAAGCATAATGGTGAGCTGCATAACCCTCAAAACCAAATCTTTTAACAGGGTATCTCACCCTGCTAGACCTGCGTACCACTGGATTACTCAATGGAGTCTTTGCATTAACACGTGCTCTCTGCACACCTGGAGTCCTCACTGAAGGAATGCCAAGCTCATCATCCAAGCTCTCTGAGCCACTGGAGTCTCCATCAAGAACTGCATCAATGCCTTCTGACACTTTATTTTTTCCTTTGTCTTTACCTGTAGTGCTACTAGATGCACCCGAAGATGTAGAGGTACTCCTTAGTCTCCCAGACCAAGGACTACCAGATGATGTCTCTGGTCCACTAAGAGTTCGTGATTCTTGCTTTTCAGCCTGCACATGAGTGTCATGATCATCATCATCATCCAATACATCACCACTAGATGCATACCAACTGCTCATTTCATCAAAGATGACATCCCTGCTCACTCTGAACTTACATGTGACAGGGTTGTAACAGCGATACCCTTTCTGCTCTAAAGAGTATCCAATAAAGACACACTTTTCAGCCTTTGGATCCAGTTTCTTCCGCAACTCATCTAGCAGATGAACATACGCAATGCAGCCAAATACTTTCAAGTGTGAAACATCAGGCTTCTTACCTGTAAAACATTCTTCGGGGGTCATACCATGAACTGTAGCTGTGGGAGTTCTGTTCATAATATAAACAGCAGTATGAACAGCCTCAGACCAAAAATGCTTAGGCATATTCTTTTCAGCCATCAAGGCGCGTGCAACTTCTGCAATATGCCTGTTTTTCCTTTCTGCAACCCCATTTTGCTGTGGGGTATACCTACATGTGAACTGTCTCTTTATCCCATGAGACCTCAGAAAATCACTGAACTCATTTGAGAGGTACTCTCCCCCTCCATCTGACCTCAGGCACTTTACTTTCAAGCCTGTTTCTCTTTCAACTGCAGCCTTGAAAGTTCTAAAGTGCTCAAAAGCTTCACTATTTTCCTTCATAAAATATACCCACAGCTTTCTAGAACAATCATCAATGAATGTGACAAAGTATGAACTGCCTCCAAGAGATACATTTTGTGTAGGCCCCCAAATGTCTGTATGCACAACATCAAGGATATTTCTGCTTACATCTCTGTCATGTGAAAAGGGTTGTCTTGCCTGCTTACCAAACTGACATGCTTCACATACCTTCTGAAATTCTGCAACTTTAAAAGTAGGCAAACCTGTAACCAACCCTTTGGACTGCATTAATTTCAGCCTTTGTATATTTGCATGTCCAATGCGTTTGTGCCAAATTTCAATGTCTGCAACAACACCTTTTCCTTTGGCATACATAGCAGCATTCATAGTAGGAATTCCAGCATCTAGAGTGAACATACGTCCAACTCTACTTCCCTTTGCTACCAACCTGCACTTGTCATTGAAGTCTTCTACAAAGCAGCCCTTTGCATTAAATCTGACTTGCAGCCCTTGCTCTACCATTTGACCGACTGACACCAAGTTCTTCGTAATAGATGGCACATGCAATACATCTGAAAGACTCTTTGTCTTACCATCATGCAAGGACAAGGAAACTTTTCCAATGTGTGAAATTGGGTGGCATGAGTCATCACCCGTCTGCACATAACCTGCATTCTGCAAATCCTGCATCTCCCCAAACCATTCTGCATGGCTGGTCATATGATTGGATGCACCTGAATCAACATACCAAACATCTTCATGTGTTCCCTTTCCTGTAACAGCATTCAGCATATGCTGCATAACGAACAAACGTTCATTTTTATCTTCATTCTGTCGTGAAGACGATGCATAGTTTCCTTGCTGCAACTTACCACTGCGGATATCATCTCTCTTAGCATAACATTGGGCTGCAATATGACCTGTTTTGCCACAGTAGTGGCACACAATACCAGAGTTGTTAGAACCTCTGTTCTGCCATCCACCTCTTCCTCTAAAGCTCCCCTTGCCTCTAAAGTTACCACGACCTCCTGAAACCTGCATATCGCCAAATTGCTGATTCAATCTGTTTTGCTGGTTGTCACTACCACGTCCTGTACCACGGCCTCTTGAAGAGAACCTGCCACGTCCCCTTCCTGAACTGGAGTAGAAAGCTTGGACCTGTTCACCACTTCTTTCAGGTGTCTCACTCTACATGTTGATCTCTTCAGTGATCATAAGGGAGACCAACTCATCGAAATCTGGAAATGGCTTTCTGACATATATAGAAGTTACAAAAGACTTCCAAGCCTTTTCATTGTTAAGTCCACCCAAGGTAGACGACACCATATCATCATCATCGGGCATTGCATCAATCGCTGCCAATGCATCTGCAATGCTTCTTACCTTCAATGCATACTCATTGATAGACATCTTCCCTTTCTTCAATGTATTCAACTCTTGCTTGAGTTGAATCTTTCGTGCCTTTGTATTTACAGAAAACATACTTTCAAGTATGGTCCAAGCTGCATATGAATTCTCTGCATTTCTAATGTGTCCCAGCATATTATTGTCAATTACTGCAGACAACCAATACATGATCTTTTTATCCTTTGCATTCCATTCCTTCCGTGCCTTTATCTCTTCTGCAGTTGGAGGATCACTCATCTCCGGTTCCTTTTCTTCACCTGAAACAAACTCGTAGAGGCCTTTTCCAATAAGGAAGTTCGTGACACGGAACTTCCATGAAGGGTAGTTGTTCTTGTCGAGCTTCTCAATGATAGGGCTTCCACTGTTCTCTGCCATTATCACAAAATTAATACCAACAGCAAGTAAATCTTCTGCAACCCTGGACCTGTAGTGCACAGCAATACACCAGACAGCCTTTTTAACTGTCTGCTCAACAATACATGCAATCTGCAACCTTTTTTGCAGATAAACCTTGTGTTTACTCACTGTAAACACTTTTGAACTTACAGATTTGAAATCTGTAACCTGCGCACCCACATTCGGTCAATACAGTCGAAGTCACAGTGTACCCCGAAACTGCTGTCTGCAACCTTGCGGCTCTAAAACAGGCCCTGAAACGGCCTGAAATGCCCAAAATCTCTGCGGGAAAAGCCCTAAAGGGCTTATCTGCAGAATATACAGCGCTCTTCGCGCACACCAAATCTCACTGCAATCTGAGATTTTTGCTCTGCCCTGCTTCCGGTGCCTCCACAGGCACTATCCAAGAGAAGGAGTGGAAGAATGGGAGAGATTCTTACCCGTAGCTTGCTTGCTCGAACCTTGCTTCTTCTCCTTTGCTTCAACCTTCGAAATCAGCCTCTCTCAATGGCGCGGCTCTAATACCATGTCAAGAATCGCGTGGTGGAGGGGGTTGCTCAAGATGCTGTGCCGAACACACACAGAATGCACAAGGAGAAGCTCACTCAAGAGACAAGAAGAGAGATGGAGGCCAAAACGTTTTCTTGCTGATTTCTTCTTCTTCTTCCACACTCTTTACAATGTACACAAAGTATAGATAAGATACAACATAAAAGGAAAGTGGCCTACTAAGTCAAACAATGCATAACCGACTACACTAGTCGACTGGCGCTATAACTATGCCAGCTGTAAATAGGTGTAACAACCTGAATATAATAAGTAATGAGTCAGTGGCCATGTGAGAGTCATAATGACCACCGACGTGCTAAGTGTAGACGTGTGGACCCATCTAACCAGGTGGTCCATCATCCATGTCCACATGTGTTGAGCTTGCCATCTCAACAACCTATATATTATCCACCATCAACAATCATTGCATCCACATGATGGATCCTAAATGAGTTTAAGATGGCTAAGCTGATAGAAAAATCTTTGGCAAATATGAAGAGATTTTAGGTTAGGTAAACCCTAATCTAAAGGGATTTTATAGTGTTAGCCAGCCTACTAATGCAATATGGGACCAACCACAATATCTAGTCAAAGGAACCCCACAGCACCAAGTTCCAATATCTAGTGTGGGAAATGCCATGATTTTGGTCATTTAGCAACAAAATATCCCACACCAAGTAGAATGGTTCCTAATTAGCCAAGAAATTTGTTTTGCAGGTATTGCTTATGAAACAATCATGTGGAGAATCAATGTTGGGTTAAGAAAAATAATCTATGACAACAAGCAGCCCAAATGCAAATAAATTATAATTATATGGATAGTTAAAACATGACTTATCTAATAGGACCTCCTAACACGCCAGATGTATACTGACCCAAGGGACACCTCCAATGCCAAGGAATCAAGGATAGGGAGGATATTTTGAAAATTAGAGGAGGCCCTTTCTAGAAGGAACAATAATGCAAGAACAAGTGTAGTTTGTTTTGGAGATGTGAGAAACTTGGATACATGGCTAGATTTCACCCAAATGAGTAGAAGAGAAAGGATTATTTCTCTTTGTGCGCCAAGTGTGTTCGTGAAGGCCATTATCAAAAGGATTGTCCAAGGGAAGATACACCTTCACAAAGCCAAGATAAATGTAAAGGCATTATTCATTTGGTAGCAAACTTAGTAAAAATTATAAAGGACTTGGAGATAAGGCAATTAAGAAAAAACATGTCACCTTTAAAACTCGAATGTAATGATTGGGGCAATCACATGGTCACAATAAAATCTAACAATCATTTTAGAGAAGAAATAGGGTGCAGGACTGAATGCCTAACAGTGCCGAGATTGGGACTCCAAAGTAGGAGGGACCCTTACCAAAACACTCAAAAGATCATAAGTATAGAAAAAGAAGCGAAAGATTTGCCACCTAATCCAGAAGATCAGGCCACTTTTCCCATTCCTTTAAATTCTCCAAAGATTAAGAAGGAAGTGGCTCCATTTCTCAAAGATTGAGAGGATCAAAAGCAGCTAAAGATAATGACAAGGATAAAGGGAAATATTTTGATGTATGGGATGAATTGGAAATTTTACAAGTATTATTAATGTGCGAGAACTACTAGAAATTGCCCCTACTTGTAGAAGAGAGTTATATCATAGACTAGTGCGACAAAGGGCTAAAAGAAGTATGGCTACAAAGGTCTTGCCAAATATAAAGGTTGATAATACCAATAAAGGTGTCAAATTTATAAGAATCATTGCTTTATTCTTGGATCCAGGGGCTCCAATTGTAGTAGACATGGAAGTGATGAAGCACATTATATCTAGGGCTTAGCTAGATGGCAAAGCAATAGTGAATTTAATGATGTAGTGGGAGCTCACGCTCAACCGCCAAGACCCGCGGACCGCTTATTGTTTCAAGCATTTCAAGCAAGCTCTCATGGCTATCTCTCACCTAGTCGACGTGCCGTCGATCCTCTCGTGGTGTAGTGAGCTTACCTTGATGCCAAAATGAGTTGCCTCCTCTCTTGTACACGCCGATAGCTCCACAATCCTAGATGCTAGCTCAAGCATCCTCAAGCCTCCTCCATCTCCAAGCTCCATCCACCATGGCCACGTGCGCGAGAAAAGAGAAGAGAAGAGAAGAGAAGAGAGAATAAGAGAGAAGAGGAGATGGTGAAGAGCTTCACCCTCTTGATCCCTCACTCCCACACACTCACTCACTCCCTCACACTCTCACACTTCCTCTCTCAAGAGCACACACAAGCAAGGTGAAGAGAAGAAGAGAAGAAGAGAAGAAGAGAGGACTCTTGTTAGCCACACACCAAAGAATGAGCTTCTCATTCACTTTTCAACTTTATATACAAAACCCTAATTCCCTTTTGGATGGTGATCCCCTTATCCCCCTTTTTACATGGTCGGCCATGGCCTAGGCCCTTTTCCCCATCTTCCTCCTATCTTCCTAGCTTCCTTTCCACCACCCGTCTACATTTACAAATTGCAGGGGTGAGAGCCCGACACTCTTAAAATAAATCATGGTGTGCCTTACGCTTCTTTACAATAGTATAGACTCGCGCTTTTTCTCATGCAACTTTTTCCTTGATTTAGGACTTTTCTGCACTTCTTGTGTTTCCAGATTCTTCTTGGCGCGCCTTCATCTTCTGTTTCACTTTTGCCTTAGCCTTGTCTTCTGCTTTAGATTTTCTAGTTTTTCCACCTTGTTCTTTTGAGGGTTAACATTACCCCCCTCCTAGATGAGTGCTAGTCCCATGGCACTCACAATCATAGATAGTAAGTAGACTTTAGCATGCATCGAAGATGTGGGTGGCAAGGACGCCTGTGGTTGCCTTGGAGGATTTCTCGTGGTGGGCAGATGAAGGTTGTTGGGGCCACATTGTTGGCGTGGGTGGCTAGTGGTAGGGTGGTTGGAGTTGGGGGTAGGGATGTTCATTGTTGGGAATTGTATTGGGGACTAGCATAGGTGGTGGTTTGTGGGGATTCTACATAGGTCAATTGTTTGGTAGGCTTGCATGATAGGAATGGTCAAGAGGTCAGATTTGAGTGACGATGAAGAGCTGATGATGCATTTGATAGAGTCTTTAGTACCTGCAATTGAAAACCTCTCATATGTGGTCTCTCCCTAGGGGTAGTGCTAGTCTTCTTATCATGCACAAGACGTAGTTTGATTAGTTTGGGAGACAAGTCGAACTCTAAGCAAGCTCAAAGTATTGTCTTGCACTTGAGGACCCAAACTATGTATATATTTTGATGTAGATATGATGTGAATGCTTGTGCATACTTAGATATTACGTAGTTAGAAGACCGTGGGTCTAGTTCCTTGTAACAATGTGTGGATGAAGCAAAGTTGTCCATGTTGACGAGAAGCACATATGAAGGTGTATGAGACATCCTTTGTGTTGTGACAGCACGATGTAGTATAATTGAACACATTGACACCGAACTTTCATTAGTTGGTAGCTATTGGGTTTGCTCGACGAGTACGGTGTACTTTTCATGGCCATTTGTGCGGTGCTTACCACGATCGATTGCAATGATGCTAAGGCGGAGTGCAAAAAGGAATCGTGCAAATGGGTTAGGGTGATAGGTCTAACCATAGGCGAGACAAGCTCCCTAGGTATGTCCTACCCTTGATGTGCCCTGAACAATTGTGGGGGATGTGTAGAGGGCTAGGGGACTAGGGAAGGAGGCAACCGACCAAGGTCACTGGCCTACCTAATTTGACGACCCCTAGGTGTCGTGCTGTGATTGTGAGTGTTTTTTTCTTTCTTTTCTTTTTCTTTTCTTTTTTTTTCTTTTTCTTTTTCTTCTTTCATTTTCTTTCCCACTTTTTAAAAAAAAGAATAACATGACTACAACCATTGCAATACGTTGAGGCTATTAGCCTTTCAATTAGATCGGGAAATCTCGAGATTCAAAGGCTACGAAACTGGATATTACAACAATGATTGTGTCCTAGTCTCATTGCTAGATGAACAATTGTTGAGATCCGGAGATACACTAGAGATTTTGCAAAACCTCTTTGTAACGTGTGATGTTGGGGTAACAGCTACTGTGAGTGCCAAGTGTAGAGTTTGACCCAGAAAGAGAAAGTGGCTAACTAATCATGCTTTGGGCCATGCGATGTGGGCAATTGGTAAGGGTGATTTTTGCTTTTGGCGGTGTGGCTTTGTCATGGCACTTTGTGAGGTTGGTGGTCTTGTGGTGACTTAGGCATTGAACACTTTCATACAAAGACATGTGTCATCATGCATCCACTTGACACTTCGTGAGAGTATATGCAAGTCACATGCATCAATTATAATGAACATATGCAACACAAAAAGATATTACTTTATCAAAATCCTATGGTGCTAGCTGCAATGCATATCATTGGTGCTTGTTAAAGACATGCCATGGATTAGTAGTAAGGGAGGTTTGTACAGTTGGGGGGCATGTCCCTTTAACCACTTAAGGACAAAAAGTTATGACAAGATGGCATTTGGCAAGCAGCTTATACAACATAGGGCCTATTCTATTTGTATGAGGCGGGGTGAATTTGGGTGATCAGACGACTGGGGCTGTGCTGGTGGTGGGCTCCTATCAGGCTTGGCAGGGAAGATATCGGTCGGGACCCGAATGGTGTAGTCCCTGTCCACAGTTGTTTCAAGAATGCTTTTAAACAATTCATCGAATTCCCTCTTATTTCTAGCCGCCTTCTCCTCTTTCGAGCACCTAGTGCCCGAGCATCTGGTGAGGGCTTGCACGGCCGAGATTGCCACCCCCTGGGCATGCCCTTGAGCCTTTGCCATGCTCATCCTTTGTATTGTGTAAATAGATAGTAAATATGGAATCATAGGGTTGCCTTTGCTAACATGTAAATACCATTGGAATTGATTTGAGAAGGATGCTACGTAAAAGAAGAGGAATAGAAATAAGAAGGGTTGTGTGAGCATAGAAAGATAAGAAGGTTTGTGAAATGGAAAAAAGAGAGAAGTTGGGTGTTGGGTGGCTATGGCTATGTAATGTGCCCGCTCCTCAAATCGTGGGACATGTCTTAGCAATCCATCGAGAGATATATCTAGAAGATGCCGCCTGACACTCCCAAGGAATGACACGGGGTTTGCCAACTAGGGTCTCTCGAGTCTGCCCCGCAACGGAACTTATCCGACCATTCCCACTAGGATCGACCTGAAGTTCCGGTTCCTGGTCAACATTATCTAAGGTCATAGATCGATTTTTTCCTAACATTTCCTATTAACATTTCCTTTGAGGAAAGCTCTCAGCTAACCGAGACCACCCTTCCATAGGATAGACCCATTGGTCACATCCACCACGCTTCCCTCGGGGGTTGTTTTAGTTATCTAATTACCTACCACGTTATGTTTGACACATAAAAGTAGCTTCCTTAATTGATCCATTAGTCACAAGTTCCTTTACATAATTTAGGGCACTAATACGAAGACAAGATAAAACAATATCAACACTTCCTTCAGATTAATGTTTGTCTCCTGCCTATACAAGAGAATCAAGTGTTCCTTTCTGCGCAGAAAAATCCTTCCGTCTCCCGACAACAAAACCCGAAGGTTTATCTTACCAAGATTCTGCCTTGTAACTAGTATCAAGGCCTCGAGATCCCATCTTGAGTCACGTAGAACACTTGTGTAGGACCCGGAGGCATTTGGGATTTACGGCCAGAGCCCCCACTGGAACCCAAGCGTCCTCCTACGCCAAGTAATTCCCACAGAGAGACCTCTCGCGATGGGTTCGGTCCACATTCCCGGTACGGACTCATAACCCCCTTGGTTAGGGTTTAGCGGTTCGCGAGGGGTAGCGAGCGCCGTCCTTCCTTAATTATCCCTTTAGGAAATCAACCACAGCTGAAGCAACCAGCTTAATAACCATTACTAGGGAAAACATCCCTTTTATTTCCATGGCAATTAGTCATCTCAAACCCGGTCATGCAATCATCAATCACAAAAAACTTGGTTTAGCATCCAAAACCACATCAACAAACAGTTGAATGCACAACCTCTTATTTCAAGGCATCACAATCCCATTGCATGCACAAACAGAATTTAACTTGGATATATCAAAACACTTTTACAACCTTTCCAAACAACCAAGCATAACTTGGGTCAACAATCCATCTCAAACAAGACCAACCTTCGTTAAAACCATTTCAACAGTTCCCAGCAACATGCTTAACATGAATCAACTACCCTAAATTTTTCTCTCCCCCTTGGGTTAGGGCATAGTAGGGTTGATTTAACAAGTTCATTCTAGGTCATTTTGTCTTGTGCGGCCCTCGACGGTTGCGACTTACTTGACAATCGTCCAGTTCATTGAGTTTCACAACCATAGAGGCTTTGATGGACAACCCTTTGTTGGAAAAGAAACAACTAAGTCCTTGGAGTTGGGATCTTAAGTTTTCAAGGTATGGCAATAAACCCTCCTTGTTGGTCATCGGTTGGACATCAACTTTAAGTAAATGCAACATCTTCTAACCTTCTATCTTTAAGTGTGATACTATGTAGAATTTTTCTAGTCAACTTCACTCCTCGTGCGCTTGGAGCATACCAATGCAATAGCTACTCTTATCACCTTTCCGCTCTATTAGCCATATTAAAGTGATATGCAATGAGAAGTTCAAGCATTGATAACCTCTAGACCCTAGTGTATCCACCTTGTGCGGGTGTTTGTAAAGGTAAACACATATCACAACAACTATTGTGTCGTATGAAATTTCTTAAGTATGTATTAGATTCCTAAATGGATACATCATAGTGTAGGACAACTTAGATGTTTAAGAGAGCAGTTTCGATATTGATTATAAACTTATTTAGGATGCAATCTATATCATAACCTCAATTGAACATTATATGACTCGTACTAAGCCTTAATAAGTTTGCATCCTATGCGGGAATAGATTAGAAATTCCTTTCATTTCATGTGATAAATCATGCTTATAGATTAAATTATGTGTACAATGGAGGACAGAAGTTCCTTTCGAGTTTTACGGGTCACCTGGATGTGGAGAGAGGGTGACGGGATGTTAGGGTTGGTTGCGACTCCACTGGCATTTCTATCTTCGGCCGCGGCTTTCGCACTAGTACTCTTAGTAAGCTTTCTCTCTGGAGCCATCTTTCATACACGATCCTTCACCCTGGGTCCTTGATGTGGTGGCTTTGTTTAAGGGCGACTCGCAAGTGGTCACCAATCCGATGAGGGAGATGAAATTCTAATAGTGTTTGTGACTTTGAAAATCGCCTTGGCTGGAGATAATCTCTAACTTTCACCTCTCTCTCTCTCTCTCTCTCTCTCTCTCTCTCTCTCTCTCTCTCTCTCTCTCTCTCTCTCTCTCTCTCTCTCTCTCTCTCTCTTAGCATGACGGTCTAATTCTATCTCCCACTAACTATATCTCTCTTCCCCCATCATATTAATTTCTCTCTCTCTCTTCTTCTTCCTTTCTTCTTTCCTTCTCCCACTCTCTCTCTTCCTATCCTTCTTCTTCTTCTCTTCCTCTTCTTCTACTCTCTCTCCCTCTGCTTCTCTTCTTCTCTCTCCTTCTCTCCTTCCTCTTCTTCTTCTTTTCCCTTCTTCTCCTACTCTCTCTCTTCCTATTCTTCTTCCTCTTCTCTTCCTCTTCTCCTACTCTTCTACCTCTTTTCCTCCTCTTCTCCGTCTTCTCTTCTTCTTCTCCTTCTCTCTCACTACTTCTCTTCTTCTTCTTTCTCCTTCTCTTCTCCCTCCTCTTCTTCTTCTCTTCTCTCTCACTCTTCTCTCTCTTCCCTCTTCTCTCTCTTCTTCTTTCTCTTCTTCCTCTTTCCCTTTCCTCCTCTCCTTCTCCCTCTTCTTCCCTTCTCTCTCCCACTCCTTTTTCCTCTCTCCTTCTTCTTCTCTTCTTCTCATCCTCTTCTCCCTCTTCTCCTCCTCTCTCTCCCTCCTCTTCTCTCTCCCTCCTCCTTCCCTTCACACTGCTCATGGGGGAAAATGGCACAGTTGACAATGAATGGGAGGGGGCTCTTTCTGATAGACGCCCAAGGGGCCGCGATCACCAGGCGGACGGAGTGCCTGTCTCTGATGGGGGGGACTCTTTACGGCCAGTAGGGGGAGGGTTTTATAATGTGTGGGAGGGGGGAGGAAGCGGCTGTTCGTCGCCAATCCGGGGCTGCATGCCCCCCACCTCTCGCTCACTCCCTTTCTCTCTCTCTCCCCCCGCCTTGCTCACAGCAGGGGGAGCGAGAGGGAGGGAAAATTTAAAAAAAAAAGCCAAAAAGGGGGGGTGATTTCCTATGGGGGAGGGCATGGGGTCAAGGGGGAAAGAAATGTTACATCCTCTCCCCCTTAGAGGAATCAAGATGTCCTCATCTTGAGAGAAACTGGGGGAGACAAGCACAATTGGGGCTTATAGCCTGTGGGTTAAGGCCCACCACTCTTCCACTACACTACTTTGATTACTCAAATTCTCGACTTGCCACAACTCAAGGGATTCAATAGGATTTACTCCAAGTACAAGTCTTATTACCTCAAGAAGATCTTCCTAGGATATCTAGTCATCCTCAAAGGTTACAACAGGATCCAAGCCTTCATCATCATGTGGTTCATAATATGAGCCAAAAGTAAAGTTTAGATGGCTTCATTTGACCACACGTTCTTGATTCTCACAGTCCAACTCAGGACAATTTGTTTGGATGTGTCCTAGTTCATTGTAGTGGAAACATCGACCGTTGGGGCATCTCTTACGGATGTGTCCTATCTCTCCGCACTTGTGGCACCTCTTGTCTTGATCCGGTGAGTCATCTTCATCATAGTTGCCTGATTTAAGTTCTTGGATGATTGGATTCGCTCGGAGTAGCTTGCAAGTCCGTTTGGTGCATTGATTCCAATCGAGTGTTTATGGGTGGATTCAACCCAGCACAGAACTTTGACACCTGTTGTGTCATATCCATTGGGGTGTATACTTTAGGAGGAAACCAACTTTGAATAATATGCTTCAAGGGATAATCCTAGCTGCTTCAAGTCATAGAATTCATTCATCTTTTGTGTGCGGTAGGCAGGTGGCAGATACCTCCCTCGCACAGCTTCCTTAAGCTTATCCCAAGTGACTGTCCCCTCCGATATCACTTGGTCTCTGCACCATTGTTTCCACCAAAGTCTCACTTTGCCCGTAAGCTTAAGTTTGGCGAGCATGACTTGGTTAGCAGGTGCAGTTCCTGCTGCCTCAAAATAGTCCTCCATGGACTCAATCCAGATCTCGGCGTCAACTTGAACAGTTCTTCCCTTGCCATCAAACTCGGGTGGCTTAATTTGCTTGAGAAGGAACTTCTTCTCTTGCATGTCAGCATTCGTGGGTGCAGAAGGTGCGTGACAATCAAGCCATACCACTTAGGTTATTTAGGTTATGTCTATGATCCGAACATTAATCAATCATGCATCATTAAGAAGTTTTGCTCTGATACCAACTGTAACGTGCCTGCTCCTCAAATCGTGGGACACATCTTAGCAGTCCATTGAGAGATATATCTAGAAGACGCCGCTCGGCACTCCCAAGGAATGACATGGGGTTTGCCAACTAGGGTCTCTCGAGTCTGCCCCGCAACGGAACTTATCCGGTTGTTCCCACTAGGATTGACCTGAAGTTCTGGTTCCTGGTCAACATTGTCTAAGGTCATAGACCGACTTTTTCCTAACATTTCCTGTTAACATTTCCTTTGAGGAAAGCTCTCGACTAACCGAGACCACCCTTCCGTAGGATAGACCGATTGGTCACATCCACCATGCTTCCCTCGGGGATTGTTTTAGTTATCTAGTTACCTACCACGTTATGTTTGACACATAAAAGCAGCTTCCTTAATTGATCCATTAGTCACAGGTTCCTTTACGTAATTTAGGGCACTGACACGAAGACAAGATAAAACAAGATCAACACTTAACTTATCTTCAGATTAATGTTTGTCTCCAGCCCATACAGGAGAATCAAGTGTTCCTTTCTGCCTCCGCAGAAAAATCCTTCCGTCTCCCGGTAACAAAACCCAAAGGTTTATCTTACCAAGATTCCACCTTGTAACTAGTATCAAGGTCTTGAGATCCCATCTCGAGTCACGTAGAACACTTGTGTAGGGCCCGGAGGCATTTGGGATTTACGGCCAGAGTCCCCATTGGCACCTAACCGTCCTCCTATGCCAAGTAATTCCCAGGGAGAGACCTCTCGCGACGGGTTCGGTCCACATTCTCGGCACGGATTCATAAACCCCTTGGTTAGGGTTTAGCAGTTCGCGGGGGGTAGCGAGCGCCATCCTTCCTTAATTATCCCTTTAGGAAATCAACCACAGCTGAAACAACCAGCTTAATAACCATTACTATGGAAAACAACCCTTTTATTTCCATGGCAATTAGTCATCTCAAACCTGGTCATGCAATCATCAATCACAAACAACTTGGTTTGGCATCCAAAACCACATCAACAAAGAGTTGAATGCGCAACCTCTTATTTCAAGGCATCACAATCCCATTGCATGCACAATCAGAATTTAACTTAGATGTATCAAAACACTTTTACAACCTTTCCAAACAACCAAGCATAACTTGGGTCAACAATCCATCTCAAACAAGACCAACCTTCGTTAAAACCATTTCAATAGTTCCAAGCAACATTCTTAGCATGAATCAACTACCCCAAAGTTTGCTCTCCCCCTTGGGTTAGGACATCGCAGGGTCGATTTAACAAGTTCCTTCTAGGTCCTTTTGTCTTGCGCGGCCCTCGATGGTTGCGACTTACTTGACAATCGTCCAGTTCATTGAGTTTCACAACCATAGAGGCTTTGATGGACAACCCTTTGTTGGAAAAGAAATGACTAAGTCCTTAAAGTTGGGATCCTAAATTTTCAAGGTATGGCAATACACCCTCCTTGTTGGTCATCGGTTGGACATCAACTTTAAGTAAATGCAACATCTTCTAACCTTCTATCTTTAAGTGTGATACTATGCAAAATTTTTCTAGTCAAATTCACTCCTCATGCGCTTGGAGCATACCAATGCAATAGCTACTCTTATCACCTTTCCACTCTATTAGCCATATTAAAGTGATATGCAATGAGAAGCTCATGCATTGATAACCTCTAGACCCTAGTGTATCCACCTTTTGCGGGTGTTTGCAGAGGTAAACACATATCACAACAACTATTGTGTCGTAGGAAATTTCTTAAGTATGTATTAGATTCCTAAATGGATACATCATAGTGTAGGACAACTTAGATGTTTAAGAGAGCAGTTTCGATATTGATTATAAACTTATTTAGGATGCAATCTATGTCATAACCTCAACTGAACAATATATGACTCGTACTAAGCCTTAATAAGTTTGCATCCTATGCGGGAATAGATTAGAAATTCCTTTCATTTCATGTGATAAATCATGCTTATAGATTAAATTATGTGTACAATGGAGGACAGAAGTTCCTTTCGAGTTTTACGGGTCACTTGGATGTGGAGAGAGGGTGACGGGATGTTAGGGTTGGTTGCGACTCCACTGGCATTTCTATCTTCGGCCGCGGCTTTCGCACTAGTACTCTTAGTAAGCTTTCTCTCTGGAGCCATCTTGCATACACGATCCTTCACCCTAGGTCCTTGATGTGGTGGCTTTGTTTGAGGGCGACTCGCAAGTGGTCACCAATCCAATGAGGGAGATGAAAGTCTAATAGTGTTTGTGACTTTGAAAATCGCCTTGGCTGGAGATAATCTCTAACTTTCACCTCTCTCTCTCTCTCTCTCTCTCTCTCTCTCTCTCTCTCTCTCTCTGTGGCAGTCTGATTCTATCTCCCACTAACTATATCTCTCTTCCCCTATCATATTAATCTCTCTCTCTCTCTCTCTTCTTCTTCCTTTCTTCTTTCCTTCTCCTACTCTCTCTCTTCCTATCCTTCTTCTTCTACTCTCTCTCCCTCTGCTTCTCTTCTTCTCTCTCCTTCTCTCCTTCCTCTTCTTCTTCTTTTCCCTTCTTCTCCTACTCTCTCTCTTCCTATTCTTCTTCCTCTTCTCCTACTCTTCTACCTCTTTTCCTCCTCTTCTCCATCTTCTCTTCTTCTTGTCCTTCTCTCTCACTACTTCTCTTCTTCTTCTTTCTCCTTCTCTTCTCCCTCCTCTTGTTCTTTTATTCTCTCTCACTCTTCCCTCTTCTCTCTCTTCTTCTTCTTCCTCTTTCCCTTTCCTCCTTCTCTCCTTCTCTCTCTTCTTCCCTTCTCTCTCCCACTCCTTCTTCCTCTCTCCTTCTTCACACTTCTTCTCTTCTCCTCCTCTTCTCCCTCTTCTCCTCCTCTCTCTCCCTCCCTCTCCTCTTCCTTCTTCTCTTCTCCTTCTTTTCTTCTCCTCCTCTTCTCCCTCTTCTCCTCCTCTCTCTCCCTCCTCCTTCCCTTCACACTGCTCACAGGGGAAAATTGCGCAACTGACAATGAATGGGGGGGGGGGGGGGGGGGGGCTCTTTCTAATAGACGCCCAGGGGGCCGCGATCACCAGGTGGACAGAGCACATGTCTCTCTGACGGGGGGTGGGGGGACTCTTTACGGCCAGCAGGGGGGGAGGGTTTTATAATGTGTGGGAGGGGGGAAGAAGCGGCTATTCACCGCCAACTGGGAGGGATGCATGCCCCCCCACCTCTAGCTCACTCCCTCTCTCTCTCTCTCTCTCTCTCTCTCTCTCTCTCTCTCTCTCTCTCTCTCTCTCTCTCTCTCTCTCTCTCTCTCTCTCTCTCTCCCCGCCATGCTCATGGCAAGGGGAGAGAGAGGGAGGGAAAAAAATTTTTAAAAATCCAAAAAGGGGGGGTGAGTTCCTATGGGGGAGGGCACGGTGTCACGGGTGGGGGGGGGGGGGGGGGGGGGGGGAAAGAAATGTTACATGCTAGGCGAAGTTGGGGGCTACGTAGCTATGGTTATGCTCAAAAGAAAGAGAGAAGTTGGGTGCTATGTGGCTATGGCTAGAAGAAGCTAGGGGCTATGTGGCTATGGCTATGTAAGGGTAGAAAGATGAGAATATTTGTAAAATGAAGCTAAGAGAATGACCATGGACAAAAGAGAGAAGTTGGGAGCATAAAAAGCTGAGAAGATTTATGGAATGGAGGTAAGAGAATGACCAAACTGGAAGCATGTCTTACAAAAAGATATCAAGAAATGATTTTTTGACTATACATGATATAAGAAGAGGCTTTAGGGGAGAAATTTCCATTTTTGGAGGGGGAGAAATTTTTTAAATTTTAAGTCACCTTTTTGGATACCCAATGGAATCCAACTCACATGGAGTGGTAAAAGTGAGGAGGAAGGGGGGGGGGGGGGGGGGGGGTGTAAAAGGGAACCTAATGGTATCAGCCTATAAGTAGTAGGGACAAGGAAAAAAGGGAGTGGATAAAATGTGCACACCATCCCCTCTCTCATTGGTCCACCTCAAATCTCTTGTCATTAGGAGACTCATTAACTTTTAAGATAAAGGGCCCTTTTTAGTCCATATTTTCCTTAATGTGAAGGTTATATTCTAAAGATCCTTTAAAAAATAGCACTTTTTCATTTTACAATAACTCTTCATTGATGAAGTTTATTAGTGATGGTTATAATGGATTTTTAGGTTATACTCTTAATCTTGTTACAAAGAAGGATGTTCTTATATTGAAGAATTACTTATTAATAAAATATAGAGATGAATTACTGCAAAAACTATAAGATTTTCAATGGAAGATCCATTCATACATTTGAAAAATGTATTAGAGCATACCAACAAAAAACTATTTCAGGCCTTCAAAATCAATAAATACCTCTCACAAATATTGAGAATCTCAAACGAGAAGAAGATGGATACAATAAAAGAATCGAAGCAATAAATTCAAGACCATCTATAGTAAAGACTATCAAACAAAGAGTTAATGATAAAGTGATTGAAGTTTTGGGCGACCCATTCCATGTCAAGGCTAGCTTTGAGGACAAGAGAAAATAAGTTCTTTTTAATGAATTTAACAATATTTTCCTTGACTTGCCTACTTTGTAATGTTTGGCAATCAAATTATATAATTTATCTCCAAAAGAGGCACGAGTAGCCATGTTTGTGATCAAACTTTATGAAAGTGAGATTTTGAAGTGTACAAAATGAGGAACTGCCTCTATTGAATAGAGCACTTTCATTAAGTCACTGCAATGATTCAATGACATTTAATATTCAATCTAAATAGAATATCTATTAGTTAGAAACTTTTAAAGTAGATTCAAAGGATTTTATATACTATATTGGGTTTTTCATTAGACTTCAATACATTATGTAATTAGGAGTCAACAAGTATAAAAAGAGCTATTTGTTGAGGGATTTGGAAGCTACAAGGTCAAATGGTACATAGTAACTTGAAGAGTATGTGAAAGGGAGCCAACTCTAGATATCCCTGCTTATATTGCATATCTCTAGCTACAAAGTTAAACTCAAACAACTAGAATAGAGCTCCCTCTAGGCACATCAAAGACCCACATTTTAAGCTAGTTTTAAACATTCTTTTGGTCCATGCTCACATTTACACACTTCATGCACTTTGCAAAATAATTGAAAATATTATTTATCTTTACATAGGGTTTTTTTAAAAGATAAATCCCTTGTAGGCTAGAAAATTTACTATAACAAATATCAAGCAAGTTTTATCTATAATAATTGCATTGAGATAACGAAGTTCATTGAACCAAATCTTCAAAATTCCAAGGATGGAAATTGTATCTTCAAAAAGCCATCTATTGGTAGTGTGACTTCTAGAAGGTTATTGGGCTTTCATGGAAAACTAGGTAAGATAAACTCTAGAAACCATGGCTCAACCATTAAATACAATCAATGGAAATCCCTATATACTGCAATCAAGAATCATGCTCTTAATGGACAAGCTTGGAATATAAAAGACAAAGATTAGATAATATAAGATAAAATCTTTTGTTATTATGATAAAACCAAATGAAAACATGATTATCTCAAACACTTCAAAGACTAATTGAATCTTTTCAAAAGACAATGACAAAAGATTGGGGTAATTAACACTTCACTCACTATATGGTAAAAAGTTTACATCCTTATATATATATATATATATATATTATCTACCTCATATAATATTTTTTACTTAAATTTCTTTATTTTTTAATTATATAATATATTTTATACAAATATGTTCCATATTCATTAGGAATATAGAATTCTATCTATTGGGTCAATTCAAGGCATGAAAAAATCACATTATCACACAAGATATGAAGATGAAATAGTCAAAGAAAATAGTGTATTAGAGGTCTCTCAATTGTTCTATATACAAATTCGCCACAAACTCAAGCTTAAAGACACAATCTCATTATGTAATATATTATATTTGGCAAAAACTACACGGATGGTTGCCCAAACATATATATATATATATATATATATCTTGTGAAGAAACTCGAAGACTCTATTATTGCTTGTGTTTCCTAATGTTTTCTCCTCCATTCCTTCAAGAGAAAGCTTTCTTTTTGTCTTTTTGACCCTCCATCAACTTGCAACTACAAACACGATAAATTATCATTAGAAATGTGTATAGATCTTCTTTTTTGATGAAACATGAAAAAAGTTATATCAAAAACACTGTCTATGAAGAAAATCATGTTTCATAAGACATGGAACAAGAATTTGTTAAATCACCTTATTGAAATGCAAAGCTTCATGAGGAAATCTACCTATAATGCAACTTGCATTTCACAAGATACAAAAAGAGAAATTAATGAACAAGTTGGATTAAACATGAAATGAGGCTACAAGAGGATAACTAAGTGCATAGAAACTCACATTTCATAGGATAATTTGCAAAATATAAAATAACAAATATTTATGTACCTCCATAGAATGCCAAAGTTTGTGAAATTGTGCTTCTTGTGCCAAAGGTCCATGGGCATATGGGAAGGTCCACAAAGATATGGAAAGATTATATCAAAGTCTAGTGGAGATATGAGAAGATTGAGGATAAAAATAGTAAGATGGTGTGAGATTTTTCTTATAATAGTTTCGAAAAGGCAACATTTGAAAAAAAGGATTTATTTTTTAAAAATTTATCAAAAAGAAAAGAATGCTATTTTTTTAAAACAATCTCAAAGCATCTCCTCACACGTGTGAGGATAAAGAGGAATACATCATCAATGTGCCATCTCTTTCAAACTCTTCTTTAAATGATCTTTTCAACATCCTTTCTTTTGAACTCGAGATCAACTTAACACCTTTTCTTAAGATTTTTGAGTAAAATCCGTTTTTTAACTTACAAAACCTCAAAAAGGATTCCATAGGGCCAAAACTCTTCAAAAATGACACTTATAAGAAAATGATTAAGTTGCTAATTAGTTGAGGTTTTAAAAGAATGAACCCTCCAAATTTGGCCATTTAGATGTGATTAATGAGAGAACATATTATTCATTTACGAGGCCGGCCATTAAATGCCTAAGGACTTTAACTCATCTCAAGGGTCACTTTTTGGCCATTCTTCTTTCTTTTAGAATGGTTAAATATTCTACTATCACATTTTCCACCAAAATCACACTTTTTTTTTTACATTCATTTGAACCATCATTCTCTCCTCTTCTCTTTGTTTCTCAATTCTTAAAGTATATTATACTACATTATAAATTTTCTCACCAAAATCACATCTGGTTCTTACCACCTATTTGCATTGGCCTCCCTCAATCTCCTTTCATAAACTCTTGAGAAGGTGATCAACAATCAAAAGAGCCTCTGCCACCCAGAGGACCAATGCCACTTACTTTTTCAAACTTAGCTACTACAAAGATATGGGCCTCATGGACCTAAAACGAGATCAGCTCGTCAGTTTTTGGCAAATCCAGCTATGTTGGGACATCCAAGCTACATCTTTACTTCATCCCCTAAGTCATATGTTTGATAAGATTTTGTTTCAATCAAATCAAATCTTTTTCTTCCATCTCTTCAATTTGATTTATAAGAAAATGTTTAAAATAGACTCATGGTGTTGACACAATTTAGTAGAGATACGTATACTAAGGATGAACCTTAAGCTAATAGAATAGAAAGTGAAAATATTCACTTTGATCTTGACACTTGAAAATAGAATATCTTCATTATGCAATGTTATAATATCAACTTTTTAGCAAGCATTAATAGATAAGACAAGGGTAACATATTATAATTAGAAGAAATGAAGTACTTTGATTTTTGGGAGATATAAATAGTAATTTAAAAATATTTATACTATTGGTTAAAAAATTAATATTTATTATTTAAATTTTAGTCTTAAAAAGATTAACTTTAGGATGACTAAGAGAATTTCATGTGTGCAAGATGCTTCGGATAATCTAAAGAATGATACAACTTTTTACTTGATATTAGCTCTTGGGAGTCCTTTTCTCATCATATCCTCAACTGTGATTCTTAACATAGCACCATCGCTTTTAATATCCTCAATTGTGATTCTTTATAGCACTATCAAATTTCAACACTTAAATGGTGGCTTGATATCATGGGATGATGTTACTCATGTCACCCTATCCTTAGTAATCTCTTAAGATCTCTCCTCTTGATTTATAGAAAGAAATAGAAAAGCCTTGACTCTACTTCTTCCTCTCAAAACTCTCATTCTAATGCAAACTGATTTTATGATTGAAAGTATCACTATACTATTGATGCCTTATCCTTGCATATCTTTCTTCAAATGTAATATATCTCACAATTCACCAAAAAAAAAAACCATCAAAATAATCCTTCTGATTATAAATCTCCTTTACTCTATAGCATCCGTGATCTTATTTATTTTTTGAAAATGATTTAAAGAGTATTACATAATGTTATACAAAATTCTCTATATGAAATAACATGAACTTTTGACAAGTCAATAGAGTTAGATAAATAAATCATTGGTAGTCTTTTAGATAATAATATAAAATTTTGATAAATCAATGGAGTAAAATAAATAAAATTCATTAATATAGTCAATTTTTTATAAAAACCTCATGATGATAGATATAATAATTCAAATTTATTTAATCTTTTTTATAGCTCAATAGACTATATTATTTAGCAAAGATAATCTATATTCCATAACTCTTTAAAAAGATACTCTCTAAACTAAAAATAATTTAGTAATTGATAGAACAATTAGTAAAAAATAACAAAAAGAATATACTATTCCAAAAATATATGACTATTCAATAGCTCCATATATTTTTAAAGCTCTTAAAGAATATATAACTTATATAGTAAAGATATACCAATGTAATATCTACTAAAAAAGATAGTCTATTTTGGATCCAAATTATGCAATGATACGTAGAAAAAATAGCAAAGAAATAGTCTAAATGTTTTTAAGTGTTATTATTAAAAAGATACTTTAAAAAATAAATAAAAAATATTTAAAATATTTTTCATCTTAATTATTATTTTTAAAATATATTAAGATTAAAAATAAGTTTTAAATTAACAAAAAATCACAAAAATAGGACTTAACCATATATGGTGCAATTAAGGGGATTGGTGGCATCACTAACCCCTATAATCATGCTATGTGAGCAATTTTTGTTTTTTATCAAGTTTTCTTCAATTAAATCTAAAATATTTGATTTTTGAATGATTTTTCAAGTTTAGGGTAATAATCATAACTATATGATAATGCTATTATCTTTATTCTTAGTGAGATCCTAAACCTATTTAAAAAATTAATACATTTGAGCTCATTTACTTTTTTTAATTGTTTTAAGGCAAAAATAAGCTTGAAAATGACCAAAATTCCCAAATAAATCACAAAAAATAGTGCATCACAATATGGTACAAATAGGGGAGTTGGGGTTGCCCAACCCCCCTATTCATGCCATTTTGTGATGCCTTATTTGTCCAACCCCCTATTCATGCCATTTTATGATGCCCTGTTTTTTTATTATTTATTTGGGATTTTTAGTCATTTTTCAAGTTTATTTTTTACTTTAAAATAGTTTAAAAATGACAAATGAGCTTGAAATTTTATCCAAAAAATTCAATTTTTTTTCAAAGCCCAATATATTTATGAAACTTTTTTAAGCTCCCTTGATAAGTCTAGAATCTCACTAAAAATAAAGATCATAACTTTATAATATAGTTGTGACTTATGATATAATAAAATACTTTGGATATATAAATCAAATATATTTTTATTTATAAAATTATATTGGAGTATATGAAGTTTTTTTTTCCAAAGAAGTGCTAATGAGCAAGACCAAATTCTCAATTGTTGATATATTTCTAATTTATAAAATACATAGATATATAACTTATACAAAGCAAATAATATTCAAATCTTTTTTCAATTATTAAGCTTGAACATATATCTTGAACTCATGTTTTCTTATCAAAAACTTATAATATGTTTATACTATTTAACTCAATCTTATATCCTTGTTTTGTTTTGTTTTGTGAGTCAAGTATGTACAACTAGGTTTTGCAAGGTATCCACCATTGGGAGTCCCCTATGACATGATAACATCTTGTGTTGCCTTGCCAATTGTCCCACTTATATCATGATAGCCATCCCATTGCATAAACTCTCCTATGGCGTGATGAGGGTTGCTTGGGCTCCATGAACTCTCTCCCTTGCACTGTAATGGCAATCACTTCTCACTCTTTCCCAATGACGTGGTAAGGGCTGCTCAAGCTCCATGAAGTGCCTCCCTCATGCTGTAATGGCAATCACTTCTTACTCTTCCCCAATGATGCAATAAGGGTTTCTCGAACTCCACAAATTGCCTCCCTCATATCGTAACAACAGTCACTTCTCACTCTTCCCCAATGACGCAATAAGGGTTGCTTGGGCTCCACGAACTGCCTCCCTCATGCCATAATGGTAATCACTCAGAAGCCTTCCCCATGGCGCAATAAGGGTTTCTCAGTGCCGTGCCGCTACTCAGACACAGTGTGAAAAAACATGGAATGAATTATCATTCGACTTTCTTATTGATCTAGAGAGTCAATGTCATCTTAGTCATTAGTGCTAGTGTCCATGGTATGGATGGTTCAAAAATACTAGATTTTTGGACAAGTTTAGCCTATTTTTGATATTTTTATTTCTTGTAAATATCCTAAAACGCTATAAAAACTTCTAGAATAGGGTGACATGCAAGAAGCAAGTTGATCTTTCAACCAGTTTTGGAGATTTCATGCAAAAAGAAGAATTGGTGAGATCGCACACGTTGCAATCGTAGTTTACAAGCAACAAACATCACTCTAAACTAGGGGAACAAGGAGTGATCTCAGAGATTTCTAAGCAAGTGTCCAGGTGTTTTGGGATTTTATCCCCCTTTCGAAGCCAATTAAACCATGAGATTTGCAGTCTGAGCAACAAAGAAGATGCTATTGTTTGATGCATGTTTATGGGTTTAGAAGGGAGCTCCATGAGACCTAATGCTTGGAGATTGTAGTGTCAAACAAGGAATTTCAAGTTCTATCAATACATGGTGCTTTGATTCATTGAGCTTTGTCTTCATCTTGTGTACCACTTGTCTATTCTTTTCCTTCTCTTCTATCTCCTATTCTTTACTTTCTTCTATCTCTGATCTCCAGTGTATACAACCTTTCAACTAAAACCCCTCCTCCGACATTGGTGAACCTGACATGAAAGGTCATCAAAAGGAAAGACATGGTGGGAGAACCTTCAAGCACAATTTCTAGTGATGTTTTGCAACAGTTAGTGCAGAATATTAACATGCTTATGCAGGTTCAAGAACAACAGCAATTGATGTAGGCTTCTGCTCAAACAGAAACTATTGTGATGAATGCTCTACAAGTAGTAGAGCGTGAGATGAAGTTGTTTAATGGCAAGAATGAATTTGCATATTTACATACCTATGCTGAAAAGATGGAATTCTTTGGGGTGACTCAACTTGCATGGAGCCAGTATTTTACACGAGTTACTGTACATGAATTGAAAGCACAAATTACTAAATTGTACATGTAGGATGTTGACTGGGTAGCTTTCAAGAATACACTCATGGAAGAATTTTACATTGAAGACACCATTTTGATTACCCACAAGACTTTCCAAGAGTGGGTTCTACAACTCTTGTGGTTACATAGTTATTAAGAGAATTTGAAAGTCAATTTGAGCAGTTAGATTGTATAGAACAACAAGCTCTTGCAAGTTAGAAAATTTAATTGTTTCTACAAGTAGCAAATCTTGAGCTTCAAGAGAAGCTTGATGATTTGCTAGAGGATCAAACTACAAAGACAAGTCTTAAAACAGAGTGGAGGTATGTTAAGGAAGTTGTTACTGCATTAGTGAAAAAGCATAAAAGAAGAGAAATATTGCATGTATCTAGCTTGCTCACTGTTACGGGAAAAATAGTTTATGTATCCAGTAAGCCACCCACTTCTGTGGCTAACCCTATGGTTACACTTGCTATTGTTCCCACTATTAGGGAATATGTATTAGATTAATTGGTCAAAGGCATGCAAGATCTTCAATTGAAGGTTGCAAAATTGGACAAGAAAGGACAAGAGTAAAGGGAATGGGCAGCAGCCCCCCCTAAACCAAGGAAAAGATGTATGTGGTGTGAAAGTTTGCAGCATGAAAGGAAGGATTGTGCTGCTTATCAAGAGGCCTTGGCACGATAACTCATCTTTTGGAAAGATGGCAAGATCCATGCACAAGAAATGGGATTTCCTCTTGCTTTGAATTTTGGAAAGGGAGGTATGTAAAAGTTGTTAGAAGACTTGGCTGTGTGAAATGCTTATGCGGTTGTACATGCTTCTACTTTTGGTCTACATTTGGATAGAATACTTGGCCAAGTGGTCCAAAGGTTGCAATATGGACACATGCTTTGGATGCAGCTAAAAAGAGAAAAGTTATTGATAGTGAAATGTCTCATATAGGGCAAGATATTCGTGACATAACCGGTCGGGAATCATCGTCGGTAGATGCATATTCAGTGTATGCATATTTAGCAAAGGTACAAAACACGAATGTACTTGTGGAAGAGAAACAAAAGAGAGATGAAGAGAATGTAGGGACATTTAAAAGAGTGACAAGAAGAAGTGTGGATCAGCCTAAAGCTACAAATTAGCCACCTCCTAAGCATGTTATGAAAGAGGTTGGTTAGGAGCAAAAACAGGATAGCAAACAAGAGGGAAAAACGAAGGGCAAGGAGCCACGATATAAGTTACAATCTGATATTAAGACAGCCATGGGTCTTAAGAAGGTTCTTGAAGAATGGATTTTAAATAGTCAAGTGGAATTCACCTTGGGAGAGGTACTTGTCATTGCCAAGTAGGAATTTCATGATGAAATCATTAACATAATTAAGAGAAGCATCAGTTTCTTGGTGATACCACTAGTGCATTGCTACAATTTGAAGAGGAAATTGGTTTGTTGGGTATCCATGCTGAATATAAGCATGATGTAAGTACCGGTTTATCTATGCAAGATGTTACCAATCAGTGGAAAGCATGTGAAAAAGAGAAGAAAGTGGCTAAAAATGCATTGTCTTGTAGCAATATGCATGCTGGAGTAAGGCAGATGTAACAATCTAGGGAAGAGACTCTAGGATTTATTCCTCAAAGTCATTACACAAGAAAGCATTGGGCCAGGACTAACACTAAAATGGTAGTGAAAATAGGGGAGCGTGAAACTCCTTGTGTTTCTTTACTTGACCAAGGTCTAAGATTAAAGGATTGTATGAGAATGGTGCATGGCTAATGGACATTGATCATGGTTGGCATATGAGGACTACAAATAATTCTTCGGGGAAGCTCTATGTTGCATGTCCTAATGTAAAAGTGACAATTGGTGATGTACAAGAAGAGCAACACTTCTTTGTGCAAGATAATTCCTCATATACTGTGATTTTGGGACAGCCCTATATTATAGGAGTATGTATGGAAACAAAGGTGCTTGATGATGGTTATGCTTATGCAAGATTCAGAAGCAAGGATAGGAGGAAAGCAATCCAATTTCTTACTATTTGTGTTGATCATCCTAGGAATTGGGATATGCTTCGAGAACCTCCTTTGCCTCCAAATGCAAGGGAATTCAAAGACCTGGATTTTCATTGAGCACTACTATAATTTGGGGCTACAATAGTGCTATTCAGAGGATCTACTCGCCTCTTGATGGAATGAAGCATGTATTTACTATTGGTTATTCTCAGTTTACAGCAAACAGTTCATGTTGGTTTAAGCCTATGGAAGCTATGTGCAAGGCTGAATGCATATCTATGAAACATGCTACTAAGGAACTAAGAGCACTGGGATTGTTAGCTAAAAATGAAGGCATTTTAGGCATATTTTATATGATAAATATTAATGACACTATGGCTAAAATTTCAGCAACTATACATGCAAAAAATGAGGCTAAAAATAGAGTTTTGTCATCAGTATGTTCTAAGGACATGTATGATGTTATAGCATTGTTTGCTCAACAAGAAGGATTACAATGGACTGAAGCACTTGTGGAGACAGAGCATAAGATGGTTAAAAAAAAGATGAAACCATTAGCAAATCCATTAGCTTTGGCAAGTAAGCTTTAGGCACTGGAATAGGCCTCAAGTTCCATGGCACATGTGGCACAGTAAATATTACCATAGAAGAGACAACATTTGAATCCACACTACCTATTTAGCTATGTAAAATGCAAATGCTTTTCCATGCCTAGCCAACATCTACCTAAAACAGTCACTTTCAACAAATAATACTATGAACTTGGGGAAGAAGAAGGGATGATTAGGGATATTTTTGACCAGGTATCATGGAGTTTTACCCCCCTTTCGAAGCCAATGGAACCATGAGATTTACGGTTTGAGCAACAAAGAAGAAGCTACTATTTGATGCACGTTTTTGGGTCTACAAGGGAGCTCCAAGAGATCTAATGCTTGGAGATTTCTTCTCAATAGTGCCAAACAAGGAATTTGAGGTTCTATCAATACATAGTGCTTTGATTCATTGAGCTTTGTCTTTATCTTGTGTACCTCTTGTCTATTCTTTTTCTTCTCTTTTATCTCCTATTCTCTACTTCCTTCTATCTCTGATCCCCAGTGGATACAACCTTTCAACTAAAACCCCTCCGGCATTGGGCTCCATGAATTGCTCCTTCGCACCATAACAGCCATTCTGTTACAGCAACTTCCCAAGTTTCTCATCCTGCTCTTCTTGTGAGAGCATAGATCAAGTAAATTGCAAGAAAGGTCCCTATCCAATAGCCACATCCACAAGCTTTTGATATTCCTTTAGAGCAAAATGTTGAATAGACTATCTTAGATATTTCCACAGCACCTCAAGAGGTCCCCATTGAAACTCTTGCTAAAGCCACATCTTCAAATGAGTGTCAACTCCAAGAGCATGGTGAGCTTTCAGCTGTGCCAACCGAAAAACCTTCCAAACCAGACCGAGCCAAGAGGAAAAGGAAGTTAAGATGTTTTTACATATAGAGGTGCTTCATAGAAATCAAGAAAGCCCAAAAAGCAATCATTAGGAGAAATATGGACTCTCTTTTTTGCCCTTAAGGGGTTTCTCTCACCTCTCTCTCTCTAAAAAGAGATTCCAAAATAATATTAGAATAAGAGATCTTCTACAATCAAGCAAATCTCGTATTTGTATTTTCAATAGATTGCACCTATTATTTTATTATCAAACTATAGGATAAGGTTACTTTTTCTCAAAATCCTCATAACTAAAAAAGTAAAATTCTAATTTTTGTAAAAATAGAGCTAATAATTAATAAATGAATCTTTAATGCCCTCATGACTTTTCAACATGAAAATATATTAGAATCATTCTCATTCTTGCTTCTTAAAAGGGCAAAAGTTAAAAAATGATATAAAATGACGTACACATCATATTTTAAGATTTTTTTAACCCAGAGACACATTTTTGACTCGAGAGTTTCCTTGTAAATTTTTATTTTTATTTGGACAAGTATATGCCTATTTCTAGGCATTTATTCATTCCCTCTCAAAGCTCTAGTATTGTCCGAAATTTTGTGTACTCTTCTCCTTCCCTCTAGAATATGGTTTCTTGCATACGAATTCTTCTGAATCAATGCTCAGTGTACTATCTACAATAATCTCTACCCTGCTACAAGCAATCTCATGAGTGGTTTTGATAGCATTTGCTGAAATCAAATAATCTTTATCTACAACACTCTCTACCCTGCTACAAGCAATCTCCCTCTTCGGTACTGTGCTATAAGATATATTCCTCTTCAACACTCTATACTAGAAGAAATCAAGTGATAATGGAGGTATCTTTATTTTTTTAAACTTTGTGATATTATTATTCTTCATAGTTGTTGTTTAATCCTTAAGTGTCAATTCACAGAGAGAGAGAGAGAGAGAGAGAGAGAGAGAGAGAGAGAGAGAGAGAGAGAGAGAGAGAGAGGGGAAGAGGGAGAGGGGAGGGGAGGGGAGAAGAGAGAGAACTATGTGAGATAAACTAAGAAAATAAGTGATAGAGTGACAGAGAATAAATTAGGGTAGAATATAAGATGATGTTATTGTTCTCCACTAGCCAAGCTTCTGTATAAATATGTTTAAATATCTTTGATCAATTCTTCTTGAGGGGGGGGAGAGAGAGAGAGAGAGAGAGAGAGAGAGAGAGAGAGAGAGAGAGAGAGAGAGAGAGAATATTTTGGATAGAACAGAAGATAAGATTGGATGTTGATTAGAGGTAGATTAAAAGCTAATATTATAGGCATATTAGGGGTTGATTAGTGTCTATCATGAGACTGAAATTAAGAGAAAGGGACAAGATCCAATTGGGTAAAAAATAACACAGATATAGTGAAACAAAGGGGTGTAATTGTGTGATTTGAGCCAATCCAGAATTAGCTATATGCTACTGGATTGATGCTGACCTGCAGCTCCCAGATATTTAGATGTTCTTGCTATTGATCAAAAAATTGGCATTGACTCCTTAGCTTACTATTAATCAAAGGGGTGTAATTATGTAATGTTAAAATTGGCATATATTTTTCTTTACAGGATGCAGGTGCATGATGTACCAAGAGAAAGAGAGATATTCACTTTCAATTGGAGGATGAATATGCACCAATGCTCAAAAGAACTGTAGAAAGAGATGATGTAATAAGATACAGGATGCAACAAGAAAAAAATGCAGGGAAAAAAAACGTGGACGTTTGGGTTGATGGGTGCATTTATCCACCCGATCCAGTCACTCAAAGACCATCACAATTTGAAGGGCTTACATAATTTGTGAAGTTCGTTTGTGAAGGCAATGAAGGATTGTATGGATACACATGCAGATTTGTCACACAAGGATTAGCAGGGGTTCATTAAGCCTTGACAAATATGTAGACAAGATTACAAGGGAATATGTAGTCTTTGATGGAAAAGGATAGATTATTAGCTGAGAAGGATAGGGAGAACCAAAGCGTACAACAAGCAATGTCTGTCATTGAAGATGCTATATAGGCTACACACATGCAAAATATGGAGTTACAGTCTAAAGTTATGGACTTGGAGAAGGAGAACCGAAACATAAAGAGAAAGCTCACAAAAACTTTGGAGATTGGGCCCACTTTAAAAACCAAAGAAGCATGTCGGCGCATCCGATTAGTTAGACCAATTCACTAATTAACCAAAGGAAGTGAAAAATATCATAAACAAATATATGCTCAATCTACTACAATGAGAAATATGTTCCCTCATGCAGAGAATGATACTATTGCCAAAGTCCTAAGTAAGGATATGGTCAAAAATGCATTGGAAAATCATAAATTTAGAGACATTGTAAATGGTGTCACAAGTGAACATCTTAGGGATGTGAGCAACTTGTTTACTGCTACAGATGCTCATGGATTATGTGACAAGGTGGGAATGAGTTCTGAGTCATATAATATGCTCTATCAATAATTGGATACAAGATTTAAGCAAGTCTTCAAAACTAAGCAAGTAATGCCTCTGACAAAACCATTTCACGTGAAGAAGGCTCAAAAACAACTAAATGAGAAAGTTTTAGAACTAAATGGTGAGCCAACGCATCTGGAAAATACACACATATTGAAGTATGGTTCCAAAGAAGTTGTATTTGTATTGAATGCATCCAAAAAATTTGTATTGGATATATGTAGAGTTCAAATTGTTGTGGTCAAGTTCTACAATATATCTACGGAAGAATGTAGATGCAAGCTTAAGTTGTCCTCAAACTTGATGAGAGTGAGATTATTAAGGGAAAAAACTTGAACATGTGAGTATAACACATATGAATCAAGTATTGGATCCCAACATCGATGAAAATCATCCTTTATACTTCAGTGTACAGTCAGAGAATGAAATATGATGGCTTGCAGCATTTGAAGTACCAAAGGATGACCATGAAGTACTTAAAGTTTTTTTAACCTCACTAATATACCCAGTGTTATTCAACAGAAAAATAATGGAGCAATTTTACACATCAAGGGGTTTGGGGACTATCAAGTTGAATGGCATCTTGCAGGTGATTTAAAAACATTGAAGTATATATTTGGTTTATCAAATGCAGCGAATGCAAAATTTCCGTACATATACTGCATGCAAACTAGGAAGAAAGGGAAAGATGGAAAGAAAGAATGGCTTGCCAAGGTAGGACAGCAAGGTGCTTCAACACGTGATCAAAAAGTCATGAGAAATGGAATGCTAGTACCAATGGATCCAAACTGGAGCCCTATTTTGGAAATACCACTAACAAGGGTTCACTTTTGCACATTGCATTGTTTGGTTAGAATAATTGAGAAGCTAGTATATGAATATATATGTTTTGCATACAAGATGCAACCTATGTTAGAAGTTGATGCTACATGCAAGAAGGTAGAATGAGTCCTCTCTAAAGGATTACACGAGGGCCAAGTAGAAATAAAAAAGGACAATAAAAAATCGAAAAAGAGTGAAAATATCCCTTGTAAACCATGCTTTGGCAGACCCAAGGCTAGGAAGTTTATATCTTCACCTCGAGATGAGAAAGGCAATATACTTGTAAAACAACTAGAGAAGTATGAAGCATGGAAAAAGTTCCACCTTACTATTCCGGATTGGAGCAATGGGGGACAAACGAGGATTGCAAAGGTAGAAGTGTGGATACACCTAGATAGATTAGCAACTCTCTTGCAAAAGTTGAGGTTTAGGGATGGTGATGCCAATACATTTAAATAGACAGTTGCTAAATTTCATAATTCCATGGTGGAGGCATGGACTGCAAACAGTATAGCACACTACATGGTCAGTATTGTCACCATTACACAAAAATATCATCATTTTGAACTAGTTTGTGTTTCTAATCTCTCTTCTTGTGCAGTATATACTTGAAGCACATGGTCCATACTTTGCAGATTAAGGAAGTTTGGTAGTATCATCAACTCGAGCATGGAATGATCTCATTGGCAAGCTCGCTATGCTTTTCAAAAGGCAACTGATCATGGAGGTGGCATCAATGATTCCAATTCTATGAGGCAATTATTACAATGGTGGTATAGGAGATTAGAGATACGATATGAGGAAAAGAAAAGAAGTCCAAAACCTCTCAAGCACAATATATAAGTAGGGCAATATATGAAGTGAGAAAAGCAAGATATGAAAACAACACAGCTAGACAATGCCAAGCAGAATGATTGACAACCCAAGAGAGAGATGGCAAGAAATGGAGACCTAGATAAAGATAATACTTTTGATGTATTTAGAGTCCACGAGAGAGCATAGATACCTAGGATATGACACATCAATACTCCTATCTTTAACAGGTCTTGCAAATTTTGTTTAAAAATTTAAAGGTTTGTCACTATGTTTTTCAAAGTCGATTTCGAACTATGTTTTTTTAATTTTAAAGTTCATTTACACCACGGTAAGTTTAAAAGTTTCCTACTTAAGTCAAGTCTCTCCTTTCATTTTTTCCCATTACTCTTCACTCTACCGTCCACCTTTCTATCCTTCATTATCACAACCATGGCACGTTCCAAGCTTCCTATCAAGAAGGCACCTACAAGAGCAAGAGCTCAACACTCTTCTGAATCTAGTGAGCATTCTGTGAGTGACAAAGGTCCCTTGGTGGCCGACAAGGGTTGCCCTATTGCAACTAATAATGGTGGTGCTACTGTGTCCAACAATGGTGGCCCTAGTGTAGTCAATAATGATGGTTTTCCATTGTCCAGAAATGGTAGTCCATGTGCTCCAATTGCTCCACCTCCCCCACTACTACTCTAGCTGGTAGTGCATATCCTCCAACACATAAGAAGCAAAGATGGAGGCCAGGCACAGATATGCTACGTGAGATAAGAAAATTCCAGAAGAGTGCCAACTTGATTGTTCCTAAGGCATCATTCTCTAGGCTGGTGCGAGAAATACTGTAAGATCTGCAGTTAGGGCATCATTACAAGTTCTTTTCAAGGAATCAAGCAAGGAATGTGGGTCCTTGCTTGATCTCCAAGAAATAGCTAAAAGTTACTTGATTGATCTAATGGGTGATTCTCAAGTTTTAGTCATTCATGCCCGATGTATCACTATTAAGCCCATAGATATGGTTCTTGTTCATAGGATCCGCAACAACAAGGATACATTTAATCTTAATGTCAACAATATGCTTTAAGAAGCTACCTTGTAATTGGATCTATGTTTTTAGCTTAAGTTTGGTTGTAGATTGTAAGGAGCTTAGTTTTAGTTTATCTTTCCAATAGACCTTCAAGTATTTGATAGTAGTGGTCTACAAAATGGAGCTAAATTTGCCTACTAGCTCTAGTTGTACTTGATACAATGCACTATCTACCATGTATTTCATAGTTTTGTAATGCCAAATTTGATATTTTATATTCTATTTTGCAAGATTTGCATTGTGTGTATTTTCAAGTTTCTAATTTTGAAAGTAGTTTTGTTAAGGATAAATTCAATGCGCAATCACGTACACATCAGTGATTAGTTGTACATGGGCCGATGCACTATATATTTACTGTATTTAGCGATTTGGAAACACTATATCCGATATGCGATATTCTATTTGACCCATGACTTATTTTTTGTGAATTTTTAAGTTTCCAATATTTCACGTAGTTTGGTTGACAGCACATTTAATATGTAGTTGCGCATACTCTCTGCGGTGGTGACTTTTTCTATTTTATCAGTGAAGTATAATCCAGTTAATGCATTTTTTAAAAATGATTGAACTGTCAATTTTATAAATCAAAATTTGGTGAAACTTCACTCACATGCCGGGCATCATAAAAACTCATGGATATTAAAAATTTAGCCCCATCAGAAGTCGTTGGGACACCTATCAGGAGGCTCGCGTTTGGGGCCCTGAATCTCGGGATTCAGGATTACCCCAGACGCCAACCTCCAAACAGGTGTCCTAGAGACTTCTGATGAGGCCAAAAAAAAAAAAGATAGTTGATGTATCCTAGAGGAATCCACATGTAAAATTTCGCGTCAATCGGAATGTAGCTTCCAAGAGATTTTGTAAAACCCTAGTTGTAATGGATCCCATGTAAAATGTTATGAATATGAATACAAAATTTTTGGCACATGTTATTTTTGTTTATTCACTTGTTATTTGTTTTATTTATGTTTTTGAGTTATCGTTACATGCATTCGAACGAATACATGTTGCGCACGAACTCGATAAAGCAATACGTATTAAATTTAGGGTATGAATTTTGTTGCGTATAAATCCAATAAATAAATGTAATATTCAAGTAAATAATAATAATAAACGACGTGTATAACAAACTACATTGTACACAAATCCAACAAATATTTGTTTTCATTACTTCAAGAGAAGATTACAAATTACATTACATTGGTGATGAGATATCATTTGGCATTAAGTACATCTACTCTCTCCTAGGCTTCTTTGAGCTAGACTCCCCATGGTCAGAGCTATTCTTGATCATAGGTAGCAACACATATATCCCTAGTAGTTCCTACCAAATGACATTGGGGTCTTCAACACCAACAACCATGCCAGGGCCACCGTGGAAAAAAGTGGCCCAAATCTAGTACTAGAGAATAAGTAGAGGAGCTTTGAACGTCGAAGCAACACTACTTTCTCCAAGCTAGAGTTCGTTGGGATGGTCTTGAAGGGCCCAGCCTTTGTTAGTGCCCTCAACTTCAAGAAGTTCTCAAAAAAAGCTGGAGATTATGTCTTATGGAATACAAAAATATCACTTAAACCGATATACTCCTTCAATGCCGAGTCCTACACCCTTCCTTGGCTACCAGATCGGCCACCTTGTCTAGATGAAAATTCATCTATATAGACATTGTCCTGCATTACACAAGTTCAGTATCAGACTCACTATGTCAAACTCACTATGCATGGAGTGTGGTAAAGATATATACTTTGGATTTGCATCAAAATTTACTAGTAGGGCCTCTAGGGCATCGGGAGTATGGACATCGCATATTCACATCCCCCAGATGTGAGCCTCCAGCCAGGGCAGCTCTGGGGACTCAATCCCGGTAAAATTTTGCAGATTGAGGCTCCCAGATGTGAGCCTCTAGCCAGGGTAGCTCTGGGGGGCCAATCCTCGTAAAATTTGATGTTCATACTCTCAATGCCGTAGAGGCCCTACTTGTAAATTTTCCGATAACATTACCTTCTTTGCATCATCTATCTATTTGCTGTAATGGAGCATCTAGGTCTGCTCCTGCAACTGGGCCACCCTTGTCTCTCTCTTGGGAAGGTACTGGCACAGTCGAGTCGAGGTCCAAAAATGCTTTCTTGCAACCGCTTGAACTCCTCATCTAAGATCTCATACTATGGTGTCGCATTCTCAATCTGCTCTTGGATGTTCACAATGGCAAAGATGTCATCAACACTCATACCATTATATTGAGCCACCTCATCAACATGTGTTGGCGCATCTTGTATATCAAAATCTATAAAATCATCAGGTGCATCACGCACTATGATACAATATATCTCTTCTTCTCTTAGCTCCAAAATAAATAGTACATCATCTTGCATAAGTAAATATTCCACCCCCTCAATGATGATAGCATGGAGAGAAGCGAGGGGTGGCTCATCGCTTGTCAGCATCTTAACAGGGCAAGATGGTGCATGCACAATGGCTAAGCTTTGTGCTATCTCTACTCTCGAATCAAGTGTGATCTCTTCAAGCTCCCTCTCGAAATACTCTAGCTGTGGTCGAGAGGGTGTGTCAATGTCTTCCTCACTGTCCTCTTGCACCTCAGTGCACAAAATATATATGGCAAATGCTGCATCGTGCTTGATGAGATCCATCGTGGCATGGTCCTAGAGTGAGGTGGGCACTGCTCTTGCAGGGAGATGTTGCCCCACATGCACGAGGGCTCGATTTATTACCTTTGCATGGCTTGATCCAGCACGTAAACTATATAGGAAATCTATGGGGACCCATATGAGAGTAGAGTCTGGAATAGAACAAGTGAGAGGGTTTGCCGCATCACAAAACAATGCCAGTATACTAGAGCTAGGTGTCAAGATTGTGGGAGAGAAGGAAGGAGTCTCACTTGTAGCTTTCTTGCTTGCACAATGGGGAAATACACACAAGGGTGGAGGCTGAAAACAGTTTTCCTCTTCTTAGTTGTGTAAGCCAAAAGAACTCACATACAAAGAAATAGAAGAACCCTATATATGGGTCTCAAACCAAACTCAACTAACTAAGGTGGCATACTAACTGAGCCACGAACTAGAGTAGATAAGGATAGCTATCATGTAGCTATTATTCATGGGCGGTGTACCAACCGCGTCTGCAACAACTGACAAGTCGGTGACATAAATACACAACGGTCACCCTGGCGTATCACGAGTGGAGCTCGATATCTCAACACTCCCCCTCAAGCTCAATCCCAATTCCTGCACACCAAGCAGGTCTCTGAACTTGCGCAGCTTCTCTGCACCCAATGCCTTCGTAAATATGTCAGCTACATGATCCTCTGTGCTGACATAAACTAGATTAATAAGACCTAGTAAAACCCTCTCCCGCACATAGTGATAATGCACCTCAATGTGCTTTGTTCTAGCATGATAGACTGGGTTATTTGCCAAGTGTATACTACTCATGTTGTCACAATAAATGACAACTGGCCCATCTGTAGATTGATGCATATCATAAAGTAGCTTATGCAACCAAGCTACCTCACATGCAGCCATTGCTGCACCCCTGTACTCAGCCTCTGTGCTCGACAAGGCAACTGTAGGCTGTTTCTTACTGCTCCAAGTGACTGCAGCACTCCCAAAAGAGAACACATATCCACTGGTAGATCGTCTATCAGAAATACTACTAGCCCAATCAGCATCAGTGTATCCATGCAGCTGTATCTGAACCCCAGTCTCATAAAATAGTCCATACTGCAATGTGGACTTTACATACCTGAGTATGCGTCTAGCCGCATCCAAATGCGATTTCCTTGGAGCTTGCATAAACTGACTTACCAATCCAACAGCATAGCTCAAATCTGGCCTGGTAATAGTCATATAAATCAAGCTTCCTACTATGCGTCTGTACATAGTAGGGTCTTCCAGAAGCTCACCTGCATCTGCGCTCAGCTTCACATTCTGCTCCAAAGGAACTGAAATAGGCTTACAGCTTGTCATCCCATATTTGGACAGCATGTCCAATCCATACTGCCTCTGCAAGAGCTGTATCCCACTTGGTGATCTAATCACCTCAATGCCCAAGAAATAACGCAGCTCTCCCAAATCCTTCATCTCAAACTTCTGCATCAATAGCATTTTCACATTAAGGATATCTTCATCACTGTCACCTGTAATAATCAAATCATCAACATAAATGACAAGTAGCATAATACCTTTCTCTGTTTTTCTCACATAAAGTGAGAAATCTGCCTTGGAAATATGAAAGCCAATAGTGACAAGATACTGTCCTATCTTGTCAGACCATGCTCTAGGTGCTTGCTTCAAGCCATACAAAGCTTTCTTCAACCTGCAAACAAACTCAGGATGAACAGCATGCACATACCCTGGTGGCTGCTCCATATAGACCTCTTCTTGCAAATCACCATGCAAGAAGGCATTCTTTACATCCATCTGATGTAAAGACCATCTCTTTGATGCAGCCATAGCAATGACTGCTCTTACGGTTGCTATTCTTGCAACCGGACTGAATGTTTCTTCATCGTCAATGCCATATGTTTGTGCATACCCCTTGACTACTAATCTTGCCTTGTATCTGTTCACAGAACCATCTGCATTGTGCTTCACCTTATAAACCCACTTACATCCAATTGCATTCTTACCTTTAGGCAAAGGTACCAATTCCCATGTAGCATTTGCTTCCAAGGCATCCATTTCTTCATCCATGGCTTTCTCCCATTTTTCTTTTCCCATGGCTTGCTCAAAAGAAGTGGGTTCTGGTTCCTGTATCACCTTGACCATATATGCATAGTGAATGGCTGTAAATCCATCATATTTCAGCCTATCCACAGGATACCTAACTCTGGTAGACCTGCGCAAAGTGGGTTCACTCCCAGGTGCTCTTAAAACATCCCTGGTCTTCCTTACTCCAGGTGTAACAATAGAAGGAATACCCAACTCATCATCAATGCTCTGTTCTGAGTCACTGGATTCACCATCCACATAAGAGTGACCTGCATTCACATCAAACATGGGCTGATCAACCTTATCTTTTCCTTTTCGTGATACCTGCATACCACTATCTGCATTACTTTGAGAAGATTCTCCTGATCTCAATCTGCCTGTCCATGGCGAAGAATGTGAACCACTGCTAGAGGATGCTCCAGGTCCACTAATATTTTGTGACTGTTGCTGTGAATTCTGTGCAGCATTACCATTTTGTGCATCTACATCATCAATCACATTTACTGGTTTATACTAGCTACTCATCTCATCAAAAACAACATCTCTACTCACTGTAAACTTACGAGTAGAAGGGTTATAGCATCTATACCCTTTTTGCTGCAGAGAGTAACCAATAAAGATGCACTTCTCAGCTTTTGGATCCAACTTGGATCTCAACTCATCTGGCACATGTACATAGGCAATGCAACCAAAAATTTTCAAATGAGAAATATCTGGTTTCCTACCAGTATACCTCTCCTCTGGAGTCATCCCATGTATTGCTGCAGTGGGAGTCCTGTTCATTATGTAGACTGCTGTAGCAACTGCTTCAGCCCAGTAAAAATCTGGCAAGTCTTTTTCATTGAGCATGGCACGAGATACCTCTCCAATATGCCTGTTTTTCCTTTCTGCAATTCCATTTTATTGTGGGGTATAACTGCATGAATATTGCTGCTTTATGCCATGCTCCTGCAAGAACTTTGCAAACTCATTTGAGAGGTACTCTCCCCCTCCATCTGACCTTAGGCATTTTATCTGCAAGCCTGTTTCTTTTTCAACCATAGCTTTAAGAGTTTTGAAATGCCCAAAAACTTCACTTTTCTTTTTCATAAAATACACCCAAACTTTTCTGCTATAGTCATCAATAAAACTGACAAAATAATGACAGCCTCCAAGAGATGCAGCTTTAGTTGTCCACACATCAGAGTGAATTAATTCCAATGGCTTCTCACTCTCTTGAACATGTCTAGGAAATGGTTTCCTTGCCTGTTTTCCAAACTGACAGGCTTCACATACCTTATGCATTTCTGCAACCTTGAATCTAGGCAATCCTGCAACAATATTTTGGGCCTGCATTGATTTAAGTCGCTGTACATTAACATGACCAATGCGTTTATGCCAGATATCAATATCTGCAACTACACCGATCCCATGTGCAAACATTGCTGCACTCAATTCAGACATGTCTGCATCCAACGTAAACATTCTGCCCTTCTTCTTTCCTTTTGCTATCAAGCGACCTTTATTTTTCATATCCTCAACAAAGCATCCATGAGGATTAAATCTGACCTACAAGCCCTGTTCAACCATTTGACCAACAGAAACCAGATTCTTGGTGATATTCGGGACATGAAATACATCGGACAGGTATTTCTTTTTCCCATCCTGCATAGACAAATGAATTTTTCCAATCTGCACAATCGGATGTGCAGTATCATCACCAGTCTCCACAAATCCTAGTTTTTCCATTTTCCTTGCATCCTCCATCCATTCTGCATGACCTGTCATGTGGTTTGATGCACTTGAGTCAACATACCACACATCGTTGCTTTCTTCTGCACTTGTCACAGAATTGTTCATGTGCTGCACCATAAACAAATGCTCATTTCTGTCATCACCCTGTCTACCAGAAGATGCATAATTTCCTTGTTGCAGTTTTCCATTCATGATGTCATTCTGCTTTTTATAGCAGTCTTTAGCCATATGACCCATTTTACCACAATAGTAGCATTCAACATTACTGTTTGCATTTTGGCCTCTTTGCCATCCACCACGACCTCTTTGGCTCCCCCTGCCTCTAGAGTTACCACGTCCTCCTCCATAGGACTGGTTTTCTTGAGTTTGCTGTATATTCTGATTTCTACCACGGCCTCCAAATCGGCCTCCTCTACCTCTGCCTCTACCTCTTCCAGCATTTGAGTAGAAGACAGTTTCTTTTGAAGTTCCTCCTGAAGAAGATGCACCACCATTTCTCTGCTCCTCAGAAATTAGAAGAGCAATCAACTCCTCAAAATCAGGAAATCTTTCACGAACTGAAATGGATGTCCGAAACTGTGCATAATCCTTTCCTAAACCATTCAAGGTCACAAAAACTAAATCATCATCTTCCACTGGCGACCCAATGGAAGCAAGTGCATTTGCAATCTTCTCACCTTCATGTGGTAGTCATTGATGCTTATATTTTCTCTTTGCACATTGTGCAACTCTTGCTTGAGCTGCATTTTCCTGGCTTGCGTATTTGTGCTATACATCTTTGACAGAGTATCCCATGCCTCCTTTGGCGTACTTGCATCCTGAATATGCACAATCATAGAGTCTGAAATACTGATAGATAGCCAGTACATAACTTTCCTGGCTCTCTCATGGGATGCTTTGAATGCCTGCATTTGCTGTTGATTGGGAACATCATGAAGAACTGGTTCTTCTTCATTTCCTGCAACAAATTTCCAATATCCTTTTCCCATAAGGAAATTCGTCATTCTAAACTTCCATACCTGGAAGTTGTTCTTGTCAAGCTTTTCAGTTACAATCTGTGAAAGAGAATCAGATGCCATTACAGAACACTGCAAAAAATTCTGTCACTGCAAAAACTCAGCTTCACCCTCACAAGGGCAAATCTGCAAAACTGGCGAAAGTGGTATTTGACCACACAGTCACTTCCTAGTGACGATTTTGCATAAACAGGAACCAAGGATGATTCTAAAACTCCCAATGTCTCTGCACACAAGCATACGATGCAATTTCTACAATAACTTTTCACTGACCTGTAGAACAGTGATCGCACGGCATAAAACAGGGCCTTTTCCTGAGTGCGTGCAGAAAATTTCCGCCTCCAAAACAGGCCCCGAAATGGCCTCAAATCAAAACAACAGGGTCGCCTAGGGCTAAAGCCTTGTCTCGCAGCATATACTGCCCTCTTGCTTCACCGCGAAGGGCGTCTCAACCTGAGACAATGCACTCCTGCAATTTTCGGCTGTGCTACGTGCAGAGATCTGCTCCCAAAACAGAAAATGAAAGCAACACTGCTCCTCTTACCAGACCACCGTGAGCTTGGCTTGCTTTCTTGAGCTCCTTACTACGAACAAGGCTCTGATACCATGTCAAGATTGTGGGAGAGAAGGAAGGAGTCTCACTTGTAGCTTTCTTGCTTGCACAATGGGGAAATACACACAAGGGTGGAGGCTGAAAACAATTTTCCTCTTCTTAGTTGTGTAAGCCAAAAGAACTCACATACAAAGAAATAGAAGAACCCTATATATGGGTCTCAAACCAAACTCAACTAACTAAGGTGGCATACTAACTGAGCCACGAACTAGAGTAGACAAGGATAGCTATCATGTAGCTATTATTCATGGGCGGTGTACCAACCGCGTTTGCAACTGACAAGTCAGTGACATAAATACACAACGATCCCCTGGCGTATCACGAGTGGAGCTCGATATCTCAACACTAGGGTCTATGGCGGAAAGCAAGCTCTCTAGACTCAAGGCAGTGCAAAACCTAAGGTATATCTAGTCTCCTATGTGTGCGTAGCGTGTGGAGCTAATCCATGCGGCAAAGGCAGGAGTGGTAGCCATGGCACACAAAGAGAGAAGGGAGGAGAGCACAAGTGTAGGGAAGTAGAGACTGAAAGTGAAAATGATTTTGGAGTTATAGCTTTTATGTATCTACGGTTTTAAATAAAGGTTACTTTGTAACCCTAAAGTTTCAAATTAAAATTCTTACCTTAGTTTCTTTATTTCAACACTTTAAAGTAACCATTAAAATTACTCATACAGACAAATGCTTCGTTCTACATTATTATATCCTCGAATATACTTGGATCGTTGAGTATATTCAAGTCTAACTACAGGAAATATAGAAATTTTTAAGAAAAGAAATTTGAAAGACCTTCAAAATCCCTTAGATCTAATTTAATATTTAATTTTAAGAAATAAGTAAAAGAGATGAGCTACAATATATCATTATGCAAAGACAATATTGCATAGATTATAGAACTCCAACCTGCAATTTAATTATGATTTTAACCAGCACGATTGACTAATTACAATATGTATTGCATCATAGTAAACTAAGATTATCTAAATTGAAAGTACTCAAAAGTTTAAAAAATTTATATTTGTTTTTTATTTTAAAAAACTACAAGGATTCCACTACCTCAAGGATATGTGGAGAAGCACACTGTTTACATGTCATGGATTGCTCACACTGTGAATCCTAACTTTTCTATTATCTAACTTAAAATAGAAGTAGCAGAGAGGCTCATTGGACATTAATTGGATTTCTTGTCTCAGAAAAGAAATGGGCCAATGGCTCTCTACGTTGACCACAAAAGGATTATGACCATTCCACAAGATAACCACATCTATGAGAGCTGTATGTATCTCATCTCGGGTATCTTGATCCAAGTTGATCCACTCCCTTCGCAAAAGTTGCCATCTTCTATATCGAGCAAATGCACAGAGTTTGTCTATTAATGAAATACTTGTAATAGAAACAAAAATAATGGTACATAAATGCGAAGAACACAACAATTCATTTAATCAAGACCTATATTGATTAAATCAAGACATTCAAAGTAGTAAAAAGGATTTACCTGAATGTGAGATCAGATTGGTTGACCCTACATTCAATCGTCTCATCAAAATGTGTTCTTTTGACTTGCCAAGACTCACCCAATAGCTGACTCATCCATTCCTCGGATGGACACTTGCATTGATAAGTAATCTTTGTTTTCTTCAGAACATCACATGAACCAAACAAATGTGCAAACAATGAGGATGGAATAAACCAACTAAGATGCACATCTTTGGAGTCTGTGGTGGGTTTCATAGAACTATTGATGTCAAATTTTATATTGGACTTACATGCTCCTGACAACTCCAAGCTACCAATCAGCCATTCACCACTAGATAGTGGCAGCAATGGGACATACTGCAGTCTCTAGCTTTCTACTGCATACAATGAATTATAAAAATATATATTTTGAGTTGCAAGTTGACTTGCAGAGTTATTATCATAGATCAAAGAACCTATCTCTTCATGCCAAACATGTATCTTGATGCTCAAACATTCCACATTCTACCGTTCATGCAAACTTAATGGATATAGAGTTGTCAGTAAAATACGATTGAATTAGAATACTACAAAGATTTTTTTAAAAACTCTAATGCAAATGAATAAACAATGATAAAATTTAAAAACTTACTATTTTGTTTATCATTTGCAATGTAGTTCTTGTCATATACATAGATTTGTTTGTGCGTATAAACATGTTGGATTAACACTTCTGTCATTATACTTGTTCCATTGAACACTATTCTTAACTCTAAAATTCTTCCTTTCCAATGTTTGCTAGGGTTTGCAACATCCTTACGCCTGACCTTGAAACTCCCTCGAGGACTTGGGTGCATCAAAATCCAATCTAACTTATAGTACTTATCACAAATCCAATTACCACCACTATCTTTCCTATTGAAGACCTCCATTGCAAGTATGTTACTAATGTTTTTCCTCCATGAAGACATCTATGATAACCAAATAGAAAAGTTACCTATTAGCATGTGTATACTTTTCAAATGTTCTCTCCAAATGAAATGAAATTTAAATGGAGCAATTTAAAAAAAACATTGTACCTACAATTCTTTTCACAAAGAAGCCCAAAGATGTTGAACAAGAAGTTGACTTATAACAAGACCATTGTTCCTTCACTAACAAATTCCTAGAGTACGAAAACAAAAGAAATATCAAGTCAAAGCATACATATAACTTACATATGCTTTGTCCAAATGAGTTGAAACTTAACCATGGAGCAACATAAAAAAGTGGCAATATACATGTGGCTCTCTTTGCAAAGAAACCCAAAGATGTTGAAGAAGTTTAGTTTTTAAAAAATCATTATTCTCTACCCTCAAAGACTCTCAGACTTTTTTTTTAAAAAAAAACTCAATATGCATATAGCTTGCATACATTTTGTCCAAACGGGATAAAATTTAACCATGGAGCAACAAAAAAACAAGACAACATACTTGTAACTTTGTTTACAAAGAAACCGTAAGATGTTGAAGAAGAAGTTGAGTGTTCAAATATCATTATTTTTTACTGTAAGAGACTCCTAGAGTACCAAAACAAAAGAAATTACATGTCAGAATGCACATAACTTGCACAGGTTTTGTCCAAACGAGATAAAACTTTACCATAGAACATCCGTGGAAGATAAAAATATCCCTATAAAGTTTTGTGAAGAAAATCTTAGGGATTTGGTAGAATAAGCTCTACTCTCATAAAATGTGTGAAACTCACTCTGTGTTTGTGCAGAGGAAATTAAATTTCACAAGGTTACAGATAGGGCAAGCAACAATGAGGCTGTAAGATTTCGTCAGGAAAGAAGAAGTAGGGAAAAAGATATGATAAATTTGAGTTTCGCCTAAGAAAGAGGGGGAAACTAAAAAGGGGAGAAATGAAAAGTCAAACACAAAAAATTAAGAAAATAAAAATTCGAGTCACAAACTTCCAAGAAGTGTCAACATTGTATTCCCCATATTTTCCCTTATTTTATTGATGAGGGAAGATTTGAGCCAAGATATGGCTAGAAGATTCATGTTACATGAATCTGGAATCCCAGCTCTCTCATTGGTTAGGCCTATATTTCTTTATTCACTCCTTAAGGGGCAAAAAAGAGAGTCCATATTTCTCCTAATGCAATCATCTTACCCCAAATGCCACATTTTTCAAACTGGTTAAGGATATCTATAGATTCTCAAATAGATTGTCCAAGGTTACTACAATTGATGGACTCCATAAGAGGTGGCTCCTTTCACCTATACTCTATTTACAAGAGATTGCAGAGGACTTCATCATCGATTTCATAAATGATGTTTACATTGCTACTGCCCATGCATACAGGGTCACATTGATGAATGAGGACTTCAGTGTGATGAAAAAACTTAGGTATATGCTTGACAAAATATTGAAGACCTTTCCCATCGCTAATTATAAATTTTAGCCTTTAAGATCCTCAATGTTCCCTCAAAGTTGAGAAAAGCGACAGAGACTATCACTGAAGATGTTAGTCACTTATTTGCCCAAATGGTTGTGAAAGTTTCTCGAGATGCAGATAAAGAAGATTACCTTAGTATATCTTTAGAAGACGAGTATATTAGAGAAGAAAGTATTCACCTATTAGATTGTGTTGTTTATTGTTGTTTGAGGTGAGGTTTTTTGTCATTGGTTTTATAAACTTTTGCAAAGTTTCTTGCACCATCATTCTCTTATTTTGGCTTTGTTCCTTTACAAGGCATACATTGCATCTCTTAGTAATAAAAGTGCTAACAACATACTTATTGTTGATCCACTTCTCTCTATGGATCTTTTTTCAAAGTCTAGTTTAAATATTACATGATTTTTTAATTTTTTTGATAGTGCCACACACACACATATCTTTTTTCTATATGTTGACAGGTAAATCCCTTATACATAGTTACTTTTGGTGATTTTTTTTCATATTTGTTGCTAACTAATGTTTTCTTTACATGGGTCATTAGTGTCTAATCTACTTCGATATTCTTGCTCGAGAGATCATCCTTATGAATTGTCTTTCAAGTATTCATGGCATGGCAAAAATGTATCATCAATAGTCTTTTCTTGTTTTCTAGATTTGTTGCATGTAGTATTCAACTGTTTCCTAGTAAGTTTTCATTTCTAGTGCTGTTAGATTGTAACGTGCCGCCCCTCAAATTGTGGGACACGTCTTAGCAGTCCATCGAGAGATCAATCTAGAAGACACCGCCCGGCACTCCCAAGGAATGACACGGGGTTTGCCAACTAGGGTCTCCTGAGTCTGCCTCGCAACGGAACTTATCCGGTTGTTCCCACTAGGATCGACCTAAAATCCAGGTTCCTTGTAATTGGGTCTTCCTAATAGCCTTCTAGCGTCGGTCTACAACTGCTCCACTTTGCGCAAACACAACTAGGCCAAAGTAGACTCATACCGCACTTGGTTCAAAGAGAATGGGAAACGAGAGGGATCCATCGCTCGACCTCTCTGCCCGTAGGGCATAGTCCCATTCCGGTCCCCTAAAACGGTATGAATCAGGGTTCTAACCAACATTGTCTAAGGTCATCGTTCGACCTTTCCTAACATTCCCCGTTAACATTTCCTTTGAGGAAAGCTCTCGGCTAACTGAGACCACCCTTCCGTAGGATAGACCCATTGGTCACATCCACCATGCTTCCCTCGGGGGTTGTTTTAGTTATCTAATTACCTACCACATTATGTTTGACATATAAAGGTAGCTTCCTTAATTAACCTGTTAGTCATAGGTTCCTTTACGTAATTTAGGGCATAGACACGAAGACAAGCTAAACAAGATCAAACACTTCCTTAACTTATCTTCAGATTAATGTGTGTCTCCTGCCCATACAGGAGAATTAAGTGTTCCTTTTTGCCTCCGGAGAAAAATCCTTTCGTCTTCCGGCAATAAAACCCGAAGGTTTATCCTATCAAGATTCCTCCTTGTAACTAGTATAAAGGCCTCGAGATCCCATCTCGAGTCACATAGAACACTTGTGTAGGGCCCAGAGGCATTGGGATTTACGGCTAGAGCCCCCACTGGCACTCAAGCGTCCTCCTACGCCAAGTAATTTCCACAGAGAGACCTCTCGTGGCAGGTTTGGTCCACATTCTGGGCACGGATTCACAACCCCTTTGGTTAGGGTTTGGCGGTTCACGAGGGGGTAGCTAGCGCCATCCTTCCTTAATTATCCCTTTAGGAAATCAACCACAGCTGAAGCAACCAGCTTAAAAACAATTACTAGGAAAAACATCCCTTTTGTTTCCATGGAAATCAGTCATCTCAGACCCGACCATGCAATCATCAACCATACCCCACTTGGGTTAACATCCAAAACCACATTAACAAATAGTTGAATGCACAACCTCTTGCTTCAAGGCATCGCAATCCCATTGCATGCACAATCAAAATTTAACTTGGATGTATCAAAACACTTGCTCAAGGGATTTACAACCTTTTCAAACAACCAAGCATAACTTGGGTCAACAATCCATTTAGGGTTAGATCACCAACTTCAATTAAGCTAGGAGCCTATCCATTTTCGATAGTCCACAGCAAGATCGATAAAACAATTCGTTGGCAATTATACTTATTCCTAATGCACCGGATCTCATGAAGGTCGAGGTTTCTATCCACCATCAGTGCAATCGCATCCTATGAACGAAAACTATCATTTCACGTGTTTCTTTTAGTCTTGATCGCGAAGCATGAATTCTAAATGACTATTCATACACTGAACTAGTTTAAAAGCTATTATTTTATGTGAAATGATGCAAAAACCTTATCATTCTATGTGTGTAAAAGCTATCATTTCATGCATATAAACTTATGCGAACTCCACACTCTATCATTTCACGCATGCAACCTAGCGCTTAGAGTAAACAAAAATCCTAAGACTCGTCCTTGTTCCATGCATGTAGCTAACCCCTTCATTTCTTCTATAATTAATTATAAAGCTTAAAGAACCTAGGTTTGATTCGTGATCGTAGGGGCATTCGTTATGTTGGTCGCTCTGCTTGCCTCTCCTGCATTACCGATACCAACGGTAGCTTTGGCACCTACACTTCCCACGATTTTCTTCTTGGGATCCATTTCTACTCTGGATTTGGATAGTCCGGGCCTTAGCGGCCTTCAAGATGACTGGTTCGGGAGGGAAAGGTCGCTAGAAGGGGAACCTTTGCCGATGAGGGGGTGGCTTGAGTGTGGCTCCTCGAACCGTCTTCACTCTCCAACTCTCTTCCTCTCTCTTTCTCCTTCTCTCTCTCTCCCTCTCTTCTTCCTCTTCTCCTCTTCTTCTTTCCCTCTCTCCTTCCTCTTCTTCTTCTTTTTCTACTTCTCTCTTCTCTCCTTCTACCTCTCCTACGTCTTCTTCTCCTTCTCTCTCTCTCCTCTTTCTCTCCTTCTCTTCTTCTCTTCTCTCTCTCCTTCTCTTCTTCTCTCCCTCTCTTCCTCCTTTCCTTCTTCTTTTCCTCCTCTTCTCCTTCCCTCTCTTTGCTTCTCTTCTTCTCTCCCTCTCCTCTCCTTCTTCTTTTCCTCCTCTTCTCCTTCCCTCTCTCCTTCTCTTCTTCTCTCCCTCTTCTCTCCTTCTTTTCCTCCTCTTCTCCTTCCTTCTCTCTCCTTCTCTTCTTCTCTCTCTCTCCTCTTCCTCTTCTACCTCTTCTTCCTCATCTTCTCCTTCTCTCTTCTCACCTGCTCCTTCTCTCTTCTCTCTTCCCTTCTCTTCTTCTCCCCCCCTTCTCTTCCTCTTCTCTCTCTCCCTCTTCTTCTTCTTCTTCTTCTTCTTCTTCTTCTTCTTCTCCTTCTTCTCCTTCTCTCTCTCACTCTCTCTCTTCTTCTCAGCATGACGGCCTGATCATCCGTTTTTTTTCCTGCCTAAAGGCTGAGCCCTTTATATGGTTTTTCAACCGGGGGGGTCACCGTGTGGCCCATGCACCATTATGGCGGCCACGTTCTCATGATGAAAAGGGGGGGCGTGCTGTAGAAAGGGGGGAGAGCTCCTCGCCATCTAGGGGGCTGCATGGCCCCCCTCTTGTAACTCTCTCTCTCTCTCTCTCTCTCTCTCTCTCTCTCTCTCTCTCTCTCTCTCTCTCTCTCCCTGCCATGCATATGGTAGGGGGAGAGAGAGAGAAAAAAATTGCACTAAATCGAGCTTAAGGGGGGTTCTCATGGGGGGCACAGGGGTCACGGGGGGGCGGGGGGGGGGGGGGAGGGGAACATTACATCCTCTCCCCCTTAGAGGAATCGAGATGTCCTCATCTCGAGAAGAAACTAGGAAAGACAAGCACTACTGAACCTTAGAGCCTGTGGGTTAGGGCCCCTCATGCTTTCACTGTGCTACTTTGATTACTCAAATTCTTAAAATAACAACTTGTCACAACTCATAGGATTCAATAGGATTTATTCCAAGTACAAGACTTATTACCTCAAGAGGATCTTCCTAGGATATCTAGTCATCCTCAAAGGTTACAACAGGCTCCGAGCCTTCATCATCATGTGGTTCATAATATGAGCCAAAAGTAGAGTTTAGGCAGCTTCGTTTGACTACAGGTTCCTCATTCTCATGGTCCAACTTAGGACAATCTATTTGGATATGTCCTAGTTCATTGCAGTGGAAACATCGGTGGTTGGGGCATATCTTACAGATGTGTCCTATCTCTCCGCACTTGTGGCACCTCTTGTCTTGATCTCGTGAGTCATCTTCATCATAGTTGCCTGATTTAAGTTCTTGGAAGATTGGATTTGCTCGTAGTAATGTGTCTTGCAAGTCTGTTGGGTGCATCGATTCCAATCGAGTGTTTATGGGTGGATTCAACCCAACACAAAATTTTGACACATGTTGTGTCATATCTATTGGGGATGCATACTTTATGAGTGAAATGAACTTCGAATAATATGCTTCAAGGGATAATCCTAGCTGCTTCAAGTCATAGAATTCATTCATCTTTTGTGTGCGGTAGGCAGGTGGCAGATACCTCCCTCGCACAGCTTCCTTAAGCTTATCCCAAGTGACAGTCCCCTCCGAGATTGCTTGGTCTCTGTACCACTGTTTCCACCAAAGTCTCACTTCACCTGTAAGCTTAAGTTTGGCGAGCATGGCTTGGTTAGCAGGTGTGGTTCCTACTACCTCAAAATAGTCCTCCATGGACTCAATCCAAATCTCGATGTCGGCTTGAACAGTCCTTCCCTTGCCATCAAACTCAAGTGGCTTAATTTGCTTGAGAAGGAACTTCTTCTCTTGCATGTCAACATTCGTGGTTGCAAAAGGTGCCTGACAATGAAGCCATATCACTTAGGTTATTTCTGTTTAGGATATGTATATGAACTGAACATTAATCAATCATGTATCATTATGAAGTTTTGCTCTGATACCAACTATAACGTGCCGCCCCTCAAATTGCGGGACACATCTTAGCAATCCATTGAGAGATCAATCTGGAAGACGCCGCCCTTCACTCCCAAGGAATGACATGGGTTTTGCCAACTAGGGTCTCCGGAGTCTGCCTCGCAACGGAACTTATCTGGCCGTTCTCACTAGGATCAACCTAAAATCCGGGTTCCTTGTAATTGGGTCTTCCTAACAGCCTTCTAGCGTCGAACTGCAACTGCTCCACTTTGCGTAGACACAACTGGGCCAAAGCAGACTCATACCGCACTTGGTTCAAAGCAAATGGGAAACGAGAGGGATGCATCGCTCGACCTCTCTGCCCGTAGGGCATAGTCCCATTCCAGTCCCCTAAAAGGTATGAATCAGGGTTCTAACCAACATTGTCTAAGGTCATCATCCGACCTTTCCTAACATTCCTCATTAACATTTCCTTTGAGGAAAGCTGTCGACTAATGGAGACCACCCTTCGTAGGATAGACCCATTGGTCACATCCACCACGCTTCCTTCAGGGGTTGTTTTAGTTATCTAATTACCTACCACATTATGTTTGACATATAAAGGCAGCTTCCTTAATTAACCCGGTAGTCACAAGTTCCTTTATGTAATTTAGGGCACAGAAACGGAGACAAGATAAACAAGATCAAACACTTCCTTAACTTATCTTCAGATTAATGTGTGTCTCCTATCCATATAGGAGAATTAAGTGTTCCTTTCTACCTCTGCAGAAAAATCCTTCCGTCTTCTGGCAATAAAACTTGAAGGTTTATCCTACCAAGATTCTGCCTTGTAACTAGTATCAAGGCCTCGAGATCCCATCTCGAGTCACGTAGAAAACTTGTGTAGGGCCCGGAGGCATTGGGATTTACGGCCAAAGCCCCCACTGGCACCCAAGTGTCCTCCTACGCCAAGTAATTTCCATGGAGAGACCTCTCATGGTGGGTTCGGTCCACATTCCCGGCGCGAATTCACAACCCCCTTGGTTAGGGTTTGTTGGTTCACAGGGGGGTAGCTAGCGCCATCCTTCCTTAATTATCCCTTTAGGAAATCAACCACAGCTGAAGCAACCAGCTTAAAAATAATTACTAGGGAAAACATCTCTTTTGTTTCCATGGCAATCAGTCATCTCAAACCCAGCCATGCAATCATCAACCACACCCCACTTGGGTTAACATCCAAAACCACATTAACAAATAACTGAATGCATAACCTCTTGCTTCAAGGCATCGCAATCCCATTGCATGCACAATCAGAATTTAACTTGTGTCATCAGCATAATAATGCTAGCTTTTAATGGTTTCAATAGTGTATGTTGTGAAGAACACTCTGTCTACCAACTTCCAGTGGGTTGCTAATTGGACAAATAGGAGATTGCCAGTGCACCAGGCACCCCACATGTGCTGCTGTTGAGCATCCATGAACAAATTTCAACTCTTTTCTTTCTTGTTTTCATGAACCTCCATTGACCACGACTCCTGAAGCTTCTTCACAATCTCCCACTTGATGATGTCTGGAAACTTCTCAATGAATGCCAAATCTTCCATGGATGGTCATTCTCTCTGTTTTTGCACTTCCATTTGTTCCCAAACAATTTGCTACCAAGATGCACGTCTGTTGTTTCAACTGAAAGAGAAAATAGTCCACCACATAGAGCCTGTATCATGATGGTAATATGTTTATGCCATTGTGTGATAAACTTCTGGTGGAAAGTGGCTTTGACAATAAGAATCTCCAATTCTTCAGTGGGAGAAGGAACTTTGCAAACATCCATTGAATTCTTCTCTTCTTGGCAATGCCATTTCCTTCATTTTTAGCCTCTTTTGATGCTTGTTGGATGGCAAATTTCCCCCGCTACGCATCAAAAACATAGAGCCCCAAGAGGAACACCAAGGAAAAGGTGTTTCTACTGCAAGAATATCTATCTTGTAACATCAACAATCATCTTTTATATTATCTCAACAAACAAAACAAAACCAAGAACAAGAAATCTTCACGCAGCTTCATAACCTATGACTTTATCTTCAATAAAATTCATCATTTTCTTCATATTCTTCATAAAATTCATCAACCAACAAAGAGAACACAAAAGAAACACCACTTTGAATGGAAAAATATCACATATGATTCATCTTCATTGTCTTCTTAGTTTTCTCTCACATTCTCTTATAGAAAGATACATTGTTTTACATAGAATTGGCTATCTCTAACTCTCTCTTTCTCTCTCCATCAATAGTACATCATCTCCTCACTACAATACTCAATAATCACTCGTAATAGTCCATCTTTGGTCGTGGATGTCCCTTTCAAGAGGTGTGTCTGATATGAAAGGTCACTAGAGCCACTATAATGACTCTTCATATCTCACTATTGTCACTTCACTCTAGTCCTCTCTCGAGTCTTCAACAGCTACTTCTTCCACTTCCTTGAGCTCTTTTGAGCTTACACTCACCTCTTTCCAAGGCTAGAGAACTTTTCCAAAGTCACATATACATTCCACAGAACAGTTACAGAGGCATGGAGAACAAAACAGAACAGGAATAGAACAGGAACAGAGGCTCTACAGAAGCTCAACAAAGGGTTACAGAAGGTCAACAAAAAACATCAAAACCTCATAACTCATACTAAAACCATTCCAAACTATCAAAAACCATTTAATGAGATTTTAAAATACCTCAAATTCATCAATCATCAATTCATGCTTCATACAAAAGAAAATCAGAACAAAACAGAAGCTAAGCAGAAGGTATCATAACCTATCAAAACATCACAGAAACTCATATTTCTACTGAAAATCATCATGGCCTTCCAAAACATAATCAATATAATCCAAAACACTTTCAAAAATTTATAAAATAACTAAAAATCACTCAAAATCCATAAAAAATTGACCATTCATGCCTCAAAAACAACAAAAATCAGCCAAAAAATCTAGTCATTTCAGCATTCAACACTACTTGGATGTGCCCCAGCTCATTGTAGTGGAAATATTGGGATGTCTCTTACGGATGTGCTCTATCTCTCCACATGTGTGACATCTCTTGTTGTTATCTCGGGAATCATCTTTTTCACAATTGCCCAATCTAAGTTCTTAGATGATTGGCTTTGCTCGAAGTAATGCATCTTGCAAGTCCGTTGGACACATTGCTTCAAGATGGTGGTTCAGAGGAGTGTTCAGGCCATGGAAAAACTTGGATACTTGCTGCACAATATCCATAGGTGGTGCATATTTTAGTAAGGTCACAAACTCTGAGTAGTAGGCTTCCAAGGTTAATTCTAGTTGCTTTAGCTTGAAGAATTCATTCATTCTCAAAGTCTGGTAGGTTGGCAAAAGATATCATCCGCATATAGCATCTTTCAACTGAACCCAAGTGACAATGGCTTCAAAAATACCTTGATCTTTGCACCATTGCTTCCACCATATCCAAGCCTCTCTAACTAACTTAAGTTTGGCTATCATTGCTTGATTGTTAGAAGTATTTCCTGAAGTAGAGAAATAATCATTCATTGACTCAATCCATATCTCCGCCTCCGCTGTGACATCTATTCCTTTTTTGCCAAACTTGGGTGTCTTAATCTTCTTGAGAAGGAATTTCTTCTCTTGCATGTTAGCATTCGTGGGTGCAAAAGATGCCTGACAATCCAGCCATACCACTTAGGTTATTCTATGAACCGTATATTAATCAATCACATATCATTATGAAGTTTTGCTTTGATACCAACTGTAATATGCTTGCCTATCGACTATCCAAGCATGTTTTTAGTGGTCCATCAATCCATCGAGAGAATCTAAGCGACGCTGCTCGGCACTCCCTTGGAATGTTATAGGGTTTGTCGCCTAGGGTTTCTCGAGTCCGCAACGGAACGTTCACAACCAAACCCACTAGGATCGACTTGAAATTTGGGTTCCTAGTGGTTAAGGTTTCCTAATAGCATTTTAGCATTGATCTTGGACATCCTACTTTATGCAGAGGTACCCAAGACAAAGTAGATACATGTTGCACTTGGTTCAAAGAGAATGGGAAATGAGAGGGATGTGTTGCTCAACCTCTCTACCCGTAGGGCATAGTCCTATTCTAGTCCCCTAAAACTACATGAATCAGGGTTCTAACCTAATACTTACTATGGGTCAATCGTTAGTAAAAACCTTGTGAGAAGCCTCCCAGTTCTCTGGGACCACCTTGCCATAGGACAGACCCATGGGGGGTTCTGCCCACCCACTTCCCTCAATAGGTGTTCTTTAGTTATTTAATTAGGTCCTACCACATTTATGTGTGACATTTAAAATTAGCTTCCTTAATTAATCCTTTTAAGGATCAAGGTTTGTTCGTGTAATTAATAGCACCGACATGAAAATAGAACAAGTAGTCCTTTTGACAAAAAAGTTCATTAACTTATCTTCAAGTTAATTTTTGTCTCCTTCCCATACAAGAGAAATTATATATCCCTTCTGCCCTGCATAAGTAATTGGTCCAAATCACATGGCACCACAATTCCCATCCTTGATCCAGAATAGGATCTTCCAACGCCACAGACGTTGGGGCCACGGAGGTCTTCAACTCCATTATGGACTTGGCAAGGGCTGACCCACAAACTGCCTAGGAGTAAAACATTATTCCCATGGTTGGCCTTTTCACCACTCAACCTTTGGCCCATGAATCAAGCAATGCCCTTTCTGGGTTGATCTGCGGTGCGATCATGGAGGTGATCCACCCATGCAAATAACGTTTCCTTAATTAAATCATTTAAGAACAAGCATAGTCAAGGTAGGCAGCCTAATATCATCTTTCAAGAAAACATTGTGGTGGTGCATGGTGGCGAGGAGTCTCCAACTACCCAGGTGGCTCAGGGGGTGGTGGTAAGCCATGTGGCCTCCCCTCATCACTCATCATCATCGTCACCATCTTCTCCTTCATCGACATCGTCTCCCTCTTCTTCCTCATTGCCATCCACTCCTTCTTCCCCCCATCACCTATTTGGTGACGACGGGGGGGAAGGAGGTAAAAAAAATTCAATCAAATTTATTTATTTTAGAGGTTGTTCCTATGTGAAGGGGGGGAATATTGCAAAATCAAATGGATAAAGAGTGCTCTAAGACCAATGGTAGGGAACATATCCCTACCTATTTAAAATCTAATTTGAGAGATGGACAATACTCTAAATGCCTAGGGGGGATGTACCCCAACTTGCACACACCTAAGCCAAGGCTATACTTAGTAGCATTTGAATGAGAGGCTAGGATTAAAGAATATAAGATAATGTGTCTCTAAGTGTCCTACTCTTTTATACAACTAGAGTTTCTAATGTCATCCACAGGCTCAAGTCTTAATTAATGGTGCCAAACACTTATACTATGTGTACTTAAGCACATTAGGAATGGATGCAACTATTAACCTATGTATTTATCAACCCATGTTTATTGATAAGAACTTACAACTAATATTAGGTGGAAAAAGAAACATTTCCCATGCCCTCAACAATACATGAATCTTTTTGTTCATGAAATGGCCAATTTTGTCGTTAATATTAGTGAATTTGGAAATTCTCCACAAGTTTAGGACTCATGGTAAAAACTTTTTATTTCCTATAACTCTCACACCACGCTTCCACATTGTCCATAAGTTTAGAACTCTTGGTATAAACCTTTTCTTTCCTATAACTCTCACATCAAGTTTCCAAATTTTGTGATGCATAGCTTGATAAATTCCATTTTTTAGAAGGTTTCCAATGATGGGTTGGTTGATAGGTTAAAGGAAGCTTGATGGCATATTTTTAAAGTTGTATTACTCTAGATTATGAAAAGTGTGATTTGAGAGATTTCCAAATTCACTAAAATTGTTTATATGGCTCTATTTTATGCATTCACCAATGCGAATAATTTCACATTGTCTCAATCTTGTATGTCTTGTCAATAACCTTTCATCTCGTACATGTTGTTTATAATTTCTTAGTTATTTATAATTATATTCAAATACATTATTATATCACTATTATTTGGCCAGTGAAATCAATAAAGTTCATTTCCATGTTTATGGCAAACAATGCCATCTCACTCTATCTAGGAAAATAGTTAACATTGTCATGTAGATTTAATAAAAATATCTATAAAATTCCACCACAAATATGTGCTCTCTCTCTCTCTCTCTCTCTCTCTCTCTCTCTCTCTCTCTCTCTCTCTCTCTCTCTCTCTCTCTCTCTCTCTCTCTCTCTCTCTCTCTCTCTCTCTCTCTCTCTCTCTCTCTCTCTCTCTCTCTCTCTCTCTCTCTCTCTCTCTCTCTCTCTCTCTCTCTCTCTCATCCTTTACATTTTGTGGCAATAAATTCCAAGGATTAGGATTTTGAAATGGCAAAGAGTAGAGCAAAGTGAAGGGTCATAAATAAGACACTAGACTGGGTAGAGGGAGGTCACGATAAAAGGCATGAGTGGGGAGTAGGGAGACGTGGATGGAGGAGAAAAGAGGGAGGTACATTATAGGGAGGTGGGAGTAGATGGAGAGGCAAATGGATGACGATGTATATTATATGGATGTAGGGCTAGATGGAGAGATAGAGTACACATTGGAAAGATGTAGACTAAGTAGAGGGAGTTGGATGGGGATGGAGAAAGGTAGACAATGGGAGGTACATTACAAAACTTTGATGTGTCCTTTGTGTGGGTGTGGGTGTGTTGTGTGCATGTATGCACACCCATAATATTTAAACTTGCATAACAATTATAGTCAAAAGATAATATATGTGTGTGCACGTGTGTTCGTGTGTGAGCAAGCACATATTCTTGTGTAAGGAGGGGTAAATATTTAGACCAATAATAATTGAATGTTTGTTTTTAAAGTCCCAAGTCATGACAATTTATTGACATTCCTTCAACAGAGATGCACATTTTGACTGGAACCCAAACTAAAGTAGAGAGAGAGAGAGAGAGAGAGAGAGAGAGAGAGAGAGAGAGAGAGAGAGAGAGAGAGAGAGAGAGAGAGAGAGCATATGTGGAATGGTATGGACTAAGCAAGGAAGAAGCTAGAGGAGAACAAGGATGAGGAGAAGTAGAAGAAAAAAGGATAAAAGAAAGGGGGCAGCTGCAAACACTAACTCATCCTTCATGAATCTATCTTTGAATGGTATGTGTGATTGATATGCAACACATATGAAATATTAGGTCCCAATACATTTTCCTTTTTTCATTCAATTAAATTATTCATTTATGATGAGACAAGATTTGTTTGGCTTGTTAAGCTAATGAGCTACTAAATGAAAAGAACATTCTTTATCACATACAAAGAAAAAGTATTTTGTCCCATGTTTTCGGTTTCCTTTATGAGAGAGAGAGAGAGAGAGAGAGAGAGAGAGAGAGAGAGAGAGAGAGAGAGAGAGAGAGAGAGAGAGAGAGAGATTAGTTACTATGTCTATGTGTTGATGGTGACAACACTCTAGTTGTAACAATGTTGACAAGGTGATAGTGGTCGCACTAGTTCATGGTGGTGGTGACAGAGGTCAAAACAAATGGAATAGATGGAATGAATAATTTTGATATTTCTAAATACCTTGCTCCAAACCTCACTCTTTCCATTCCCTTGTTTGTAAACAGTAGTTTTCTTGAAGGAAAAAATATATAAAAGTACAAAAAGATTGAAACACACAAATTTTTGAGAAAAATAGAAATACAAGCAAAAGGCTTTGACATAGCCAAATGGATAATTTGATGAATTTCTACAATGAAATGAAAATTATTCCCTTATGTATTTCATTCTTTGGCTCTTTTGCATTATCCCCAAAAGCTATTTAGATCTATATGCATTGGCAAATTTGTGAAAGGTATTGAGAATGAGTAATGTTTCTACTATTCCAATCTATCACCCAAAAAAACATTTAGGACTACAAAGACCATAACGAAACAATTGATAAAGAGGCCATTAAGATAGCAAAATGTGAATGCGGGAATCAATGAAAAGGAAGATACATTTACCACATGATAATTAAACCATTGTAGACTTGGATGGACCTTGAGATATGGTCTAGTTTCATGTGGTGATGTAAAGTATAAGAAGCTGAGTTGTATAACTAGTCATTTTAAATTACTTAGTGTTGACTTACTTTTCATCAAATTAATTATTATTACATCTTAGATATTTTTTGACTAAATATTAGAGACATGCATTTGTAAAGACTATATTGTGTGTCGTTTCATGATTGTCCCTTTCTTAATCTTCTCTTTAGCTTTCCAAGCCAAACAGATTCTAATATACGAGGGATTTCTAGCTCATGCCTTTCACTTCATAGTCACACGTTAAGAGAATGAGAGCAAGACAAAAGAGATGGATGATTGAAGTCTTTACCTAAAAGTTGTATCTTCTTTTCTTCGGATGGCACATAAAAGGCAAAGAGAGTACTAATATAAACGTGAAAGTGCTCTACAACTAAAACACATGGGTGTGACCAAAAGAGTACTAAAAAAGTGAAAGGATTATAAGAAATCCTAGGGACTCTTTCCATGTTAAAAAAGGAGACAATAGTATAATCACAATATCTTTGATGCAATATCTACAATGGAAGAGATTGATCTTTGATGCAATATCTACAATGGAAGAGATTGGTTATCTTATGTGCTCTCTTTCTTAGCTATTGGTAGTATATCTCCAAGCTTTTTGGATATTTCTTACAACTCCAATTAACTTTCATATCTTCATTAGTATAAACTTTGCTTGCTTCTATGTAACCTATCAATCAGAGATTTCTCAACACTCGTGTTGCCTAAGTGTTGCATGTGATACTGCACATTTAGATCACACCTTAACGTTTTTTTAAATAAAACACAATGGATGTTCATATACTAGTGAGTCTTCCTTTTAAACACACAAGGAGTTTTCATTTTGGGTTGCCAAGGGAACATGTTGCAAGAAAGCCTCCTTATTAACAAGCTCTTCTATTGTGGTTTAGGTTTCTTTTGTCTTACATATTTGCTTCATTATGTTGGTGGCCACCTTTTAGAAGGGTGTGAAATATTTGTTAGTTGGGGCTTATTATTTTTGTTGTTCATTAACAAGATAGGAGGTGATATAGTTGTTGTTTAATAAGTATGGTAGATAAGTTAATGTAGCATCTTCAAATGCAAGCCACCACTCTATATGAAAGCAATCACTTTCACTTAGGGTGCCATTTCATTTTTTAATTAGAAATAATGGAAAGGGCAATGCCTTAATATGCTATTAAGCATCCATGAAATGAGAAAGAAACAACTACATCAACAAATCTTAAAAACCCCAAAAATCACATCTCCTAACAAAGTGAAATATGGATCTTTGCAAGAAGGTTTCAAGTTTAGAACATGCTTGATTATTATCATTGGGTGAAATTTATGCATTAAGTGTGTAGCTTGAGTAATCACATATGATTTCCTTAGCAAGGTGGGTTTGGGTATTCACATGGACCTTACTATAGGGGTGGCTCCTTGCTTTTAGTAGGGCTATTAGTTGTGGATACTCTTAGCTTTATAGAGTTGGTATCTGCAATGGCAACATATTAGAGCAAGCACCCTTGGACATGAAATCACCATTTTGGAGTTAAAGGACACAAATGGTATTGGCATTACAAATCAATGTTATCTAACATTTTTGTTGTAGGTGTTTAGCCTTTCTATTGTAGGGTATCTATACAACAAGGGCTAATTTATAGTGCTAAATAAACATTGTGTATCAGAAAGTTGATCTTTTTGTGCAACCTTGAAGCCCTAAATTCATTTTAGGTTGCTGCTCGTAGAGGATGATCTTGTGAAGATGCCATATAAATGCACCGCCATGGCCTCATATGATAAGTGGTGGTAAAAAATAACCAAGCTTTATATTAGTGTTAACCAAATTAAAAATTTGCACCAAATGGCCTTAGGTGCACGAGTGCATTTCAATAATCTTGTAATTCTCCACTATTCCCAAGTGAAGAAAGTAATAATCTTTACCACCCTTCTTGCAAATCATAATGAGCAAGCAATTACTTTTTATCGAGCTTAAAAGATAGTTGTGTTTATGAAAGGGAGAGCTAGTGTGGTATATTTAGATTATTTTTACGGCATTTTATAATGACTAACACCTTCACCAATTTCTTACAAACACATCAACTTTATATTTACATATAACTACCTTATTGCTAGCAAGTGAGGTGAACGTGGAGAACTACAACAATTTAGCACTTGGGAATCTTGAGCTCAGATAATTATGTGACTTTGTTAGAACAATTTAGCATTTGGGAGTCCTGAGCTCACATAATTATGCGACCTTATCGTTGAGGGCCCTAATTGATGGAGTTGCATGGAGTGTGGAGAATGTGCATCTGTGTGCACGTGCATGCATGCGCAGTGCACACACACGCACACACACACAAAGAATACGACATAGCTTTATTGTGAGCATGGCCTTTTTTGCCTTATCACTTAACACATAAAAAATGAGTGTATACGTGTATAATTGGGGTTACTAAGTGAGATGGTAGGCATCCATGTTGGCCTTTACCCCAATAGTCTCCCACTTGAAGGCCAATGTGCCTTTAAGGGGGAGACAAAATAATAAAATAATACATGAGGTAAGAATGTGTGAGGTATCCTCACCCAATAATGTGTGACCTATCCTCACCCAATGCCCATAAACTCCTGGCAATTTGCAAACTTCTAAAAGGGCAGACTCTATGAGAAACTTTGTAGGGTTTTCAATTATATGCACTTTGACTAGCCCAACATGCTCATCCTCAAGCATGTGATGAATGAAGTGATAATGTAGTTTTATGTGCATAGTCTTGGCATGAAACACTAGATTCTTTATCAGCATGATAGAACTCTACCCATCACTATGCAATAATGGCATGCCTTCTTGAAGGCCTAAATCTCCCACTAGATGAATAGGCTATATAGCTTCTTTATATTCCTCTATGGTTGCTACATAGTTTGCCTTTGTGTCCAATCAAAGTTATCCCATTATGTTATGGAGCTCCACTCATGTCTCTCATCCCCATGAGAGATTTCAGCCATGGCTTATGAGTGATGATAGGTTTAAGTGGGAGCTAGCTATGCAATCAAAAATGGATTCTATCTTGAAGAATTAGACTTGGGAGTTAGTTCCTTTTCCAAACGACAAGATTTATTTGCCATGTAAGCGGGTTTACAAGTTGAAGGTTATAGCTGATAATGCTAAGCTGTGAGTAAAAGACAAATTTGATTGTCAAAGACTTCAAGCAAGAGAATGGTATGGATCTTATTGAGATATTTTCACTTGTGGTAAAAATGACTACTCTTTGCACTCTGCTTGCCTTAGGGACTAAGGAAGATGTAGATTTGATACAACTAGATGTAAAGATTTCATTACATGTTGACCTCCATGATGAGATTTACATGCAAGTTACAGGGATTTGTGGAAAGTGGTAAAGAAAAGCTTATTTGTAAGTGAAATAAGAATCTTTATGGCTTAAAGCAAGACCCATGGGAACTTATAATAAGTTTGATGCCTTTATGCAATCTCATGGTGGATACGAAAAAAGTGAGACAAATCACCACTTATATACTAGAAAAGCTAAACGATGGCAGCTTGATAGTGTTGATCTTATATGTGGATAATATGATGATTGCTCGAACAAACATGTATAAGATTGATGCAGTAAAGAAAAGGTTAATAGCAACATTTGAGATCAAATATTTGGGACAGTGTAATCACATTCTTGATATGTGCATAATCAAGGATAAAAGGAAGATATTGCTCCATCTATCCTGAAAGGATTTTGTAAGCAAAGTGCTACATTGTTTCAACATGGAATGGGGAAGACAATAAGTACTCCATTGCCTCCATGTCTAAAAGTTGGTGCTAATAATCATTTCAAATTTTATGTTGAAAAGGTTAAAATGGCCAAGGTTCCTTATGCATCATGCATGGGCACTCTCATGTATGACATGATTACTACTTGGACATTGCATTTGCAGTGGGAGTTGTGAGTAGATACATGTCAAATCCTAGCAAGAAACATCAAGAGGCAGTGAAAGGCATCTTGAGGTACTTGAGTGGTACAAAGAATATGTGTATATGCTTTGGGAAGATCAGTAGTCATGTACTTGGAAACACAAATGTGAAGGCATATTGAGGTACTTAAGTGGAACAAAGGGATATGCTTTGGGAAGATCAGTAGTTGTGTACTTGGAAACACAGATGTAGACTATGTAGGGAATGCTATCAACAAAAAGTCAACCATTGGATATGTCTTTACCTTATTACAGTGGTGCAATTTGATGGGTATTTCTTTTGCAAAAATATGTCTCATTATCTTTCAGTCACCACTCTTTCTTCATGAGGCACCACATGAATCTCAACTTGCTGCTGCAACAAATTTGTTTGCTTTTCACTCACTAGTAGAATCACCACTTGAGCACTATCTTTTGCACAATTCTTGCAATGACATTTGCGATAGGTGACAATGAACCTTGGAAGGTAACTCTTCGTATTTCCACTTCCTTGAGGGGTTGTTTATGCTTTTTTTCCTCATAGAAGGTCACATAATTTGCTACATATGACCTATGTACCTTCTGGATCCAAAAGGTAATAACCTATTTCACTACTTCATCCATAGTCTATAAATATGCATTTTCTTGACTTTGACTCTAGCTTACTATGCTTCTGTTTTGGTAGATGCACATAATCTTCATAACCAAACACTCTTAAAATGATCATATAAAGACTTCTTACCTATCCAAGCTTCCTCAAGAATGCCACCATCTAATGTAGTATTTGGTGAGCTCTTTATTGAATATACAAGTGTCACCATAGCTTTAGTTCAAAAATCTAGAGGATGACCGAAATTGAAAGAATACTTAGCACCCTTTTATTAATGGACCTATTCATGCATTCTACCATATCATTTTGTGCAAGATTAGTATGTGTAATCAACTCCCTCTTGATGCCTTGCACATTGTAGAAACTTCCAAGTTCATGAAAAACATATTATCCACCATTATGTGACCCAAGAGGCTTTAGTGTCTTTTTAGATTGATTTTCTTTAAGTGCCAAATTTTTTTTGAAAGGAGGATAATGTATTATTTTTTCTTGCCATTGGAAAAGCCAACACTTTCTTAGTTGCATGTTACCGTGTTTTCTGCAGCACAGAGGAGTAGAAAATGGAAAAAAAAATGGGAAATAGCAAAAAATGCGCAGGATAAAAGCAGGAAAAGGCGCCTTGACCGGTAACCAGTCCCTGAAAAATTTAAATGTTCGAGCATGACCCTCAGAAAGCCTCGGTGTCGCCCCGAGATAACAAAAGAGTAAAAGTGCGCACCATTAAAACGTGGGAGCGCCCCCGAATCTTTGTAAAAGAGTGCCAGGCTCGCTCCTGTGCAAAGTGTATGCATTAGTTGGGAATAGGATAAATTAGAATGGTGGGAAATGGAAAAAAGGGCCTCTAGGCTACAGCTGGCCATGTAAAAGAGGGAAAAGGGGATGACCGCCCAAAAAGGATTTAGGGCTTTGTATATAAAGTTGAAAAGTGAATGAGAAGCTCATTCTGTGGTGTGTGGCAAAAAGAGTCTTCTTCTTCCTCTCTTCTTCTCTCCGACGCACTTACCGGCCCATTCAGGTATACAAACCTCTCCCTCTACTTCCCTAGATAGGATCTGGAAGTGCATGACCATGGCGCTGGCCTACATTGGCTGAAACGATTGAAATCGCATTCGCGCGGGTTACGTGCGCCGCAATCGGCCCGTCCAAGTGGCCTCTCCTGGGCCAAGTCCCAGAATCAACCCTCGGCCCTTGTCACTCGGCCCACTTGGCCAAACCCTAGTCGGTCCGAGGCAACTGTCCGAGTCAACCCACTCGGCCGTCCGAGTCAAAGCTCTTTGCCACGTGGCACATCGGGCCTCGGCCTATCCGAGTCTCAAATTCGGCCCTCGACCACACCCGGGATTCGGCCCTCGGCCAAGCGCCATTCGGCCCGTCCGAATTACCCTATCCGAACCTGCCATTCGGCCCGTCTGAATCAAAATCGTTTGAGTCAAATCTGGAAATTCGGCCCCCGACCCTGTGCCTCGGCCCGTCCGAGTGACCTACTCGGACCCTGCAATTCAGACCAGTTGGTCCGAGTGCAACTTTTTGTCAAATCTGTCAAAAATTTGACCCGACCCGGCAAATACGCATTAGCACAACCTGTCGAAACCCTTCGGGCACTCAGAACTTGATTCTGGCACACGTGATAAGAGAAATTGTAGTGCGCAGCCGCTTAGCGGCTAGAAGTGGATAGTTGCGGGACCCAAAGACTTGGATGCGAGCCGCTGAACCGTAAAACCTGATCGATCGGAAGTGAACAAGGCAATATACAAGGAAACCCTAAACCCTAACTAAACGGCCAGAAAATGGACCTACAAGCCTATCAGGCCCGAAACAAGCGATAGTGTGTAGGACGCTGAGGAATTGATCGATGCACTCGCATGGACTTTTTGCACTTGAAGTACACTTAAGAAAGCTGAAAGCCTGATTGGGCACAAGTGCACGAGAAACGACGCACTCACCGAGTGACCATAAATTGAGGTTTGTATTCAATAACCAAAGAAACTCACTCAGATAAACCACTCAAGGAACCCACCAATAGGAGAGGACCCAAGACATAGACGAACAATTGAAGCGCAGGGTAGGACCAAGCAAGGAGCGCCAACGACGAGGATCTGTCAAGTCTATTCACCTTGGTCAACAGCATAGTGGAGCGCAAGAACTCAACCATGACTGAAGAGAGCTCCGACCATTGGTCTAGTGAGGAACTTGATTTGAACATATTTCCAAATGCTATTCAGCAAAACTGGTGAGCAGCTACAACGCGCACGCCCGGTACGAGCACTGCAGCACGACAGCAGACGTAATCATTGCAGACCTAGAGGAGGAGAGAAGGCTAGCCCGCAAGGCATTGTAGGGAATAGTTGATTATAATAGGGATCAATAGGCTAGGAGCCAAAGGCAAAGCATGGAGTTGCATGAGGTGCAACGAGTGCTGAACTTGGCTGGCCGAAACCAAACAGACCATGAGAGAGCACTAGAAAGAGACCTGACATTGAGCGAGCTTCTCATGAAACGGCTGCTCGATAACACTGCAGTAGAGCAGAGTGCCACCGCACTAGCGACGTCTCTGCTTGCAGGATTAGGGGCAAACCAAGGCTCAAAGAGCCAGGCCAAAATACCCATTGTTGCCAAGCAGCTCGATAAGTACCAACCGCATGACGATCCATACAACTTTGTTGAGCAGTTCGAGCAAGTCTGCGAAGCCAATGGCCTCAACAACCAGACTCAACATTCGCAAGCGTTCGGGGCAACAAGGGTAGGACGTGGTATACAAGCTTGGATGCCGTGGAACAAGCCAACTTCGATAATCTCAAGGATCTCTTCGTCAAGAGGTTCGCCGAGCCCGGATACTCCGATAACCTACTAGTATGCTTGATGAACGTCAAGTAGAAAGAGAAGGAGGACATCCGTGACTACGTGACCCATGTGAGGAGTCTCTTTAAGAGAATCCCCCTAGGCGAGCGACCGACTGACAAAGCAATTTCGACTGTATTCATCAGCAGAATTAGAGACGAGGAGTTATATAAGGCATTGGTAGGCAATTCAATCTTGCAACGGGACGTGGTGGCTAGAGTTTTTGAGGAAGCCATCAGAATCGATGACCAGCTGAAAGAGCGGAGCTCTAGGAGCTCAAATCTAGAAGAGACCAACCCGCGAAGCTCAGAGAGAACATCGGCCTCTAGTGAGCGGTCAATCCCACCATCCCAAGATAAGGGGAAGGCCACCGAGACAAACCAAGGCTTGGCTGAGGTCAAGATGGAATTAGGCAAGCTACAGGACATGTTGAGATGACTAACGCGCCCGCACGTCCAATGCGTGTACTGTGGTGGAAACCACTTGCCTGCCGAGTGTCAAGACCCTAGGTCAAGACCTTGTGCTAACTGCGGTAGGTTCAGCCATGATGTCGCACATTGTAAACTACCAAGAAGACTTCCATACCCGCAACCCTACGGCCAGCCTTATGTAGCTAACAGGCTGCAGCCATTCTTCGGAAGGGGAGCCCCATTGGCTCTTCCCGCACCTAACGATATGAGACCAACCGTCCCTAGAATGGACATAAATCCTACAGGCATTCCTAGATTGCCTGGTCCGTACGTAACCCACCCATCGAGCGACGCTCTAGTCCACTACGTGGAGGAGCCTAATGATGAAGAGACCTACATATACCCTTACGTCTCACACGACAACGAGGGCAACGTGGTCCTCATGGATTATCGACCCGTGCTATTGATGGCGTTAGGACGAGGACGAGGTAGAGGCCTAGGACACCCCGGTCATGTCTCATCACGCTGGCCTGAAAGAGAGCAGCAAAACAGGGACAAGGCTGGGCAAAGGTGCGTAGAGTGCGGAATCACCCATCTTTTCATAGACTGCCCGAAGCGGAAGCCATCCTCTAGCTCAGCCAACCTGCCATCTGTCTCATTGGGGCTGTTTGGTGTCGAAAACCCCGATGGGGAGGCCACATCTATTCCCTTATGGGTTATGACCCGAGCCCAAATGAAGCAGGCCGGTATCTCTCTGCCAGGACCCAGCAATCTTGACGCAACCTCAATAGGAAAGAAAAGCCGCATGTAGAAAAAGAAGAGATCAGAAGCTAAGGTCACACTAAGAACCGAGAGTGCTATGACTCTACCTACAGGGAAGAAGGTCTCAGACGTGGAGGCAGAGACTTCAGCCCCTAAGACAGCCGAAAAGGGAAGCGCAAAGGTAGGGGAATACCCGCATCCGAAGTGACAATTAGAGGCCATAGAAAAAGTGAAGGAATGGGTGAGGGAGGCTCAACAGCATCTCAAGGACGCGAAGTCCATCGTAGAGGACAAGATTGATGATCTCTCCAGCGTGAGCACGCCAATATCACCGCTTCAACCTAAGTTGGCAGAAGCAATTGTGCCGCAAGCAGTGCCACTAAGACCAAGCCTAGATGCAACAGAGCCGCAGATCAGCCGCGGCCATTGGCCCGTACAATTTAGGCTGAGGAAAGTACGAGTATCTAACGATCTCCTGACCACACTAGTGACCACTCCTGTAACACTTAGCCTGGGAGATCTGCTTAAGCAGCACCCTACCCTATGGCAAGACCTTAAGCAGTGGGTCGAAGGATCACAAGAGCAAGTCACAGCAGACCCTCGAGACTAGGACGCAGAAACGCAATTGCAAAGTTTGACGCTGCACTCCGTGCCTAAATCCTTACATGTCAATGCCTTTTGGGAAGGCTCTGAGATGCGCGCGGTCCTGCCGGGGTACTAGCCCTGGGGGACACAACAAGGAAGGGAATCGTAGACACGGGAGTTGGGGTTAGTGTGCTCAGCCACGCAATGCTTCAGACTTGGGTAAACCCGCCTGTCGAAGCTGCTAGGTTTAACGTCACGCTAGCAAACGGTATGAGAGTGAAGCCATTCGGGGTACTGAAGAATTGGCCAGTAAAGATCGCAAGTGTCCAGTTCTCTGTCAACTTTATAGTCATGAAGGGAGTGGACTATGATGTCCTATTAGGCCAACCCTGGATACGCAACGCTAGAGTCATCAAAGATTGGGGTAACGGCTTGATCTTCCTTGGCAATAGAATGGACGCCGTAAGAATAGAGATGGACACTTCGAAGACCTCACCAGTCGACCTAGACGCCATCTCTGCTATGCTCAAGGGGAACATTCAGGTCAAGACGCCCTATGGGTCCTTGACCAAGTATATCCCATGCCCAGAGGATGAGCGGGATTGGATGCACGTTCTCGCTACAATCAACCTGCCATTCTCAGACCATGAGGCGTATGAGCAGGCCATCAAAACGATCGGCAAGACCAACGAAGCACTCTCTACACCAGTCTGCATGATGGCAGCAAGCCTCCATGGAAAGCCTAAGCCTGTCACTTTCCATGTACCTTCCAACAAAAGGGAACTCCAAGGGGTACTAGAATACCTAACAGACCAGCTAGCTGGCAACCCAGCTGCAAACTTCAAACCACTTCATCCAAGTGGCGATGGACCAGGGTACACAAGTTAAACCTCATGTATAACTGGGCCCTAGTTCCTAACTAACGACACAAGGTATACCAAGCCCTAGGACACAACGAGCAGTCGAATGACAAAGATTCCAGCGATGAATACGAAGACTGCCAATCCTTCAGTGATGAGAGCGAGGGTGAAGTAGACACCATAGAATATGACATTGAAGGACGAGAAATTGAGCAGATACGAGCAGAAGCCAAGCCGCAAAAAAGGCAGGCCCTTAGAATAGAGCGAGGAGTCATGCGCATGGAATGTGATCGTGCTTGGTTGGAATGCATAGGAGCCATAGACCTTGAGCAAGCAGGCCTAGCCCGGCCAGAACGACGTCAATACTTAGGACCGAATCGCCATCTAAATTGCGGCCACCAAGGGAGACCACCTCTTCTAGCGAAGATGGAAGGTTTGACTCTGAATCGGAGGTTACTTCGAATAGTGACCCAGAGATCCCTAGGCCGCCCATGACGAGACGCACCAAGGGGGACTTACCCGTCCACTTGAGGCGCAGATGGTTAAGGCAGGATAAGGCAAAGCACCCCAGGGATACAAGATCAGAAGAACAGCGAAAGCTGCAGAACCTCCCTAAACGCTTCACAAAATTCAAAAAAGGGGATAGGGTAGTAGTTCTGTTAGGTGCCAAACGTCAAGGGCAGACGAGCGAACCAATCGAAGGACCAGCCAAGGTCAAAGAGGTAGACCTAGCCCCGGAAGGGGAGACACCCCGACCAATGTTCATTGCCGATGACTTGACTGGTAAGGAAGAATTGAGTCTTGTGGCTCTCTTGCGGGAGTACATAGACGTATTTGCCTGGTTCTTAGAAGAGCTGTAGGGGGTAGATCCGAGTGTTGTGACTCACAACATACCCATGACGTCGGATGCAACGCCGGTCAAGTAGCGACCATACCCCATGAATCCAAAACACGCTCACGCTGTCAAGGAGAAATTGACAAGCTGATGAGAGTTGGATTCATTTACGAAATTGAGCACACAGACTGGGTATCACCCATAGTCATCGTGATGAATAAGAATGGCAAAATCCGAGTGTGTGTCAATTACAAGAAGGTGAACGCTGCTACGAAGAGAGACAACTATCCATTGCCGTACACCGAGCACATGCTTGAGAGGGTGGCAAGCAAGGAAGCCTACAGTTTTCTGGATGGCTTCTCAGGGTACAACCAGGTGCCAGTGCATCCTGCAGATAGGCACAAGACCACCTTTGCCACTGAGTGGGGCGTCTTTGCATACATAGTCATGCCCTTCGAGTTGACTAATGCCCCCGCCACCTTTCAACGTCTCATGTGCACAATCTTTAAGGACATGCTTCACAAGGAGTTAGAGGTCTTTGTCGATGATCTATGTGTCCATTCGACCTGGATCGAACACTTAGAAAAACTCCGCGCATTGAACCCCTTGAACTGTCAGTTTTGGGTGAAGCACGGATGCATCTTAGGACACGTGGTGTCGAAGAATGGCATCGCCACTGACTTCTCGAAGGTCAGGGTTATTGTTGACCTTCCACCCCCAATTAATTACAAGGGAGTTCAATGCTTCTTAGGTCATACAGGATACTATCAGTGGCTTGTGCTGAACTACGTGCTGATCGCCAGACCATTGTACAAGCTGCTGATTGTCTTCGAGTGGACCGAGGCATGCCAACGGGCATACGAAGAATTGAAAAAGGCTCTAACAACAGCACCAATTCTACGAGCCCCAGATTGGACCATTACCTTCCACATGCACATCGATGCTTCTAAGTTTGCGGTGGGACCCTTCAAGGTTCGGGCAATCAACCGAACTGGCAATGTCGAGCTTTAGACCCTAGATGGTGAAGGAATAGGCTTCTTTAATGGCAGTTGTGTCAAGAAGTACTTCCCTCCCACTCATCCTTTGCATGAGCCACCAATGTTAGAACCGCCGGTCAAAATACGAGCAGCCACCATCACTGAAATCAACGAAGATGATGAGGAAGCTGTAAAACCCGCGTACCTTCGCGTCACGGTCACTGCCAAGCAAACATGCGCTTTCAACGCCTTGATCGATGAGGGAGCAAAATTCAATGTCTTAACCCACAAGCATTGGATCCAACTTGGCAAACCACTACTTCAATAATGGGGCTCAATCTTACGCACTTCTCAGCAAGTGCAGAGTCGCCGTTTCTATCGAGTATGAGACTATTCCAATGTTGTTTTACGTGTTGCCCAGTGCTACAAACGCAGGCATGGAGTCACTGCTCGGGCGAACCTTGAAAAAGCAGACTCACTGCAATGTTGATTATGAGTCACAGCGTATCCACCTAGCAATCGGCAACGTGCACATTGTCACAACTTTCAGCAAGGGCTGCGTGACACCATCACCGTCTGCAGGGCCACCGATAGAAACATCTGTAGGCAAGATTAAGGAGGGGGGTAGTGCGCGTCCGCCGCTCCCCGACTTCCATAAACCGCAGCCCACAGCAACCAAAGCAAGGGCCCAACAGCCTCGCTTTCAATGGGTGCCTAAACAACCGCAACAACCGCCTAGGAGTCGACACACCTATCTGCATAAGACCTAGAACTCTAAACCGAGGAGGCCAAGACGCAATCACAGGAAGAGCCACGTGATTAGGCAAAGATGGGTCTCTAAAGCCCTCTTGCATGCGCAAGGCTACTATGAGGGAAATGCCTCACTGTGGATCCCTAAGGCCCCCACGGCCAAAGACACTAATCATGCGCCACCCTCAAGTTTGATCAGCCCATGTCCCCCAACATCTCAAAGCCATAGGCTGTAGTGCTCTCCAGAGCCCCAGCCATTCGACTCATCTATGCTTCGGCCCAAGAGAGTCGCACAAACCTATCGGCCCAAGCAATAGCGATCGTCACAGGTGGCATCATCTGAACAAGTCAATCCGACTCTCCGCAGCAAAGCTGACTGCAGCAACCCAGCTGCTGTGAGACTGACCCTAACCCGCCCATCTTCCAAACAGCCTGGTTGCAGGCTCAAGGAAACTCCCAACCGCAACTATGTACCGTCAAGGCCTTTAGTTCTAGCAAACCTCGACCACCCATCGGCCTTACGCCCTCCTATGAATGGAAGTCATTTCTAGTGCTAGCTCTGCTGACCTTGCGGAGGACACCGGGGATGATGTGGTGGACTGCATTAAATAGCTCGATGCCACCTTCGTGTTGCTAGCCCTCAACTATGACCGCTTGGACTTGGGTCTATTAAAGGAACCCTTTGCAACAGAAGTGCGCAATATGCCTTGCTCGTGGGAGACTTTTGAATTCGCATTTGCAAAAGCTTCTCGCTCTGTTGCTGAGTTGCTCGGTAGCAAGGTCTCCAAAGAGCAAGCCATTAAGCAACGTCTCATCACGTCATACGATCCACGGACCACTTCTGCTATCATTAACCAAGAGATCGCAAGGTTATCCCACCTTGTTGATACTGAATCACCTTTCTTGAGGCAATGGCACGCTCTTAGGTTGCAATGGGAGGTTGACGGATGTCGCATAATGACCAACACCGAGCCATCAAAATGGCCGAGTATGATCCCACTTACATCGCGCCTACCTCGTATAGAGTGTTAAGCACTCTCCGTGGCCAACCCATGGACAAGCACATCAAGGGGCACCCCTACCTTGACCGCCTCCTAACAAAGGAAGAGCTCCACATTGCAAGTAGGGTCAATTCTGGCAATCTCCTAACTGATGTTCTGACATACATCACACATGTCGATATCCGCCCATTTGAATTAGACAGGGAAGCTCAGCTAGAGTATAACCCCAACTTCTACGGCTAGCTCCTACACAAATAGACCGATGCCCCTTATGCTGAACGCCCTTGGCCTCTCAACCTCCAATCCTGGGACGGATTCTTCTCGTTCCAAAGGCGGAAGGGGGTAATAAGGTGGAATGTAAAAAATAAACAAGGGAAATCTAAAAAGTAAACCAAGTGTGAAATGTCAGTTAAATTTGAAATGCAAGGGTAAGATGTAATGGTAAAAGTCTGAGAAGCAAAGTTAAGGCTATGTTCAATAAAATCTGCTACGCTTTTATTCTTCCAACAAATTAGTTGTCAAAAAGCACTAAAAGTGGAAATGGCTGAACTTGCAGGTAGCGATCATGGCAAGCCAGGACAAAGCAGGCAAGCTCCCCTTCTCGGAGGAGGAGCAAGCGAAGTACGGCCTCACAATGGAGACGAGAGCCTTCAACCAGTTGAAGTTCTGTCACGTCTTCAACCTTGAAGACGTGGCCATCGAAGAGCCGGCAGTACGCCAAATCATAGATCAATACCACCTGCAGAAGTACCTCGACGTAGTGGGCCGGAGGGTGGACTACACCCAGTGCGCTGACTTCTTGCGCACCTTCAATAGGAACAGAGGCACCATCACAGTGCGTGACAATCAAGCCACTAGATAGGTGCAGATCGAGCTGACCCTCGAGTTGGTAGAAAGGGCACTAGGGCTGCTGAATAAGGTGGAAAGAAAGTCGAAAAGAGATATCTATGCCATGTTGGGAATGGACAAGGTGAAGGTCCATACCAATGATGGGATTAGCCTGGCGGACATCCCAAACCCAGAAATCCAGCTGCAGGCAAAGATGGTGCATGCCTTATTCTCAAGCCAGAGGTACAACAGTATAATGAGCCAAATCAACATACCTTTGCTCGACAGCATTGCGGTGCAATCGCTGGACGAGGTGAACCTTAATGGGTTTGTGAGAAAAACAATAGAGGCTTCGGCTAAGGCCTTGGCAACAGGAGGAAGAGCCATTGGAGGGGAGTCCCCGTCGTCCGGATCAACCCGCAAGGCATCATTCTCCAAAGCCGCAACCATAGGGTTTGGAGGTGTCCTTACAGCCATCATCCAAAGAAGCACTAGGGCAAGGACGAGAAGGAGAAGACAAGAAGGGAGGCGACGAAGGAAGTGACGAGTCGTCATCACAATCCCCACCTCACACAGAAGAGCAGCTAAGGTCGTCAGATGAAACGAAGACTGACGCAGACGAAGAGGGAGAGTCCCAGGGCACCCCATAGAGGCACGCAGAACAACGAACCAAAGCCCTATATGGAAAAAGGGAAGAGGAGCGAAAGAGGAAAGAAAAGGAAGATCTGGAGAGAGCTCGAAGGGAGTTAGTCAAGGATGAGGAGGAGAGAAAAAAGAAGACCGAAGAGGAGCTGAGAAGGAAGGAAGAGGAAGAAATAGAGCTGGCCACCCATCACTCCATCGAAGAGCAGCACAGAAGAGACGGGGAAGGCACAAAGAGCCCGCACTGCACAAAGGCACCTGGTTCCAGTACCAGTGTGCCGAAAATCACGCCCCTACCCCCAGCAGAAGGAAAAGGAAAAGATCCGATGATGCCAACTCTCCCCCTCTTCATACCTTCCATGCCAGCCACTCCTATCATGACGACACCCACTACCATCGCCACCCAAGGTTCCACCCCAAAAGTCGATGAGAGAAACGTGGTCACTTGGCTACAATTCCTGGTGGAATGGGAGCTGGCAAGAGAAGCGGCCATGGTCACCCCAGCATCAGGAGTCAAAAGGGCAGCCACGGCTGATCTAGAGCCAAGGCCGAAGCTAAAGAGGCAGAAAACAGAAGACATTGTCACCACCACCACCATGCCCTACCCCCCACCTCCAGCAAGCCAATACAACGAATATGTTAAGGAGCTGCTCTCGCAGTTAGAAAGGGCCAAGGAAGAAAGGAGGACAATCGTGGAGGAGCTAGCACAGCAGAACGAGAATCAGAGCCGCTTTCCAGCTGGAGAGAACAAAGCAGATAACAGAATACCAAAGGGAGATCGCTGCACTCAGGGAGGAAGCCAGCAATAAGGATGCAGAGGAATTGAAGTCCCTGAAGGAACGTGATACTACTTGGGAAGGAATGAGAAAAATCTTGATGGAGCGTCTCAACGGGGAAAGGGAGACCAATGCTCGCCTACAGCACAAGAACGATTAGCTATCTGCAGTCAACTTGGAAGCACAAAGCCAGCTTGACAAGATTAGACAGGAGGCTGTAGAGCTGGACCAGTTAAGGGAAGAGCAGGTGCGAAGGATGTAGGTAAAGCTGGACCAACTCAATGCACAGATCACCAATGAACGCTAGGAGCAGTCCCGCTTGCACCGTAAGCTCGAAGCCCAGCAGCAACAGCTCATGGATATGACCCTCCATCAGGGGGAAAGCTTGGAAGATATGAAAAAAAGAGCAAAAGAATAGGCTGATCACAATGAGGGGAGAATATGGGACTTGGCACGCCGGCTAGCCAAAGCCAAAGGAGATAGGGTGTTGGCTGAGAATCAGGCAGAGGCGGCCCAGCTCTCCATGATAGCCCAGCAGCACACCTTCCTCAATACACTGCTCCACTCCACCAAACTGGAAGAAAACGAAGCCAATGATGCCTACAGAAGAAGCTAACCATTGCACGCAAAGCTCTAACAGCAGGCCTGCACGTGCCACTGCAGCTAGGAGGCCCGCCGCAGAGCCTAGAGGAGCAAAGAAGATATCTTGCATAGGTAGGCCTAATGGCGCAGGAAATAGATGAACTCGGTTTCACAGAGGCGAAGACACAAGAAGACGTGTAGGCAGAAGGGGGTGAACCGGAGTTTGATCTGGGACCTCAGGACGAGGAATGCGTCCCACCACCCCCTCAGCCACAACAAGAGGAAGTGCAACCCCTTGATACGTTTGCTAAGAGTAAAGCAACCCAGGCTAACCGCAGGAAAGAAATGGTAGAGAAGGCAAGGAAAAAGCTGAATGTTAGACCTATTCCAAGACAGCCTACCCCTCTCCTACCACGCCCTCAAGATCCCCCTGTTGAATTCCATGCCGAATTGATTATCTGGGAACAACAGGAATGTAACTGCGACCCCTTCGACTTGAGATTTGAGTTTCCCGCTACCTTGAACAGAGTAATGCCCATTCAACTTGTAAATGATGTCATCGCTATGGGTGCAAGCCTCAAGGCCAAGTGGTTAGCGGAGCGAGAGGCCCACCCAACTGCTTAGGGAGCCGAGGACGGTGAATTTTGGTAGGATAAAGTCCTCCAGGTGCCTAGATCGGTGGAAGGCTATAATTGCCAACCCACCTAGAGAAGACACATTTTTTACGTCAAGCTTGATGTGTGGATGGCATTTTGTAACACCCTCCCTTCTTAGAGAAACGACCCGACTTTCATGCCGTATCCTCGAAGGGTAGGGATTGACTTTAATTCGTCCATCCACGGCAGGTTCGACTTTCCCATTATCTATAACACCAATAGCACCTCCCATAGGGATGCCCTTCTCTTTACCCTCGCTGATTTGTACAGCTCTATAGATAGATTTCTTAGCGAGTTCACCTCCTGTCTCGACCCTGCCTTCATAACCACTTGTAACTATCTTAGACTAATTAGGGTCCTAGTCCACCAAGAGCCCGCACCTCAAGAACGCCACCTCCCACCCCTCTACTTCGACCCCAATGCCATAGATAGCAGCACCATGACTCGCCTCATGATGCGCACTTCTCTTTTGCCATCCTTCTGTGTTGCATTGCTCGAAGATATGAGCGACAACAAATTCACTCAGTGCAACCACCCCTTCCTTTCTACCACCACTCTCAAAACCTACCTCAACCTCAAGGGCTACTTGTTGAGTTGTAGATTCCTTAACAAGGCCCCCCACCCTCTGCCATCCCCTACCCGCCATTCGGATGACGAGGAGTAAACTCCCGTCATGCCCTTGTATCACATGTCTCCATGTATACGCCTCTTTATGTTTATTATATATTTTTTTAAAAAAAAAGAGAAGAAAAAAAAGAAAAAATAAACAAAAGAAGCACCACAGTCACACTGCACCTAGGGTTCTCCCTAGTCCCCCTCCCCACTTCACACTTAGGGCACATCAAGGGTAGGACTTTCAGACCTGTCACCCTAAGACTTGCACCGCACCTCCAACGAAGCACGAACTGGGTCCTCAAGTGTGGGACGTTACCAAGGGCTTGCCCAAGGTTAGACCCATCTCCCAGTTCCACTACCACGGGCACTACACACTACACGGCGAGACAGACACACCCCTTAGGGAGTGCACAATTTTTCTTGCAAGTTATGTTCAAGTTTCAAGAAATGGCTACTCGGCGGAAGAGGATCACCCACGGCATCCTTTAATGACCAAAACTTCTTTTCATGTGCCCGCATCCAACCATCTGCCTGCTAATGGCTACCATGATTGAACCAAGTCAAGGTAGAACTGCCATTGGCATAGATCTTGGAACCTCAATTTCCAATGATCCATGCCCAACACCTCGAGATCTACGGATCGCTTATTGATTCCACAAGCCTGAAGACCTTCAACTCAAAGACAAGGATCTTCAATCAAAGCCACAGATTTTCAAGGCAAACAGCATTCGGGGGGTTTCTCCAGAATAAATCCCTCCAATACCATCCTCCTAAGGGATTGGTTATTGCTTCAAGCGTTTCTGATACTCGAAGGACGACCGGCTACCTAAGGCACGCCACAACAGTGTGAAAGATGCCGCGTATCTTCATGGAACCTAAAGCACGTCGGAATCTCTCCTGGTCATCGTCCTTAAACTCCATCACCTGTCATTCACCCAACCACCTCGAAAGCAGTGTCATCCACCTACTTGTTCTGCCTAGCAGTCGACCTGACTAGCCACTACGTCCCACTGTAGTGCCATGGGACTGGCACTTGGCTAGGAGGGGGGTAATGTTATCGTGTTTCCCGTAGCACAAAGGAGCGGAAAATGGAAAAAAAAGGGAAAATAGCAAAAAAGGCACAGGATAACAAAAGAGTAAAAGGGTACACCATTAAAATGTGGGAGCGCCCCCGAATCTTTGTAAAAGAGTGCCAGGCTCGCTCCTGTGCAAAGTGTATGCATTAGTTGGGAATAGGATAAATTAGAATGGTGGGAAATGGAAAAAAGGGCCTCTAGGCTACAGCTGGCCATGTAAAAGAGGGAAAAGGGGATGACCGCCCAAAAAGGATTTAGGGCTTTGTATATAAAGTTGAAAAGTGAATGAGAAGCTCATTCTTTGGTGTGTGGCAAAAAGAGTCTTCTTCTTCCTCTCTTCTTCTCTCCTTCTTGCTTGTGTGTGCTCTTGAGAGAGGGAGTGTGAGAGTGTGAGGGAGTGAGTGTGTGTGGGAGTGAGGGATCAAGAGGGTGAAGCTCTTCACCATCTCCTCTTCTCTTCTTCTCTTCTCTTCTCTTCTCTTCTCTTGCGCGTGCAGCTATGGAGGATGGAGCTTGGAGATGGAGGAGGCTTGAGGATGCTTGAGCTAGCATCAAGAATCGTGGAGCTACTGGAGTGCAAGAGAGAGAAGGGTACTCGATTGAGCATCAAGGTAAGCTCACTACACTCGTAGGATCGACGGCGCATCGGCTAGGTGAGAGATAGCCATTAGAGCTCGCTTGGAACACTTGAAACAATAGGCAGTCCGTGGGTCTTGGTGGTTGAGCAAAAGCTCCCACATTGCATCATCAATAAATGTAATAAAATAGGATACCCTTCCTATAGACCTTGTAAGCATAAGCCCACATATATCACTATGTACTAAAGTTAAGAGACTGGCTCTTTTTTCAATTTAAGCTTCTCTTATGGAGTTGATTACACATATTATATATATGTTTACCATATATATAATGCTCACATATTTAAAAATTTTAGACATACGCGTAATTGGTGATGCTACAAAGATATACTTGGCTACTCAATTAGTGCAATTACATGATCTTTTACATTTGATACATTAAGAAGATACTAGGCCCCACATTTGGGTCCTCTAGCTATAACCACCAGGCCCTTATGGACTTTTCGTGATTAACTACCAAAGGTAGTGTAGTACCCCAAGTGATCAAGCTAACTACTAGAGATCAAGCTATTTGTCAACTTGGGCACATACCATACATTCTTAAGGGTAAATATAAGCCATTCTAACATGAAAAGTATACATCACCTGCATTAACTATGTCACATACATAGTCATTCCCAAGGTGGAAAGATCCATGTATGCTACTATCATATGAATAGAACTACTCCATATGAGGAGTTATATGAAAAGAGATGCCAAAATCAAGTATCCATTATTGGTTTAAGTGTCATTATTATGCAACCAAATTATTTGAATGAAGATTAGAAGTAAATACCATTTTATGCTCATCTTCAAGTGCAATTACTACATGCACTTCCTTGATCTTCATTTTGTCTTTGCTCTCTTTCTTATTAGCATCCTTCTCATCCTTCTTCGTATCTTCCTACTTTCACTTCCATGTATAACCCTCGTTCTTGATATGACCTATTTTACCACAATAGAAGCATTCATTATCTTTTTTGGACCTTAGATTTGTTGCATGACCACCCATAGTCCTAGTTCTTGCCTTTATACTATTTTTTCCCTCTTTCTTTCTAAGTTGCCAATGCTTGACTATTTTTACATTGGTTCATGGATTTCCTACATATCTCTTTATCCAGTAAATTGCTCACAATATCATTGAACTTTGGCTTGCCTTCTAGAGCTAAACTACTAATGGTTTTCTTAAAGGTGTCCCATGATGCAGGAAATGAATATAGTAGCAAGATTTCCTTAACATGATCTTTAAACTTTAGTTTCTATGCTTGCATTTGGCTGAATTTCATTAATTGGAAATATACACCTTTGAATCAAGTTGCATTGAAAGTCTTACCTAATAAGCAACTCAATTAGGGAACTTAAGTAATTGAGCAAGCCCTATACTCAAGTTTGGTCCAATGAGTAGCTCACTTATGATTAATGGTCATTAATTGGCCCTTAATAAAAACGTGAGCAACTAGTTATGCTTTTAGAAACTTGGTCTTTGTTATATATGTTTCTTTTTCTCTCTCATTTTTAGAGCAACTCAAGTTTGGAGAGCTGTAGTAGTAAAAGGAAATGCATGCTTACTAAATTTTCACAACGAAAAGCAAGAGATGAATATTTTGCAACCATCCCAAGGTGATAGATCGCCAAATATCAATCCCTTTCTTCTCTTTTCTCCCTCTCACTGTGCAAGCCTTATTTTTCAACAAATCAAAATTAGAGTTTCTTATTTATAGTAGATCAGTAGGTAAAGTTTGCATAAATTGGTCATTTTTGGTCCAAAATTCCTTGTTGAAGACATTTCAACCAAAACACCCAACTTTATCCTTGTTTTGGGTCACCGAATCATTAAAATTTTAGGGCAGATATTAAGGAAAATGTATCTAAACATGCAAATTTGATTTTCTAGCCCATTGAAAGCATTAAATTCAAAGGTCAATCATAGGGAAAATGCATGCCAGGGGTTAGGATTTATTGACAACAAGTTTACAAGTTTGATTACTTCAATTTGACAATGGACTAAATGTGCATTAGTTAGGGTTAATCTCTAATATTGTTGGACAATTAGGGCTATGGTCTCATTTTGCACATTGGATCAATATGCAACTAAGATTCATGTGAATCCACCATTTATTATAATCTGGCAATAGTGAGAGAACACAAATGCATTTCTCAATCTCATGTTGGTCAACATTGGAGTGTTAGCATAGCTATGTATGCTTGTAGACACATTGGTTACTTGTTGCAGCTTTACCTTGAGGCATTTCAATTGAAGGCAACTTGCACAATTGTATATTCGTAGTACATGGAGCAATAACAACATGCTTGGTTACTTGGAAACATGTATGGAAAATTCCACATTGAGAATGAACTCTAATTCTAGTATCGATAGCTCTTGGTATAGTGATCATGCACCAACATTAAAGGTTTGACACCATGGCATGCAATGGACAAGTAGAGACTATTTTTTTTAAGGCTAGATCAAAAGAAACATGTTGCAATGTGAAAATTTCTATTAAATATAAAGTTTGCACCTTAAAATCGAGTTATGTTTAAAAAAATTCCTAGTGAACACCTCACTTAGGACAATTAAGTTGTTAAGCAAGCCCTGAGCTCTATTGAGTAACCCACTTATGGTTTATGATCAAGCATGATCTAATGAGCAGTTGTTTATTCATTTGACAACTTCATCTTGGCTATTTGGGGCTTTCTTTCTCTCTCATTTTGGAGCAAGCCAAGTTTGGAGAGCTATAGCACAAGGAAATACATACTTGTTGATTTTTCATAGCGAAGCCATCCTAGGGTAGTACACAATTGAAAATCAATCCCTTTTTTCTCCTTATCAATCTTAGGCTATGCAAGCTCTATTTATGGTAGATTAAAATTAGGATTTACTATTTATGGTAGATCAATGGCTAAGGTTTGCAAAAATTGGTTGTTTTGGGTGTGAAATTGCTTGTTGAAGTCATTCCAACCAAAACTTGCAATTTGCCCCTTATTTTGGGTTGTCAAGACATTTAAGATTCAAGATATACATTAGGGATAATGTATTAAGACATGTAGATCTAATTTTCTACCACATTGAAAGCATTACATTCAACATATCCAATCTCAAGGCAAATCTATGCCAAAGATTAGGATATATGGACAGTAGGTTTGTAGGTCTGAAACTATTTCCATTTGACAATGTTCTAGACGTGCATTGGTTAGGGAAAAACTTTAAGGTTGTTGGACAATCAAGACTGAGGCCTCATTTGATGAATTGAATCAATCTAGGATTAAGGTTTGTGCAAATTCCTCATTGATCATAGTGTGGCAACATTGAGAGACCATGTACGTTTCTCAATGTCATGTTGGTCACCATTGTAGTGATAACAACTCTATATGCACACTAGTTTGAGTGTGTAATCGAGATAGATTCAAAGCTTGTTGATGGAGGTTGGTGAAAGCAACTAAGGTCATAGAGATTGGAGCAAATCAAATCCATTAAAGAGCTAGGCACATGAGGAATCATTAGGAAAAAATTGATAGTCTATGACAACTATGTTGATCACATGGGTGAGTCATAAGTGATTTGTGTAAAGGCTCATCTTCAATAGTAAAGAAATACCATAAGGGGCACCCACCTTGAGGGCCAATTTGGTGTTGTCTACTATGTAACATCACTCTAGCTCTCAAGTTCTTTGTCTCATTTATTTTATTTATTGAATTGAATTACATTTATAGCATCATGGCTCATTTCCTTGATTTCCACCAGTGTTGTTATTGCCATTTTGGTTTAGAGTTATAAGTTTATGTTCACTACCCTATAGATTAGATCTGTAGGCCAATTTTAGTAAAACATAGTTATAGGTAATCCCCATGGGCAAAGCTCAAGAGAAACTCTATCCTATGGAACTCCCATCACATGTCACTCAATTCTTGAAGTGTTACATTTTGTAATGTCCCCATTACTTAGTTTATTTTAAGGTGTGTATACATGGTGTTGCACGTGCACACATGGAAAAACTACAGAATCTCTACAAGATTTACAAGAAGCAGGACTACTTTACTAGAATAGTCTGAAATCTCTAGTATCATGTTCAGATGACTTAATTCTCACTTTAGATGGATCCAAATATATATTGTGACTTATTTTGAAGGGAATAAGTCGTCCAAGATAAAAGATGGATAAAAATAATGTGACTTACGAAAAATCCTTATTTTCGCCCGTTTTTTATGGATTTTCGTAATTTTGCTTGAAAACTTGTCAACCAGATGTGCCCGGTTGCCAAGATGGCAACTATCAGAACTGTAATTGCTTTGGCTACAACAAAGAGCTAGAAATTATAGCAAATGGATGTGAATAATGCATTCCTGAATGGTGACCTAGAAGAAGAAGTTTTAATGGATCAACCTGAAGGATATATTCACCCGCAAGATCCTGATTATGTTTGTAAGCTAAAAAAGGTTCTTTATGGGTTGAAATAGGCTCCAAGAGTCTGGCATGCATGCATTAATAGTTACTTGCAGAGTCTTGGCTTTACAGTTAGCAAAGTTGATTACAATTTATATATCAAAAAGACTTATGCAAGCTTGGTTGTGCTAGTCATCTATGTAGATGATCTCATTATTATAGGTGATGATCACATAGGAATACAAGATGTGATGACTATGCTAAAAACTGAATTTGACATGAAAGATTTGGGTAAGCTTAAGTTCTTCTTGGGCATTGAAGTGGTAAATTTAGCCAATGGATTTTGGATGATGTAGAGACAATATACATTGGGAATGCTGAAGAAGTATGGCATAACAAATTGTAAGCCACTTGAGACTCCATTGGATCAGAATATCAAATTGGATGCAAACACTAAAGCTGAAATTGCAGATGTTACCATGTATAGGTAGATAGTGGGAAGTCTGATATACTTAACCATCGCTAGGTCTTATCTAAGTTATGCAGTTGGGAACATAAATTAGTTTACGTAGAAGCCCATGAGACCTCATTTGGATGCAGTAAGAAGGATCATATGTTATGTCAAGGCAATGGTAGACTATGCACATTCTTATGAGAGAGATAAGGACCTAGAGCTCATGGGATACACTGATGCAGATTGGGCAGGATGTCCTTATGATAGACAATTTACTAGTGGCTATGCATTCAGCCTTGGTAGTGGGATGATTAGCTAGAATAGCAAGAAGCAACCAATAGTTGCACCATCTAGTATTGAGGCAAAGTACAAAGGTGCCACATTAACAGCCTGTGAGATTACTTGGTTGCTGAAGTTGATGGTTGATTTGGATATGAACATAGAGACTTTAGTGACATTGTACTGCGATAATATGAGTAGTGTACTTCTGGTTACAAACCTTATTTATCATGCAAGAACAAAACATATAGAGGTATACTATCACTTCATATGTGAGATGGTACTTGTAGGAAAGGTGGATCTCCTGCATGTCAAGATAGATGATCAAGTAGTTGATATCTTTACCATGTCGCTAGGTAAAGATAAGTTCAGTCACTTCATATAGCTACTTGGAGTACACTACCCTTCTTGAGCTTGAGGGGGAGTGTTGAGAAAGACAAGCTCATCACTAATATTCTATCCCTGATATGACAGCTATGTAGCTTAGCTATCACTAGCAAGTGTGTGTGTGTGGATTCTAAATAAGTTGGGCTAGTAGATTGACTTGAGTTAGTTAACCATGGTTGAGTTGTATAACCTTTATTGTCACACTGTGAAGAATGTGGAAATGATTGAAGAATAATGAAGAGGAGGAGAACATGTGGCTCTTGACCTCTGCTTGCTCCATCTTTGTTTTTCCCTACTTGAAGTTTTCTCAAAGGAATTGTGTATGGTTCAACAAAATATATTTGTTGAACCCTATTAACCATATTGCTTTTAGGATTTTGATCCACATGCTTGTTGACTTGTACAAAGTGCATGGAGTGCACTATGTACGTCAATTGACTTGTTCGGGATGTGCTTTGATGTATGTATGGAGGGATTCTAGCTAATCTTAAAGCAAAGGTATAGGTAAATTAAATTGACTCTTGCCATTCAATATAGTTGTAGTGATCAATGTATCTGTGGATCTACCATTGTCAATGCTATGCTTTTTGTAGTTGATTGGAACAATTTGAGTATCCTCTCAATGTTGTTGGGTACTTCATTTACTCCAAGGAGTCAATCGAATATGGCTTCTTTTTATTAGTTCCTGCATTGTTGGAGTCTCTCTCTCTCTCTCTCTCTCTCTCTCTCTCTCTCTCTCTCTCTCTCTCTCTCTCTCTCTCTCTCTCTCTCTCTCTCTCTCTCTCTCTCTCTCTCTCTCTCTCCACTTTAGGGGACCACTAAAACTTTACCAACATGTGAATAAAGTGTTAGATATGCTCAATGCCCTACCCTCATAATGTGCAATGAATGATCCATGGTGCTCTAAGTTGTAAGGCCCCCGTCACGAGGAGAGTCCATGTGTGAGCTTGGTCATGACCTTTAATGGATCTAGCCTTTGGATTAGATAGAGTAGTTATGTAAGTAGTAACTTGAGGCACAATGTATCGAGCTGTAAGGTGTGGGAATTATTAGTGACCCCGATTTTGGGGTATAGAGGTAATGCCCCAACTCGATTGATAAAGGAAATATTCCTGGCCGACTAGGGGAGGTTCATTGGTGACCAAATTGCCTTCTTGAGCTGTGAAAGGAAGATCCCTCCAAAGCCATCATCAATCCGATCAAAGTTTTTCTAGCTAGCCTTAAGCTCTTCACCTCTCATCTGTCTAAATTGCTACCTAAGCTTCATAGTGGAAGCACATGGGTGTTTAAAGCCATCTTTGTACTAGTTTCTTTGGATTAAAGAAGTTCATGTTATTTTCATATTTGTTGTGTATCCTGTACTCCTTGCTTAGATTCTATGCGCTATGCCATGCAATTTTTACATGAGCACTTGTAAGTTGATTTAGTAGCATATGCAAGTTCATATATTTGTGTATGTCTTGCTCTAACAAGTTTGAACTATGCATCGAGGATGTGCAAGCTTGTGTACTTATGCATGTTTGGGCTCTTAAGTGTCTGGGCTGCGCACATAGATGTCCTTTAACTTGTGTTGGAGGAACCTTAGAGTTGGCTGTCCTTGGATAGTATGGATTTTAGAAATTTAAGGGAGGTTCATCAAAACTCCTAAAATCTAGTTGTTGTAGTAGGGATTATATCCGTGTAGGTGTAGGCCATGAATGTAAAAGTGAGAAGAGTGATCGTCTTTTTAGTTTGCTGTGAAGGTTGTCCAAGAATTTGGTAGGGGATAAGACACCATTTGCCCACTCCTACCTTGTGTGATTGAGTGAGAGTGGGTCAATTTCCCCCCACTAGGAAGGTAAGTTTGCCAATAACTTAAGGTCAACAAACCTTTTATGTTTTGGCAACCTTTAAATGACATTTTCTAAAGGCAATGGTGTGATCATTTTCCTTGCTTCATTTGAACAAACAATTTTACATCATTGCAAAGCCTTAGATCCATCAATGTTGCATATCCCAATGTGCTAGAAAGAAATTAGTCTAGTGGGAGAAGGAGAGCACAAAGATTTTTGCCACTCAAAATAATTGAAGGAAGTTAGCCCTTGGTGGACAATGCTTACATTCTAAATGATCATTGGTTTTAAATGATCTTAAATGGGAGGTGTGACTTGATGATCTTCTTTTTGGGGGGGGGGGGGGGGGGTAATGTTCTTATTTACATATTGCTTGGAGTGAGTCTGAAATTAGCTCTCAGGTGACCTCAAAAGGGAAAGCTTAAGGGTAGAAGAAGTATTTAACATTTTTCTATGTGAGGAAAGGGGCTCATTCCTTCATTTTTCCCTTATACAAGCATTTTTCCGTGGGGAAAAAATGAGCTATTTTCCCTTTTTTTGCCTCCTAATGTTCAGCATCATTACCCTCTACCAAGGGAGGGACCGTACACCTAGCTAGGTGTGGTTGGGGGCATCCCTCCCTTGTAGCAGCTGATGATGTTGAATACTACTACAAGGGCCAAATTGCACCTAGCTAGGTATGTGGCCTCTATCCCCAATTGCACTTAGCTAGGTATATGGTCCCTCTCTCACAAAAGCCTAAACATACCTAGCTAGGTATGCGATCCTTGTCCCCAAGCCTAAAACTTGTACCTATCTAGGTATGTAGGCCCTGCCTCAATCACACCTAGCTAGGCATATGGTCCCTCTCTTGGAGAAGCCCAACTACACCTAGCTAAGTATGCAATCCTATTACCAATTGCACCTAGGGTAAGGGGGACCAGTTGTTGAACGGCTGCTAGTAATGGCACACTACTGGGACCCAGTGATAGCACATTTTCAACCTATTTAAAAAAGAAAAGCTTATCTTTTTCGACACGATTTGTTACATTGTCAAAATGCTCTACTTTTGGTTTTTATTTGTGCCTTTTCTAGGCTTCTTCATGCACACTACATTCTTCTTCTTGAACTCCTTTGTCACTTTATTGGGCCCCACCAGCCACAACTACTTCCTACCTGTAAAAACCCACAAAATCCAATGTGTCAGTACTCAATCACCCTGTCTAGCAACTAATACATGCATAGCATCATGATAATACCACATCCACCTATACCTTAAATGATTCAGATTCTGCTAAATCAAACAACTCAAAATCTACCCAATTGATTTGGCCAATCATAAAACATGTGATGGATTAGTAGTAACCAAGTACAGCATCAGCAGATGGTCATGACAACAACACTTACAACAAACTTATGTTCTGTCTCCTCCTGCTCTCCCTCTTTTCCATACTCCATAGCAAGCATGCTTGCTCTCCCTCTGTACTAATGTTACTTGCATTTTCTTCACTACCTATTCTTGAAGGCTTCTACTAAAGAAACCAATGATTAGTATTTCAGATTCTCACAACAAGCCAAGTGATTAGTATTCAAGATTCTCACAGTAAGCCAACCATAGTATTCCAAATTATCATAACAAGTCACTACATATTGTTCCAATTTCCCTCCATAACCTTCCATGCCCATAGTTCCTTGTATATGCTTCCCTACTTCTACATGACCAAACCAATGAGTGATTCACTGTCAAGCTAGCATATTTGTATTGGCCAATCACATAGTGAGCATTTTAGATTCTTGCGAATGAAAAATATGTGTGTCTAAGAGAATACCTATCATTGACCAGTTCTTATGCACCAATAATCTCTTGCAGAGGAACAATGAGCTTGTTTGTTGCTATGGTGGCATTCATGTCAAGCCCATTGCATTTTACAAGGCTCCAAAAAAGACCCATCCAAGCTGTGTATCCAACCCATTCCCCATTGTGCACTCCCTTTAGCATCCTCCATACTTGTTGCAAAAGTATCTCTCTACCTCTAAGAGGCAGTCTTTGTTTATAGACAACAAGACATAGCCACCTAAGAAGAAATTCTTTATGAAGGATTATTCATCTCATTTAAAGGACGTGTTGTAGCTGTCACTCTCTCTGCCTTACAAGGTACATATTCTAATAAGGTTGATTTGTAGTTATGGGTATATTTTCCATGCTGGAATGCATCAACTCATGTGTCGTGTGTTAGTATATTTCTTGTAGATGACAAAGCCTACTATTCGAAGCAATAGGTGCCTAAAGGAGAGGTTCAATCCCACCCAAAGATGCCAAGCCTCTTCTCCAGAAGTCCAATGCAGGAAATCTCACTCCAAAGGAGCTCATCAAAAACCCCTCTCATCAACACTTCCTCAATCAGCCCCCATTGAACCACCAATAGAGGTATGAAGAAAGAAAGTGGTCAAGCAATGGACTATTGAAGACATGGCTTGGGCAATTGTTGATCATGATGTAAGGGTTTCTCTTAGGAAGTGTGCTACTAGATATGGGATGAGTGCCTCAGCAATCCTGAATTGGCAAGTGGGGAGGACTAATAAAAAGGCAAAGGGACCAGCTACAATGCTAACTATAGAAGAAGAGGGAGCTCATCTTGATTGATGCTTCAAAAAATGCGATTCAGGCCATGGTGTTTCCGTCCTTGACATGAGGCTCAAAGTTGTTGAAATATGTCAAACCAGGCATACAACATTCAGTCAAAGGCATTCCCAAGGAGAGCTGGTGGGATTGCTTTTGCAAGTGACATCTGGAATCGGTGTTTCCAGTAAGTGAACCCTTGGAGCAAACCAAGGCCATTAGTTTTTGGCCAGAAATTGTAATGACCTTTCATGAGAACTTGAAGACACTATATGATATAACAACTACCCCCAAGCAACATTTGGAATGCAAATGAGAAAGGTTTCCAAGGCTCTAGAGATAAAGGCATGAGAGTACTTGCACACAAAGGAACGAGAACTGCTGTTGCTAATGCCATTCTTGGATACTACATCTTCAAAGGACAACGGGTTGGCAGCAATTATATCCAAGATTGTGAAGAGGGAGCTGTCATGGCTATGCTAAGGAAAGTATGGATGATCAGGGAGTTGTTCCATGCATGGATGGATCATTTCCACAATTGTATTGATGAGTCTATGGGCTTTGCAACAAATAGGCACTTATTGATTCTTGAAGGCCATGGAAGCCATGTTTTTATTTCAGTTGTTGAGAAGGTTGCTTCATGGGGTATTGACATTATCACATTGCTAGCCCACACTTCTCATAAGCTTCAACCATTGGATATGACCGTGTTAGCATGAACATCAAGGCATGCATGGCAAAAATTAGAACACACTTGCAGATAGGAGAAGCAATCACTCTAGGTTGAGGGGCGTTTCTGAAAATGGATGGCATCCCTATATGCTCAGAGTCATGTTGCCAATCCAAGGGGGAGTATTCTACAAATTAAGGGAAGCCTCATATTGCCAATCGTAAAGAGCAATCTGTCAGCAGGGCACCATGCCCCTCTGCTCAAGGCACACTTCTCCCTATCTTTGCAGGACAATTCTCACCGCAAATGGTCTCAAACTTGACCCATCCATGCATGTGACATTGCTCGTGTTGTCAGTGTTGAGCCTTATCGCAACACCCTTCACATTACCAAGACAAGCTTTTCGTAGTGTCACTTGAAGATGGCACCTTAGAGCTCCCCTCTCGATTCCTCGCATGTAAGTCATCAAAACTGCTTCTCCTCAAAACTGTGCATCGGGCATTCCTTTGCGGCACCTTCTTCCAACATCGATGCCACTCAAGTGTGAGACAGGGAACTGTTGGTACATGGAAAGTGGAGGAATCAAGGGCGACTCTATGTGGGGGCTTTCTAATGGCACAATGTAGCATGGGGGGGCGAGAGAGAGAATGTACTCAAGACGCTCCACATTGAGAGAGAGATATATATATATATATATGTCTCGCCATGCAGTGTTCCACCAATGGAGCTGCATGGAGAGTAGTTAACTCGTTTCTAGAAGGAGAGGGACTGGGAGACGCGAGGGGTGCGTTGGGGCCTGGGCATTGGGGCTTGAGCCTTGGGGTTTGACGAGAAACGGGGGCGAGCAGCTCCTACTCCTAGGTTGGAACTTAGGAAGGAGGCAAGCCGCAAGCCTAGGGGGTTCCCAAATCTAGCGGGGTGGATAAAGGGCCGCATTGAATCGGGTCAAACTCTCTCTCTCTCTCTCTCTCGATGGAGGGAGGAGGACGTGGGCGGGGAAAGGGGCTGACACGAGAGCCCCCCTAAAATCTCCCCACGATCCATTTCATCCAGGCAGGGTTGGCGGCTCTCTCTCTTTTCATAATACATATCTTTCTCTTCTGCACGCTCTTCTCATTATTAGCGACATGGGACTGTGTCTCTGGTTTGGTAAGCATTTGGCTATAATTTAAGCTGTAAAACAAACAGCAGCAAGTGAGGGAGCCTTTATTGCAACTCGGCTCTCTCTCTCTCTCTCTCTCGTTGCTTCTCTTTATCTTTAATAAATTTTGCCTTTGCAACAGCTGGTTTCCCCCCCGCCCCCCCCCCCCCCCTCCGCGCCCTTTTTCCCTCATGGCTGGTTTAGTAGGTAGTTTCCCCTTCTCTTCAATACATCGCCATCTTCATCTTCCCCTTTGTCATCATTTCCTTCGTCTCCATCTGCATTTTCGTCATTTTCTTCATCCATTAACTCACCTTCTCCATATCCTGCATTCCCTTCGTCTACATCTGCACTCCCGCCCGCTTCCTTCCTCTTCATTTTCTCCTTCCTCCTCGTAACATTCGCTTGCACTGAAGAGGTTTCTGCCTTTGGCTATGGCGGATCCTTTCCCCGAGCTGTTCCCGCCGTTCATAATCTCTGCGGCTTCTTCGTCGTCTTCCTTTATGGTAGACTGGCTTCTGCCTCTCTCGCTGTTCACCGTGAGCTGGATTGCTCTCCATCGCCTGCTCCAGAGAGGCCGGAAGGGCCCTAAGACCTGGCCCGTCATTGGCTGCATTATCGAACAAGGCTGCAATTTCGACGTCCTCCACGACTGGCTCCTCCATTATTTCCGTCAGACCCTCACCTTCTCCGTTCCCATGATCTCCATCAATAACACCTTCACTTGCGACCCTGCCAATGTTGAGCACATCCTCAAGACAAATTTCCGCAACTATCCCAAGGTCTGTCCGGCACTCATGACTTAATTAACGAGTCTGCAATGATGTTCCTATGTGTGATTTACGTAGCCTCTCGTTTCTGTTACAATGCTTTGCCTTTAACCAAGGTGATGAACAGGTGCACAACTGCTACGTTACAGCTAATTAGGGATTCTATAATGCGATGCCGCTCAGATATCAGCCAATTAACGTTTCAATGCCGCAATGCTGCTTACATCAGTGCTTATTAACAACTGCTTACGTGACAACTAATTAGGGATTCTGTGATGCAATGCTGCTCATATGTGAGCGAAGTAGCGTCTCAATGTCCCAATGCCGCTCGTGTCTGTGCTTATGGATGACTCAATGATACTCGACACAGTCGGTGCCTCTGTAATGCCAAATAAGAGTTCTTACGGAAGCAGCGCTGCTTAGGGAACAACCAGTTAGGACCTCAAGGTTTCAATGCTTCTTATAGTAAATTAATGTTTTTAAACAGGATCGCTGAGGTATTCGACTCAAGAAAATTGCATGCTCTATGATTTCGTTAGAAAACACAGACTAACTTGATCAGCATCCCAGCAATATTCAATATTGCATGTGAGGTGCACTCAATCTGCAAAGAATTAATGATGATCCAGTCGATGATGTGCAGGGGGAGCGCATCCATGAGAGGTTTATGGACGTGCTGGGGGATGGCATCTTCAACGTGGATGGGGAAGAGTGGATGAGGCAGCGCAAAGTGGCCATCTTCGAGTTCTCCTCGGGCAAGCTTAGGGACTACAGCACGCATGCGTACAGGATGCAGGCCCTCAAATTGGTCGAAGTGCTCTCCATCAAGAAAGATCAAGTCGTCGACCTTCAGGTCGTTCCACCAACCGTTCGAACCTAAATAATGATTAGCGTTAACTCGCTTTATTATAATTTTCTATCTTAGCCTTCAATTTCTAATATTGAGGGTTTCTTTCCCACGTTACGTTATGTTTTTTCAAGGCGCACGCTACCTTATGTTTTTCAAGGAAGTGATTTATTTAATTTATCTATCTATCTATAATTGTAGCTGTGAAGGTCTTCAGGTCTTCACGAATCTTCCGAAACCGCGTAAAATACTTAGCCTCCGTTATTAACTGAATCTATCACTGTTTCTTGCTTCTTTTTCATCTTTTCTTGTTCCCGGAATTTTTATTCTTTCAGTTCTTATTTGGCAAATTTCAAAATTGTACTCCAGCTTTCATGCACGTCACGTTTTTCTATGAATTCGAGCGGCTGTCTTTATCACAGAGCTGTACCTGATTATTTACTTCTACCTCATCTGAAACTTGAAGTTTGAATTACCGACGCTCATGAACGTCCATTCATAGTTCATAATGTAGCGATTGAACTTGGCATGTGTTCACTGCCGTCGGGTTTAAATTAGAGGGTAATGATGTATTCTTCTCTGTGTGAATGCGAATGTCTATCTAGGATTACGCCTCGTTTTTTTGCTAGATGGAATATCCCATGATGCTTACCTAGCAGTGCTATCATGGAATATCACAGATCCACTTAAATGTGTTGCCCAAAGTCTTAACCTCTAAAAGTCGTTAGTGCCGTCACCTGTGTGCAGGACTTGTTCATGCGGCTGACCTTGGACTCAATATCCAAAATAGGTTTTGGGGTGGATTTGGGATGCCTATCGCCTCAATTACCTGCGGTCCCTTTTGCGAATGCTTTCGACGAATCCAATAGGCTCATCATTAGGCGCTATGTGGACTTCTTCTGGAAGATCAAGCGAGCTCTAAATGTGGGTGCAGAGGCCAAGTTACGCAAATGCCTGGAGGTGGTGGACTCTTTCATCTACAAAGTCATCAACACCCGCAGAGTGGAGCTCTCCCGACAGCATGATGAAGACGAGGTATTTTGACGTCAAGGGTTGCGTGATTTTCTTTCCAGTACAACCTTTTTTTTTTCCCTGTCAAGCAATCGCATCCCCAGCACTTAAGGATGATATCTATACTATGTGAATTGGAGAAAAGGAGA